>NC_086304.1:7428079-8059639 GCF_963924245.1 Chroicocephalus ridibundus
CTCTCTGGGCAACCTGGGCCGGTGTCTCACCACCCTCAGTGTAAAGAGCTTCTTCCTAATGTCTGATCTAAACCTGCCCTGCTCTAGTTTAAAGCCATTGCCCCTCGTGCTGTGGCTCTGTGCCCTCGCAAACAGCTCCTCCAGCTCTCCTGGAGCCCCTTCAGGGACTGGAAGGGGCTCTAAGGTCTCCCCGGGGCCTTCTCTTCTCCAGGCTGAACCCCCCCAGCTCTCTCAGCCTGTCCCCACAGCAGAGGGGCTCCCGCCCTCGGATCACCTCCGCGGCCTGTCTCGTAAAGCGCTGCCACATTCACCGCTGACTTTGTTAAATCGCTGGTTTATGTTAATAAATATTTCCCCACTTCTCTCCCACAAGTGAAGCCAATGGCTGCGCGCGCCACAAATTGGCCCTTGGTGCCGGGCTCCTGAAATGCCCCTAATGCTGCCACCACTCCCGGAACGCTCCCAGTGGCCACTCCTGTGCTAAAGCGCCACCGCGCAGGGAGCGGGGCGCGGCGGGGAGGAGTTGGTGGGATCGGCGGTGTGTGTTTGGGAGACCCCGCTTTCTGCCCCCAGTGGAGGGCGCGGGGCTGGGGCAGCCGGCAGTGTGGGGCCTGCGAGGCTGCCTGTGCCCGGCCGGTGCCACTTCTGCCGGGACGAGCCCAAATTCGGGGGTCAGCAGCATCAGAAGCTCCGCTGGAGGCAGCGCCTGTGCTGGAGCCATGGTGGGTGCACTCCTGCTCTCACCAAACTAGCTTGTTCTGGCCTCTCTCCCCATCTACTCTCCTCAAGGATACAACATCCCAAGACTTCCTTGGATCCAACTAAGCCCAGCAGATGTCTAACCCATCCGCTTACAAAGCGTTTCAAACTTAGCTACATTATTCCAGTAAGGAGGAACCAGATGTTCTTTTCAACTGGGTATCAGTAAGGCCTGAGGGGCTTTCCACCCCAGCCTTTTGTGCTGTTCAAGGCTACTGTATCACCAGCGACGGTATCACCCTGGCAGCAGCCATTGGCACCTGCTGTTCTGTAACCTTCAGCAGTCCCACCACAGAAGGGTCAGCTGAAAGACCGGGTAAGGCAGACAGCTGTGTAATGTCCTCAGTCCCTCCAGCTGCTATACCAACAGCCCACCGATACGCTTTCGGGTCTTTGAAATACCCTCTCTTGAGCAAGTCTACGCCAAGGATGCACGGAGCGTCTGGGCCACTCACAATGGAGCGCTTCCGCCATTTATTCCCAGTTCGGCTCACTTTGGCCGAAGTACAGTCAGTTCTTGAGACCTGTCACACCAGAATCAGCAACAGATTTTGTCCCTTTATGAGTCAATGGCAATAGGGTACACTGTGCACCGCTGTCCACCATGTCTTTATGCTTTTGTGGCTCTAATACACGAGGACATCGAATCCACACAGCCCAATAAATTCGGTTATCCCTCTCCCCCTCCTGGCTGGAGGCAGGGCACCTCTAATGTTGAGGACAACATCTACAGTTAGCAGATGAGTTCCGACCCGGACCAGAGAACTGCTCCCTGGGCACTGGAGCAGCCACCCTCCTGGAAGAATTCTTTCTTCTATCTGTTTTACCTTGCAACTAGTGCCTGTAGGGCCAAGGTAGGTCCTTCATCGCACTTACTCAGGTCCTCTCCATAGGCACCGAGGTAAAACCACAAGGTGTCTCGTAGTGTCTTCTTTTTCTTCCAAGTCGGTCTCGTAGGAGGGCATCTTCTCCTAATGGCTGCGACATGGGTCCATGCAGGGGAAAAGCGGGATGTTTCTTCCATCCTAGACAGTTTCTCAAACAGTGTCTCCTTTTTCTCAATCATCTTCTCAGTTTTATCAGCTTCCCCGCTGCTGAGCTGGCCGGGGGCGGCGGCCAGGGAGTGGGGCTGCCGAGGGCAGCAGGGCAGTGCGCGCTATGATAAGTCTATGGGGCCGGATGGGATTCACCCAAGAGTACTCAGGGAGCTGGCGGGAGAGCTCACCAAGCCTCTCTCCATCATTTATCAACAATCCTGGTCAACAGGGCAGGTACCAGATGCCTGGAGGGTGGCTAATGTGACGCCCATCTACAAGAAGGGTCGGAAGGAGGATCCGGGGAACTACAGGCCTGTCAGCCTGACCTCGGTACCAGGAAAGATCATGGAGAGGATCATCTCGAGTGAGCTCTCACGGCAAGCGCAGGGCAGCCAAGGGATCGGGGCCAGCCAGCATGGCTTTAGGAAAGGGAGGTGCTGCTTAACCAACCTGATCTCTTTCTATGACCATGTCACCCGCCTTCTGGATGCAGGGAAGGCTGTGGACGTTGTCTATCTGGACTTTGGCAAGGCCTTTGACACCGTCCCCCACAGCATTCTCCTGGAGAAGCTGGCGATCCATGGCATAGACGAGTGTACTCTTTGCTGGGTTAAAAACTGTCTGGCTGGCCGTGCCCAGAGAGTTGGGATTAATGGGGTGAAATCCTCTTGGCGGCCGGTCACCAGTGGTGTCCCTCAGGGCTCAGTTTTGGGGCCGGTTTTAATGTCTTTACCAATGATGTGGATGAGGGGATTGAGTGCACCCTCAGTAAGTTTGCAGATGACACCAGACTGGGTGGGGGTGTTGATCTGCTTGAGGGTAGGAAGGCTCTCCAGAGGGACCTGGACAGGCTGGATCGATGGGCCAAGGCCAACTGTATGAGGTTTAATAAGGCCAAGTGCCGGGTCCTGCATTTCGGTCACAACAACCCACAGCAACGCTACAGGCTTGGGGCAGAGTGGCTGGAAAGCTGCCCGGCAGAAAAGGACCTGGGGGTGCTGGTGGACGGCCAGCTTAACATGAGCCAGCAGTGTGCCCAGGTGGCCAAGAGGGCCAACAGCATTCTGGCTTCTACCAGGAATAGCGTGGCCAGCAGGAGCAGGGAAGTGATGGTGCCTCTGTACTGGGCACTGGTGAGGCCCCACCTCGAGTGCTGTGTTCAGTTCTGGGCCCCTCTGTACAAGAGGGACATTGAGGTGCTGGAGCGTGTCCAGAGGAGAGCGACCAGGCTGGTGAGGGGTCTGGAGACCAGGGCATATGAGGAGAGGCTGCGGGAGCTGGGCATGTTTAGCTTGGAGAAGAGGAGGCTGAGGGGAGACCTCATTGCCCTCTACAACTCCCTGAAAGGAGGGTGCAGAGAGGTGGGGGTTGGCCTCTTCTCCCAGGGGAATAATGACAGGACCAGAGGAAATGGCCTGAACTTGCGGCAGGGGAGGTTTAGGTTAGATATTAGGAAGAATGACTTTACTGCAAGAGTGGTCAGGCACTGGAACAGCCTGCCCAGGGAGGTGGTTGAGTCACCATCCCTAGAGGTGTTTAAGAAATGTCTAGATGTGGCACTTCAGGGCATGCGCTAGTGTGGAGATTGTAGGTTGTTTGGTTGGACTCGATGATCTCCAAGGTCTTTTCCAACCATGAAGATTCTGTGATTCTAAGATCAGGAGGGGGATGCCCTCAGCGTAGGAGCTTCCTTGGGGAATGGAGATCCTCTAGGGGCCGGGCAGCAGATTCGGTGAGCCCTTTTGGGTGAGGGGACACTGCAGGGTTCAAACAGACCCAGAAGTTTCTGTGGGTTCCTGGGGCCGGCTTCTGAGCACAGCTGCCAGATGTGCCAACAGAGGTGATGCTCACCTGGATCTCCTACATGCAATCAGGGAAAAAAGGATCAGGGCTGTGATAATGGAGTGGCAGCCTTGGCTGCAGTGTCCCTGAAGTAGCGGGTTCTCAGCTCCCCAGGGGAGCAAGCAAGGAGAGACACAGAGTGCAGACAGCAGGTCTCAGAGGGGAAGACTCTGAAGTAACAACCGAAAGGTCGCAAGAAGGTCTCCCCGGAGCCTTCTCTGCTCCAGACGGAACAGCCCCAACTCTCTCAGCCCGTCCTCACAGCAGAGGGGTTCCATCCCTCCGATCATTTCTGTGGCATTCCTCTGGCCCGTTCTGTGAGGCAGCAGCAGGAATGCAGGGAGCTCTGCCTGGGGACAGACAGACTCGGCTGGGAGCTGAGGCGTCAACAGGAGAGGACAGAACAACCTGGGAAACTGGCAGCTTTGTGGCGGGTGAACGTCTGCTCCAGACTTCATACCAACAAACAAGCAACAGCTAGTCAGGGATGTAAAAGCCAGGGCTAAGAAGGTAGAGTTGAGGCTCCTGAGAGAAAGGAAAAAGGCCGAGAGCAGGAGACGTCTGGAGAGCAGGCTTTGGCCTGCTGGGGGACTGGCTTGGAAGAATCCTGTGGGATACGGCCCTGCGGAGAAGCAGGGTGCGGAGGGCTGCTTGAGGATCTCCTCTTCACGCTCCACAATGGCCCGCCTTGACATTCAGAAAGGACGGCGCGGATGAGAAAGAAGCTGCTGACAAAACCCAAGCCTGAAGAGGAAGCACAGAGGAGGTGGAAGCTGGCTGCCTGCCAGCCTCAGGGGTTTTGTGTTTCCATACCGGAGACAGGCAGTTGTGTGTGCGTGTGCTTGTTTATGTGGGGGGGAACTGAGGGATGAGGAGATCCTGGGGCCGGCTTCTGGATAGAGGATGTAAAACCAGCTCCTGGAGGGATCCCTTTTCTCTGTGTGTCTCTACAGGTCTATATTTCCCACTGACGTAGTCTGCCATACAGGCAGCGCACCGTACCAATACCCTCCCTGGTATTTTGGTGATGGTTGTCACGGTACTTCCTACTTGAGTCGGAAATTCTATTGAACTAGTACCTCCTTTAATTGTCTATCGTGGCCTGCAACTCCTCAGGTTATCTTGTGAGAGACAGCACCACCAGGGTGAGCCATCAGCATAGAAACATTGACAGCTGAGCAAATGGATCTTCATTCCAGGGCAATGGAGCTTCACTTCAGGGGAACCGTGAGAAACTCTGGGATATGGCCAAGAGAAACCTCCAGAAGTTTACAAGGAGAAGTGTCCGGTCCTGCACTGAGGGGGAGGAAGGTGCATCAGAGCCCGCTGGGACCTAACGTGCTGAGCAGTGGTCCTGAGGAGAAGGTGCTGGGAACTGGAGTGGCCCCCCAAAGAAAAGTGTCCCCCTGCGTGCAGCTCCCCATTTTGGAGGAGTGGGGAGGAACTGGAGAGTGCCCAGAGGAGGTCTGCCCAGGTGTGGTTCAGCGTATAGTGCACATGCGCTGCGTGGGGAGGCTGAGGAATGTGGGCTTCTTTGCCCCTTTGGCCCCATGGTGGAGAGGCTCTGGGCAGGACAGGGGTTGCTCGAAGGACGGTTTCAGAGATGATGGGGCTTTTCTTCTTCGTGGGAGACCGCATGAGAAAGAAAGAATGCCAGAACTTGTAGCTTGGGAGGTTTAAACAGGAAAGGGGAGAAAGAAACGTCACTCCAAGGGCAGTGCTGTGGAAAAGGCGGCCATCCAGAAAGAATGTGGATCAGCCCGTGGCTTTGTGTCTAAAGACATATCCCCGAAGGATGGCGAGACTTCAGAAAGCTTAGTGAGTTGCTCAGGCGAGAGCAAGGTGGAGAAGCAGGGGAGATGTCTGCAGCCTGCAGGGAACATGCCCAGGTGTGGAACACAATAGGACAGCCTGCGGTGGTTTCAACAGTGTGGGGCTGTTGAAATGTGAAAAGCCCCCAAGAGATCCAAGGTCTTAATCTCCGTGTCTGTGACTGTTACCTCTGCCACTGATGCCTATAAGGAGTACAAGAGCCTGATGGCCTCCTCGTCCCCACCTGGGAGCCTGGGAGGTGTCCTGCTGTCATTCTGCACGTGTCATTGCACCTCCCTTCCCACATCATCCGCATGGAAGAGCAACTTGGAAGACATCATCCTGATTATGGAACAGGTCATCCGGAGTGCCATTATGTGGCACATGAAGAACAACCAGGCGATCAGGCACAGTCAGCATGGGTTCATGAAAGGCAGGTCGTGCTTGACAATCCTGATCCCCTTCTAAAACAAGGTGACCCGCTGAGTGGATGAGGGAAAGGCTGTGGATGTTGTTTACCTGGAGTTTAGTAAAGCTTCTTGACACAGTTTCCCACAGCGTTCTCCTGGAGAAATTGGCTGCCCATGGCTTGGATGGGCGTACGCTTCGCTGGGTGAAAAACTGCTGGGACAGCCGGGCCCAATGAGTGGTGGTGAATGGAGCTCAATCCAGTGGGCGGCCGGTCACAAGTGGTGTTCCCCAGGGCTCAGTACGGGGGCCGATTCTGTTTAAAATCTTTATCAATGATCTGGACGATGGGATCGATTGCACCCTCAGTATGACACCAAGTTGGGTGTGAGTGTCGACCTGCCCAAGGGTAGGAAGGCAGGAGAAGAGGAAACGGCATCAAGTTGCACCAGGGGACGTTTAGATTGGACGTCAGGAAAATTTTTTACACTGAAAGGGTTATTAAGCATTGGAACAGGCTGCCCAGGGAAGTGGTGGAATCACCATCCCTGGAGGTATTTAAAATTAGACGGGTAGACGTAGTGCTTAGCGACATGGTTTAGTGATGGTTTTTGTCAGTGTTAGGTGGATGGTTGGACTGGATGATGTGAAAGGTCCCTTCTAACCTAAGCAATTCTATGATTCTGTGACCCCCCAGTTTCTCTAGGAGGCGGTCTGGGCTACCTTCTTCCTCCAGTACCCAACTTGCAGACGTTCTGGTCTCTCTAGCGTCCAGTCCAGACTTAGGCCCTCAAAAATGACTTGCTCGCAGGTGTGTTTTACTCTCTGGTTTCTCTTGTTTGGTGTTTGCTTGTGATTAAACCACTACCATACACACCAATCTTAAGTGCACACCCGCCAGTCTCACCAGTTGCTGGTCCCCCAAAGTACAAAAGAACTTAGGGCTTGTGGTTCCCACTCCGGTTGCTGGCACTTGAACCTCCATCTGTGCATAGAGCAGAGATCTCCCTTGCCCCACAAAGCTCTTGGAAAGGGAGGTATTAAGAAAACAGGGCAGGCTGCGGTGATCCGTTGCAGGGCACAGCCAGGGAAGTGTCCTGACCAGCCATCTGGTTACACATGACCATCTCCTTTCAGCCCTTTTCTCTCTATTTTCCCATGGTCGTTCGTCTACAAACCTTTGATCCTTTCCTAGACATCCCATGGCAAGTCTTGCACAGTCCCCAAATGCACTTTCTGGCGTCCCAACATGAGTCTCAGACCCCGAAAGAAAAAAAACCCTCTTCCGTTGGCAAGGTCACCGTGCAAGGCTCTCCCATTGGCTCACTTAACTAACTGAATTGATGCAACTATGCCAGGACTTTCTTGGAAGGATTTTTTTTCCTTTTGGGTTTTGAATTGTTCCTCTGAAAACATGGCAACTTCTGTCCTAGAAATGGCAATCCTTTCTTTTTTATCTAAGGGTTGGAGACTAGGTCAGGTGAAAATCCCTATATGGTGTATGTAGGTGTTTGCAGCCTTGTGCAGGAGGAGTTGGGCATATTAGAATCCAAGCATCATAGAATGGTTCAGGTTGGAAGGGACCTAAAAGATCATCTAGTCCAACCCCCTGCCGTGAGGAGGGACGTCTTTCACTAGTTCAGGTTGCTCCAAGCTCCTGACCTTGGACACGTCCAGGGATGGGGCATCCACAACTGCTCTGGGCAACCTGTTCCAAGGTCTCACCACGCTCATCATAAAGCATTTCTTCCTTATGGCCAACCTAAATATAACCTCTTCCAGTGTAAAGCCATTGCCCCTTGTTCTGCTATTAAAGGCCCTGGTAAAAAGTCTCACTCCATCTTTCTTGGCCTATGACCACTGCGATTTCATCTGCAAACACTGTGGAGAGAGCCCAGAGATCTCCCAAGACAGGGTTTGGAGGCCTCAAGCACTTGACCAGTATCTAGAGGCTGAGAGCCCTGGGCTCAGTGGTTTGGAGACTGGGGACGGTATAGGAGGAGCCTGAGCGTGCTGGAAGGGTGCTTTCAGAGCTGGTGGAGCTTTTCTTCCTAGTGGAAAACAGCCTGAGAAAGAAAGAACTCCCCAACATGCAGGTGGGGAGGTGCAGCCTGGCCACGAGGAGAAAGAAACGTCACTCCAAGGGCAGTGCTGTGGTGCAACACGCCACCCAGAAGGAGTCTGGATCAGCCCAAGGCTTTGTGTTTCAAGGAAGAGCCAGGGAGGACGGAGAGATCTCAGCAAAGGAAGGTGACAGCAAGATGGGGCAGCCGGGTGGATGACTGCAGCCTGCAGGGAAAGAGGCAGAGGTGATGGGACACCGTAGGACAGCCTGTGGTGGAGAAGATAGAGGGATGTGGCAAAGCTGGAAGTCCCCTAACAGAGCCAGCCTCTTCATGTCTTGGGCTACGGCTGTTGTCTCTGCCACTGATGCCTCTGAGACAACCAGTCCTTCCAGCACTGGGGTCTCGTTGCCTCCTTGTCCATACTCAGGAGCCTGGGAGGTGTCGTACCATAGTCCTGCCCTTGGCATTGCACATCTCCACATCCCACTGTCCCAGGAAGAGCCCTGAGGAAGGAGTGAGGGAGAGGATCTCCCTTCCTGGGGGCTGGGGGTCAGGCCTTGGCCCTTTGGGCGATGGAGTCAGGGCTTGGCCCTTTGCATTAATGAAACACATCCACGTTTACCCAGCATCAGAGTCACCTTCAACTTGCTTTTCCCGACCTGCCATCGCTGCCTCCAGTTTTCTGCTGTAACCAGACCCTGGGGGCAATTCCTCAGTGGTGTCCCTCAGTGGGACCCATCAACACCACAAGAAACTTTGGAGTTTGAACCCGACTTTGACTCCTTGAGAGGTTCCTTCAACTTCCTCGCAGCGTCGGAGGTTCACGGACTGGGCCTCGAACCCACCAGAGGGGTCATTAAAACTCCTTGGGCTGGTCCTCTGCGTCTGAGCTGGGCTGGGCTCCTGGGATGGAGGGAGCTCACGGCAAGCGGGCAGCGCTGCAGAGAGACAGCTCTGCCCGGGAGCAGCTCCTCTGCCAAGCGCAGCAGGGCTGAGGGCACTGCCAGGGTGTCTCAGGGAGATGAGCAAGGCAGAGAGAGAGCTTGAAGGTGTCAGGATTGGGAGGACGACTGAGAGCTCACTGGAGGAGAAATCTTTGCAGCCCTTGACAGGGTAAGTCTGCGGGTGCAGGGCACTGCAGGTGGAGTTGCTGGAGGCATCTCCTAAAGCTGGCACAGCCACAGCTTACGGGATCTGTACATGTGGGAGCTCTTGTCAGGCACTTTGAATAGCTGTGAAGGTGGGTGTGCAGCCAGGGGTGCCCAGGGCTGTCCTTCAGAGCAGGCTCCCTGCACCCCAGGGGTCTGTGTGCCGGGGCAGGGACTCCGCCACCTGCCAGGGTCAGCTCTCAGCCTGCCTGGGAAGCCCACCACATCACTGTGGGGAGAAGTTCTGCATGGAAGGAGCATCCCCCGGCGGGGCAAGGTCCTGCTGCTGAGAGGGTTCTGCGTGGCTGAGGGCTGCTCACAGCTGCAGATCACTGCAGGACATTCCCTGGAGACTTCCAGAAGCACAGCAAGGAGGGGGCCAATGGTGATGATTTTTGGTCTGGTGTCTTCTAACATCTCATTGGATTCTTTTCCAGCCTAAAGGTTTCAGCAAATCCAGCACCTCATGCTAAGTAGAGCTAAGCAAGCAGCACAAATCACACCGAATGATAATCCTAAATCATTTATTCTACTTAAAACGTATGTATTTATGCTGAACAATTAATATCCCGCAAGGAGAAGGAAGGAGCACAGGGTCTCCCCGCCCTGCTCAGCCCTGGGCAGCCCCAGCATGACGTCAGAGGTGACACCACTGTGAGGTCACAGCTGGCTGCCTGCACAGCGCTGTGGCGTGTGGGGCAGGAGCCCACAGTTGCCCTGTGGCTGCGGCCCTGGACAGGCTCCTGCTGGCTGCGGCGAGAGGCTGCTGCTGGAGCTGGTTTTGGGGACAGGACACGCCCTGGTCTCTCTGTGGAGACATCTGCTGAGCATGTGCCTCTTGGCCGCGTACGTACGACATGTTTCTGCTGCGGATGGGGGGTAGAACGGGGGTGTCTGAGGGCCGGTGCCAGCAAAGGGCAGAGCAGAGGGTGCTCCCCAGCCAGCAGCCCGGGGCTCCCAGTGGGGCGCCTCAGCTTGGGCGCTGCTCGTGCTGTGGCCATTCTCAGGGGAGCCAAGAGCAAAGCCCCTCGGCAGCCATTTGCTGCAGCCCCAAGCTTTGGCTGCGGCAGGACAAACTGCCCCGTAGCCAGACGCTCGGGTGCAGAGCCAAGCCTCCGCAGGGCAAGGGTTTTCCCCAGTTCAGGCAAGAGACCACGCCGGTCTGTGGAGGCCTCTGGGAGGAAAGGCGGACAAGGCTCCTGCGCTTCCCAGCTCTGCGGGAAAACACTTGCCCTAAGAGGGATGTGTGTGATGGCAAGGGAGAACAGGCCTGCTTCCTCAGCCAGAGGGAGAGCAAGGTCCGCACCAGAAAGACTGCTGGAAAGCACTCTTCGTGTGCTCGACGTCTTTGCTTCCTGGGATGATCTTCCTGGAGACCTTCCTTTGGGGAAGAGCTGCCGGCAGCGTTGAACGATGTGGACAGAAATCGTGTTCCTGCTGGACGCTGCTCTGTCAGTTCTCTGTCAGCAGCAGGCTTCCAAAACGGTGTCTGTTTGGCCTGAAAAGGGAAATCCGCCTGTGAAGGGGTTTGTCCAAGGCTTGGATCATGACAGCACCAGGACTCCCTCTTTTTCAGGCAAAAGATGGCCCTGCAGAAGAAGGCGTTCTTGCAAGTCTTCTTGTTGCTCCCCCTGGCTCTTGGTGAGTTTTCATGAGCAACCATCTGAGAGTGACAGCCTGGCTGGGCTGGACGCCACCTTTCCTTTTGGGCCAGTATGTGCGGAAACTCCCGTGGCCCAAGTGCTTCCCAAGCAAGTCCTTGAGTGGGACTGCCTTCTGGGCTCCCAGTAAGACTGGTAGCCTCCCAGTCACACTGCTGCCCTGCCTACCGGACCACAGGGCTCACTTAGTCGGCACCTCTGCGAGAGACGGGGGTAGCTCTTTGCAAGCCTGACCTGGGGATTCCCAGAGGGCAGGGGCCATGCAGGGGGACCGATGGAGAGGTACCTCTCCTCGCCCAGCAGCCTGGTCTCGGTGCTCACTGGGGCAGTGAGGGGAAATGGGGAATAGCTCTGGGGCACCGAGCACACCTGAAGATCACGGCTGCGCAGTCCGCTCAAGCCCGGGCTGATGGCCCCCGGTCAGAGGTGTGTCCTCTCCCTGCACCCCACGTCCCCCCGCCTCCTCAGCTCACCTGCTGCCCCAGCCCCAAGGCAACAGGGACAGACAACGCCACTGCAGGCATCGCCAGCACCCCCGGTAAAATAACTGTCTCTTGCTGATGTGAATTGCAGCTGATGTTCACTGCGGGACCTCGCTGACAGGCCTGAAGCCCCTGAGGTAAGCGATGTTTCCTGAGCTGGAATTGGGTCTGTGCAGAAGGGTCAGACGACCTCGTGTCCCTGCACCCATTTGCCTGAGAGCCGGGGCTCCCGCACGGCCCTTCCTGCCTTTGCCTCTTGCGCCAGCTGGTGCGGAAGGGAAGCGCTGGCAAAGCAGGGAACGCACGCGTGTCTCTCCTCCTTGCTGAGCTCAGAGGCTCCCAGTGGGGTGGGCAGCTCTCTGACAACATCTGCTTTCCTGGTTCCTGCAGGAACTGCCCGGTTTTAATGGCGCAGCAAACTCAAAAGATGCAGCTAATGCTGGAGGAGGTGGCTCGGCTGAGGGCAGAGATCAGCAGCGTGAAGCAGGTGCTGCGGCGTGTTGGGGAAGGAGGCTTGGCTGGGCAGAAGCCCTTGGGGCTGTGGGTGTGTGGGACTGCTGACTGCAGTCAGCCAGCCTTTGCCCCAGGGGCCTCCTGGGCTGCACAGGCCCTTCTCCGGCCCCACTTTCACCGGCCGCTTCAGGCAGCGCAGGACTCCCTTGGCACGCCAGCACCTCTGGCTGCTCTGGCTGGGCTCCTCAGGCAGGGGTGGGACCCAGGCACGCTCACGGGGGGCCAGCCATCGCTGGCAGGGCTTGAGTCCGCCTTCCACCTGCCCTGGAGAGTGTGGAGGATGGGGACGAGGGTGTGGGGACCCTCATCAACCCACCTCGGGGCCGTGGCCATGGCTGTGGACACAGACACTGTTCCTCAGTCCTGCAGCTCCGTGGAGAGGGTTTGCCTTGCCTTTCTGACAGTGGCCCTTTGCCGCTCCGGGCGCTAGTAGCCACGCTGAACGTTGATGTGCTCCTTTTCTCTGTTTGTTTATGGCGTTCCCAGGAAGTCGAGGAAATGAAGCAGGCAGCATCTGAGAGGGCTTTGGAAGCCTACGTGGAGATGTCTGACTGGGCCCTGCAAAGCTCTGGTATGGACACAAGCAGCCCCGTCTCCTTGCCCTGCGCTTGTCTGCAGCCCTCCCCAAAGGCGCCTGCGCTCCAGGCGCTGCTCTCCAAAGTGGGGGAGCTGAAATGCTTGGGGGGTCCCAGGGCAAGGCTGTGGCAGAGCAGCTCTCTCAGACTCCCTCCCAACCCTGCCCTCGGCATCCTCACGCTGCCTCTGGCGCTGCCCCCGCACGTGTTCCTGTGCGGACGGAGGGGCTCTCTTCCTCTCCTCAGCATTGGAAAAGGAGATGGCCGGGCCGTCCTTGGCTGCCCACGCAGCAAGCCCTCAGCTTGGGTCTGCTGCCATTCACATGGGCACCGTCTGTCTCCCAGAACCCTCAGACCTTCTCCTGCTGGCGCTGGGAGTGCAGCAGTCACCAGGCACGTGGCCGCTGTCATTCCCCTGCGTGGCTGGGCAGCTGGGCAGCCCACCAGCCTGGGACGAGGACAGGACTGACAGAGGCGCAGCTGGCCGGCGGTGTCAGAAATAGTGTCTGAGCACCAAGCCCTCCTCGTCTGTGGCCTCTTGCAGTCGTCTGCTTTCCCTTCCCTGCAGGTGCCAGCATTGACCTGCAGAGAACTTCGGAGACCTACACCTGCAAAAACGACTGGTTCTGGAGGTTTATTGAGTTCTTTTGCACTCCCCGCAGTCCCGATCGCATTTTGCAGGTATTGTAGCAGAAATCGAGAGGGAATTCTTTCCTTTCTTCCTGTGAAGTTGGAGACTGACCTCAGGGCTCTCCCTTCGGTCCAGTGTTGCGCCGTCTTGGGGGTGGGAGGCGAGAGGTGGGGGGTGCCCTGCAGAGCCCCTGGGCAGGGATGTGTTTCTGCAAGGCCCTGACTAGAATGGTTTCGTAACCGCTGTTCTCCTCTGCTCCATAATACTGACAGCCCTGGCAAAGGTCGGTCAGGGAAGGAGGCCTCCTGCTTCTGTCCACTTCCTCACACACACCTCATTTTCAAGCTGAAATAGACCCCACAGACACACCGGTGCCTACGCTTCAAGCTACGTGGGCAGTTGTCTTGGCCCCAACACTCTCTCACGCTTCATTGCTCTGGCTTTCTGGTTGCAGCCGGATGTTTCCCCAGGAAACTGCTGGCCTTTCCCAGGGCATCAGGGCCAGGTGGTCATCAGGTTGCCAGCGCGAGTCCACCTGACTGCCATCACTGTGCAGCACATCTCCAAAGAAGTCTCTCCATCTGGGACCGTCACCAGCGCCCCCAGGGACATCGCTGTCTTTGTAAGTCTCTGCTGGGTGCTTCTGGTGCGGATCTGGTCCTGGGGGAAAGCCATGACAGGGTCTTCCTTGCTTTTGTGCCTCCTCTGAGGTTGGAGTCCCGGTCTCCTGAGCACTGCAGGGCCCTGGTGAGGCTCTAGGAGTCTCCTCCTAAGGGCTCTAGAGGTCTCCTCCCTCTTAAGACTTGTTCTGGCCAAGCAGCTCAGGGTTCTTGACTAAAACTCAAGCGGAGCCTGAGCTCCACCGTAACCAGTGCTAGACTAGGGCTAGAGCCCCAGGGGAGGGTGGGTAGGTAACAGGGCTGACCCAGCACCTACGTTCCCTCTTTGTCGGGACGAGTCTGAGCTGCTCTCCTTGTGCTTTGCCCCACAGGGAGTGGATGTGGACGGAGAAGAGGAAACTCTCCTGGTGACCTTCATGTACGATGTGGCAAAAGAGGCCATTCAGACCTTCCCTCTGAAGGTGCGATGCACGCACGGTGTTGGGGGAAGATGCCAGGGAGCAAAGCAGGTTTGCCTGCAGGGCCATGGCAGGAGGAGCGTGAATGCTTTCTCCCTGGGCAGAGGGGGCCTGGGTCACCGCCAGGAGAGAGCTGGTGGGGTTGGGAGGGCTGAGTGGCACGCGGTGGTGCTAGCAAAAGGACAGTGAGGGCAAGGTCAGGCCCGTGGGAGCATGAGTCCCAAGAGATCCCTGGCTGCCTTCAGCAGAGCCCGCTGCACACGCAGCCACTGCACCCGAGCAACGTCTTTGTGCCATGGAGAAACCGAGACGCCCGCTGGAGAAAGCCGTCGGGCAGCACCCTGGCTCCATCCCGTGGCCTGCTGGCAGGCTGGACGGTGTCCTCTCCTCCCAGCATAGCATGCCCCTTCTCTCCCGCTGCTCTCACGCCTGCCCGCAGGAAAGCGGGCAGAGCAGACAGCGGGAGCTCGGGGGGGGTGTCACACCAGCTGCCCCACGCAAAGGAGCACCTCCCCGGCCTCTCTGCCGGCACAGAGCGAGGCGCAGAGGGAAGGGGCAGAGGGGAGGGAGGCTGAGCCCCAGCCGGGCCCATGCAGAGGGTGCCAGGTGCCTTCCCCCTCCCCGTGTCCCCAGCCTCCCCAGCACCCCGCTACCAGAGCCAGCCTCAGGTTTCCACAGCCGCTCCCACCCGCTGTCAGGAGCTTGTTCCTGAGCAGGAGCAGGGCTGGTGGGGGGAGATACCTTGACTGCATTGTGGCTCTTAACACCTCCGATTCCTCTTCCCTCTTTTCCTCGCAGAACGCCCCGCATCCCAGAGCCTTCTCCTATCTCAAACTCCTTGTGAAGAGCAACTGGGGAAAACCAAAGTACACATGCATTTACCGAGTGCAGGTTCATGGGAAGATGGCAAAACCAAACAGCCTCAACTGAAACCAGAGACAGAAAAAGGACAAACATAAAAAAGAAGAAAAAGAATAATGTTGCTGCGACTCAGATTGGTGTAGAAGATTTGTCTCCTAAGTTGGGTGCACAATAAGGTCCATTGCAGGGAGGGCACTCGTGGGAAAGCAACAGAAGATCGGCGAGGAGGATTGTTAATACGCTCAAGTGACTCACAGCTGGGTGCTGGAAAACACATATATCACACTAATTGTTATTCAGTCTCGGACGCTTGCAAGAAAAACACTTGCACTTCGATAACATAAACCTGTGATGGACTCAGGGACACCTTATCCAGCCACTTGAGAATCCTGGCCTGGTGCTGAAGAAGATCAAAGCACAGTGGGAAAACGATGCCTGTTTGAACCCTTTAAATGCCAGGCAGAACAGGGAGTCCGTGCGTGCTCTTGCTCACAAGGACTCTCTCGCTGCCAAGGGCTCTTGCTAACAAGGACTCTCTCTCACTCCACGGTGCCCGCAGTCCCTGCTTCCGTGCCTCTGCCCGGGTGTTGCTTCGGAGATTCCCTGGTCTGTGAGGTATCGAGAAGAAACTTGTTCTTTGCCTTTCATCCGTGGTTTTGTGGTTGTTCCTGCGTCCTGCCCGCATCGGCTCACACAGCGGGCTTACAACCAGGGACTGAGTCTGGTAAATAGGTAAACGTAGCTCCTTGTGAAGAACAAACAGCGAAGAATACCACATCCCCGAAGAGACTGGAGGGACCGATAACAAGCTCGCAAAATAAATGGGGGAGTTGCAAAAGCTGCTGCATTTATCTTCCCCAGTCCACACAAAGAGATTCCTCTATTATCAGCTCAAACCAGCCACCGTACACCACTAGGAACCACCCAAGACCTACCATGAAGCCCCTAACAGAGTTAATGTGCATGTGCCAAGGGGATGTGAATATGGAGATGAGTTCTGGAAATGTAATGAACGTGGCAATGAGTGCTGAGACATGTAACGACCACGCATATTCTGTATGGATGTAAGTCTCTGTGAATCTCACATTCAGTGGACATGTCAGGTGGAGAGATCCCCCACGTCCCCGGTGCTGAATAAAAGAATGCCTGCTTCTTAAGACTACATCGGTGTTAAGAAGTTCATTCCCGATTTCGGTGACAGTTTCTGGCGACCCAGATGGGACTCTGCCTCTGAATCTCGACAGATCCTTGGAATTGCAGGGCCTCCATCCGGCACCGAGGGATTCTCAGGGAGAACCTCCGATCCCCGGACCAAAGAGCTCCGAGCAAGGCCCCTGGAAAGGTGAAGGCATTCTTTTCTTTAAGGGATATTAAGGGTTGCCTGTCCATAAGGCGAGGCATAAGCCTCGCAGGGTTGGGCTGTAAAGGTACCTAAGGGAAGGAGTTGGTCTCACTGGGTGAAAGCCTGTGAGAAACGCGGCTGATAAGCGTAAAGGTATTGTCCTCAACACCAGGCGGGGAAGGGCCGCACCAAGAGCAAAGGTCTGGTATAAAAGGTTCAGGCCCTAAGGTTTTGTTATTTTGTCTTGTGTAATAAGTGCTATGTTCAGTTGTCATTTTCTTTGTGTTTTGTGTTGTTCGTTCTACTAGTACTATCCTATAATGGGTAGCAAGCCCTTGGCGGAAGGGGGAATTTTGAAAAAGTCTCCTTTAGGTTGTATACTCCTTTAGGTTGTATACTGAAGCGTTGGAAACAAATAGGAGGGGACCCGCTCACGAGAAAGCAGCTGATTGAATATTGTAACAATTGGTGGCCGTTATGTACTTCAGAAGATCAAGAAAAATGGACAAGAAATGGGACTTTAAAATAGAATACAATTTTACAGCTTATGTTATTTTGTAGCAGGGAAAACAAATGGGATGTATGTAGATTTGTTTTTCACTTTAAGAAACCACCCAGAGTGGCAGAAGGATTGTGGGCGATAACCAGATATCAGAGACGGTTATTCGGAATGAGACATGCTACGCCAAAAGCCATTAATTGGTCAAAATCGTATGAGGTTAAACAAGAACCAAATGAATCGCCACCTGCATTTATGGAACGAGTAAAGAATACTGCTAGGAAATACACGAACGTGGACCCCGAGAGGAGGCTGGGCAATTGGCCTCTATTTTTATGGGACAATCTGCCCCGGATGTACAAAAGAAACTCCAAAAGTTAGAAGGAGAAGATTCGAGGGACTTGGGAACATTGGTGTAAGTAGCTTGGACCATCTAGAATAACAGAGAAAAGGAGAGGGAGAATCAAAGAGAAGGGAGATTAATTGCCGCATTGACGGGAGTTGCTCCGGGAAGAATGAACGGGGCCCGGGGAAGTAGAGGAGGCTACAGAAGAGTTGGGAAGGAACTCGTTTAGCAGAAGCTCAGTGCGCGATCTGCAAAGAGCGAGGACATTGGAAAAACGCGTGCCCTAGAGTCAGTAACCAAGGCTCGATCCTGCAGCCTGTCAAGGTGATGGCTTTAGGTGATGGTTTAGGGAAGCGTTGCAAAACAGGTAGTAATAAGTCACCTACGTAAACAAATCAATAGCAGGCATGCATCGAGGATTGCTGAAGAGGAAAGTTCATCTGGAGGGCAACTGACGGAGAGGAAGATACGACCACCAGATGAAGTAAACGACCACCAGAACGACCGTGATTCGCGAAATGACTTGCCTCATGATTGTGCAATTGGTTCTGGGAGGGGGCGTGCTTATGTTAATGATTTAGGGAAAACGAATGAATACGTAACAATTTTGTAAATATAAATGGCTCAAAATAAGATCATTGTGGGAGCACTTACGGTGGAAAATCCCCAGTGCGACCGCAGCGCTGCTAATAAAGAATACCTGCTCTACAGGACCATCTGCTGTTGAGTTTATTTCTTTGCTTCAGCTCGTCTCTGTAATCCTGAAAGTTGAAAATATTATAACCATCTGATTTAGGTGAGACGCCCAAAGAGTGACCTTTGGAAGTCTCAAAGAGGGGAACTGTTACACCCAGGGACTGAGCGTCTGGTCAATGGTACTTGACTCCTCCCTGAGGAGGGGTTCAGAAAGCCCGGGGGGTCCTTTCTGAGCCCCGGGACCCAACGGGAAGGTCTCCCTGACGGCTGGTCTGACCCCGGCCCCTGTGCAGTAAATAACCAAGTGTGCCCTTCCAGCGTGTCACAGAGTCATGGAATGTGTTGGGTTGGAAGGGACCCTTAAAGGCCATCTCGTCCAACCCCCGGCAGTGAGCAGGGACGTCTTCAACTAGATCAGGTTGCTCAGAGCCTCATCCAGCCTGGCCTTGGATGTCTCCAGGGATGGGGCCTCCACCCTCTCTCTGGGCAACCTGGGCCGGTGTCTCACCACCCTCAGTGTAAAGAGCTTCTTCCTAATGTCTGATCTAAACCTGCCCTGCTCTAGTTTAAAGCCATTGCCCCTCGTGCTGTGGCTCTGTGCCCTCGCAAACAGCTCCTCCAGCTCTCCTGGAGCCCCTTCAGGGACTGGAAGGGGCTCTAAGGTCTCCCCGGGGCCTTCTCTTCTCCAGGCTGAACCCCCCCAGCTCTCTCAGCCTGTCCCCACAGCAGAGGGGCTCCCGCCCTCGGATCACCTCCGCGGCCTGTCTCGTAAAGCGCTGCCACATTCACCGCTGACTTTGTTAAATCGCTGGTTTATGTTAATAAATATTTCCCCACTTCTCTCCCACAAGTGAAGCCAATGGCTGCGCGCGCCACAAATTGGCCCTTGGTGCCGGGCTCCTGAAATGCCCCTAATGCTGCCACCACTCCCGGAACGCTCCCAGTGGCCACTCCTGTGCTAAAGCGCCACCGCGCAGGGAGCGGGGCGCGGCGGGGAGGAGTTGGTGGGATCGGCGGTGTGTGTTTGGGAGACCCCGCTTTCTGCCCCCAGTGGAGGGCGCGGGGCTGGGGCAGCCGGCAGTGTGGGGCCTGCGAGGCTGCCTGCGCCCGGCCGGTGCCACTTCTGCCGGGACGAGCCCAAATTCGGGGGTCAGCAGCATCAGAAGCTCCGCTGGAGGCAGCGCCTGTGCTGGAGCCATGGTGGGTGCACTCCTGCTCTCACCAAACTAGCTTGTTCTGGCATCTCTCCCCATCTACTCTCCTCAAGGATACAACATCCCAAGACTTCCTTGTATCCAACTAAGCCCAGCAGATGTCTAACCCATCCGCTTACAAAGCGTTTCAAACTTAGCTACATTATTCCAGTAAGGAGGAACCAGATGTTCTTTTCAACTGGGTATCAGTAAGGCCTGAGGGGCTTTCCACCCCAGCCTTTTGTGCTGTTCAAGGCTACTGTATCACCAGCGACGGTATCACCCTGGCAGCAGCCATTGGCACCTGCTGTTCTGTAACCTTCAGCAGTCCCACCACAGAAGGGTCAGCTGAAAGACCGGGTAAGGCAGACAGCTGTGTAATGTCCTCAGTCCCTCCAGCTGCTATACCAACAGCCCACCGATACGCTTTCGGGTCTTTGAAATACCCTCTCTTGAGCAAGTCTACGCCAAGGATGCACGGAGCGTCTGGGCCACTCACAATGGAGCGCTTCCGCCATTTATTCCCAGTTCGGCTCACTTTGGCCGAAGTACAGTCAGTTCTTGAGACCTGTCACACCAGAATCAGCAACAGATTTTGTCCCTTTACGAGTCAATGGCAATAGGGTACACTGTGCACCGCTGTCCACCATGTCTTTATGCTTTTGTGGCTCTAATACACGAGGACATCGAATCCACACAGCCCAATAAACTCGGTTATCCCTCTCCCCCTCCTGGCTGGAGGCAGGGCACCTCTAATGTTGAGGACAACATCTACAGTTAGCAGATGAGTTCCGACCCGGACCAGAGAACTGCTCCCTGGGCACTGGAGCAGCCACCCTCCTGGAAGAATTCTTTCTTCTATCTGTTTTACCTTGCAACTAGTGCCTGTAGGGCCAAGGTAGGTCCTTCATCGCACTTACTCAGGTCCTCTCCATAGGCACCGAGGTAAAACCACAAGGTGTCTCGTAGTGTCTTCTTTTTCTTCCAAGTCGGTCTCGTAGGAGGGCATCTTCTCCTAATGGCTGCGACATGGGTCCATGCAGGGGAAAAGCGGGATGTTTCTTCCATCCTAGACAGTTTCTCAAACAGTGTCTCCTTTTTCTCAATCATCTTCTCAGTTTTATCAGCTTCCCCGCTGCAGAGCTGGCCGGGGGCGGCGGCCAGGGAGTGGGGCTGCCGAGGGCAGCAGGGCAGTGCGCGCTATGATAAGTCTATGGGGCCGGATGGGATTCACCCAAGAGTACTCAGGGAGCTGGCGGGAGAGCTCACCAAGCCTCTCTCCATCATTTATCAACAATCCTGGTCAACAGGGCAGGTACCAGATGCCTGGAGGGTGGCTAATGTGACGCCCATCTACAAGAAGGGTCGGAAGGAGGATCCGGGGAACTACAGGCCTGTCAGCCTGACCTCGGTACCAGGAAAGATCATGGAGAGGATCATCTCGAGTGAGCTCTCACGGCAAGCGCAGGGCAGCCAAGGGATCGGGGCCAGCCAGCATGGCTTTAGGAAAGGGAGGTGCTGCTTAACCAACCTGATCTCTTTCTATGACCATGTCACCCGCCTTCTGGATGCAGGGAAGGCTGTGGACGTTGTCTATCTGGACTTTGGCAAGGCCTTTGACACCGTCCCCCACAGCATTCTCCTGGAGAAGCTGGCGATCCATGGCATAGACGAGTGTACTCTTTGCTGGGTTAAAAACTGTCTGGCTGGCCGTGCCCAGAGAGTTGGGATTAATGGGGTGAAATCCTCTTGGCGGCCGGTCACCAGTGGTGTCCCTCAGGGCTCAGTTTTGGGGCCGGTTTTAATGTCTTTATCAATGATGTGGATGAGGGGATTGAGTGCACCCTCAGTAAGTTTGCAGATGACACCAGACTGGGTGGGGGTGTTGATCTGCTTGAGGGTAGGAAGGCTCTCCAGAGGGACCTGGACAGGCTGGATCGATGGGCCAAGGCCAACTGTATGAGGTTTAATAAGGCCAAGTGCCGGGTCCTGCATTTCGGTCACAACAACCCAGCAACGCTACAGGCTTGGGGCAGAGTGGCTGGAAAGCTGCCCGGCAGAAAAGGACCTGGGGGTGCTGGTGGACGGCCAGCTTAACATGAGCCAGCAGTGTGCCCAGGTGGCCAAGAGGGCCAACAGCATTCTGGCTTCTACCAGGAATAGCGTGGCCAGCAGGAGCAGGGAAGTGATGGTGCCTCTGTACTGGGCACTGGTGAGGCCCCACCTCGAGTGCTGTGTTCAGTTCTGGGCCCCTCTGTACAAGAGGGACATTGAGGTGCTGGAGCGTGTCCAGAGGAGAGCGACCAGGCTGGTGAGGGGTCTGGAGACCAGGGCATATGAGGAGAGGCTGCGGGAGCTGGGCATGTTTAGCTTGGAGAAGAGGAGGCTGAGGGGAGACCTCATTGCCCTCTACAACTCCCTGAAAGGAGGGTGCAGAGAGGTGGGGGTTGGCCTCTTCTCCCAGGGGAATAATGACAGGACCAGAGGAAATGGCCTGAACTTGCGGCAGGGGAGGTTTAGGTTAGATATTAGGAAGAATGACTTTACTGCAAGAGTGGTCAGGCACTGGAACAGCCTGCCCAGGGAGGTGGTTGAGTCACCATCCCTAGAGGTGTTTAAGAAATGTCTAGATGTGGCACTTCAGGGCATGCGCTAGTGTGGAGATTGTAGGTTGTTTGGTTGGACTCAATGATCTCCAAGGTCTTTTCCAACCATGAAGATTCTGTGATTCTAAGATCAGGAGGGGGATGCCCTCAGCGTAGGAGCTTCCTTGGGGAATGGAGATCCTCTAGGGGCCGGGCAGCAGATTCGGTGAGCCCTTTTGGGTGAGGGGACACTGCAGGGTTCAAACAGACCCAGAAGTTTCTGTGGGTTCCTGGGGCCGGCTTCTGAGCACAGCTGCCAGATGTGCCAACAGAGGTGATGCTCACCTGGATCTCCTACATGCAATCAGGGAAAAAAGGATCAGGGCTGTGATAATGGAGTGGCAGCCTTGGCTGCAGTGTCCCTGAAGTAGCGGGTTCTCAGCTCCCCAGGGGAGCAAGCAAGGAGAGACACAGAGTGCAGACAGCAGGTCTCAGAGGGGAAGACTCTGAAGTAACAACCGAAAGGCCGCAAGAAGGTCTCCCCGGAGCCTTCTCTGCTCCAGACGGAACAGCCCCAACTCTCTCAGCCCGTCCTCACAGCAGAGGGGTTCCATCCCTCCGATCATTTCTGTGGCATTCCTCTGGCCCGTTCTGTGAGGCAGCAGCAGGAATGCAGGGAGCTCTGCCTGGGGACAGACAGACTCGGCTGGGAGCTGAGGCGTCAACAGGAGAGGACAGAACAACCTGGGAAACTGGCAGCTTTGTGGCGGGTGAACGTCTGCTCCAGACTTCATACCAACAAACAAGCAACAGCTAGTCAGGGATGTAAAAGCCAGGGCTAAGAAGGTAGAGTTGAGGCTCCTGAGAGAAAGGAAAAAGGCCGAGAGCAGGAGACGTCTGGAGAGCAGGCTTTGGCCTGCTGGGGGACTGGCTTGGAAGAATCCTGTGGGATACGGCCCTGCGGAGAAGCAGGGTGCGGAGGGCTGCTTGAGGATCTCCTCTTCACGCTCCACAATGGCCCGCCTTGACATTCAGAAAGGACGGCGTGGATGAGAAAGAAGCTGCTGACAAAACCCAAGCCTGAAGAGGAAGCACAGAGGAGGTGGAAGCTGGCTGCCTGCCAGCCTCAGGGGTTTTGTGTTTCCATACCGGAGACAGGCAGTTGTGTGTGCGTGTGCTTGTTTATGTGGGGGGGAACTGAGGGATGAGGAGATCCTGGGGCCGGCTTCTGGATAGAGGATGTAAAACCAGCTCCTGGAGGGATCCCTTTTCTCTGTGTGTCTCTACAGGTCTATATTTCCCACTGACGTAGTCTGCCATACAGGCAGCGCACCGTACCAATACCCTCCCTGGTATTTTGGTGATGGTTGTCACGGTACTTCCTACTTGAGTCGGAAATTCTATTGAACTAGTACCTCCTTTAATTGTCTATCGTGGCCTGCAACTCCTCAGGTTATCTTGTGAGAGACAGCACCACCAGGGTGAGCCATCAGCATAGAAACATTGACAGCTGAGCAAATGGATCTTCATTCCAGGGCAATGGAGCTTCACTTCAGGGGAACCGTGAGAAACTCTGGGCTATGGCCAAGAGAAACCTCCAGAAGTTTACAAGGAGAAGTGTCCGGTCCTGCACTGAGGGGGAGGAAGGTGCATCAGAGCCCGCTGGGACCTAACGTGCTGAGCAGTGGTCCTGAGGAGAAGGTGCTGGGAACTGGAGTGGCCCCCCAAAGAAAAGTGTCCCCCTGCGTGCAGCTCCCCATTTTGGAGGAGTGGGGAGGAACTGGAGAGTGCCCAGAGGAGGTCTGCCCAGGTGTGGTTCAGCGTATAGTGCACATGCGCTGCGTGGGGAGGCTGAGGAATGTGGGCTTCTTTGCCCCTTTGGCCCCATGGTGGAGAGGCTCTGGGCAGGACAGGGGTTGCTCGAAGGACGGTTTCAGAGATGATGGGGCTTTTCTTCTTCGTGGGAGACCGCATGAGAAAGAAAGAATGCCAGAACTTGTAGCTTGGGAGGTTTAAACAGGAAACGGGAGAAAGAAACGTCACTCCAAGGGCAGTGCTGTGGAAAAGGCGGCCATCCAGAAAGAATGTGGATCAGCCCGTGGCTTTGTGTCTAAAGACATATCCCCGAAGGATGGCGAGACTTCAGAAAGCTTAGTGAGTTGCTCAGGCGAGAGCAAGGTGGAGAAGCAGGGGAGATGTCTGCAGCCTGCAGGGAACATGCCCAGGTGTGGAACACAATAGGACAGCCTGCGGTGGTTTCAACAGTGTGGGGCTGTTGAAATGTGAAAAGCCCCCAAGAGATCCAAGGTCTTAATCTCCGTGTCTGTGACTGTTACCTCTGCCACTGATGCCTATAAGGAGTACAAGAGCCTGATGGCCTCCTCGTCCCCACCTGGGAGCCTGGGAGGTGTCCTGCTGTCATTCTGCACGTGTCATTGCACCTCCCTTCCCACATCATCCGCATGGAAGAGCAACTTGGAAGACATCATCCTGATTATGGAACAGGTCATCCTGAGTGCCATTATGTGGCACATGAAGAACAACCAGGCGATCAGGCACAGTCAGCATGGGTTCATGAAAGGCAGATCGTGCTTGACAATCCTGATCCCCTTCTAAAACAAGGTGACCCGCTGAGTGGATGAGGGAAAGGCTGTGGATGTTGTTTACCTGGAGTTTAGTAAAGCTTCTTGACACAGTTTCCCACAGCGTTCTCCTGGAGAAATTGGCTGCCCATGGCTTGGATGGGCATACGCTTCGCTGGGTGAAAAACTGCTGGGACAGCCGGGCCCAATGAGTGGTGGTGAATGGAGCTCAATCCAGTGGGCGGCCGGTCACAAGTGGTGTTCCCCAGGGCTCAGTACGGGGGCCGATTCTGTTTAAAATCTTTATCAATGATCTGGACGATGGGATCGATTGCACCCTCAGTATGACACCAAGTTGGGTGTGAGTGTCGACCTGCCCAAGGGTAGGAAGGCAGGAGAAGAGGAAACGGCATCAAGTTGCACCAGGGGACGTTTAGATTGGACGTCAGGAAAATTTTTTACACTGAAAGGGTTATTAAGCATTGGAACAGGCTGCCCAGGGAAGTGGTGGAATCACCATCCCTGGAGGTATTTAAAATTAGACGGGTAGACGTAGTGCTTAGCGACATGGTTTAGTGATGGTTTTTGTCAGTGTTAGGTGGATGGTTGGACTGGATGATGTGAAAGGTCCCTTCTAACCTAAGCAATTCTATGATTCTGTGACCCCCCAGTTTCTCTAGGAGGCGGTCTGGGCTACCTTCTTCCTCCAGTACCCAACTTGCAGACGTTCTGGTCTCTCTAGCGTCCAGTCCAGACTTAGGCCCTCAAAAATGACTTGCTCGCAGGTGTGTTTTACTCTCTGGTTTCTCTTGTTTGGTGTTTGCTTGTGATTAAACCACTACCATACACACCAATCTTAAGTGCACACCCGCCAGTCTCACCAGTTGCTGGTCCCCCAAAGTACAAAAGAACTTAGGGCTTGTGGTTCCCACTCCGGTTGCTGGCACTTGAACCTCCATCTGTGCATAGAGCAGAGATCTCCCTTGCCCCACAAAGCTCTTGGAAAGGGAGGTATTAAGAAAACAGGGCAGGCTGCGGTGATCCGTTGCAGGGCACAGCCAGGGAAGTGTCCTGACCAGCCATCTGGTTACACATGACCATCTCCTTTCAGCCCTTTTCTCTCTATTTTCCCATGGTCGTTCGTCTACAAACCTTTGATCCTTTCCTAGACATCCCATGGCAAGTCTTGCACAGTCCCCAAATGCACTTTCTGGCGTCCCAACATGAGTCTCAGACCCCGAAAGAAAAAAAACCCTCTTCCGTTGGCAAGGTCACCGTGCAAGGCTCTCCCATTGGCTCACTTAACTAACTGAATTGATGCAACTATGCCAGGACTTTCTTGGAAGGATTTTTTTTCCTTTTGGGTTTTGAATTGTTCCTCTGAAAACATGGCAACTTCTGTCCTAGAAATGGCAATCCTTTCTTTTTTATCTAAGGGTTGGAGACTAGGTCAGGTGAAAATCCCTATATGGTGTATGTAGGTGTTTGCAGCCTTGTGCAGGAGGAGTTGGGCATATTAGAATCCAAGCATCATAGAATGGTTCAGGTTGGAAGGGACCTAAAAGATCATCTAGTCCAACCCCCTGCCGTGAGGAGGGACGTCTTTCACTAGTTCAGGTTGCTCCAAGCTCCTGACCTTGGACACGTCCAGGGATGGGGCATCCACAACTGCTCTGGGCAACCTGTTCCAAGGTCTCACCACGCTCATCATAAAGCATTTCTTCCTTATGGCCAACCTAAATATAACCTCTTCCAGTGTAAAGCCATTGCCCCTTGTTCTGCTATTAAAGGCCCTGGTAAAAAGTCTCACTCCATCTTTCTTGGCCTATGACCACTGCGATTTCATCTGCAAACACTGTGGAGAGAGCCCAGAGATCTCCCAAGACAGGGTTTGGAGGCCTCAAGCACTTGACCAGTATCTAGAGGCTGAGAGCCCTGGGCTCAGTGGTTTGGAGACTGGGGACGGTATAGGAGGAGCCTGAGCGTGCTGGAAGGGTGCTTTCAGAGCTGGTGGAGCTTTTCTTCCTAGTGGAAAACAGCCTGAGAAAGAAAGAACTCCCCAACATGCAGGTGGGGAGGTGCAGCCTGGCCACGAGGAGAAAGAAACGTCACTCCAAGGGCAGTGCTGTGGTGCAACACGCCACCCAGAAGGAGTCTGGATCAGCCCAAGGCTTTGTGTTTCAAGGAAGAGCCAGGGAGGACGGAGAGATCTCAGCAAAGGAAGGTGACAGCAAGATGGGGCAGCCGGGTGGATGACTGCAGCCTGCAGGGAAAGAGGCAGAGGTGATGGGACACCGTAGGACAGCCTGTGGTGGAGAAGATAGAGGGATGTGGCAAAGCTGGAAGTCCCCTAACAGAGCCAGCCTCTTCATGTCTTGGGCTACGGCTGTTGTCTCTGCCACTGATGCCTCTGAGACAACCAGCCCTTCCAGCACTGGGGTCTCGTTGCCTCCTTGTCCATACTCAGGAGCCTGGGAGGTGTCGTACCATAGTCCTGCCCTTGGCATTGCACATCTCCACATCCCACTGTCCCAGGAAGAGCCCTGAGGAAGGAGTGAGGGAGAGGATCTCCCTTCCTGGGGGCTGGGGGTCAGGCCTTGGCCCTTTGGGCGATGGAGTCAGGGCTTGGCCCTTTGCATTAATGAAACACATCCACGTTTACCCAGCATCAGAGTCACCTTCAACTTGCTTTTCCCGACCGGCCATCGCTGCCTCCAGTTTTCTGCTGTAACCAGACCCTGGGGGCAATTCCTCAGTGGTGTCCCTCAGTGGGACCCATCAACACCACAAGAAACTTTGGAGTTTGAACCCGACTTTGACTCCTTGAGAGGTTCCTTCAACTTCCTCGCAGCGTCGGAGGTTCACGGACTGGGCCTCGAACCCACCAGAGGGGTCATTAAAACTCCTTGGGCTGGTCCTCTGCGTCTGAGCTGGGCTGGGCTCCTGGGATGGAGGGAGCTCACGGCAAGCGGGCAGCGCTGCAGAGAGACAGCTCTGCCCGGGAGCAGCTCCTCTGCCAAGCGCAGCAGGGCTGAGGGCACTGCCAGGGTGTCTCAGGGAGATGAGCAAGGCAGAGAGAGAGCTTGAAGGTGTCAGGATTGGGAGGACGACTGAGAGCTCACTGGAGGAGAAATCTTTGCAGCCCTTGACAGGGTAAGTCTGCGGGTGCAGGGCACTGCAGGCGGAGTTGCTGGAGGCATCTCCTAAAGCTGGCACAGCCACAGCTTACGGGATCTGTACATGTGGGAGCTCTTGTCAGGCACTTTGAATAGCTGTGAAGGTGGGTGTGCAGCCAGGGGTGCCCAGGGCTGTCCTTCAGAGCAGGCTCCCTGCACCCCAGGGGTCTGTGTGCCGGGGCAGGGACTCCACCACCTGCCAGGGTCAGCTCTCAGCCTGCCTGGGAAGCCCACCACATCATTGTGGGGAGAAGTTCTGCATGGAAGGAGCATCCCCCGGCGGGGCAAGGTCCTGCTGCTGAGAGGGTTCTGCGTGGCTGAGGGCTGCTCACAGCTGCAGATCACTGCAGGACATTCCCTGGAGACTTCCAGAAGCACAGCAAGGAGGGGGCCAATGGTGATGATTTTTGGTCTGGTGTCTTCTAACATCTCATTGGATTCTTTTCCAGCCTAAAGGTTTCAGCAAATCCAGCACCTCATGCTAAGTAGAGCTAAGCAAGCAGCACAAATCACACCGAATGATAATCCTAAATCATTTATTCTACTTAAAACGTATGTATTTATGCTGAACAATTAATATCCCGCAAGGAGAAGGAAGGAGCACAGGGTCTCCCCGCCCTGCTCAGCCCTGGGCAGCCCCAGCATGACGTCAGAGGTGACACCACTGTGAGGTCACAGCTGGCTGCCTGCACAGCGCTGTGGCGTGTGGGGCAGGAGCCCACAGTTGCCCTGTGGCTGCGGCCCTGGACAGGCTCCTGCTGGCTGCGGCGAGAGGCTGCTGCTGGAGCTGGTTTTGGGGACAGGACACGCCCTGGTCTCTCTGTGGAGACATCTGCTGAGCATGTGCCTCTTGGCCGCGTACGTACGACATGTTTCTGCTGCGGATGGGGGGTAGAACGGGGGTGTCTGAGGGCCGGTGCCAGCAAAGGGCAGAGCAGAGGGTGCTCCCCAGCCAGCAGCCCGGGGCTCCCAGTGGGGCGCCTCAGCTTGGGCGCTGCTCGTGCTGTGGCCATTCTCAGGGGAGCCAAGAGCAAAGCCCCTCGGCAGCCATTTGCTGCAGCCCCAAGCTTTGGCTGCGGCAGGACAAACTGCCCCGTAGCCAGACGCTCGGGTGCAGAGCCAAGCCTCCGCAGGGCAAGGGTTTTCCCCAGTTCAGGCAAGAGACCACGCCGGTCTGTGGAGGCCTCTGGGAGGAAAGGCGGACAAGGCTCCTGCGCTTCCCAGCTCTGCGGGAAAACACTTGCCCTAAGAGGGATGTGTGTGATGGCAAGGGAGAACAGGCCTGCTTCCTCAGCCAGAGGGAGAGCAAGGTCCGCACCAGAAAGACTGCTGGAAAGCACTCTTCGTGTGCTCGACGTCTTTGCTTCCTGGGATGATCTTCCTGGAGACCTTCCTTTGGGGAAGAGCTGCCGGCAGCGTTGAACGATGTGGACAGAAATCGTGTTCCTGCTGGACGCTGCTCTGTCAGTTCTCTGTCAGCAGCAGGCTTCCAAAACGGTGTCTGTTTGGCCTGAAAAGGGAAATCCGCCTGTGAAGGGGTTTGTCCAAGGCTTGGATCATGACAGCACCAGGACTCCCTCTTTTTCAGGCAAAAGATGGCCCTGCAGAAGAAGGCGTTCTTGCAAGTCTTCTTGTTGCTCCCCCTGGCTCTTGGTGAGTTTTCATGAGCAACCATCTGAGAGCGACAGCCTGGCTGGGCTGGACGCCACCTTTCCTTTTGGGCCAGTATGTGCGGAAACTCCCGTGGCCCAAGTGCTTCCCAAGCAAGTCCTTGAGTGGGACTGCCTTCTGGGCTCCCAGTAAGACTGGTAGCCTCCCAGTCACACTGCTGCCCTGCCTACCGGACCACAGGGCTCACTTAGTCGGCACCTCTGCGAGAGACGGGGGTAGCTCTTTGCAAGCCTGACCTGGGGATTCCCAGAGGGCAGGGGCCATGCAGGGGGACCGATGGAGAGGTACCTCTCCTCGCCCAGCAGCCTGGTCTCGGTGCTCACTGGGGCAGTGAGGGGAAATGGGGAATAGCTCTGGGGCACCGAGCACACCTGAAGATCACGGCTGCGCAGTCCGCTCAAGCCCGGGCTGATGGCCCCCGGTCAGAGGTGTGTCCTCTCCCTGCACCCCACGTCCCCCCGCCTCCTCAGCTCACCTGCTGCCCCAGCCCCAAGGCAACAGGGACAGACAACGCCACTGCAGGCATCGCCAGCACCCCCGGTAAAATAACTGTCTCTTGCTGATGTGAATTGCAGCTGATGTTCACTGCGGGACCTCGCTGACAGGCCTGAAGCCCCTGAGGTAAGCGATGTTTCCTGAGCTGGAATTGGGTCTGTGCAGAAGGGTCAGACGACCTCGTGTCCCTGCACCCATTTGCCTGAGAGCCGGGGCTCCCGCACGGCCCTTCCTGCCTTTGCCTCTTGCGCCAGCTGGTGCGGAAGGGAAGCGCTGGCAAAGCAGGGAACGCACGCGTGTCTCTCCTCCTTGCTGAGCTCAGAGGCTCCCAGTGGGGTGGGCAGCTCTCTGACAACATCTGCTTTCCTGGTTCCTGCAGGAACTGCCCGGTTTTAATGGCGCAGCAAACTCAAAAGATGCAGCTAATGCTGGAGGAGGTGGCTCGGCTGAGGGCAGAGATCAGCAGCGTGAAGCAGGTGCTGCGGCGTGTTGGGGAAGGAGGCTTGGCTGGGCAGAAGCCCTTGGGGCTGTGGGTGTGTGGGACTGCTGACTGCAGTCAGCCAGCCTTTGCCCCAGGGGCCTCCTGGGCTGCACAGGCCCTTCTCCGGCCCCACTTTCACCGGCCGCTTCAGGCAGCGCAGGACTCCCTTGGCACGCCAGCACCTCTGGCTGCTCTGGCTGGGCTCCTCAGGCAGGGGTGGGACCCAGGCACGCTCACGGGGGGCCAGCCATCGCTGGCAGGGCTTGAGTCCACCTTCCACCTGCCCTGGAGAGTGTGGAGGATGGGGACGAGGGTGTGGGGACCCTCATCAACCCACCTCGGGGCCGTGGCCATGGCTGTGGACACAGACACTGTTCCTCAGTCCTGCAGCTCCGTGGAGAGGGTTTGCCTTGCCTTTCTGACAGTGGCCCTTTGCCGCTCCGGGCGCTAGTAGCCACGCTGAACGTTGATGTGCTCCTTTTCTCTGTTTGTTTATGGCGTTCCCAGGAAGTCGAGGAAATGAAGCAGGCAGCATCTGAGAGGGCTTTGGAAGCCTACGTGGAGATGTCTGACTGGGCCCTGCAAAGCTCTGGTATGGACACAAGCAGCCCCGTCTCCTTGCCCTGCGCTTGTCTGCAGCCCTCCCCAAAGGCGCCTGCGCTCCAGGCGCTGCTCTCCAAAGTGGGGGAGCTGAAATGCTTGGGGGGTCCCAGGGCAAGGCTGTGGCAGAGCAGCTCTCTCAGACTCCCTCCCAACCCTGCCCTCGGCATCCTCACGCTGCCTCTGGCGCTGCCCCCGCACGTGTTCCTGTGCGGACGGAGGGGCTCTCTTCCTCTCCTCAGCATTGGAAAAGGAGATGGCCGGGCCGTCCTTGGCTGCCCACGCAGCAAGCCCTCAGCTTGGGTCTGCTGCCATTCACATGGGCACCGTCTGTCTCCCAGAACCCTCAGACCTTCTCCTGCTGGCGCTGGGAGTGCAGCAGTCACCAGGCACGTGGCCGCTGTCATTCCCCTGCGCGGCTGGGCAGCTGGGCAGCCCACCAGCCTGGGACGAGGACAGGACTGACAGAGGCGCAGCTGGCCGGCGGTGTCAGAAATAGTGTCTGAGCACCAAGCCCTCCTCGTCTGTGGCCTCTTGCAGTCGTCTGCTTTCCCTTCCCTGCAGGTGCCAGCATTGACCTGCAGAGAACTTCGGAGACCTACACCTGCAAAAACGACTGGTTCTGGAGGTTTATTGAGTTCTTTTGCACTCCCCGCAGTCCCGATCGCATTTTGCAGGTATTGTAGCAGAAATCGAGAGGGAATTCTTTCCTTTCTTCCTGTGAAGTTGGAGACTGACCTCAGGGCTCTCCCTTCGGTCCAGTGTTGCGCCGTCTTGGGGGTGGGAGGCGAGAGGTGGGGGGTGCCCTGCAGAGCCCCTGGGCAGGGATGTGTTTCTGCAAGGCCCTGACTAGAATGGTTTCGTAACCGCTGTTCTCCTCTGCTCCATAATACTGACAGCCCTGGCAAAGGTCGGTCAGGGAAGGAGGCCTCCTGCTTCTGTCCACTTCCTCACACACACCTCATTTTCAAGCTGAAATAGACCCCACAGACACACCGGTGCCTACGCTTCAAGCTACGTGGGCAGTTGTCTTGGCCCCAACACTCTCTCACGCTTCATTGCTCTGGCTTTCTGGTTGCAGCCGGATGTTTCCCCAGGAAACTGCTGGCCTTTCCCAGGGCATCAGGGCCAGGTGGTCATCAGGTTGCCAGCGCGAGTCCACCTGACTGCCATCACTGTGCAGCACATCTCCAAAGAAGTCTCTCCATCTGGGACCGTCACCAGCGCCCCCAGGGACATCGCTGTCTTTGTAAGTCTCTGCTGGGTGCTTCTGGTGCGGATCTGGTCCTGGGGGAAAGCCATGACAGGGTCTTCCTTGCTTTTGTGCCTCCTCTGAGGTTGGAGTCCCGGTCTCCTGAGCACTGCAGGGCCCTGGTGAGGCTCTAGGAGTCTCCTCCTAAGGGCTCTAGAGGTCTCCTCCCTCTTAAGACTTGTTCTGGCCAAGCAGCTCAGGGTTCTTGACTAAAACTCAAGCGGAGCCTGAGCTCCACCGTAACCAGGGCTAGACTAGGGCTAGAGCCCCAGGGGAGGGTGGGTAGGTAACAGGGCTGACCCAGCACCTACGTTCCCTCTTTGTCGGGACGAGTCTGAGCTGCTCTCCTTGTGCTTTGCCCCACAGGGAGTGGATGTGGACGGAGAAGAGGAAACTCTCCTGGTGACCTTCATGTACGATGTGGCAAAAGAGGCCATTCAGACCTTCCCTCTGAAGGTGCGATGCACGCACGGTGTTGGGGGAAGATGCCAGGGAGCAAAGCAGGTTTGCCTGCAGGGCCATGGCAGGAGGAGCGTGAATGCTTTCTCCCTGGGCAGAGGGGGCCTGGGTCACCACCAGGAGAGAGCTGGTGGGGTTGGGAGGGCTGAGTGGCACGCGGTGGTGCTAGCAAAAGGACAGTGAGGGCAAGGTCAGGCCCGTGGGAGCATGAGTCCCAAGAGATCCCTGGCTGCCTTCAGCAGAGCCCGCTGCACACGCAGCCACTGCACCCGAGCAACGTCTTTGTGCCATGGAGAAACCGAGACGCCCGCTGGAGAAAGCCGTCGGGCAGCACCCTGGCTCCATCCCGTGGCCTGCTGGCAGGCTGGACGGTGTCCTCTCCTCCCAGCATAGCATGCCCCTTCTCTCCCGCTGCTCTCACGCCTGCCCGCAGGAAAGCGGGCAGAGCAGACAGCGGGAGCTCGGGGGGGTGTCACACCAGCTGCCCCACGCAAAGGAGCACCTCCCCGGCCTCTCTGCCGGCACAGAGCGAGGCGCAGAGGGAAGGGGCAGAGGGGAGGGAGGCTGAGCCCCAGCCGGGCCCATGCAGAGGGTGCCAGGTGCCTTCCCCCTCCCCGTGTCCCCAGCCTCCCCAGCACCCCGCTACCAGAGCCAGCCTCAGGTTTCCACAGCCGCTCCCACCCACTGTCAGGAGCTTGTTCCTGAGCAGGAGCAGGGCTGGTGGGGGGAGATACCTTGACTGCATTGTGGCTCTTAACACCTCCGATTCCTCTTCCCTCTTTTCCTCGCAGAACGCCCCGCATCCCAGAGCCTTCTCCTATCTCAAACTCCTTGTGAAGAGCAACTGGGGAAAACCAAAGTACACATGCATTTACCGAGTGCAGGTTCATGGGAAGATGGCAAAACCAAACAGCCTCAACTGAAACCAGAGACAGAAAAAGGACAAACATAAAAAAGAAGAAAAAGAATAATGTTGCTGCGACTCAGATTGGTGTAGAAGATTTGTCTCCTAAGTTGGGTGCACAATAAGGTCCATTGCAGGGAGGGCAGTCGTGGGAAAGCAACAGAAGATCGGCGAGGAGGATTGTTAATACGCTCAAGTGACTCACAGCTGGGTGCTGGAAAACACATATATCACACTAATTGTTATTCAGTCTCGGACGCTTGCAAGAAAAACACTTGCACTTCGATAACATAAACCTGTGATGGACTCAGGGACACCTTATCCAGCCACTTGAGAATCCTGGCCTGGTGCTGAAGAAGATCAAAGCACAGTGGGAAAACGATGCCTGTTTGAACCCTTTAAATGCCAGGCAGAACAGGGAGTCCGTGCGTGCTCTTGCTCACAAGGACTCTCTCGCTGCCAAGGGCTCTTGCTAACAAGGACTCTCTCTCACTCCACGGTGCCCGCAGTCCCTGCTTCCGTGCCTCTGCCCGGGTGTTGCTTCGGAGATTCCCTGGTCTGTGAGGTATCGAGAAGAAACTTGTTCTTTGCCTTTCATCCGTGGTTTTGTGGTTGTTCCTGCGTCCTGCCCGCATCGGCTCACACAGCGGGGTTACAACCAGGGACTGAGTCTGGTAAATAGGTAAACGTAGCTCCTTGTGAAGAACAAACAGCGAAGAATACCACATCCCCGAAGAGACTGGAGGGACCGATAACAAGCTCGCAAAATAAATGGGGGAGTTGCAAAAGCTGCTGCATTTATCTTCCCCAGTCCACACAAAGAGATTCCTCTATTATCAGCTCAAACCAGCCACCGTACACCACTAGGAACCACCCAAGACCTACCATGAAGCCCCTAACAGAGTTAATGTGCATGTGCCAAGGGGATGTGAATGTGGAGATGAGTTCTGGAAATGTAATGAACGTGGCAATGAGTGCTGAGACATGTAACGACCACGCATATTCTGTATGGATGTAAGTCTCTGTGAATCTCACATTCAGTGGACATGTCAGGTGGAGAGATCCCCCACGTCCCCGGTGCTGAATAAAAGAATGCCTGCTTCTTAAGACTACATCGGTGTTAAGAAGTTCATTCCCGATTTCGGTGACAGTTTCTGGCGACCCAGATGGGACTCTGCCTCTGAATCTCGACAGATCCTTGGAATTGCAGGGCCTCCATCCGGCACCGAGGGATTCTCAGGGAGAACCTCCGATCCCCGGACCAAAGAGCTCCGAGCAAGGCCCCTGGAAAGGTGAAGGCATTCTTTTCTTTAAGGGATATTAAGGGTTGCCTGTCCATAAGGCGAGGCATAAGCCTCGCAGGGTTGGGCTGTAAAGGTACCTAAGGGAAGGAGTTGGTCTCACTGGATGAAAGCCTGTGAGAAACGCGGCTGATAAGCGTAAAGGTATTGTCCTCAACACCAGGCGGGGAAGGGCCGCACCAAGAGCAAAGGTCTGGTATAAAAGGTTCAGGCCCTAAGGTTTTGTTATTTTGTCTTGTGTAATAAGTGCTATGTTCAGTTGTCATTTTCTTTGTGTTTTGTGTTGTTCGTTCTACTAGTACTATCCTATAATGGGTAGCAAGCCCTTGGCGGAAGGGGGAATTTTGAAAAAGTCTCCTTTAGGTTGTATACTCCTTTAGGTTGTATACTGAAGCGTTGGAAACAAATAGGAGGGGACCCGCTCACGAGAAAGCAGCTGATTGAATATTGTAACAATTGGTGGCCGTTATGTACTTCAGAAGATCAAGAAAAATGGACAAGAAATGGGACTTTAAAATAGAATACAATTTTACAGCTTATGTTATTTTGTAGCAGGGAAAACAAATGGGATGTATGTAGATTTGTTTTTCACTTTAAGAAACCACCCAGAGTGGCAGAAGGATTGTGGGTGATAACCAGATATTAGAGACGGTTATTCGGAATGAGACATGCTACGCCAAAAGCCATTAATTGGTCAAAATCGTATGAGGTTAAACAAGAACCAAATGAATCGCCACCTGCATTTATGGAACGAGTAAAGAATACTGCTAGGAAATACACGAACGTGGACCCCGAGAGGAGGCTGGGCAATTGGCCTCTATTTTTATGGGACAATCTGCCCCGGATGTACAAAAGAAACTCCAAAAGTTAGAAGGAGAAGATTCGAGGGACTTGGGAACATTGGTGTAAGTAGCTTGGACCATCTAGAATAACAGAGAAAAGGAGAGGGAGAATCAAAGAGAAGGGAGATTAATTGCCGCATTGACGGGAGTTGCTCCGGGAAGAATGAACGGGGCCCGGGGAAGTAGAGGAGGCTACAGAAGAGTTGGGAAGGAACTCGTTTAGCAGAAGCTCAGTGCGCGATCTGCAAAGAGCGAGGACATTGGAAAAACGCGTGCCCTAGAGTCAGTAACCAAGGCTCGATCCTGCAGCCTGTCAAGGTGATGGCTTTAGGTGATGGTTTAGGGAAGCGTTGCAAAACAGGTAGTAATAAGTCACCTACGTAAACAAATCAATAGCAGGCATGCATCGAGGATTGCTGAAGAGGAAAGTTCATCTGGAGGGCAACTGACGGAGAGGAAGATACGACCACCAGATGAAGTAAACGACCACCAGAACGACCGTGATTCGCGAAATGACTTGCCTCATGATTGTGCAATTGGTTCTGGGAGGGGGCGTGCTTATGTTAATGATTTAGGGAAAACGAATGAATACGTAACAATTTTGTAAATATAAATGGCTCAAAATAAGATCATTGTGGGAGCACTTATGGTGGAAAATCCCCAGTGCGACCGCAGCGCTGCTAATAAAGAATACCTGCTCTACAGGACCATCTGCTGTTGAGTTTATTTCTTTGCTTCAGCTCGTCTCTGTAATCCTGAAAGTTGAAAATATTATAACCATCTGATTTAGGTGAGACCCCCAAAGAGTGACCTTTGGAAGTCTCAAAGAGGGGAACTGTTACTCCCAAGGACTGAGCGTCTGGTCAATGGTACTTGACTCCTCCCTGAGGAGGGGTTCAGAAAGCCCGGGGGGTCCTTTCTGAGCCCCGGGACCCAACGGGAAGGTCTCCCTGACGGCTGGTCTGACCCCGGCCCCTGTGCAGTAAATAACCAAGTGTGCCCTTCCAGCGTGTCACAGAGTCATGGAATGTGTTGGGTTGGAAGGGACCCTTAAAGGCCATCTCGTCCAACCCCCGGCAGTGAGCAGGGACGTCTTCAACTAGATCAGGTTGCTCAGAGCCTCATCCAGCTTGGCCTTGGATGTCTCCAGGGATGGGGCCTCCACCCTCTCTCTGGGCAACCTGGGCCGGTGTCTCACCACCCTCAGTGTAAAGAGCTTCTTCCTAATGTCTGATCTAAACCTGCCCTGCTCTAGTTTAAAGCCATTGCCCCTCGTGCTGTGGCTCTGTGCCCTCGCAAACAGCTCCTCCAGCTCTCCTGGAGCCCCTTCAGGGACTGGAAGGGGCTCTAAGGTCTCCCCGGGGCCTTCTCTTCTCCAGGCTGAACCCCCCCAGCTCTCTCAGCCTGTCCCCACAGCAGAGGGGCTCCCGCCCTCGGATCACCTCCGCGGCCTGTCTCGTAAAGCGCTGCCACATTCACCGCTGACTTTGTTAAATCGCTGGTTTATGTTAATAAATATTTCCCCACTTCTCTCCCACAAGTGAAGCCAATGGCTGCGCGCGCCACAAATTGGCCCTTGGTGCCGGGCTCCTGAAATGCCCCTAATGCTGCCACCACTCCCGGAACGCTCCCAGTGGCCACTCCTGTGCTAAAGCGCCACCGCGCAGGGAGCGGGGCGCGGCGGGGAGGAGTTGGTGGGATCGGCGGTGTGTGTTTGGGAGACCCCGCTTTCTGCCCCCAGTGGAGGGCGCGGGGCTGGGGCAGCCGGCAGTGTGGGGCCTGCGAGGCTGCCTGCGCCCGGCCGGTGCCACTTCTGCCGGGACGAGCCCAAATTCGGGGGTCAGCAGCATCAGAAGCTCCGCTGGAGGCAGCGCCTGTGCTGGAGCCATGGTGGGTGCACTCCTGCTCTCACCAAACTAGCTTGTTCTGGCATCTCTCCCCATCTACTCTCCTCAAGGATACAACATCCCAAGACTTCCTTGTATCCAACTAAGCCCAGCAGATGTCTAACCCATCCGCTTACAAAGCGTTTCAAACTTAGCTACATTATTCCAGTAAGGAGGAACCAGATGTTCTTTTCAACTGGGTATCAGTAAGGCCTGAGGGGCTTTCCACCCCAGCCTTTTGTGCTGTTCAAGGCTACTGTATCACCAGCGACGGTATCACCCTGGCAGCAGCCATTGGCACCTGCTGTTCTGTAACCTTCAGCAGTCCCACCACAGAAGGGTCAGCTGAAAGACCGGGTAAGGCAGACAGCTGTGTAATGTCCTCAGTCCCTCCAGCTGCTATACCAACAGCCCACCGATACGCTTTCGGGTCTTTGAAATACCCTCTCTTGAGCAAGTCTACGCCAAGGATGCACGGAGCGTCTGGGCCACTCACAATGGAGCGCTTCCGCCATTTATTCCCAGTTCGGCTCACTTTGGCCGAAGTACAGTCAGTTCTTGAGACCTGTCACACCAGAATCAGCAACAGATTTTGTCCCTTTATGAGTCAATGGCAATAGGGTACACTGTGCACCGCTGTCCACCATGTCTTTATGCTTTTGTGGCTCTAATACACGAGGACATCGAATCCACACAGCCCAATAAACTCGGTTATCCCTCTCCCCCTCCTGGCTGGAGGCAGGGCACCTCTAATGTTGAGGACAACATCTACAGTTAGCAGATGAGTTCCGACCCGGACCAGAGAACTGCTCCCTGGGCACTGGAGCAGCCACCCTCCTGGAAGAATTCTTTCTTCTATCTGTTTTACCTTGCAACTAGTGCCTGTAGGGCCAAGGTAGGTCCTTCATCCCACTTACTCAGGTCCTCTCCATAGGCACCGAGGTAAAACCACAAGGTGTCTCGTAGTGTCTTCTTTTTCTTCCAAGTCGGTCTCGTAGGAGGGCATCTTCTCCTAATGGCTGCGACATGGGTCCATGCAGGGGAAAAGCGGGATGTTTCTTCCATCCTAGACAGTTTCTCAAACAGTGTCTCCTTTTTCTCAATCATCTTCTCAGTTTTATCAGCTTCCCCGCTGCAGAGCTGGCCGGGGGCGGCGGCCAGGGAGTGGGGCTGCCGAGGGCAGCAGGGCAGTGCGCGCTATGATAAGTCTATGGGGCCGGATGGGATTCACCCAAGAGTACTCAGGGAGCTGGCGGGAGAGCTCACCAAGCCTCTCTCCATCATTTATCAACAATCCTGGTCAACAGGGCAGGTACCAGATGCCTGGAGGGTGGCTAATGTGACGCCCATCTACAAGAAGGGTCGGAAGGAGGATCCGGGGAACTACAGGCCTGTCAGCCTGACCTCGGTACCAGGAAAGATCATGGAGAGGATCATCTCGAGTGAGCTCTCACGGCAAGCGCAGGGCAGCCAAGGGATCGGGGCCAGCCAGCATGGCTTTAGGAAAGGGAGGTGCTGCTTAACCAACCTGATCTCTTTCTATGACCATGTCACCCGCCTTCTGGATGCAGGGAAGGCTGTGGACGTTGTCTATCTGGACTTTGGCAAGGCCTTTGACACCGTCCCCCACAGCATTCTCCTGGAGAAGCTGGCGATCCATGGCATAGACGAGTGTACTCTTTGCTGGGTTAAAAACTGTCTGGCTGGCCGTGCCCAGAGAGTTGGGATTAATGGGGTGAAATCCTCTTGGCGGCCGGTCACCAGTGGTGTCCCTCAGGGCTCAGTTTTGGGGCCGGTTTTAATGTCTTTACCAATGATGTGGATGAGGGGATTGAGTGCACCCTCAGTAAGTTTGCAGATGACACCAGACTGGGTGGGGGTGTTGATCTGCTTGAGGGTAGGAAGGCTCTCCAGAGGGACCTGGACAGGCTGGATCGATGGGCCAAGGCCAACTGTATGAGGTTTAATAAGGCCAAGTGCCGGGTCCTGCATTTCGGTCACAACAACCCACAGCAACGCTACAGGCTTGGGGCAGAGTGGCTGGAAAGCTGCCCGGCAGAAAAGGACCTGGGGGTGCTGGTGGACGGCCAGCTTAACATGAGCCAGCAGTGTGCCCAGGTGGCCAAGAGGGCCAACAGCATTCTGGCTTCTACCAGGAATAGCGTGGCCAGCAGGAGCAGGGAAGTGATGGTGCCTCTGTACTGGGCACTGGTGAGGCCCCACCTCGAGTGCTGTGTTCAGTTCTGGGCCCCTCTGTACAAGAGGGACATTGAGGTGCTGGAGCGTGTCCAGAGGAGAGCGACCAGGCTGGTGAGGGGTCTGGAGACCAGGGCATATGAGGAGAGGCTGCGGGAGCTGGGCATGTTTAGCTTGGAGAAGAGGAGGCTGAGGGGAGACCTCATTGCCCTCTACAACTCCCTGAAAGGAGGGTGCAGAGAGGTGGGGGTTGGCCTCTTCTCCCAGGGGAATAATGACAGGACCAGAGGAAATGGCCTGAACTTGCGGCAGGGGAGGTTTAGGTTAGATATTAGGAAGAATGACTTTACTGCAAGAGTGGTCAGGCACTGGAACAGCCTGCCCAGGGAGGTGGTTGAGTCACCATCCCTAGAGGTGTTTAAGAAATGTCTAGATGTGGCACTTCAGGGCATGCGCTAGTGTGGAGATTGTAGGTTGTTTGGTTGGACTCAATGATCTCCAAGGTCTTTTCCAACCATGAAGATTCTGTGATTCTAAGATCAGGAGGGGGATGCCCTCAGCGTAGGAGCTTCCTTGGGGAATGGAGATCCTCTAGGGGCCGGGCAGCAGATTCGGTGAGCCCTTTTGGGTGAGGGGACACTGCAGGGTTCAAACAGACCCAGAAGTTTCTGTGGGTTCCTGGGGCCGGCTTCTGAGCACAGCTGCCAGATGTGCCAACAGAGGTGATGCTCACCTGGATCTCCTACATGCAATCAGGGAAAAAAGGATCAGGGCTGTGATAATGGAGTGGCAGCCTTGGCTGCAGTGTCCCTGAAGTAGCGGGTTCTCAGCTCCCCAGGGGAGCAAGCAAGGAGAGACACAGAGTGCAGACAGCAGGTCTCAGAGGGGAAGACTCTGAAGTAACAACCGAAAGGCCGCAAGAAGGTCTCCCCGGAGCCTTCTCTGCTCCAGACGGAACAGCCCCAACTCTCTCAGCCCATCCTCACAGCAGAGGGGTTCCATCCCTCCGATCATTTCTGTGGCATTCCTCTGGCCCGTTCTGTGAGGCAGCAGCAGGAATGCAGGGAGCTCTGCCTGGGGACAGACAGACTCGGCTGGGAGCTGAGGCGTCAACAGGAGAGGACAGAACAACCTGGGAAACTGGCAGCTTTGTGGCGGGTGAACGTCTGCTCCAGACTTCATACCAACAAACAAGCAACAGCTAGTCAGGGATGTAAAAGCCAGGGCTAAGAAGGTAGAGTTGAGGCTCCTGAGAGAAAGGAAAAAGGCCGAGAGCAGGAGACGTCTGGAGAGCAGGCTTTGGCCTGCTGGGGGACTGGCTTGGAAGAATCCTGTGGGATACGGCCCTGCGGAGAAGCAGGGTGCGGAGGGCTGCTTGAGGATCTCCTCTTCACGCTCCACAATGGCCCGCCTTGACATTCAGAAAGGACGGCGTGGATGAGAAAGAAGCTGCTGACAAAACCCAAGCCTGAAGAGGAAGCACAGAGGAGGTGGAAGCTGGCTGCCTGCCAGCCTCAGGGGTTTTGTGTTTCCATACCGGAGACAGGCAGTTGTGTGTGCATGTGCTTGTTTATGTGGGGGGGAACTGAGGGATGAGGAGATCCTGGGGCCGGCTTCTGGATAGAGGATGTAAAACCAGCTCCTGGAGGGATCCCTTTTCTCTGTGTGTCTCTACAGGTCTATATTTCCCACTGACGTAGTCTGCCATACAGGCAGCGCACCGTACCAATACCCTCCCTGGTATTTTGGTGATGGTTGTCACGGTACTTCCTACTTGAGTCGGAAATTCTATTGAACTAGTACCTCCTTTAATTGTCTATCGTGGCCTGCAACTCCTCAGGTTATCTTGTGAGAGACAGCACCACCAGGGTGAGCCATCAGCATAGAAACATTGACAGCTGAGCAAATGGATCTTCATTCCAGGGCAATGGAGCTTCACTTCAGGGGAACCGTGAGAAACTCTGGGCTATGGCCAAGAGAAACCTCCAGAAGTTTACAAGGAGAAGTGTCCGGTCCTGCACTGAGGGGGAGGAAGGTGCATCAGAGCCCGCTGGGACCTAACGTGCTGAGCAGTGGTCCTGAGGAGAAGGTGCTGGGAACTGGAGTGGCCCCCCAAAGAAAAGTGTCCCCCTGCGTGCAGCTCCCCATTTTGGAGGAGTGGGGAGGAACTGGAGAGTGCCCAGAGGAGGTCTGCCCAGGTGTGGTTCAGCGTATAGTGCACATGCGCTGCGTGGGGAGGCTGAGGAATGTGGGCTTCTTTGCCCCTTTGGCCCCATGGTGGAGAGGCTCTGGGCAGGACAGGGGTTGCTCGAAGGACGGTTTCAGAGATGATGGGGCTTTTCTTCTTCGTGGGAGACCGCATGAGAAAGAAAGAATGCCAGAACTTGTAGCTTGGGAGGTTTAAACAGGAAACGGGAGAAAGAAACGTCACTCCAAGGGCAGTGCTGTGGAAAAGGCGGCCATCCAGAAAGAATGTGGATCAGCCCGTGGCTTTGTGTCTAAAGACATATCCCCGAAGGATGGCGAGACTTCAGAAAGCTTAGTGAGTTGCTCAGGCGAGAGCAAGGTGGAGAAGCAGGGGAGATGTCTGCAGCCTGCAGGGAACATGCCCAGGTGTGGAACACAATAGGACAGCCTGCGGTGGTTTCAACAGTGTGGGGCTGTTGAAATGTGAAAAGCCCCCAAGAGATCCAAGGTCTTAATCTCCGTGTCTGTGACTGTTACCTCTGCCACTGATGCCTATAAGGAGTACAAGAGCCTGATGGCCTCCTCGTCCCCACCTGGGAGCCTGGGAGGTGTCCTGCTGTCATTCTGCACGTGTCATTGCACCTCCCTTCCCACATCATCCGCATGGAAGAGCAACTTGGAAGACATCATCCTGATTATGGAACAGGTCATCCTGAGTGCCATTATGTGGCACATGAAGAACAACCAGGCGATCAGGCACAGTCAGCATGGGTTCATGAAAGGCAGGTCGTGCTTGACAATCCTGATCCCCTTCTAAAACAAGGTGACCCGCTGAGTGGATGAGGGAAAGGCTGTGGATGTTGTTTACCTGGAGTTTAGTAAAGCTTCTTGACACAGTTTCCCACAGCGTTCTCCTGGAGAAATTGGCTGCCCATGGCTTGGATGGGCGTACGCTTCGCTGGGTGAAAAACTGCTGGGACAGCCGGGCCCAATGAGTGGTGGTGAATGGAGCTCAATCCAGTGGGCGGCCGGTCACAAGTGGTGTTCCCCAGGGCTCAGTACGGGGGCCGATTCTGTTTAAAATCTTTATCAATGATCTGGACGATGGGATCGATTGCACCCTCAGTATGACACCAAGTTGGGTGTGAGTGTCGACCTGCCCAAGGGTAGGAAGGCAGGAGAAGAGGAAACGGCATCAAGTTGCACCAGGGGACGTTTAGATTGGACGTCAGGAAAATTTTTTACACTGAAAGGGTTATTAAGCATTGGAACAGGCTGCCCAGGGAAGTGGTGGAATCACCATCCCTGGAGGTATTTAAAATTAGACGGGTAGACGTAGTGCTTAGCGACATGGTTTAGTGATGGTTTTTGTCAGTGTTAGGTGGATGGTTGGACTGGATGATGTGAAAGGTCCCTTCTAACCTAAGCAATTCTATGATTCTGTGACCCCCCAGTTTCTCTAGGAGGCGGTCTGGGCTACCTTCTTCCTCCAGTACCCAACTTGCAGACGTTCTGGTCTCTCTAGCGTCCAGTCCAGACTTAGGCCCTCAAAAATGACTTGCTCGCAGGTGTGTTTTACTCTCTGGTTTCTCTTGTTTGGTGTTTGCTTGTGATTAAACCACTACCATACACACCAATCTTAAGTGCACACCCGCCAGTCTCACCAGTTGCTGGTCCCCCAAAGTACAAAAGAACTTAGGGCTTGTGGTTCCCACTCCGGTTGCTGGCACTTGAACCTCCATCTGTGCATAGAGCAGAGATCTCCCTTGCCCCACAAAGCTCTTGGAAAGGGAGGTATTAAGAAAACAGGGCAGGCTGCGGTGATCCGTTGCAGGGCACAGCCAGGGAAGTGTCCTGACCAGCCATCTGGTTACACATGACCATCTCCTTTCAGCCCTTTTCTCTCTATTTTCCCATGGTCGTTCGTCTACAAACCTTTGATCCTTTCCTAGACATCCCATGGCAAGTCTTGCACAGTCCCCAAATGCACTTTCTGGCGTCCCAACATGAGTCTCAGACCCCGAAAGAAAAAAACCCTCTTCCGTTGGCAAGGTCACCGTGCAAGGCTCTCCCATTGGCTCACTTAACTAACTGAATTGATGCAACTATGCCAGGACTTTCTTGGAAGGATTTTTTTTCCTTTTGGGTTTTGAATTGTTCCTCTGAAAACATGGCAACTTCTGTCCTAGAAATGGCAATCCTTTCTTTTTTATCTAAGGGTTGGAGACTAGGTCAGGTGAAAATCCCTATATGGTGTATGTAGGTGTTTGCAGCCTTGTGCAGGAGGAGTTGGGCATATTAGAATCCAAGCATCATAGAATGGTTCAGGTTGGAAGGGACCTAAAAGATCATCTAGTCCAACCCCCTGCCGTGAGGAGGGACGTCTTTCACTAGTTCAGGTTGCTCCAAGCTCCTGACCTTGGACACGTCCAGGGATGGGGCATCCACAACTGCTCTGGGCAACCTGTTCCAAGGTCTCACCACGCTCATCATAAAGCATTTCTTCCTTATGGCCAACCTAAATATAACCTCTTCCAGTGTAAAGCCATTGCCCCTTGTTCTGCTATTAAAGGCCCTGGTAAAAAGTCTCACTCCATCTTTCTTGGCCTATGACCACTGCGATTTCATCTGCAAACACTGTGGAGAGAGCCCAGAGATCTCCCAAGACAGGGTTTGGAGGCCTCAAGCACTTGACCAGTATCTAGAGGCTGAGAGCCCTGGGCTCAGTGGTTTGGAGACTGGGGACGGTATAGGAGGAGCCTGAGCGTGCTGGAAGGGTGCTTTCAGAGCTGGTGGAGCTTTTCTTCCTAGTGGAAAACAGCCTGAGAAAGAAAGAACTCCCCAACATGCAGGTGGGGAGGTGCAGCCTGGCCACGAGGAGAAAGAAACGTCACTCCAAGGGCAGTGCTGTGGTGCAACACGCCACCCAGAAGGAGTCTGGATCAGCCCAAGGCTTTGTGTTTCAAGGAAGAGCCAGGGAGGATGGAGAGATCTCAGCAAAGGAAGGTGACAGCAAGATGGGGCAGCCGGGTGGATGACTGCAGCCTGCAGGGAAAGAGGCAGAGGTGATGGGACACCGTAGGACAGCCTGTGGTGGAGAAGATAGAGGGATGTGGCAAAGCTGGAAGTCCCCTAACAGAGCCAGCCTCTTCATGTCTTGGGCTACGGCTGTTGTCTCTGCCACTGATGCCTCTGAGACAACCAGTCCTTCCAGCACTGGGGTCTCGTTGCCTCCTTGTCCATACTCAGGAGCCTGGGAGGTGTCGTACCATAGTCCTGCCCTTGGCATTGCACATCTCCACATCCCACTGTCCCAGGAAGAGCCCTGAGGAAGGAGTGAGGGAGAGGATCTCCCTTCCTGGGGGCTGGGGGTCAGGCCTTGGCCCTTTGGGCGATGGAGTCAGGGCTTGGCCCTTTGCATTAATGAAACACATCCACGTTTACCCAGCATCAGAGTCACCTTCAACTTGCTTTTCCCGACCTGCCATCGCTGCCTCCAGTTTTCTGCTGTAACCAGACCCTGGGGGCAATTCCTCAGTGGTGTCCCTCAGTGGGACCCATCAACACCACAAGAAACTTTGGAGTTTGAACCGGACTTTGACTCCTTGAGAGGTTCCTTCAACTTCCTCGCAGCGTCGGAGGTTCACGGACTGGGCCTCGAACCCACCAGAGGGGTCATTAAAACTCCTTGGGCTGGTCCTCTGCGTCTGAGCTGGGCTGGGCTCCTGGGATGGAGGGAGCTCACGGCAAGCGGGCAGCGCTGCAGAGAGACAGCTCTGCCCGGGAGCAGCTCCTCTGCCAAGCGCAGCAGGGCTGAGGGCACTGCCAGGGTGTCTCAGGGAGATGAGCAAGGCAGAGAGAGAGCTTGAAGGTGTCAGGATTGGGAGGACGACTGAGAGCTCACTGGAGGAGAAATCTTTGCAGCCCTTGACAGGGTAAGTCTGCGGGTGCAGGGCACTGCAGGCGGAGTTGCTGGAGGCATCTCCTAAAGCTGGCACAGCCACAGCTTACGGGATCTGTACATGTGGGAGCTCTTGTCAGGCACTTTGAATAGCTGTGAAGGTGGGTGTGCAGCCAGGGGTGCCCAGGGCTGTCCTTCAGAGCAGGCTCCCTGCACCCCAGGGGTCTGTGTGCCGGGGCAGGGACTCCGCCACCTGCCAGGGTCAGCTCTCAGCCTGCCTGGGAAGCCCACCACATCACTGTGGGGAGAAGTTCTGCATGGAAGGAGCATCCCCCGGCGGGGCAAGGTCCTGCTGCTGAGAGGGTTCTGCGTGGCTGAGGGCTGCTCACAGCTGCAGATCACTGCAGGACATTCCCTGGAGACTTCCAGAAGCACAGCAAGGAGGGGGCCAATGGTGATGATTTTTGGTCTGGTGTCTTCTAACATCTCATTGGATTCTTTTCCAGCCTAAAGGTTTCAGCAAATCCAGCACCTCATGCTAAGTAGAGCTAAGCAAGCAGCACAAATCACACCGAATGATAATCCTAAATCATTTATTCTACTTAAAACGTATGTATTTATGCTGAACAATTAATATCCCGCAAGGAGAAGGAAGGAGCACAGGGTCTCCCCGCCCTGCTCAGCCCTGGGCAGCCCCAGCATGACGTCAGAGGTGACACCACTGTGAGGTCACAGCTGGCTGCCTGCACAGCGCTGTGGCGTGTGGGGCAGGAGCCCACAGTTGCCCTGTGGCTGCGGCCCTGGACAGGCTCCTGCTGGCTGCGGCGAGAGGCTGCTGCTGGAGCTGGTTTTGGGGACAGGACACGCCCTGGTCTCTCTGTGGAGACATCTGCTGAGCATGTGCCTCTTGGCCGCGTACGTACGACATGTTTCTGCTGCGGATGGGGGGTAGAACGGGGGTGTCTGAGGGCCGGTGCCAGCAAAGGGCAGAGCAGAGGGTGCTCCCCAGCCAGCAGCCCGGGGCTCCCAGTGGGGCGCCTCAGCTTGGGCGCTGCTCGTGCTGTGGCCATTCTCAGGGGAGCCAAGAGCAAAGCCCCTCGGCAGCCATTTGCTGCAGCCCCAAGCTTTGGCTGCGGCAGGACAAACTGCCCCGTAGCCAGACGCTCGGGTGCAGAGCCAAGCCTCCGCAGGGCAAGGGTTTTCCCCAGTTCAGGCAAGAGACCACGCCGGTCTGTGGAGGCCTCTGGGAGGAAAGGCGGACAAGGCTCCTGCGCTTCCCAGCTCTGCGGGAAAACACTTGCCCTAAGAGGGATGTGTGTGATGGCAAGGGAGAACAGGCCTGCTTCCTCAGCCAGAGGGAGAGCAAGGTCCGCACCAGAAAGACTGCTGGAAAGCACTCTTCGTGTGCTCGACGTCTTTGCTTCCTGGGATGATCTTCCTGGAGACCTTCCTTTGGGGAAGAGCTGCCGGCAGCGTTGAACGATGTGGACAGAAATCGTGTTCCTGCTGGACGCTGCTCTGTCAGTTCTCTGTCAGCAGCAGGCTTCCAAAATGGTGTCTGTTTGGCCTGAAAAGGGAAATCCGCCTGTGAAGGGGTTTGTCCAAGGCTTGGATCATGACAGCACCAGGACTCCCTCTTTTTCAGGCAAAAGATGGCCCTGCAGAAGAAGGCGTTCTTGCAAGTCTTCTTGTTGCTCCCCCTGGCTCTTGGTGAGTTTTCATGAGCAACCATCTGAGAGCGACAGCCTGGCTGGGCTGGACGCCACCTTTCCTTTTGGGCCAGTATGTGCGGAAACTCCCGTGGCCCAAGTGCTTCCCAAGCAAGTCCTTGAGTGGGACTGCCTTCTGGGCTCCCAGTAAGACTGGTAGCCTCCCAGTCACACTGCTGCCCTGCCTACCGGACCACAGGGCTCACTTAGTCGGCACCTCTGCGAGAGACGGGGGTAGCTCTTTGCAAGCCTGACCTGGGGATTCCCAGAGGGCAGGGGCCATGCAGGGGGACCGATGGAGAGGTACCTCTCCTCGCCCAGCAGCCTGGTCTCGGTGCTCACTGGGGCAGTGAGGGGAAATGGGGAATAGCTCTGGGGCACCGAGCACACCTGAAGATCACGGCTGCGCAGTCCGCTCAAGCCCGGGCTGATGGCCCCCGGTCAGAGGTGTGTCCTCTCCCTGCACCCCACGTCCCCCCGCCTCCTCAGCTCACCTGCTGCCCCAGCCCCAAGGCAACAGGGACAGACAACGCCACTGCAGGCATCGCCAGCACCCCCGGTAAAATAACTGTCTCTTGCTGATGTGAATTGCAGCTGATGTTCACTGCGGGACCTCGCTGACAGGCCTGAAGCCCCTGAGGTAAGCGATGTTTCCTGAGCTGGAATTGGGTCTGTGCAGAAGGGTCAGACGACCTCGTGTCCCTGCACCCATTTGCCTGAGAGCCGGGGCTCCCGCACGGCCCTTCCTGCCTTTGCCTCTTGCGCCAGCTGGTGCGGAAGGGAAGCGCTGGCAAAGCAGGGAACGCACGCGTGTCTCTCCTCCTTGCTGAGCTCAGAGGCTCCCAGTGGGGTGGGCAGCTCTCTGACAACATCTGCTTTCCTGGTTCCTGCAGGAACTGCCCGGTTTTAATGGCGCAGCAAACTCAAAAGATGCAGCTAATGCTGGAGGAGGTGGCTCGGCTGAGGGCAGAGATCAGCAGCGTGAAGCAGGTGCTGCGGCGTGTTGGGGAAGGAGGCTTGGCTGGGCAGAAGCCCTTGGGGCTGTGGGTGTGTGGGACTGCTGACTGCAGTCAGCCAGCCTTTGCCCCAGGGGCCTCCTGGGCTGCACAGGCCCTTCTCCGGCCCCACTTTCACCGGCCGCTTCAGGCAGCGCAGGACTCCCTTGGCACGCCAGCACCTCTGGCTGCTCTGGCTGGGCTCCTCAGGCAGGGGTGGGACCCAGGCACGCTCACGGGGGGCCAGCCATCGCTGGCAGGGCTTGAGTCCACCTTCCACCTGCCCTGGAGAGTGTGGAGGATGGGGACGAGGGTGTGGGGACCCTCATCAACCCACCTCGGGGCCGTGGCCATGGCTGTGGACACAGACACTGTTCCTCAGTCCTGCAGCTCCGTGGAGAGGGTTTGCCTTGCCTTTCTGACAGTGGCCCTTTGCCGCTCCGGGCGCTAGTAGCCACGCTGAACGTTGATGTGCTCCTTTTCTCTGTTTGTTTATGGCGTTCCCAGGAAGTCGAGGAAATGAAGCAGGCAGCATCTGAGAGGGCTTTGGAAGCCTACGTGGAGATGTCTGACTGGGCCCTGCAAAGCTCTGGTATGGACACAAGCAGCCCCGTCTCCTTGCCCTGCGCTTGTCTGCAGCCCTCCCCAAAGGCGCCTGCGCTCCAGGCGCTGCTCTCCAAAGTGGGGGAGCTGAAATGCTTGGGGGGTCCCAGGGCAAGGCTGTGGCAGAGCAGCTCTCTCAGACTCCCTCCCAACCCTGCCCTCGGCATCCTCACGCTGCCTCTGGCGCTGCCCCCGCACATGTTCCTGTGCGGACGGAGGGGCTCTCTTCCTCTCCTCAGCATTGGAAAAGGAGATGGCCGGGCCGTCCTTGGCTGCCCACGCAGCAAGCCCTCAGCTTGGGTCTGCTGCCATTCACATGGGCACCGTCTGTCTCCCAGAACCCTCAGACCTTCTCCTGCTGGCGCTGGGAGTGCAGCAGTCACCAGGCACGTGGCCGCTGTCATTCCCCTGCGCGGCTGGGCAGCTGGGCAGCCCACCAGCCTGGGACGAGGACAGGACTGACAGAGGCGCAGCTGGCCGGCGGTGTCAGAAATAGTGTCTGAGCACCAAGCCCTCCTCGTCTGTGGCCTCTTGCAGTCGTCTGCTTTCCCTTCCCTGCAGGTGCCAGCATTGACCTGCAGAGAACTTCGGAGACCTACACCTGCAAAAACGACTGGTTCTGGAGGTTTATTGAGTTCTTTTGCACTCCCCGCAGTCCCGATCGCATTTTGCAGGTATTGTAGCAGAAATCGAGAGGGAATTCTTTCCTTTCTTCCTGTGAAGTTGGAGACTGACCTCAGGGCTCTCCCTTCGGTCCAGTGTTGCGCCGTCTTGGGGGTGGGAGGCGAGAGGTGGGGGGTGCCCTGCAGAGCCCCTGGGCAGGGATGTGTTTCTGCAAGGCCCTGACTAGAATGGTTTCGTAACCGCTGTTCTCCTCTGCTCCATAATACTGACAGCCCTGGCAAAGGTCGGTCAGGGAAGGAGGCCTCCTGCTTCTGTCCACTTCCTCACACACACCTCATTTTCAAGCTGAAATAGACCCCACAGACACACCGGTGCCTACGCTTCAAGCTACGTGGGCAGTTGTCTTGGCCCCAACACTCTCTCACGCTTCATTGCTCTGGCTTTCTGGTTGCAGCCGGATGTTTCCCCAGGAAACTGCTGGCCTTTCCCAGGGCATCAGGGCCAGGTGGTCATCAGGTTGCCAGCGCGAGTCCACCTGACTGCCATCACTGTGCAGCACATCTCCAAAGAAGTCTCTCCATCTGGGACCGTCACCAGCGCCCCCAGGGACATCGCTGTCTTTGTAAGTCTCTGCTGGGTGCTTCTGGTGCGGATCTGGTCCTGGGGGAAAGCCATGACAGGGTCTTCCTTGCTTTTGTGCCTCCTCTGAGGTTGGAGTCCCGGTCTCCTGAGCACTGCAGGGCCCTGGTGAGGCTCTAGGAGTCTCCTCCTAAGGGCTCTAGAGGTCTCCTCCCTCTTAAGACTTGTTCTGGCCAAGCAGCTCAGGGTTCTTGACTAAAACTCAAGCGGAGCCTGAGCTCCACCGTAACCAGTGCTAGACTAGGGCTAGAGCCCCAGGGGAGGGTGGGTAGGTAACAGGGCTGACCCAGCACCTACGTTCCCTCTTTGTCGGGACGAGTCTGAGCTGCTCTCCTTGTGCTTTGCCCCACAGGGAGTGGATGTGGACGGAGAAGAGGAAACTCTCCTGGTGACCTTCATGTACGATGTGGCAAAAGAGGCCATTCAGACCTTCCCTCTGAAGGTGCGATGCACGCACGGTGTTGGGGGAAGATGCCAGGGAGCAAAGCAGGTTTGCCTGCAGGGCCATGGCAGGAGGAGCGTGAATGCTTTCTCCCTGGGCAGAGGGGGCCTGGGTCACCGCCAGGAGAGAGCTGGTGGGGTTGGGAGGGCTGAGTGGCACGCGGTGGTGCTAGCAAAAGGACAGTGAGGGCAAGGTCAGGCCCGTGGGAGCATGAGTCCCAAGAGATCCCTGGCTGCCTTCAGCAGAGCCCGCTGCACACGCAGCCACTGCACCCGAGCAACGTCTTTGTGCCATGGAGAAACCGAGACGCCCGCTGGAGAAAGCCGTCGGGCAGCACCCTGGCTCCATCCCGTGGCCTGCTGGCAGGCTGGACGGTGTCCTCTCCTCCCAGCATAGCATGCCCCTTCTCTCCCGCTGCTCTCACGCCTGCCCGCAGGAAAGCGGGCAGAGCAGACAGCGGGAGCTCGGGGGGGGGTGTCACACCAGCTGCCCCACGCAAAGGAGCACCTCCCCGGCCTCTCTGCCGGCACAGAGCGAGGCGCAGAGGGAAGGGGCAGAGGGGAGGGAGGCTGAGCCCCAGCCGGGCCCATGCAGAGGGTGCCAGGTGCCTTCCCCCTCCCCGTGTCCCCAGCCTCCCCAGCACCCCGCTACCAGAGCCAGCCTCAGGTTTCCACAGCCGCTCCCACCCACTGTCAGGAGCTTGTTCCTGAGCAGGAGCAGGGCTGGTGGGGGGAGATACCTTGACTGCATTGTGGCTCTTAACACCTCCGATTCCTCTTCCCTCTTTTCCTCGCAGAACGCCCCGCATCCCAGAGCCTTCTCCTATCTCAAACTCCTTGTGAAGAGCAACTGGGGAAAACCAAAGTACACATGCATTTACCGAGTGCAGGTTCATGGGAAGATGGCAAAACCAAACAGCCTCAACTGAAACCAGAGACAGAAAAAGGACAAACATAAAAAAGAAGAAAAAGAATAATGTTGCTGCGACTCAGATTGGTGTAGAAGATTTGTCTCCTAAGTTGGGTGCACAATAAGGTCCATTGCAGGGAGGGCACTCGTGGGAAAGCAACAGAAGATCGGCGAGGAGGATTGTTAATACGCTCAAGTGACTCACAGCTGGGTGCTGGAAAACACATATATCACACTAATTGTTATTCAGTCTCGGACGCTTGCAAGAAAAACACTTGCACTTCGATAACATAAACCTGTGATGGACTCAGGGACACCTTATCCAGCCACTTGAGAATCCTGGCCTGGTGCTGAAGAAGATCAAAGCACAGTGGGAAAACGATGCCTGTTTGAACCCTTTAAATGCCAGGCAGAACAGGGAGTCCGTGCGTGCTCTTGCTCACAAGGACTCTCTCGCTGCCAAGGGCTCTTGCTAACAAGGACTCTCTCTCACTCCACGGTGCCCGCAGTCCCTGCTTCCGTGCCTCTGCCCGGGTGTTGCTTCGGAGATTCCCTGGTCTGTGAGGTATCGAGAAGAAACTTGTTCTTTGCCTTTCATCCGTGGTTTTGTGGTTGTTCCTGCGTCCTGCCCGCATCGGCTCACACAGCGGGGTTACAACCAGGGACTGAGTCTGGTAAATAGGTAAACGTAGCTCCTTGTGAAGAACAAACAGCGAAGAATACCACATCCCCGAAGAGACTGGAGGGACCGATAACAAGCTCGCAAAATAAATGGGGGAGTTGCAAAAGCTGCTGCATTTATCTTCCCCAGTCCACACAAAGAGATTCCTCTATTATCAGCTCAAACCAGCCACCGTACACCACTAGGAACCACCCAAGACCTACCATGAAGCCCCTAACAGAGTTAATGTGCATGTGCCAAGGGGATGTGAATATGGAGATGAGTTCTGGAAATGTAATGAACGTGGCAATGAGTGCTGAGACATGTAACGACCACGCATATTCTGTATGGATGTAAGTCTCTGTGAATCTCACATTCAGTGGACATGTCAGGTGGAGAGATCCCCCACGTCCCCGGTGCTGAATAAAAGAATGCCTGCTTCTTAAGACTACATCGGTGTTAAGAAGTTCATTCCCGATTTCGGTGACAGTTTCTGGCGACCCAGATGGGACTCTGCCTCTGAATCTCGACAGATCCTTGGAATTGCAGGGCCTCCATCCGGCACCGAGGGATTCTCAGGGAGAACCTCCGATCCCCGGACCAAAGAGCTCCGAGCAAGGCCCCTGGAAAGGTGAAGGCATTCTTTTCTTTAAGGGATATTAAGGGTTGCCTGTCCATAAGGCGAGGCATAAGCCTCGCAGGGTTGGGCTGTAAAGGTACCTAAGGGAAGGAGTTGGTCTCACTGGATGAAAGCCTGTGAGAAACGCGGCTGATAAGCGTAAAGGTATTGTCCTCAACACCAGGCGGGGAAGGGCCGCACCAAGAGCAAAGGTCTGGTATAAAAGGTTCAGGCCCTAAGGTTTTGTTATTTTGTCTTGTGTAATAAGTGCTATGTTCAGTTGTCATTTTTCTTTGTGTTTTGTGTTGTTCGTTCTACTAGTACTATCCTATAATGGGTAGCAAGCCCTTGGCGGAAGGGGGAATTTTGAAAAAGTCTCCTTTAGGTTGTATACTCCTTTAGGTTGTATACTGAAGCGTTGGAAACAAATAGGAGGGGACCCGCTCACGAGAAAGCAGCTGATTGAATATTGTAACAATTGGTGGCCGTTATGTACTTCAGAAGATCAAGAAAAACGGACAAGAAATGGGACTTTAAAATAGAATACAATTTTACAGCTTATGTTATTTTGTAGCAGGGAAAACAAATGGGATGTATGTAGATTTGTTTTTCACTTTAAGAAACCACCCAGAGTGGCAGAAGGATTGTGGGCGATAACCAGATATCAGAGACGGTTATTCGGAATGAGACATGCTACGCCAAAAGCCATTAATTGGTCAAAATCGTATGAGGTTAAACAAGAACCAAATGAATCGCCACCTGCATTTATGGAACGAGTAAAGAATACTGCTAGGAAATACACGAACGTGGACCCCGAGAGGAGGCTGGGCAATTGGCCTCTATTTTTATGGGACAATCTGCCCCGGATGTACACAAGAAACTCCAAAAGTTAGAAGGAGAAGATTCGAGGGACTTGGGAACATTGGTGTAAGTAGCTTGGACCATCTAGAATAACAGAGAAAAGGAGAGGGAGAATCAAAGAGAAGGGAGATTAATTGCCGCATTGACGGGAGTTGCTCCGGGAAGAATGAACGGGGCCCGGGGAAGTAGAGGAGGCTACAGAAGAGTTGGGAAGGAACTCGTTTAGCAGCAGCTCAGTGCGCGATCTGCAAAGAGCGAGGACATTGGAAAAACGCGTGCCCTAGAGTCAGTAACCAAGGCTCGATCCTGCAGCCTGTCAAGGTGATGGCTTTAGGTGATGGTTTAGGGAAGCGTTGCAAAACAGGTAGTAATAAGTCACCTACGTAAACAAATCAATAGCAGGCATGCATCGAGGATTGCTGAAGAGGAAAGTTCATCTGGAGGGCAACTGACGGAGAGGAAGATACGACCACCAGATGAAGTAAACGACCACCAGAACGACTGTGATGCGCGAAATGACTTGCCTCATGATTGTGCAATTGGTTCTGGGAGGGGGCGTGCTTATGTTAATGATTTAGGGAAAACGAATGAATACGTAACAATTTTGTAAATATAAATGGCTCAAAATAAGATCATTGTGGGAGCACTTATGGTGGAAAATCCCCAGTGCGACCGCAGCGCTGCTAATAAAGAATACCTGCTCTACAGGACCATCTGCTGTTGAGTTTATTTCTTTGCTTCAGCTCGTCTCTGTAATCCTGAAAGTTGAAAATATTATAACCATCTGATTTAGGTGAGACCCCCAAAGAGTGACCTTTGGAAGTCTCAAAGAGGGGAACTGTTACACCCAGGGACTGAGCGTCTGGTCAATGGTACTTGACTCCTCCCTGAGGAGGGGTTCAGAAAGCCCGGGGGGTCCTTTCTGAGCCCCGGGACCCAACGGGAAGGTCTCCCTGACGGCTGGTCTGACCCCGGCCCCTGTGCAGTAAATAACCAAGTGTGCCCTTCCAGCGTGTCACAGAGTCATGGAATGTGTTGGGTTGGAAGGGACCCTTAAAGGCCATCTCGTCCAACCCCCGGCAGTGAGCAGGGACGTCTTCAACTAGATCAGGTTGCTCAGAGCCTCATCCAGCCTGGCCTTGGATGTCTCCAGGGATGGGGCCTCCACCCTCTCTCTGGGCAACCTGGGCCGGTGTCTCACCACCCTCAGTGTAAAGAGCTTCTTCCTAATGTCTGATCTAAACCTGCCCTGCTCTAGTTTAAAGCCATTGCCCCTCGTGCTGTGGCTCTGTGCCCTCGCAAACAGCTCCTCCAGCTCTCCTGGAGCCCCTTCAGGGACTGGAAGGGGCTCTAAGGTCTCCCCGGGGCCTTCTCTTCTCCAGGCTGAACCCCCCCAGCTCTCTCAGCCTGTCCCCACAGCAGAGGGGCTCCCGCCCTCGGATCACCTCCGCGGCCTGTCTCGTAAAGCGCTGCCACATTCACCGCTGACTTTGTTAAATCGCTGGTTTATGTTAATAAATATTTCCCCACTTCTCTCCCACAAGTGAAGCCAATGGCTGCGCGCGCCACAAATTGGCCCTTGGTGCCGGGCTCCTGAAATGCCCCTAATGCTGCCACCACTCCCGGAACGCTCCCAGTGGCCACTCCTGTGCTAAAGCGCCACCGCGCAGGGAGCGGGGCGCGGCGGGGAGGAGTTGGTGGGATCGGCGGTGTGTGTTTGGGAGACCCCGCTTTCTGCCCCCAGTGGAGGGCGCGGGGCTGGGGCAGCCGGCAGTGTGGGGCCTGCGAGGCTGCCTGCGCCCGGCCGGTGCCGCCTCTGCCGGGACGAGCCCAAATTCAGGGGTCAGCAGCATCAGAAGCTCCGCTGGAGGCAGCGCCTGTGCTGGAGCCATGGTGGGTGCACTCCTGCTCTCACCAAACTAGCTTGTTCTGGCATCTCTCCCCATCTACTCTCCTCAAGGATACAACATCCCAAGACTTCCTTGTATCCAACTAAGCCCAGCAGATGTCTAACCCATCCGCTTACAAAGCGTTTCAAACTTAGCTACATTATTCCAGTAAGGAGGAACCAGATGTTCTTTTCAACTGGGTATCAGTAAGGCCTGAGGGGCTTTCCACCCCAGCCTTTTGTGCTGTTCAAGGCTACTGTATCACCAGCGACGGTATCACCCTGGCAGCAGCCATTGGCACCTGCTGTTCTGTAACCTTCAGCAGTCCCACCACAGAAGGGTCAGCTGAAAGACCGGGTAAGGCAGACAGCTGTGTAATGTCCTCAGTCCCTCCAGCTGCTATACCAACAGCCCACCGATACGCTTTCGGGTCTTTGAAATACCCTCTCTTGAGCAAGTCTACGCCAAGGATGCACGGAGCGTCTGGGCCACTCACAATGGAGCGCTTCCGCCATTTATTCCCAGTTCGGCTCACTTTGGCCGAAGTACAGTCAGTTCTTGAGACCTGTCACACCAGAATCAGCAACAGATTTTGTCCCTTTATGAGTCAATGGCAATAGGGTACACTGTGCACCGCTGTCCACCATGTCTTTATGCTTTTGTGGCTCTAATACACGAGGACATCGAATCCACACAGCCCAATAAACTCGGTTATCCCTCTCCCCCTCCTGGCTGGAGGCAGGGCACCTCTAATGTTGAGGACAACATCTACAGTTAGCAGATGAGTTCCGACCCGGACCAGAGAACTGCTCCCTGGGCACTGGAGCAGCCACCCTCCTGGAAGAATTCTTTCTTCTATCTGTTTTACCTTGCAACTAGTGCCTGTAGGGCCAAGGTAGGTCCTTCATCGCACTTACTCAGGTCCTCTCCATAGGCACCGAGGTAAAACCACAAGGTGTCTCGTAGTGTCTTCTTTTTCTTCCAAGTCGGTCTCGTAGGAGGGCATCTTCTCCTAATGGCTGCGACATGGGTCCATGCAGGGGAAAAGCGGGATGTTTCTTCCATCCTAGACAGTTTCTCAAACAGTGTCTCCTTTTTCTCAATCATCTTCTCAGTTTTATCAGCTTCCCCGCTGCAGAGCTGGCCGGGGGCGGCGGCCAGGGAGTGGGGCTGCCGAGGGCAGCAGGGCAGTGCGCGCTATGATAAGTCTATGGGGCCGGATGGGATTCACCCAAGAGTACTCAGGGAGCTGGCGGGAGAGCTCACCAAGCCTCTCTCCATCATTTATCAACAATCCTGGTCAACAGGGCAGGTACCAGATGCCTGGAGGGTGGCTAATGTGACGCCCATCTACAAGAAGGGTCGGAAGGAGGATCCGGGGAACTACAGGCCTGTCAGCCTGACCTCGGTACCAGGAAAGATCATGGAGAGGATCATCTCGAGTGAGCTCTCACGGCAAGCGCAGGGCAGCCAAGGGATCGGGGCCAGCCAGCATGGCTTTAGGAAAGGGAGGTGCTGCTTAACCAACCTGATCTCTTTCTATGACCATGTCACCCGCCTTCTGGATGCAGGGAAGGCTGTGGACGTTGTCTATCTGGACTTTGGCAAGGCCTTTGACACCGTCCCCCACAGCATTCTCCTGGAGAAGCTGGCGATCCATGGCATAGACGAGTGTACTCTTTGCTGGGTTAAAAACTGTCTGGCTGGCCGTGCCCAGAGAGTTGGGATTAATGGGGTGAAATCCTCTTGGCGGCCGGTCACCAGTGGTGTCCCTCAGGGCTCAGTTTTGGGGCCGGTTTTAATGTCTTTACCAATGATGTGGATGAGGGGATTGAGTGCACCCTCAGTAAGTTTGCAGATGACACCAGACTGGGTGGGGGTGTTGATCTGCTTGAGGGTAGGAAGGCTCTCCAGAGGGACCTGGACAGGCTGGATCGATGGGCCAAGGCCAACTGTATGAGGTTTAATAAGGCCAAGTGCCGGGTCCTGCATTTCGGTCACAACAACCCACAGCAACGCTACAGGCTTGGGGCAGAGTGGCTGGAAAGCTGCCCGGCAGAAAAGGACCTGGGGGTGCTGGTGGACGGCCAGCTTAACATGAGCCAGCAGTGTGCCCAGGTGGCCAAGAGGGCCAACAGCATTCTGGCTTCTACCAGGAATAGCGTGGCCAGCAGGAGCAGGGAAGTGATGGTGCCTCTGTACTGGGCACTGGTGAGGCCCCACCTCGAGTGCTGTGTTCAGTTCTGGGCCCCTCTGTACAAGAGGGACATTGAGGTGCTGGAGCGTGTCCAGAGGAGAGCGACCAGGCTGGTGAGGGGTCTGGAGACCAGGGCATATGAGGAGAGGCTGCGGGAGCTGGGCATGTTTAGCTTGGAGAAGAGGAGGCTGAGGGGAGACCTCATTGCCCTCTACAACTCCCTGAAAGGAGGGTGCAGAGAGGTGGGGGTTGGCCTCTTCTCCCAGGGGAATAATGACAGGACCAGAGGAAATGGCCTGAACTTGCGGCAGGGGAGGTTTAGGTTAGATATTAGGAAGAATGACTTTACTGCAAGAGTGGTCAGGCACTGGAACAGCCTGCCCAGGGAGGTGGTTGAGTCACCATCCCTAGAGGTGTTTAAGAAATGTCTAGATGTGGCACTTCAGGGCATGCGCTAGTGTGGAGATTGTAGGTTGTTTGGTTGGACTCAATGATCTCCAAGGTCTTTTCCAACCATGAAGATTCTGTGATTCTAAGATCAGGAGGGGGATGCCCTCAGCGTAGGAGCTTCCTTGGGGAATGGAGATCCTCTAGGGGCCGGGCAGCAGATTCGGTGAGCCCTTTTGGGTGAGGGGACACTGCAGGGTTCAAACAGACCCAGAAGTTTCTGTGGGTTCCTGGGGCCGGCTTCTGAGCACAGCTGCCAGATGTGCCAACAGAGGTGATGCTCACCTGGATCTCCTACATGCAATCAGGGAAAAAAGGATCAGGGCTGTGATAATGGAGTGGCAGCCTTGGCTGCAGTGTCCCTGAAGTAGCGGGTTCTCAGCTCCCCAGGGGAGCAAGCAAGGAGAGACACAGAGTGCAGACAGCAGGTCTCAGAGGGGAAGACTCTGAAGTAACAACCGAAAGGCCGCAAGAAGGTCTCCCCGGAGCCTTCTCTGCTCCAGACGGAACAGCCCCAACTCTCTCAGCCCGTCCTCACAGCAGAGGGGTTCCATCCCTCCGATCATTTCTGTGGCATTCCTCTGGCCCGTTCTGTGAGGCAGCAGCAGGAATGCAGGGAGCTCTGCCTGGGGACAGACAGACTCGGCTGGGAGCTGAGGCGTCAACAGGAGAGGACAGAACAACCTGGGAAACTGGCAGCTTTGTGGCGGGTGAACGTCTGCTCCAGACTTCATACCAACAAACAAGCAACAGCTAGTCAGGGATGTAAAAGCCAGGGCTAAGAAGGTAGAGTTGAGGCTCCTGAGAGAAAGGAAAAAGGCCGAGAGCAGGAGACGTCTGGAGAGCAGGCTTTGGCCTGCTGGGGGACTGGCTTGGAAGAATCCTGTGGGATACGGCCCTGCGGAGAAGCAGGGTGCGGAGGGCTGCTTGAGGATCTCCTCTTCACGCTCCACAATGGCCCGCCTTGACATTCAGAAAGGACGGCGTGGATGAGAAAGAAGCTGCTGACAAAACCCAAGCCTGAAGAGGAAGCACAGAGGAGGTGGAAGCTGGCTGCCTGCCAGCCTCAGGGGTTTTGTGTTTCCATACCGGAGACAGGCAGTTGTGTGTGCGTGTGCTTGTTTATGTGGGGGGGAACTGAGGGATGAGGAGATCCTGGGGCCGGCTTCTGGATAGAGGATGTAAAACCAGCTCCTGGAGGGATCCCTTTTCTCTGTGTGTCTCTACAGGTCTATATTTCCCACTGACGTAGTCTGCCATACAGGCAGCGCACCGTACCAATACCCTCCCTGGTATTTTGGTGATGGTTGTCACGGTACTTCCTACTTGAGTCGGAAATTCTATTGAACTAGTACCTCCTTTAATTGTCTATCGTGGCCTGCAACTCCTCAGGTTATCTTGTGAGAGACAGCACCACCAGGGTGAGCCATCAGCATAGAAACATTGACAGCTGAGCAAATGGATCTTCATTCCAGGGCAATGGAGCTTCACTTCAGGGGAACCGTGAGAAACTCTGGGCTATGGCCAAGAGAAACCTCCAGAAGTTTACAAGGAGAAGTGTCCGGTCCTGCACTGAGGGGGAGGAAGGTGCATCAGAGCCCGCTGGGACCTAACGTGCTGAGCAGTGGTCCTGAGGAGAAGGTGCTGGGAACTGGAGTGGCCCCCCAAAGAAAAGTGTCCCCCTGCGTGCAGCTCCCCATTTTGGAGGAGTGGGGAGGAACTGGAGAGTGCCCAGAGGAGGTCTGCCCAGGTGTGGTTCAGCGTATAGTGCACATGCGCTGCGTGGGGAGGCTGAGGAATGTGGGCTTCTTTGCCCCTTTGGCCCCATGGTGGAGAGGCTCTGGGCAGGACAGGGGTTGCTCGAAGGACGGTTTCAGAGATGATGGGGCTTTTCTTCTTCGTGGGAGACCGCATGAGAAAGAAAGAATGCCAGAACTTGTAGCTTGGGAGGTTTAAACAGGAAACGGGAGAAAGAAACGTCACTCCAAGGGCAGTGCTGTGGAAAAGGCGGCCATCCAGAAAGAATGTGGATCAGCCCGTGGCTTTGTGTCTAAAGACATATCCCCGAAGGATGGCGAGACTTCAGAAAGCTTAGTGAGTTGCTCAGGCGAGAGCAAGGTGGAGAAGCAGGGGAGATGTCTGCAGCCTGCAGGGAACATGCCCAGGTGTGGAACACAATAGGACAGCCTGCGGTGGTTTCAACAGTGTGGGGCTGTTGAAATGTGAAAAGCCCCCAAGAGATCCAAGGTCTTAATCTCCGTGTCTGTGACTGTTACCTCTGCCACTGATGCCTATAAGGAGTACAAGAGCCTGATGGCCTCCTCGTCCCCACCTGGGAGCCTGGGAGGTGTCCTGCTGTCATTCTGCACGTGTCATTGCACCTCCCTTCCCACATCATCCGCATGGAAGAGCAACTTGGAAGACATCATCCTGATTATGGAACAGGTCATCCTGAGTGCCATTATGTGGCACATGAAGAACAACCAGGCGATCAGGCACAGTCAGCATGGGTTCATGAAAGGCAGGTCGTGCTTGACAATCCTGATCCCCTTCTAAAACAAGGTGACCCGCTGAGTGGATGAGGGAAAGGCTGTGGATGTTGTTTACCTGGAGTTTAGTAAAGCTTCTTGACACAGTTTCCCACAGCGTTCTCCTGGAGAAATTGGCTGCCCATGGCTTGGATGGGCGTACGCTTCGCTGGGTGAAAAACTGCTGGGACAGCCGGGCCCAATGAGTGGTGGTGAATGGAGCTCAATCCAGTGGGCGGCCGGTCACAAGTGGTGTTCCCCAGGGCTCAGTACGGGGGCCGATTCTGTTTAAAATCTTTATCAATGATCTGGACGATGGGATCGATTGCACCCTCAGTATGACACCAAGTTGGGTGTGAGTGTCGACCTGCCCAAGGGTAGGAAGGCAGGAGAAGAGGAAACGGCATCAAGTTGCACCAGGGGACGTTTAGATTGGACGTCAGGAAAATTTTTTACACTGAAAGGGTTATTAAGCATTGGAACAGGCTGCCCAGGGAAGTGGTGGAATCACCATCCCTGGAGGTATTTAAAATTAGACGGGTAGACGTAGTGCTTAGCGACATGGTTTAGTGATGGTTTTTGTCAGTGTTAGGTGGATGGTTGGACTGGATGATGTGAAAGGTCCCTTCTAACCTAAGCAATTCTATGATTCTGTGACCCCCCAGTTTCTCTAGGAGGCGGTCTGGGCTACCTTCTTCCTCCAGTACCCAACTTGCAGACGTTCTGGTCTCTCTAGCGTCCAGTCCAGACTTAGGCCCTCAAAAATGACTTGCTCGCAGGTGTGTTTTACTCTCTGGTTTCTCTTGTTTGGTGTTTGCTTGTGATTAAACCACTACCATACACACCAATCTTAAGTGCACACCCGCCAGTCTCACCCGTTGCTGGTCCCCCAAAGTACAAAAGAACTTAGGGCTTGTGGTTCCCACTCCGGTTGCTGGCACTTGAACCTCCATCTGTGCATAGAGCAGAGATCTCCCTTGCCCCACAAAGCTCTTGGAAAGGGAGGTATTAAGAAAACAGGGCAGGCTGCGGTGATCCGTTGCAGGGCACAGCCAGGGAAGTGTCCTGACCAGCCATCTGGTTACACATGACCATCTCCTTTCAGCCCTTTTCTCTCTATTTTCCCATGGTCGTTCGTCTACAAACCTTTGATCCTTTCCTAGACATCCCATGGCAAGTCTTGCACAGTCCCCAAATGCACTTTCTGGCGTCCCAACATGAGTCTCAGACCCCGAAAGAAAAAAAACCCTCTTCCGTTGGCAAGGTCACCGTGCAAGGCTCTCCCATTGGCTCACTTAACTAACTGAATTGATGCAACTATGCCAGGACTTTCTTGGAAGGATTTTTTTTCCTTTTGGGTTTTGAATTGTTCCTCTGAAAACATGGCAACTTCTGTCCTAGAAATGGCAATCCTTTCTTTTTTATCTAAGGGTTGGAGACTAGGTCAGGTGAAAATCCCTATATGGTGTATGTAGGTGTTTGCAGCCTTGTGCAGGAGGAGTTGGGCATATTAGAATCCAAGCATCATAGAATGGTTCAGGTTGGAAGGGACCTAAAAGATCATCTAGTCCAACCCCCTGCCGTGAGGAGGGACGTCTTTCACTAGTTCAGGTTGCTCCAAGCTCCTGACCTTGGACACGTCCAGGGATGGGGCATCCACAACTGCTCTGGGCAACCTGTTCCAAGGTCTCACCACGCTCATCATAAAGCATTTCTTCCTTATGGCCAACCTAAATATAACCTCTTCCAGTGTAAAGCCATTGCCCCTTGTTCTGCTATTAAAGGCCCTCGTAAAAAGTCTCACTCCATCTTTCTTGGCCTATGACCACTGCGATTTCATCTGCAAACACTGTGGAGAGAGCCCAGAGATCTCCCAAGACAGGGTTTGGAGGCCTCAAGCACTTGACCAGTATCTAGAGGCTGAGAGCCCTGGGCTCAGTGGTTTGGAGACTGGGGACGGTATAGGAGGAGCCTGAGCGTGCTGGAAGGGTGCTTTCAGAGCTGGTGGAGCTTTTCTTCCTAGTGGAAAACAGCCTGAGAAAGAAAGAACTCCCCAACATGCAGGTGGGGAGGTGCAGCCTGGCCACGAGGAGAAAGAAACGTCACTCCAAGGGCAGTGCTGTGGTGCAACACGCCACCCAGAAGGAGTCTGGATCAGCCCAAGGCTTTGTGTTTCAAGGAAGAGCCAGGGAGGATGGAGAGATCTCAGCAAAGGAAGGTGACAGCAAGATGGGGCAGCCGGGTGGATGACTGCAGCCTGCAGGGAAAGAGGCAGAGGTGATGGGACACCGTAGGACAGCCTGTGGTGGAGAAGATAGAGGGATGTGGCAAAGCTGGAAGTCCCCTAACAGAGCCAGCCTCTTCATGTCTTGGGCTATGGCTGTTGTCTCTGCCACTGATGCCTCTGAGACAACCAGCCCTTCCAGCACTGGGGTCTCGTTGCCTCCTTGTCCATACTCAGGAGCCTGGGAGGTGTCGTACCATAGTCCTGCCCTTGGCATTGCACATCTCCACATCCCACTGTCCCAGGAAGAGCCCTGAGGAAGGAGTGAGGGAGAGGATCTCCCTTCCTGGGGGCTGGGGGTCAGGCCTTGGCCCTTTGGGCGATGGAGTCAGGGCTTGGCCCTTTGCATTAATGAAACACATCCACGTTTACCCAGCATCAGAGTCACCTTCAACTTGCTTTTCCCGACCGGCCATCGCTGCCTCCAGTTTTCTGCTGTAACCAGACCCTGGGGGCAATTCCTCAGTGGTGTCCCTCGGTGGGACCCATCAACACCACAAGAAACTTTGGAGTTTGAACCCGACTTTGACTCCTTGAGAGGTTCCTTCAACTTCCTCGCAGCGTCGGAGGTTCACGGACTGGGCCTCGAACCCACCAGAGGGGTCATTAAAACTCCTTGGGCTGGTCCTCTGCGTCTGAGCTGGGCTGGGCTCCTGGGATGGAGGGAGCTCACGGCAAGCGGGCAGCGCTGCAGAGAGACAGCTCTGCCCGGGAGCAGCTCCTCTGCCAAGCGCAGCAGGGCTGAGGGCACTGCCAGGGTGTCTCAGGGAGATGAGCAAGGCAGAGAGAGAGCTTGAAGGTGTCAGGATTGGGAGGACGACTGAGAGCTCACTGGAGGAGAAATCTTTGCAGCCCTTGACAGGGTAAGTCTGCGGGTGCAGGGCACTGCAGGCGGAGTTGCTGGAGGCATCTCCTAAAGCTGGCACAGCCACAGCTTACGGGATCTGTACATGTGGGAGCTCTTGTCAGGCACTTTGAATAGCTGTGAAGGTGGGTGTGCAGCCAGGGGTGCCCAGGGCTGTCCTTCAGAGCAGGCTCCCTGCACCCCAGGGGTCTGTGTGCCGGGGCAGGGACTCCGCCACCTGCCAGGGTCAGCTCTCAGCCTGCCTGGGAAGCCCACCACATCACTGTGGGGAGAAGTTCTGCATGGAAGGAGCATCCCCCGGCGGGGCAAGGTCCTGCTGCTGAGAGGGTTCTGCGTGGCTGAGGGCTGCTCACAGCTGCAGATCACTGCAGGACATTCCCTGGAGACTTCCAGAAGCACAGCAAGGAGGGGGCCAATGGTGATGATTTTTGGTCTGGTGTCTTCTAACATCTCATTGGATTCTTTTCCAGCCTAAAGGTTTCAGCAAATCCAGCACCTCATGCTAAGTAGAGCTAAGCAAGCAGCACAAATCACACCGAATGATAATCCTAAATCATTTATTCTACTTAAAACGTATGTATTTATGCTGAACAATTAATATCCCGCAAGGAGAAGGAAGGAGCACAGGGTCTCCCCGCCCTGCTCAGCCCTGGGCAGCCCCAGCATGACGTCAGAGGTGACACCACTGTGAGGTCACAGCTGGCTGCCTGCACAGCGCTGTGGCGTGTGGGGCAGGAGCCCACAGTTGCCCTGTGGCTGCGGCCCTGGACAGGCTCCTGCTGGCTGCGGCGAGAGGCTGCTGCTGGAGCTGGTTTTGGGGACAGGACACGCCCTGGTCTCTCTGTGGAGACATCTGCTGAGCATGTGCCTCTTGGCCGCGTACGTACGACATGTTTCTGCTGCGGATGGGGGGTAGAACGGGGGTGTCTGAGGGCCGGTGCCAGCAAAGGGCAGAGCAGAGGGTGCTCCCCAGCCAGCAGCCCGGGGCTCCCAGTGGGGCGCCTCAGCTTGGGCGCTGCTCGTGCTGTGGCCATTCTCAGGGGAGCCAAGAGCAAAGCCCCTCGGCAGCCATTTGCTGCAGCCCCAAGCTTTGGCTGCGGCAGGACAAACTGCCCCGTAGCCAGACGCTCGGGTGCAGAGCCAAGCCTCCGCAGGGCAAGGGTTTTCCCCAGTTCAGGCAAGAGACCACGCCGGTCTGTGGAGGCCTCTGGGAGGAAAGGCGGACAAGGCTCCTGTGCTTCCCAGCTCTGCGGGAAAACACTTGCCCTAAGAGGGATGTGTGTGATGGCAAGGGAGAACAGGCCTGCTTCCTCAGCCAGAGGGAGAGCAAGGTCCGCACCAGAAAGACTGCTGGAAAGCACTCTTCGTGTGCTCGACGTCTTTGCTTCCTGGGATGATCTTCCTGGAGACCTTCCTTTGGGGAAGAGCTGCCGGCAGCGTTGAACGATGTGGACAGAAATCGTGTTCCTGCTGGACGCTGCTCTGTCAGTTCTCTGTCAGCAGCAGGCTTCCAAAATGGTGTCTGTTTGGCCTGAAAAAGGAAATCCGCCTGTGAAGGGGTTTGTCCAAGGCTTGGATCATGACAGCACCAGGACTCCCTCTTTTTCAGGCAAAAGATGGCCCTGCAGAAGAAGGCGTTCTTGCAAGTCTTCTTGTTGCTCCCCCTGGCTCTTGGTGAGTTTTCATGAGCAACCATCTGAGAGCGACAGCCTGGCTGGGCTGGACGCCACCTTTCCTTTTGGGCCAGTATGTGCGGAAACTCCCGTGGCCCAAGTGCTTCCCAAGCAAGTCCTTGAGTGGGACTGCCTTCTGGGCTCCCAGTAAGACTGGTAGCCTCCCAGTCACACTGCTGCCCTGCCTACCGGACCACAGGGCTCACTTAGTCGGCACCTCTGCGAGAGACGGGGGTAGCTCTTTGCAAGCCTGACCTGGGGATTCCCAGAGGGCAGGGGCCATGCAGGGGGACCGATGGAGAGGTACCTCTCCTCGCCCAGCAGCCTGGTCTCGGTGCTCACTGGGGCAGTGAGGGGAAATGGGGAGTAGCTCTGGGGCACCGAGCACACCTGAAGATCACGGCTGCGCAGTCCGCTCAAGCCCGGGCTGATGGCCCCCGGTCAGAGGTGTGTCCTCTCCCTGCACCCCACGTCCCCCGCCTCCTCAGCTCACCTGCTGCCCCAGCCCCAAGGCAACAGGGACAGACAACGCCACTGCAGGCATCGCCAGCACCCCCGGTAAAATAACTGTCTCTTGCTGATGTGAATTGCAGCTGATGTTCACTGCGGGACCTCGCTGACAGGCCTGAAGCCCCTGAGGTAAGCGATGTTTCCTGAGCTGGAATTGGGTCTGTGCAGAAGGGTCAGACGACCTCGTGTCCCTGCACCCATTTGCCTGAGAGCCGGGGCTCCCGCACGGCCCTTCCTGCCTTTGCCTCTTGCGCCAGCTGGTGCGGAAGGGAAGCGCTGGCAAAGCAGGGAACGCACGCGTGTCTCTCCTCCTTGCTGAGCTCAGAGGCTCCCAGTGGGGTGGGCAGCTCTCTGACAACATCTGCTTTCCTGGTTCCTGCAGGAACTGCCCGGTTTTAATGGCGCAGCAAACTCAAAAGATGCAGCTAATGCTGGAGGAGGTGGCTCGGCTGAGGGCAGAGATCAGCAGCGTGAAGCAGGTGCTGCGGCGTGTTGGGGAAGGAGGCTTGGCTGGGCAGAAGCCCTTGGGGCTGTGGGTGTGTGGGACTGCTGACTGCAGTCAGCCAGCCTTTGCCCCAGGGGCCTCCTGGGCTGCACAGGCCCTTCTCCGGCCCCACTTTCACCGGCCGCTTCAGGCAGCGCAGGACTCCCTTGGCACGCCAGCACCTCTGGCTGCTCTGGCTGGGCTCCTCAGGCAGGGGTGGGACCCAGGCACGCTCACGGGGGGCCAGCCATCGCTGGCAGGGCTTGAGTCCACCTTCCACCTGCCCTGGAGAGTGTGGAGGATGGGGACGAGGGTGTGGGGACCCTCATCAACCCACCTCGGGGCCGTGGCCATGGCTGTGGACACAGACACTGTTCCTCAGTCCTGCAGCTCCGTGGAGAGGGTTTGCCTTGCCTTTCTGACAGTGGCCCTTTGCCGCTCCGGGCGCTAGTAGCCACGCTGAACGTTGATGTGCTCCTTTTCTCTGTTTGTTTATGGCGTTCCCAGGAAGTCGAGGAAATGAAGCAGGCAGCATCTGAGAGGGCTTTGGAAGCCTACGTGGAGATGTCTGACTGGGCCCTGCAAAGCTCTGGTATGGACACAAGCAGCCCCGTCTCCTTGCCCTGCGCTTGTCTGCAGCCCTCCCCAAAGGCGCCTGCGCTCCAGGCGCTGCTCTCCAAAGTGGGGGAGCTGAAATGCTTGGGGGGTCCCAGGGCAAGGCTGTGGCAGAGCAGCTCTCTCAGACTCCCTCCCAACCCTGCCCTCGGCATCCTCACGCTGCCTCTGGCGCTGCCCCCGCACGTGTTCCTGTGCGGACGGAGGGGCTCTCTTCCTCTCCTCAGCATTGGAAAAGGAGATGGCCGGGCCGTCCTTGGCTGCCCACGCAGCAAGCCCTCAGCTTGGGTCTGCTGCCATTCACATGGGCACCGTCTGTCTCCCAGAACCCTCAGACCTTCTCCTGCTGGCGCTGGGAGTGCAGCAGTCACCAGGCACGTGGCCGCTGTCATTCCCCTGCGCGGCTGGGCAGCTGGGCAGCCCACCAGCCTGGGACGAGGACAGGACTGACAGAGGCGCAGCTGGCCGGCGGTGTCAGAAATAGTGTCTGAGCACCAAGCCCTCCTCGTCTGTGGCCTCTTGCAGTCGTCTGCTTTCCCTTCCCTGCAGGTGCCAGCATTGACCTGCAGAGAACTTCGGAGACCTACACCTGCAAAAACGACTGGTTCTGGAGGTTTATTGAGTTCTTTTGCACTCCCCGCAGTCCCGATCGCATTTTGCAGGTATTGTAGCAGAAATCGAGAGGGAATTCTTTCCTTTCTTCCTGTGAAGTTGGAGACTGACCTCAGGGCTCTCCCTTCGGTCCAGTGTTGCGCTGTCTTGGGGGTGGGAGGCGAGAGGTGGGGGGTGCCCTGCAGAGCCCCTGGGCAGGGATGTGTTTCTGCAAGGCCCTGACTAGAATGGTTTCGTAACCGCTGTTCTCCTCTGCTCCATAATACTGACAGCCCTGGCAAAGGTCGGTCAGGGAAGGAGGCCTCCTGCTTCTGTCCACTTCCTCACACACACCTCATTTTCAAGCTGAAATAGACCCCACAGACACACCGGTGCCTACGCTTCAAGCTACGTGGGCAGTTGTCTTGGCCCCAACACTCTCTCACGCTTCATTGCTCTGGCTTTCTGGTTGCAGCCGGATGTTTCCCCAGGAAACTGCTGGCCTTTCCCAGGGCATCAGGGCCAGGTGGTCATCAGGTTGCCAGCGCGAGTCCACCTGACTGCCATCACTGTGCAGCACATCTCCAAAGAAGTCTCTCCATCTGGGACCGTCACCAGCGCCCCCAGGGACATCGCTGTCTTTGTAAGTCTCTGCTGGGTGCTTCTGGTGCGGATCTGGTCCTGGGGGAAAGCCATGACAGGGTCTTCCTTGCTTTTGTGCCTCCTCTGAGGTTGGAGTCCCGGTCTCCTGAGCACTGCAGGGCCCTGGTGAGGCTCTAGGAGTCTCCTCCTAAGGGCTCTAGAGGTCTCCTCCCTCTTAAGACTTGTTCTGGCCAAGCAGCTCAGGGTTCTTGACTAAAACTCAAGCGGAGCCTGAGCTCCACCGTAACCAGTGCTAGACTAGGGCTAGAGCCCCAGGGGAGGGTGGGTAGGTAACAGGGCTGACCCAGCACCTACGTTCCCTCTTTGTCGGGACGAGTCTGAGCTGCTCTCCTTGTGCTTTGCCCCACAGGGAGTGGATGTGGACGGAGAAGAGGAAACTCTCCTGGTGACCTTCATGTACGATGTGGCAAAAGAGGCCATTCAGACCTTCCCTCTGAAGGTGCGATGCACGCACGGTGTTGGGGGAAGATGCCAGGGAGCAAAGCAGGTTTGCCTGCAGGGCCATGGCAGGAGGAGCGTGAATGCTTTCTCCCTGGGCAGAGGGGGCCTGGGTCACCGCCAGGAGAGAGCTGGTGGGGTTGGGAGGGCTGAGTGGCACGCGGTGGTGCTAGCAAAAGGACAGTGAGGGCAAGGTCAGGCCCGTGGGAGCATGAGTCCCAAGAGATCCCTGGCTGCCTTCAGCAGAGCCCGCTGCACACGCAGCCACTGCACCCGAGCAACGTCTTTGTGCCATGGAGAAACCGAGACGCCCGCTGGAGAAAGCCGTCGGGCAGCACCCTGGCTCCATCCCGTGGCCTGCTGGCAGGCTGGACGGTGTCCTCTCCTCCCAGCATAGCATGCCCCTTCTCTCCCGCTGCTCTCACGCCTGCCCGCAGGAAAGCGGGCAGAGCAGACAGCGGGAGCTCGGGGGGGGGGTGTCACACCAGCTGCCCCACGCAAAGGAGCACCTCCCCGGCCTCTCTGCCGGCACAGAGCGAGGCGCAGAGGGAAGGGGCAGAGGGGAGGGAGGCTGAGCCCCAGCCGGGCCCATGCAGAGGGTGCCAGGTGCCTTCCCCCTCCCCGTGTCCCCAGCCTCCCCAGCACCCCGCTACCAGAGCCAGCCTCAGGTTTCCACAGCCGCTCCCACCCACTGTCAGGAGCTTGTTCCTGAGCAGGAGCAGGGCTGGTGGGGGGAGATACCTTGACTGCATTGTGGCTCTTAACACCTCCGATTCCTCTTCCCTCTTTTCCTCGCAGAACGCCCCGCATCCCAGAGCCTTCTCCTATCTCAAACTCCTTGTGAAGAGCAACTGGGGAAAACCAAAGTACACATGCATTTACCGAGTGCAGGTTCATGGGAAGATGGCAAAACCAAACAGCCTCAACTGAAACCAGAGACAGAAAAAGGACAAACATAAAAAAGAAGAAAAAGAATAATGTTGCTGCGACTCAGATTGGTGTAGAAGATTTGTCTCCTAAGTTGGGTGCACAATAAGGTCCATTGCAGGGAGGGCAGTCGTGGGAAAGCAACAGAAGATCGGCGAGGAGGATTGTTAATACGCTCAAGTGACTCACAGCTGGGTGCTGGAAAACACATATATCACACTAATTGTTATTCAGTCTCGGACGCTTGCAAGAAAAACACTTGCACTTCGATAACATAAACCTGTGATGGACTCAGGGACACCTTATCCAGCCACTTGAGAATCCTGGCCTGGTGCTGAAGAAGATCAAAGCACAGTGGGAAAACGATGCCTGTTTGAACCCTTTAAATGCCAGGCAGAACAGGGAGTCCGTGCGTGCTCTTGCTCACAAGGACTCTCTCGCTGCCAAGGGCTCTTGCTAACAAGGACTCTCTCTCACTCCACGGTGCCCGCAGTCCCTGCTTCCGTGCCTCTGCCCGGGTGTTGCTTCGGAGATTCCCTGGTCTGTGAGGTATCGAGAAGAAACTTGTTCTTTGCCTTTCATCCGTGGTTTTGTGGTTGTTCCTGCGTCCTGCCCGCATCGGCTCACACAGCGGGCTTACAACCAGGGACTGAGTCTGGTAAATAGGTAAACGTAGCTCCTTGTGAAGAACAAACAGCGAAGAATACCACATCCCCGAAGAGACTGGAGGGACCGATAACAAGCTCGCAAAATAAATGGGGGAGTTGCAAAAGCTGCTGCATTTATCTTCCCCAGTCCACACAAAGAGATTCCTCTATTATCAGCTCAAACCAGCCACCGTACACCACTAGGAACCACCCAAGACCTACCATGAAGCCCCTAACAGAGTTAATGTGCATGTGCCAAGGGGATGTGAATATGGAGATGAGTTCTGGAAATGTAATGAACGTGGCAATGAGTGCTGAGACATGTAACGACCACGCATATTCTGTATGGATGTAAGTCTCTGTGAATCTCACATTCAGTGGACATGTCAGGTGGAGAGATCCCCCACGTCCCCGGTGCTGAATAAAAAATGCCTGCTTCTTAAGACTACATCGGTGTTAAGAAGTTCATTCCCGATTTCGGTGACAGTTTCTGGCGACCCAGATGGGACTCTGCCTCTGAATCTCGACAGATCCTTGGAATTGCAGGGCCTCCATCCGGCACCGAGGGATTCTCAGGGAGAACCTCCGATCCCCGGACCAAAGAGCTCCGAGCAAGGCCCCTGGAAAGGTGAAGGCATTCTTTTCTTTAAGGGATATTAAGGGTTGCCTGTCCATAAGGCGAGGCATAAGCCTCGCAGGGTTGGGCTGTAAAGGTACCTAAGGGAAGGAGTTGGTCTCACTGGATGAAAGCCTGTGAGAAACGCGGCTGATAAGCGTAAAGGTATTGTCCTCAACACCAGGCGGGGAAGGGCCGCACCAAGAGCAAAGGTCTGGTATAAAAGGTTCAGGCCCTAAGGTTTTGTTATTTTGTCTTGTGTAATAAGTGCTATGTTCAGTTGTCATTTTTCTTTGTGTTTTGTGTTGTTCGTTCTACTAGTACTATCCTATAATGGGTAGCAAGCCCTTGGCGGAAGGGGGAATTTTGAAAAAGTCTCCTTTAGGTTGTATACTCCTTTAGGTTGTATACTGAAGCGTTGGAAACAAATAGGAGGGGACCCGCTCACGAGAAAGCAGCTGATTGAATATTGTAACAATTGGTGGCCGTTATGTACTTCAGAAGATCAAGAAAAATGGACAAGAAATGGGACTTTAAAATAGAATACAATTTTACAGCTTATGTTATTTTGTAGCAGGGAAAACAAATGGGATGTATGTAGATTTGTTTTTCACTTTAAGAAACCACCCAGAGTGGCAGAAGGATTGTGGGCGATAACCAGATATCAGAGACGGTTATTCGGAATGAGACATGCTACGCCAAAAGCCATTAATTGGTCAAAATCGTATGAGGTTAAACAAGAACCAAATGAATCGCCACCTGCATTTATGGAACGAGTAAAGAATACTGCTAGGAAATACACGAACGTGGACCCCGAGAGGAGGCTGGGCAATTGGCCTCTATTTTTATGGGACAATCTGCCCCGGATGTACAAAAGAAACTCCAAAAGTTAGAAGGAGAAGATTCGAGGGACTTGGGAACATTGGTGTAAGTAGCTTGGACCATCTAGAATAACAGAGAAAAGGAGAGGGAGAATCAAAGAGAAGGGAGATTAATTGCCGCATTGACGGGAGTTGCTCCGGGAAGAATGAACGGGGCCCGGGGAAGTAGAGGAGGCTACAGAAGAGTTGGGAAGGAACTCGTTTAGCAGAAGCTCAGTGCGCGATCTGCAAAGAGCGAGGACATTGGAAAAACGCGTGCCCTAGAGTCAGTAACCAAGGCTCGATCCTGCAGCCTGTCAAGGTGATGGCTTTAGGTGATGGTTTAGGGAAGCGTTGCAAAACAGGTAGTAATAAGTCACCTACGTAAACAAATCAATAGCAGGTCTGCATCGAGGATTGCTGAAGAGGAAAGTTCATCTGGAGGGCAACTGACGGAGAGGAAGATACGACCACCAGATGAAGTAAACGACCACCAGAACGACCGTGATTCGCGAAATGACTTGCCTCATGATTGTGCAATTGGTTCTGGGAGGGGGCGTGCTTATGTTAATGATTTAGGGAAAACGAATGAATACGTAACAATTTTGTAAATATAAATGGCTCAAAATAAGATCATTGTGGGAGCACTTATGGTGGAAAATCCCCAGTGCGACCGCAGCGCTGCTAATAAAGAATACCTGCTCTACAGGACCATCTGCTGTTGAGTTTATTTCTTTGCTTCAGCTCGTCTCTGTAATCCTGAAAGTTGAAAATATTATAACCATCTGATTTAGGTGAGACCCCCAAAGAGTGACCTTTGGAAGTCTCAAAGAGGGGAACTGTTACACCCAGGGACTGAGCGTCTGGTCAATGGTACTTGACTCCTCCCTGAGGAGGGGTTCAGAAAGCCCGGGGGGTCCTTTCTGAGCCCCGGGACCCAACGGGAAGGTCTCCCTGACGGCTGGTCTGACCCCGGCCCCTGTGCAGTAAATAACCAAGTGTGCCCTTCCAGCGTGTCACAGAGTCATGGAATGTGTTGGGTTGGAAGGGACCCTTAAAGGCCATCTCGTCCAACCCCCGGCAGTGAGCAGGGACGTCTTCAACTAGATCAGGTTGCTCAGAGCCTCATCCAGCCTGGCCTTGGATGTCTCCAGGGATGGGGCCTCCACCCTCTCTCTGGGCAACCTGGGCCGGTGTCTCACCACCCTCAGTGTAAAGAGCTTCTTCCTAATGTCTGATCTAAACCTGCCCTGCTCTAGTTTAAAGCCATTGCCCCTCGTGCTGTGGCTCTGTGCCCTCGCAAACAGCTCCTCCAGCTCTCCTGGAGCCCCTTCAGGGACTGGAAGGGGCTCTAAGGTCTCCCCGGGGCCTTCTCTTCTCCAGGCTGAACCCCCCCAGCTCTCTCAGCCTGTCCCCACAGCAGAGGGGCTCCCGCCCTCGGATCACCTCCGCGGCCTGTCTCGTAAAGCGCTGCCACATTCACCGCTGACTTTGTTAAATCGCTGGTTTATGTTAATAAATATTTCCCCACTTCTCTCCCACAAGTGAAGCCAATGGCTGCGCGCGCCACAAATTGGCCCTTGGTGCCGGGCTCCTGAAATGCCCCTAATGCTGCCACCACTCCCGGAACGCTCCCAGTGGCCACTCCTGTGCTAAAGCGCCACCGCGCAGGGAGCGGGGCGCGGCGGGGAGGAGTTGGTGGGATCGGCGGTGTGTGTTTGGGAGACCCCGCTTTCTGCCCCCAGTGGAGGGCGCGGGGCTGGGGCAGCCGGCAGTGTGGGGCCTGCGAGGCTGCCTGCGCCCGGCCGGTGCCACTTCTGCCGGGACGAGCCCAAATTCGGGGGTCAGCAGCATCAGAAGCTCCGCTGGAGGCAGCGCCTGTGCTGGAGCCATGGTGGGTGCACTCCTGCTCTCACCAAACTAGCTTGTTCTGGCATCTCTCCCCATCTACTCTCCTCAAGGATACAACATCCCAAGACTTCCTTGTATCCAACTAAGCCCAGCAGATGTCTAACCCATCCGCTTACAAAGCGTTTCAAACTTAGCTACATTATTCCAGTAAGGAGGAACCAGATGTTCTTTTCAACTGGGTATCAGTAAGGCCTGAGGGGCTTTCCACCCCAGCCTTTTGTGCTGTTCAAGGCTACTGTATCACCAGCGACGGTATCACCCTGGCAGCAGCCATTGGCACCTGCTGTTCTGTAACCTTCAGCAGTCCCACCACAGAAGGGTCAGCTGAAAGACCGGGTAAGGCAGACAGCTGTGTAATGTCCTCAGTCCCTCCAGCTGCTATACCAACAGCCCACCGATACGCTTTCGGGTCTTTGAAATACCCTCTCTTGAGCAAGTCTACGCCAAGGATGCACGGAGCGTCTGGGCCACTCACAATGGAGCGCTTCCGCCATTTATTCCCAGTTCGGCTCACTTTGGCCGAAGTACAGTCAGTTCTTGAGACCTGTCACACCAGAATCAGCAACAGATTTTGTCCCTTTATGAGTCAATGGCAATAGGGTACACTGTGCACCGCTGTCCACCATGTCTTTATGCTTTTGTGGCTCTAATACACGAGGACATCGAATCCACACAGCCCAATAAACTCGGTTATCCCTCTCCCCCTCCTGGCTGGAGGCAGGGCACCTCTAATGTTGAGGACAACATCTACAGTTAGCAGATGAGTTCCGACCCGGACCAGAGAACTGCTCCCTGGGCACTGGAGCAGCCACCCTCCTGGAAGAATTCTTTCTTCTATCTGTTTTACCTTGCAACTAGTGCCTGTAGGGCCAAGGTAGGTCCTTCATCCCACTTACTCAGGTCCTCTCCATAGGCACCGAGGTAAAACCACAAGGTGTCTCGTAGTGTCTTCTTTTTCTTCCAAGTCGGTCTCGTAGGAGGGCATCTTCTCCTAATGGCTGCGACATGGGTCCATGCAGGGGAAAAGCGGGATGTTTCTTCCATCCTAGACAGTTTCTCAAACAGTGTCTCCTTTTTCTCAATCATCTTCTCAGTTTTATCAGCTTCCCCGCTGCAGAGCTGGCCGGGGGCGGCGGCCAGGGAGTGGGGCTGCCGAGGGCAGCAGGGCAGTGCGCGCTATGATAAGTCTATGGGGCCGGATGGGATTCACCCAAGAGTACTCAGGGAGCTGGCGGGAGAGCTCACCAAGCCTCTCTCCATCATTTATCAACAATCCTGGTCAACAGGGCAGGTACCAGATGCCTGGAGGGTGGCTAATGTGACGCCCATCTACAAGAAGGGTCGGAAGGAGGATCCGGGGAACTACAGGCCTGTCAGCCTGACCTCGGTACCAGGAAAGATCATGGAGAGGATCATCTCGAGTGAGCTCTCACGGCAAGCGCAGGGCAGCCAAGGGATCGGGGCCAGCCAGCATGGCTTTAGGAAAGGGAGGTGCTGCTTAACCAACCTGATCTCTTTCTATGACCATGTCACCCGCCTTCTGGATGCAGGGAAGGCTGTGGACGTTGTCTATCTGGACTTTGGCAAGGCCTTTGACACCGTCCCCCACAGCATTCTCCTGGAGAAGCTGGCGATCCATGGCATAGACGAGTGTACTCTTTGCTGGGTTAAAAACTGTCTGGCTGGCCGTGCCCAGAGAGTTGGGATTAATGGGGTGAAATCCTCTTGGCGGCCGGTCACCAGTGGTGTCCCTCAGGGCTCAGTTTTGGGGCCGGTTTTAATGTCTTTATCAATGATGTGGATGAGGGGATTGAGTGCACCCTCAGTAAGTTTGCAGATGACACCAGACTGGGTGGGGGTGTTGATCTGCTTGAGGGTAGGAAGGCTCTCCAGAGGGACCTGGACAGGCTGGATCGATGGGCCAAGGCCAACTGTATGAGGTTTAATAAGGCCAAGTGCCGGGTCCTGCATTTCGGTCACAACAACCCACAGCAACGCTACAGGCTTGGGGCAGAGTGGCTGGAAAGCTGCCCGGCAGAAAAGGACCTGGGGGTGCTGGTGGACGGCCAGCTTAACATGAGCCAGCAGTGTGCCCAGGTGGCCAAGAGGGCCAACAGCATTCTGGCTTCTACCAGGAATAGCGTGGCCAGCAGGAGCAGGGAAGTGATGGTGCCTCTGTACTGGGCACTGGTGAGGCCCCACCTCGAGTGCTGTGTTCAGTTCTGGGCCCCTCTGTACAAGAGGGACATTGAGGTGCTGGAGCGTGTCCAGAGGAGAGCGACCAGGCTGGTGAGGGGTCTGGAGACCAGGGCATATGAGGAGAGGCTGCGGGAGCTGGGCATGTTTAGCTTGGAGAAGAGGAGGCTGAGGGGAGACCTCATTGCCCTCTACAACTCCCTGAAAGGAGGGTGCAGAGAGGTGGGGGTTGGCCTCTTCTCCCAGGGGAATAATGACAGGACCAGAGGAAATGGCCTGAACTTGCGGCAGGGGAGGTTTAGGTTAGATATTAGGAAGAATGACTTTACTGCAAGAGTGGTCAGGCACTGGAACAGCCTGCCCAGGGAGGTGGTTGAGTCACCATCCCTAGAGGTGTTTAAGAAATGTCTAGATGTGGCACTTCAGGGCATGCGCTAGTGTGGAGATTGTAGGTTGTTTGGTTGGACTCAATGATCTCCAAGGTCTTTTCCAACCATGAAGATTCTGTGATTCTAAGATCAGGAGGGGGATGCCCTCAGCGTAGGAGCTTCCTTGGGGAATGGAGATCCTCTAGGGGCCGGGCAGCAGATTCGGTGAGCCCTTTTGGGTGAGGGGACACTGCAGGGTTCAAACAGACCCAGAAGTTTCTGTGGGTTCCTGGGGCCGGCTTCTGAGCACAGCTGCCAGATGTGCCAACAGAGGTGATGCTCACCTGGATCTCCTACATGCAATCAGGGAAAAAAGGATCAGGGCTGTGATAATGGAGTGGCAGCCTTGGCTGCAGTGTCCCTGAAGTAGCGGGTTCTCAGCTCCCCAGGGGAGCAAGCAAGGAGAGACACAGAGTGCAGACAGCAGGTCTCAGAGGGGAAGACTCTGAAGTAACAACCGAAAGGCCGCAAGAAGGTCTCCCCGGAGCCTTCTCTGCTCCAGACGGAACAGCCCCAACTCTCTCAGCCCGTCCTCACAGCAGAGGGGTTCCATCCCTCCGATCATTTCTGTGGCATTCCTCTGGCCCGTTCTGTGAGGCAGCAGCAGGAATGCAGGGAGCTCTGCCTGGGGACAGACAGACTCGGCTGGGAGCTGAGGCGTCAACAGGAGAGGACAGAACAACCTGGGAAACTGGCAGCTTTGTGGCGGGTGAACATCTGCTCCAGACTTCATACCAACAAACAAGCAACAGCTAGTCAGGGATGTAAAAGCCAGGGCTAAGAAGGTAGAGTTGAGGCTCCTGAGAGAAAGGAAAAAGGCCGAGAGCAGGAGACGTCTGGAGAGCAGGCTTTGGCCTGCTGGGGGACTGGCTTGGAAGAATCCTGTGGGATACGGCCCTGCGGAGAAGCAGGGTGCGGAGGGCTGCTTGAGGATCTCCTCTTCACGCTCCACAATGGCCCGCCTTGACATTCAGAAAGGACGGCGTGGATGAGAAAGAAGCTGCTGACAAAACCCAAGCCTGAAGAGGAAGCACAGAGGAGGTGGAAGCTGGCTGCCTGCCAGCCTCAGGGGTTTTGTGTTTCCATACCGGAGACAGGCAGTTGTGTGTGCGTGTGCTTGTTTATGTGGGGGGGAACTGAGGGATGAGGAGATCCTGGGGCCGGCTTCTGGATAGAGGATGTAAAACCAGCTCCTGGAGGGATCCCTTTTCTCTGTGTGTCTCTACAGGTCTATATTTCCCACTGACGTAGTCTGCCATACAGGCAGCGCACCGTACCAATACCCTCCCTGGTATTTTGGTGATGGTTGTCACGGTACTTCCTACTTGAGTCGGAAATTCTATTGAACTAGTACCTCCTTTAATTGTCTATCGTGGCCTGCAACTCCTCAGGTTATCTTGTGAGAGACAGCACCACCAGGGTGAGCCATCAGCATAGAAACATTGACAGCTGAGCAAATGGATCTTCATTCCAGGGCAATGGAGCTTCACTTCAGGGGAACCGTGAGAAACTCTGGGATATGGCCAAGAGAAACCTCCAGAAGTTTACAAGGAGAAGTGTCCGGTCCTGCACTGAGGGGGAGGAAGGTGCATCAGAGCCCGCTGGGACCTAACGTGCTGAGCAGTGGTCCTGAGGAGAAGGTGCTGGGAACTGGAGTGGCCCCCCAAAGAAAAGTGTCCCCCTGCGTGCAGCTCCCCATTTTGGAGGAGTGGGGAGGAACTGGAGAGTGCCCAGAGGAGGTCTGCCCAGGTGTGGTTCAGCGTATAGTGCACATGCGCTGCGTGGGGAGGCTGAGGAATGTGGGCTTCTTTGCCCCTTTGGCCCCATGGTGGAGAGGCTCTGGGCAGGACAGGGGTTGCTCGAAGGACGGTTTCAGAGATGATGGGGCTTTTCTTCTTCGTGGGAGACCGCATGAGAAAGAAAGAATGCCAGAACTTGTAGCTTGGGAGGTTTAAACAGGAAACGGGAGAAAGAAACGTCACTCCAAGGGCAGTGCTGTGGAAAAGGCGGCCATCCAGAAAGAATGTGGATCAGCCCGTGGCTTTGTGTCTAAAGACATATCCCCGAAGGATGGCGAGACTTCAGAAAGCTTAGTGAGTTGCTCAGGCGAGAGCAAGGTGGAGAAGCAGGGGAGATGTCTGCAGCCTGCAGGGAACATGCCCAGGTGTGGAACACAATAGGACAGCCTGCGGTGGTTTCAACAGTGTGGGGCTGTTGAAATGTGAAAAGCCCCCAAGAGATCCAAGGTCTTAATCTCCGTGTCTGTGACTGTTACCTCTGCCACTGATGCCTATAAGGAGTACAAGAGCCTGATGGCCTCCTCGTCCCCACCTGGGAGCCTGGGAGGTGTCCTGCTGTCATTCTGCACGTGTCATTGCACCTCCCTTCCCACATCATCCGCATGGAAGAGCAACTTGGAAGACATCATCCTGATTATGGAACAGGTCATCCGGAGTGCCATTATGTGGCACATGAAGAACAACCAGGCGATCAGGCACAGTCAGCATGGGTTCATGAAAGGCAGGTCGTGCTTGACAATCCTGATCCCCTTCTAAAACAAGGTGACCCGCTGAGTGGATGAGGGAAAGGCTGTGGATGTTGTTTACCTGGAGTTTAGTAAAGCTTCTTGACACAGTTTCCCACAGCGTTCTCCTGGAGAAATTGGCTGCCCATGGCTTGGATGGGCGTACGCTTCGCTGGGTGAAAAACTGCTGGGACAGCCGGGCCCAATGAGTGGTGGTGAATGGAGCTCAATCCAGTGGGCGGCCGGTCACAAGTGGTGTTCCCCAGGGCTCAGTACGGGGGCCGATTCTGTTTAAAATCTTTATCAATGATCTGGACGATGGGATCGATTGCACCCTCAGTATGACACCAAGTTGGGTGTGAGTGTCGACCTGCCCAAGGGTAGGAAGGCAGGAGAAGAGGAAACGGCATCAAGTTGCACCAGGGGACGTTTAGATTGGACGTCAGGAAAATTTTTTACACTGAAAGGGTTATTAAGCATTGGAACAGGCTGCCCAGGGAAGTGGTGGAATCACCATCCCTGGAGGTATTTAAAATTAGACGGGTAGACGTAGTGCTTAGCGACATGGTTTAGTGATGGTTTTTGTCAGTGTTAGGTGGATGGTTGGACTGGATGATGTGAAAGGTCCCTTCTAACCTAAGCAATTCTATGATTCTGTGACCCCCCAGTTTCTCTAGGAGGCGGTCTGGGCTACCTTCTTCCTCCAGTACCCAACTTGCAGACGTTCTGGTCTCTCTAGCGTCCAGTCCAGACTTAGGCCCTCAAAAATGACTTGCTCGCAGGTGTGTTTTACTCTCTGGTTTCTCTTGTTTGGTGTTTGCTTGTGATTAAACCACTACCATACACACCAATCTTAAGTGCACACCCGCCAGTCTCACCAGTTGCTGGTCCCCCAAAGTACAAAAGAACTTAGGGCTTGTGGTTCCCACTCCGGTTGCTGGCACTTGAACCTCCATCTGTGCACAGAGCAGAGATCTCCCTTGCCCCACAAAGCTCTTGGAAAGGGAGGTATTAAGAAAACAGGGCAGGCTGCGGTGATCCGTTGCAGGGCACAGCCAGGGAAGTGTCCTGACCAGCCATCTGGTTACACATGACCATCTCCTTTCAGCCCTTTTCTCTCTATTTTCCCATGGTCGTTCGTCTACAAACCTTTGATCCTTTCCTAGACATCCCATGGCAAGTCTTGCACAGTCCCCAAATGCACTTTCTGGCGTCCCAACATGAGTCTCAGACCCCGAAAGAAAAAAAACCCTCTTCCGTTGGCAAGGTCACCGTGCAAGGCTCTCCCATTGGCTCACTTAACTAACTGAATTGATGCAACTATGCCAGGACTTTCTTGGAAGGATTTTTTTTCCTTTTGGGTTTTGAATTGTTCCTCTGAAAACATGGCAACTTCTGTCCTAGAAATGGCAATCCTTTCTTTTTTATCTAAGGGTTGGAGACTAGGTCAGGTGAAAATCCCTATATGGTGTATGTAGGTGTTTGCAGCCTTGTGCAGGAGGAGTTGGGCATATTAGAATCCAAGCATCATAGAATGGTTCAGGTTGGAAGGGACCTAAAAGATCATCTAGTCCAACCCCCTGCCGTGAGGAGGGACGTCTTTCACTAGTTCAGGTTGCTCCAAGCTCCTGACCTTGGACACGTCCAGGGATGGGGCATCCACAACTGCTCTGGGCAACCTGTTCCAAGGTCTCACCACGCTCATCATAAAGCATTTCTTCCTTATGGCCAACCTAAATATAACCTCTTCCAGTGTAAAGCCATTGCCCCTTGTTCTGCTATTAAAGGCCCTGGTAAAAAGTCTCACTCCATCTTTCTTGGCCTATGACCACTGCGATTTCATCTGCAAACACTGTGGAGAGAGCCCAGAGATCTCCCAAGACAGGGTTTGGAGGCCTCAAGCACTTGACCAGTATCTAGAGGCTGAGAGCCCTGGGCTCAGTGGTTTGGAGACCGGGGACGGTATAGGAGGAGCCTGAGCGTGCTGGAAGGGTGCTTTCAGAGCTGGTGGAGCTTTTCTTCCTAGTGGAAAACAGCCTGAGAAAGAAAGAACTCCCCAACATGCAGGTGGGGAGGTGCAGCCTGGCCACGAGGAGAAAGAAACGTCACTCCAAGGGCAGTGCTGTGGTGCAACACGCCACCCAGAAGGAGTCTGGATCAGCCCAAGGCTTTGTGTTTCAAGGAAGAGCCAGGGAGGATGGAGAGATCTCAGCAAAGGAAGGTGACAGCAAGATGGGGCAGCCGGGTGGATGACTGCAGCCTGCAGGGAAAGAGGCAGAGGTGATGGGACACCGTAGGACAGCCTGTGGTGGAGAAGATAGAGGGATGTGGCAAAGCTGGAAGTCCCCTAACAGAGCCAGCCTCTTCATGTCTTGGGCTACGGCTGTTGTCTCTGCCACTGATGCCTCTGAGACAACCAGTCCTTCCAGCACTGGGGTCTCGTTGCCTCCTTGTCCATACTCAGGAGCCTGGGAGGTGTCGTACCATAGTCCTGCCCTTGGCATTGCACATCTCCACATCCCACTGTCCCAGGAAGAGCCCTGAGGAAGGAGTGAGGGAGAGGATCTCCCTTCCTGGGGGCTGGGGGTCAGGCCTTGGCCCTTTGGGCGATGGAGTCAGGGCTTGGCCCTTTGCATTAATGAAACACATCCACGTTTACCCAGCATCAGAGTCACCTTCAACTTGCTTTTCCCGACCTGCCATCGCTGCCTCCAGTTTTCTGCTGTAACCAGACCCTGGGGGCAATTCCTCAGTGGTGTCCCTCGGTGGGACCCATCAACACCACAAGAAACTTTGGAGTTTGAACCCGACTTTGACTCCTTGAGAGGTTCCTTCAACTTCCTCGCAGCGTCGGAGGTTCACGGACTGGGCCTCGAACCCACCAGAGGGGTCATTAAAACTCCTTGGGCTGGTCCTCTGCGTCTGAGCTGGGCTGGGCTCCTGGGATGGAGGGAGCTCACGGCAAGCGGGCAGCGCTGCAGAGAGACAGCTCTGCCCGGGAGCAGCTCCTCTGCCAAGCGCAGCAGGGCTGAGGGCACTGCCAGGGTGTCTCAGGGAGATGAGCAAGGCAGAGAGAGAGCTTGAAGGTGTCAGGATTGGGAGGACGACTGAGAGCTCACTGGAGGAGAAATCTTTGCAGCCCTTGACAGGGTAAGTCTGCGGGTGCAGGGCACTGCAGGCGGAGTTGCTGGAGGCATCTCCTAAAGCTGGCACAGCCACAGCTTACGGGATCTGTACATGTGGGAGCTCTTGTCAGGCACTTTGAATAGCTGTGAAGGTGGGTGTGCAGCCAGGGGTGCCCAGGGCTGTCCTTCAGAGCAGGCTCCCTGCACCCCAGGGGTCTGTGTGCCGGGGCAGGGACTCCGCCACCTGCCAGGGTCAGCTCTCAGCCTGCCTGGGAAGCCCACCACATCACTGTGGGGAGAAGTTCTGCATGGAAGGAGCATCCCCCGGCGGGGCAAGGTCCTGCTGCTGAGAGGGTTCTGCGTGGCTGAGGGCTGCTCACAGCTGCAGATCACTGCAGGACATTCCCTGGAGACTTCCAGAAGCACAGCAAGGAGGGGGCCAATGGTGATGATTTTTGGTCTGGTGTCTTCTAACATCTCATTGGATTCTTTTCCAGCCTAAAGGTTTCAGCAAATCCAGCACCTCATGCTAAGTAGAGCTAAGCAAGCAGCACAAATCACACCGAATGATAATCCTAAATCATTTATTCTACTTAAAACGTATGTATTTATGCTGAACAATTAATATCCCGCAAGGAGAAGGAAGGAGCACAGGGTCTCCCCGCCCTGCTCAGCCCTGGGCAGCCCCAGCATGACGTCAGAGGTGACACCACTGTGAGGTCACAGCTGGCTGCCTGCACAGCGCTGTGGCGTGTGGGGCAGGAGCCCACAGTTGCCCTGTGGCTGCGGCCCTGGACAGGCTCCTGCTGGCTGCGGCGAGAGGCTGCTGCTGGAGCTGGTTTTGGGGACAGGACACGCCCTGGTCTCTCTGTGGAGACATCTGCTGAGCATGTGCCTCTTGGCCGCGTACGTACGACATGTTTCTGCTGCGGATGGGGGGTAGAACGGGGGTGTCTGAGGGCCGGTGCCAGCAAAGGGCAGAGCAGAGGGTGCTCCCCAGCCAGCAGCCCGGGGCTCCCAGTGGGGCGCCTCAGCTTGGGCGCTGCTCGTGCTGTGGCCATTCTCAGGGGAGCCAAGAGCAAAGCCCCTCGGCAGCCATTTGCTGCAGCCCCAAGCTTTGGCTGCGGCAGGACAAACTGCCCCGTAGCCAGACGCTCGGGTGCAGAGCCAAGCCTCCGCAGGGCAAGGGTTTTCCCCAGTTCAGGCAAGAGACCACGCCGGTCTGTGGAGGCCTCTGGGAGGAAAGGCGGACAAGGCTCCTGTGCTTCCCAGCTCTGCGGGAAAACACTTGCCCTAAGAGGGATGTGTGTGATGGCAAGGGAGAACAGGCCTGCTTCCTCAGCCAGAGGGAGAGCAAGGTCCGCACCAGAAAGACTGCTGGAAAGCACTCTTCGTGTGCTCGACGTCTTTGCTTCCTGGGATGATCTTCCTGGAGACCTTCCTTTGGGGAAGAGCTGCCGGCAGCGTTGAACGATGTGGACAGAAATCGTGTTCCTGCTGGACGCTGCTCTGTCAGTTCTCTGTCAGCAGCAGGCTTCCAAAATGGTGTCTGTTTGGCCTGAAAAAGGAAATCCGCCTGTGAAGGGGTTTGTCCAAGGCTTGGATCATGACAGCACCAGGACTCCCTCTTTTTCAGGCAAAAGATGGCCCTGCAGAAGAAGGCGTTCTTGCAAGTCTTCTTGTTGCTCCCCCTGGCTCTTGGTGAGTTTTCATGAGCAACCATCTGAGAGCGACAGCCTGGCTGGGCTGGACGCCACCTTTCCTTTTGGGCCAGTATGTGCGGAAACTCCCGTGGCCCAAGTGCTTCCCAAGCAAGTCCTTGAGTGGGACTGCCTTCTGGGCTCCCAGTAAGACTGGTAGCCTCCCAGTCACACTGCTGCCCTGCCTACCGGACCACAGGGCTCACTTAGTCGGCACCTCTGCGAGAGACGGGGGTAGCTCTTTGCAAGCCTGACCTGGGGATTCCCAGAGGGCAGGGGCCATGCAGGGGGACCGATGGAGAGGTACCTCTCCTCGCCCAGCAGCCTGGTCTCGGTGCTCACTGGGGCAGTGAGGGGAAATGGGGAGTAGCTCTGGGGCACCGAGCACACCTGAAGATCACGGCTGCGCAGTCCGCTCAAGCCCGGGCTGATGGCCCCCGGTCAGAGGTGTGTCCTCTCCCTGCACCCCACGTCCCCCGCCTCCTCAGCTCACCTGCTGCCCCAGCCCCAAGGCAACAGGGACAGACAACGCCACTGCAGGCATCGCCAGCACCCCCGGTAAAATAACTGTCTCTTGCTGATGTGAATTGCAGCTGATGTTCACTGCGGGACCTCGCTGACAGGCCTGAAGCCCCTGAGGTAAGCGATGTTTCCTGAGCTGGAATTGGGTCTGTGCAGAAGGGTCAGACGACCTCGTGTCCCTGCACCCATTTGCCTGAGAGCCGGGGCTCCCGCACGGCCCTTCCTGCCTTTGCCTCTTGCGCCAGCTGGTGCGGAAGGGAAGCGCTGGCAAAGCAGGGAACGCACGCGTGTCTCTCCTCCTTGCTGAGCTCAGAGGCTCCCAGTGGGGTGGGCAGCTCTCTGACAACATCTGCTTTCCTGGTTCCTGCAGGAACTGCCCGGTTTTAATGGCGCAGCAAACTCAAAAGATGCAGCTAATGCTGGAGGAGGTGGCTCGGCTGAGGGCAGAGATCAGCAGCGTGAAGCAGGTGCTGCGGCGTGTTGGGGAAGGAGGCTTGGCTGGGCAGAAGCCCTTGGGGCTGTGGGTGTGTGGGACTGCTGACTGCAGTCAGCCAGCCTTTGCCCCAGGGGCCTCCTGGGCTGCACAGGCCCTTCTCCGGCCCCACTTTCACCGGCCGCTTCAGGCAGCGCAGGACTCCCTTGGCACGCCAGCACCTCTGGCTGCTCTGGCTGGGCTCCTCAGGCAGGGGTGGGACCCAGGCACGCTCACGGGGGGCCAGCCATCGCTGGCAGGGCTTGAGTCCACCTTCCACCTGCCCTGGAGAGTGTGGAGGATGGGGACGAGGGTGTGGGGACCCTCATCAACCCACCTCGGGGCCGTGGCCATGGCTGTGGACACAGACACTGTTCCTCAGTCCTGCAGCTCCGTGGAGAGGGTTTGCCTTGCCTTTCTGACAGTGGCCCTTTGCCGCTCCGGGCGCTAGTAGCCACGCTGAACGTTGATGTGCTCCTTTTCTCTGTTTGTTTATGGCATTCCCAGGAAGTCGAGGAAATGAAGCAGGCAGCATCTGAGAGGGCTTTGGAAGCCTACGTGGAGATGTCTGACTGGGCCCTGCAAAGCTCTGGTATGGACACAAGCAGCCCCGTCTCCTTGCCCTGCGCTTGTCTGCAGCCCTCCCCAAAGGCGCCTGCGCTCCAGGCGCTGCTCTCCAAAGTGGGGGAGCTGAAATGCTTGGGGGGTCCCAGGGCAAGGCTGTGGCAGAGCAGCTCTCTCAGACTCCCTCCCAACCCTGCCCTCGGCATCCTCACGCTGCCTCTGGCGCTGCCCCCGCACGTGTTCCTGTGCGGACGGAGGGGCTCTCTTCCTCTCCTCAGCATTGGAAAAGGAGATGGCCGGGCCGTCCTTGGCTGCCCACGCAGCAAGCCCTCAGCTTGGGTCTGCTGCCATTCACATGGGCACCGTCTGTCTCCCAGAACCCTCAGACCTTCTCCTGCTGGCGCTGGGAGTGCAGCAGTCACCAGGCACGTGGCCGCTGTCATTCCCCTGCGCGGCTGGGCAGCTGGGCAGCCCACCAGCCTGGGACGAGGACAGGACTGACAGAGGCGCAGCTGGCCGGCGGTGTCAGAAATAGTGTCTGAGCACCAAGCCCTCCTCGTCTGTGGCCTCTTGCAGTCGTCTGCTTTCCCTTCCCTGCAGGTGCCAGCATTGACCTGCAGAGAACTTCGGAGACCTACACCTGCAAAAACGACTGGTTCTGGAGGTTTATTGAGTTCTTTTGCACTCCCCGCAGTCCCGATCGCATTTTGCAGGTATTGTAGTAGAAATCGAGAGGGAATTCTTTCCTTTCTTCCTGTGAAGTTGGAGACTGACCTCAGGGCTCTCCCTTCGGTCCAGTGTTGCGCCGTCTTGGGGGTGGGAGGCGAGAGGTGGGGGGTGCCCTGCAGAGCCCCTGGGCAGGGATGTGTTTCTGCAAGGCCCTGACTAGAATGGTTTCGTAACCGCTGTTCTCCTCTGCTCCATAATACTGACAGCCCTGGCAAAGGTCGGTCAGGGAAGGAGGCCTCCTGCTTCTGTCCACTTCCTCACACACACCTCATTTTCAAGCTGAAATAGACCCCACAGACACACCGGTGCCTACGCTTCAAGCTACGTGGGCAGTTGTCTTGGCCCCAACACTCTCTCACGCTTCATTGCTCTGTCTTTCTGGTTGCAGCCGGATGTTTCCCCAGGAAACTGCTGGCCTTTCCCAGGGCATCAGGGCCAGGTGGTCATCAGGTTGCCAGCGCGAGTCCACCTGACTGCCATCACTGTGCAGCACATCTCCAAAGAAGTCTCTCCATCTGGGACCGTCACCAGCGCCCCCAGGGACATCGCTGTCTTTGTAAGTCTCTGCTGGGTGCTTCTGGTGCGGATCTGGTCCTGGGGGAAAGCCATGACAGGGTCTTCCTTGCTTTTGTGCCTCCTCTGAGGTTGGAGTCCCGGTCTCCTGAGCACTGCAGGGCCCTGGTGAGGCTCTAGGAGTCTCCTCCTAAGGGCTCTAGAGGTCTCCTCCCTCTTAAGACTTGTTCTGGCCAAGCAGCTCAGGGTTCTTGACTAAAACTCAAGCGGAGCCTGAGCTCCACCGTAACCAGTGCTAGACTAGGGCTAGAGCCCCAGGGGAGGGTGGGTAGGTAACAGGGCTGACCCAGCACCTACGTTCCCTCTTTGTCGGGACGAGTCTGAGCTGCTCTCCTTGTGCTTTGCCCCACAGGGAGTGGATGTGGACGGAGAAGAGGAAACTCTCCTGGTGACCTTCATGTACGATGTGGCAAAAGAGGCCATTCAGACCTTCCCTCTGAAGGTGCGATGCACGCACGGTGTTGGGGGAAGATGCCAGGGAGCAAAGCAGGTTTGCCTGCAGGGCCATGGCAGGAGGAGCGTGAATGCTTTCTCCCTGGGCAGAGGGGGCCTGGGTCACCGCCAGGAGAGAGCTGGTGGGGTTGGGAGGGCTGAGTGGCACGCGGTGGTGCTAGCAAAAGGACAGTGAGGGCAAGGTCAGGCCCGTGGGAGCATGAGTCCCAAGAGATCCCTGGCTGCCTTCAGCAGAGCCCGCTGCACACGCAGCCACTGCACCCGAGCAACGTCTTTGTGCCATGGAGAAACCGAGACGCCCGCTGGAGAAAGCCGTCGGGCAGCACCCTGGCTCCATCCCGTGGCCTGCTGGCAGGCTGGACGGTGTCCTCTCCTCCCAGCATAGCATGCCCCTTCTCTCCCGCTGCTCTCACGCCTGCCCGCAGGAAAGCGGGCAGAGCAGACAGCGGGAGCTCGGGGGGGGTGTCACACCAGCTGCCCCACGCAAAGGAGCACCTCCCCGGCCTCTCTGCCGGCACAGAGCGAGGCGCAGAGGGAAGGGGCAGAGGGGAGGGAGGCTGAGCCCCAGCCGGGCCCATGCAGAGGGTGCCAGGTGCCTTCCCCCTCCCCGTGTCCCCAGCCTCCCCAGCACCCCGCTACCAGAGCCAGCCTCAGGTTTCCACAGCCGCTCCCACCCACTGTCAGGAGCTTGTTCCTGAGCAGGAGCAGGGCTGGTGGGGGGAGATACCTTGACTGCATTGTGGCTCTTAACACCTCCGATTCCTCTTCCCTCTTTTCCTCGCAGAACGCCCCGCATCCCAGAGCCTTCTCCTATCTCAAACTCCTTGTGAAGAGCAACTGGGGAAAACCAAAGTACACATGCATTTACCGAGTGCAGGTTCATGGGAAGATGGCAAAACCAAACAGCCTCAACTGAAACCAGAGACAGAAAAAGGACAAACATAAAAAAGAAGAAAAAGAATAATGTTGCTGCGACTCAGATTGGTGTAGAAGATTTGTCTCCTAAGTTGGGTGCACAATAAGGTCCATTGCAGGGAGGGCAGTCGTGGGAAAGCAACAGAAGATCGGCGAGGAGGATTGTTAATACGCTCAAGTGACTCACAGCTGGGTGCTGGAAAACACATATATCACATTAATTGTTATTCAGTCTCGGACGCTTGCAAGAAAAACACTTGCACTTCGATAACATAAACCTGTGATGGACTCAGGGACACCTTATCCAGCCACTTGAGAATCCTGGCCTGGTGCTGAAGAAGATCAAAGCACAGTGGGAAAACGATGCCTGTTTGAACCCTTTAAATGCCAGGCAGAACAGGGAGTCCGTGCGTGCTCTTGCTCACAAGGACTCTCTCGCTGCCAAGGGCTCTTGCTAACAAGGACTCTCTCTCACTCCACGGTGCCCGCAGTCCCTGCTTCCGTGCCTCTGCCCGGGTGTTGCTTCGGAGATTCCCTGGTCTGTGAGGTATCGAGAAGAAACTTGTTCTTTGCCTTTCATCCGTGGTTTTGTGGTTGTTCCTGCGTCCTGCCCGCATCGGCTCACACAGCGGGCTTACAACCAGGGACTGAGTCTGGTAAATAGGTAAACGTAGCTCCTTGTGAAGAACAAACAGCGAAGAATACCACATCCCCGAAGAGACTGGAGGGACCGATAACAAGCTCGCAAAATAAATGGGGGAGTTGCAAAAGCTGCTGCATTTATCTTCCCCAGTCCACACAAAGAGATTCCTCTATTATCAGCTCAAACCAGCCACCGTACACCACTAGGAACCACCCAAGACCTACCATGAAGCCCCTAACAGAGTTAATGTGCATGTGCCAAGGGGATGTGAATATGGAGATGAGTTCTGGAAATGTAATGAACGTGGCAATGAGTGCTGAGACATGTAACGACCACGCATATTCTGTATGGATGTAAGTCTCTGTGAATCTCACATTCAGTGGACATGTCAGGTGGAGAGATCCCCCACGTCCCCGGTGCTGAATAAAAGAATGCCTGCTTCTTAAGACTACATCGGTGTTAAGAAGTTCATTCCCGATTTCGGTGACAGTTTCTGGCGACCCAGATGGGACTCTGCCTCTGAATCTCGACAGATCCTTGGAATTGCAGGGCCTCCATCCGGCACCGAGGGATTCTCAGGGAGAACCTCCGATCCCCGGACCAAAGAGCTCCGAGCAAGGGCCCTGGAAAGGTGAAGGCATTCTTTTCTTTAAGGGATATTAAGGGTTGCCTGTCCATAAGGCGAGGCATAAGCCTCGCAGGGTTGGGCTGTAAAGGTACCTAAGGGAAGGAGTTGGTCTCACTGGATGAAAGCCTGTGAGAAACGCGGCTGATAAGCGTAAAGGTATTGTCCTCAACACCAGGCGGGGAAGGGCCGCACCAAGAGCAAAGGTCTGGTATAAAAGGTTCAGGCCCTAAGGTTTTGTTATTTTGTCTTGTGTAATAAGTGCTATGTTCAGTTGTCATTTTCTTTGTGTTTTGTGTTGTTCGTTCTACTAGTACTATCCTATAATGGGTAGCAAGCCCTTGGCGGAAGGGGGAATTTTGAAAAAGTCTCCTTTAGGTTGTATACTCCTTTAGGTTGTATACTGAAGCGTTGGAAACAAATAGGAGGGGACCCGCTCACGAGAAAGCAGCTGATTGAATATTGTAACAATTGGTGGCCGTTATGTACTTCAGAAGATCAAGAAAAATGGACAAGAAATGGGACTTTAAAATAGAATACAATTTTACAGCTTATGTTATTTTGTAGCAGGGAAAACAAATGGGATGTATGTAGATTTGTTTTTCACTTTAAGAAACCACCCAGAGTGGCAGAAGGATTGTGGGCGATAACCAGATATCAGAGACGGTTATTCGGAATGAGACATGCTACGCCAAAAGCCATTAATTGGTCAAAATCGTATGAGGTTAAACAAGAACCAAATGAATCGCCACCTGCATTTATGGAACGAGTAAAGAATACTGCTAGGAAATACACGAACGTGGACCCCGAGAGGAGGCTGGGCAATTGGCCTCTATTTTTATGGGACAATCTGCCCCGGATGTACAAAAGAAACTCCAAAAGTTAGAAGGAGAAGATTCGAGGGACTTGGGAACATTGGTGTAAGTAGCTTGGACCATCTAGAATAACAGAGAAAAGGAGAGGGAGAATCAAAGAGAAGGGAGATTAATTGCCGCATTGACGGGAGTTGCTCCGGGAAGAATGAACGGGGCCCGGGGAAGTAGAGGAGGCTACAGAAGAGTTGGGAAGGAACTCGTTTAGCAGAAGCTCAGTGCGCGATCTGCAAAGAGCGAGGACATTGGAAAAACGCGTGCCCTAGAGTCAGTAACCAAGGCTCGATCCTGCAGCCTGTCAAGGTGATGGCTTTAGGTGATGGTTTAGGGAAGCGTTGCAAAACAGGTAGTAATAAGTCACCTACGTAAACAAATCAATAGCAGGCATGCATCGAGGATTGCTGAAGAGGAAAGTTCATCTGGAGGGCAACTGACGGAGAGGAAGATACGACCACCAGATGAAGTAAACGACCACCAGAACGACTGTGATTCGCGAAATGACTTGCCTCATGATTGTGCAATTGGTTCTGGGAGGGGGCGTGCTTATGTTAATGATTTAGGGAAAACGAATGAATACGTAACAATTTTGTAAATATAAATGGCTCAAAATAAGATCATTGTGGGAGCACTTATGGTGGAAAATCCCCAGTGCGACCGCAGCGCTGCTAATAAAGAATACCTGCTCTACAGGACCATCTGCTGTTGAGTTTATTTCTTTGCTTCAGCTCGTCTCTGTAATCCTGAAAGTTGAAAATATTATAACCATCTGATTTAGGTGAGACCCCCAAAGAGTGACCTTTGGAAGTCTCAAAGAGGGGAACTGTTACACCCAGGGACTGAGCGTCTGGTCAATGGTACTTGACTCCTCCCTGAGGAGGGGTTCAGAAAGCCCGGGGGGTCCTTTCTGAGCCCCGGGACCCAACGGGAAGGTCTCCCTGACGGCTGGTCTGACCCCGGCCCCTGTGCAGTAAATAACCAAGTGTGCCCTTCCAGCGTGTCACAGAGTCATGGAATGTGTTGGGTTGGAAGGGACCCTTAAAGGCCATCTCGTCCAACCCCCGGCAGTGAGCAGGGACGTCTTCAACTAGATCAGGTTGCTCAGAGCCTCATCCAGCCTGGCCTTGGATGTCTCCAGGGATGGGGCCTCCACCCTCTCTCTGGGCAACCTGGGCCGGTGTCTCACCACCCTCAGTGTAAAGAGCTTCTTCCTAATGTCTGATCTAAACCTGCCCTGCTCTAGTTTAAAGCCATTGCCCCTCGTGCTGTGGCTCTGTGCCCTCGCAAACAGCTCCTCCAGCTCTCCTGGAGCCCCTTCAGGGACTGGAAGGGGCTCTAAGGTCTCCCCGGGGCCTTCTCTTCTCCAGGCTGAACCCCCCCAGCTCTCTCAGCCTGTCCCCACAGCAGAGGGGCTCCCGCCCTCGGATCACCTCCGCGGCCTGTCTCGTAAAGCGCTGCCACATTCACCGCTGACTTTGTTAAATCGCTGGTTTATGTTAATAAATATTTCCCCACTTCTCTCCCACAAGTGAAGCCAATGGCTGCGCGCGCCACAAATTGGCCCTTGGTGCCGGGCTCCTGAAATGCCCCTAATGCTGCCACCACTCCCGGAACGCTCCCAGTGGCCACTCCTGTGCTAAAGCGCCACCGCGCAGGGAGCGGGGCGCGGCGGGGAGGAGTTGGTGGGATCGGCGGTGTGTGTTTGGGAGACCCCGCTTTCTGCCCCCAGTGGAGGGCGCGGGGCTGGGGCAGCCGGCAGTGTGGGGCCTGCGAGGCTGCCTGCGCCCGGCCGGTGCCACTTCTGCCGGGACGAGCCCAAATTCGGGGGTCAGCAGCATCAGAAGCTCCGCTGGAGGCAGCGCCTGTGCTGGAGCCATGGTGGGTGCACTCCTGCTCTCACCAAACTAGCTTGTTCTGGCATCTCTCCCCATCTACTCTCCTCAAGGATACAACATCCCAAGACTTCCTTGTATCCAACTAAGCCCAGCAGATGTCTAACCCATCCGCTTACAAAGCGTTTCAAACTTAGCTACATTATTCCAGTAAGGAGGAACCAGATGTTCTTTTCAACTGGGTATCAGTAAGGCCTGAGGGGCTTTCCACCCCAGCCTTTTGTGCTGTTCAAGGCTACTGTATCACCAGCGACGGTATCACCCTGGCAGCAGCCATTGGCACCTGCTGTTCTGTAACCTTCAGCAGTCCCACCACAGAAGGGTCAGCTGAAAGACCGGGTAAGGCAGACAGCTGTGTAATGTCCTCAGTCCCTCCAGCTGCTATACCAACAGCCCACCGATACGCTTTCGGGTCTTTGAAATACCCTCTCTTGAGCAAGTCTACGCCAAGGATGCACGGAGCGTCTGGGCCACTCACAATGGAGCGCTTCCGCCATTTATTCCCAGTTCGGCTCACTTTGGCCGAAGTACAGTCAGTTCTTGAGACCTGTCACACCAGAATCAGCAACAGATTTTGTCCCTTTATGAGTCAATGGCAATAGGGTACACTGTGCACCGCTGTCCACCATGTCTTTATGCTTTTGTGGCTCTAATACACGAGGACATCGAATCCACACAGCCCAATAAACTCGGTTATCCCTCTCCCCCTCCTGGCTGGAGGCAGGGCACCTCTAATGTTGAGGACAACATCTACAGTTAGCAGATGAGTTCCGACCCGGACCAGAGAACTGCTCCCTGGGCACTGGAGCAGCCACCCTCCTGGAAGAATTCTTTCTTCTATCTGTTTTACCTTGCAACTAGTGCCTGTAGGGCCAAGGTAGGTCCTTCATCCCACTTACTCAGGTCCTCTCCATAGGCACCGAGGTAAAACCACAAGGTGTCTCGTAGTGTCTTCTTTTTCTTCCAAGTCGGTCTCGTAGGAGGGCATCTTCTCCTAATGGCTGCGACATGGGTCCATGCAGGGGAAAAGCGGGATGTTTCTTCCATCCTAGACAGTTTCTCAAACAGTGTCTCCTTTTTCTCAATCATCTTCTCAGTTTTATCAGCTTCCCCGCTGCAGAGCTGGCCGGGGGCGGCGGCCAGGGAGTGGGGCTGCCGAGGGCAGCAGGGCAGTGCGCGCTATGATAAGTCTATGGGGCCGGATGGGATTCACCCAAGAGTACTCAGGGAGCTGGCGGGAGAGCTCACCAAGCCTCTCTCCATCATTTATCAACAATCCTGGTCAACAGGGCAGGTACCAGATGCCTGGAGGGTGGCTAATGTGACGCCCATCTACAAGAAGGGTCGGAAGGAGGATCCGGGGAACTACAGGCCTGTCAGCCTGACCTCGGTACCAGGAAAGATCATGGAGAGGATCATCTCGAGTGAGCTCTCACGGCAAGCGCAGGGCAGCCAAGGGATCGGGGCCAGCCAGCATGGCTTTAGGAAAGGGAGGTGCTGCTTAACCAACCTGATCTCTTTCTATGACCATGTCACCCACCTTCTGGATGCAGGGAAGGCTGTGGACGTTGTCTATCTGGACTTTGGCAAGGCCTTTGACACCGTCCCCCACAGCATTCTCCTGGAGAAGCTGGCGATCCATGGCATAGACGAGTGTACTCTTTGCTGGGTTAAAAACTGTCTGGCTGGCCGTGCCCAGAGAGTTGGGATTAATGGGGTGAAATCCTCTTGGCGGCCGGTCACCAGTGGTGTCCCTCAGGGCTCAGTTTTGGGGCCGGTTTTAATGTCTTTACCAATGATGTGGATGAGGGGATTGAGTGCACCCTCAGTAAGTTTGCAGATGACACCAGACTGGGTGGGGGTGTTGATCTGCTTGAGGGTAGGAAGGCTCTCCAGAGGGACCTGGACAGGCTGGATCGATGGGCCAAGGCCAACTGTATGAGGTTTAATAAGGCCAAGTGCCGGGTCCTGCATTTCGGTCACAACAACCCACAGCAACGCTACAGGCTTGGGGCAGAGTGGCTGGAAAGCTGCCCGGCAGAAAAGGACCTGGGGGTGCTGGTGGACGGCCAGCTTAACATGAGCCAGCAGTGTGCCCAGGTGGCCAAGAGGGCCAACAGCATTCTGGCTTCTACCAGGAATAGCGTGGCCAGCAGGAGCAGGGAAGTGATGGTGCCTCTGTACTGGGCACTGGTGAGGCCCCACCTCGAGTGCTGTGTTCAGTTCTGGGCCCCTCTGTACAAGAGGGACATTGAGGTGCTGGAGCGTGTCCAGAGGAGAGCGACCAGGCTGGTGAGGGGTCTGGAGACCAGGGCATATGAGGAGAGGCTGCGGGAGCTGGGCATGTTTAGCTTGGAGAAGAGGAGGCTGAGGGGAGACCTCATTGCCCTCTACAACTCCCTGAAAGGAGGGTGCAGAGAGGTGGGGGTTGGCCTCTTCTCCCAGGGGAATAATGACAGGACCAGAGGAAATGGCCTGAACTTGCGGCAGGGGAGGTTTAGGTTAGATATTAGGAAGAATGACTTTACTGCAAGAGTGGTCAGGCACTGGAACAGCCTGCCCAGGGAGGTGGTTGAGTCACCATCCCTAGAGGTGTTTAAGAAATGTCTAGATGTGGCACTTCAGGGCATGCGCTAGTGTGGAGATTGTAGGTTGTTTGGTTGGACTCGATGATCTCCAAGGTCTTTTCCAACCATGAAGATTCTGTGATTCTAAGATCAGGAGGGGGATGCCCTCAGCGTAGGAGCTTCCTTGGGGAATGGAGATCCTCTAGGGGCCGGGCAGCAGATTCGGTGAGCCCTTTTGGGTGAGGGGACACTGCAGGGTTCAAACAGACCCAGAAGTTTCTGTGGGTTCCTGGGGCCGGCTTCTGAGCACAGCTGCCAGATGTGCCAACAGAGGTGATGCTCACCTGGATCTCCTACATGCAATCAGGGAAAAAAGGATCAGGGCTGTGATAATGGAGTGGCAGCCTTGGCTGCAGTGTCCCTGAAGTAGCGGGTTCTCAGCTCCCCAGGGGAGCAAGCAAGGAGAGACACAGAGTGCAGACAGCAGGTCTCAGAGGGGAAGACTCTGAAGTAACAACCGAAAGGCCGCAAGAAGGTCTCCCCGGAGCCTTCTCTGCTCCAGACGGAACAGCCCCAACTCTCTCAGCCCATCCTCACAGCAGAGGGGTTCCATCCCTCCGATCATTTCTGTGGCATTCCTCTGGCCCGTTCTGTGAGGCAGCAGCAGGAATGCAGGGAGCTCTGCCTGGGGACAGACAGACTCGGCTGGGAGCTGAGGCGTCAACAGGAGAGGACAGAACAACCTGGGAAACTGGCAGCTTTGTGGCGGGTGAACGTCTGCTCCAGACTTCATACCAACAAACAAGCAACAGCTAGTCAGGGATGTAAAAGCCAGGGCTAAGAAGGTAGAGTTGAGGCTCCTGAGAGAAAGGAAAAAGGCCGAGAGCAGGAGACGTCTGGAGAGCAGGCTTTGGCCTGCTGGGGGACTGGCTTGGAAGAATCCTGTGGGATACGGCCCTGCGGAGAAGCAGGGTGCGGAGGGCTGCTTGAGGATCTCCTCTTCACGCTCCACAATGGCCCGCCTTGACATTCAGAAAGGACGGCGTGGATGAGAAAGAAGCTGCTGACAAAACCCAAGCCTGAAGAGGAAGCACAGAGGAGGTGGAAGCTGGCTGCCTGCCAGCCTCAGGGGTTTTGTGTTTCCATACCGGAGACAGGCAGTTGTGTGTGCGTGTGCTTGTTTATGTGGGGGGGAACTGAGGGATGAGGAGATCCTGGGGCCGGCTTCTGGATAGAGGATGTAAAACCAGCTCCTGGAGGGATCCCTTTTCTCTGTGTGTCTCTACAGGTCTATATTTCCCACTGACGTAGTCTGCCATACAGGCAGCGCACCGTACCAATACCCTCCCTGGTATTTTGGTGATGGTTGTCACGGTACTTCCTACTTGAGTCGGAAATTCTATTGAACTAGTACCTCCTTTAATTGTCTATCGTGGCCTGCAACTCCTCAGGTTATCTTGTGAGAGACAGCACCACCAGGGTGAGCCATCAGCATAGAAACATTGACAGCTGAGCAAATGGATCTTCATTCCAGGGCAATGGAGCTTCACTTCAGGGGAACCGTGAGAAACTCTGGGATATGGCCAAGAGAAACCTCCAGAAGTTTACAAGGAGAAGTGTCCGGTCCTGCACTGAGGGGGAGGAAGGTGCATCAGAGCCCGCTGGGACCTAACGTGCTGAGCAGTGGTCCTGAGGAGAAGGTGCTGGGAACTGGAGTGGCCCCCCAAAGAAAAGTGTCCCCCTGCGTGCAGCTCCCCATTTTGGAGGAGTGGGGAGGAACTGGAGAGTGCCCAGAGGAGGTCTGCCCAGGTGTGGTTCAGCGTATAGTGCACACGCGCTGCGTGGGGAGGCTGAGGAATGTGGGCTTCTTTGCCCCTTTGGCCCCATGGTGGAGAGGCTCTGGGCAGGACAGGGGTTGCTCGAAGGACGGTTTCAGAGATGATGGGGCTTTTCTTCTTCGTGGGAGACCGCATGAGAAAGAAAGAATGCCAGAACTTGTAGCTTGGGAGGTTTAAACAGGAAACGGGAGAAAGAAACGTCACTCCAAGGGCAGTGCTGTGGAAAAGGCGGCCATCCAGAAAGAATGTGGATCAGCCCGTGGCTTTGTGTCTAAAGACATATCCCCGAAGGATGGCGAGACTTCAGAAAGCTTAGTGAGTTGCTCAGGCGAGAGCAAGGTGGAGAAGCAGGGGAGATGTCTGCAGCCTGCAGGGAACATGCCCAGGTGTGGAACACAATAGGACAGCCTGCGGTGGTTTCAACAGTGTGGGGCTGTTGAAATGTGAAAAGCCCCCAAGAGATCCAAGGTCTTAATCTCCGTGTCTGTGACTGTTACCTCTGCCACTGATGCCTATAAGGAGTACAAGAGCCTGATGGCCTCCTCGTCCCCACCTGGGAGCCTGGGAGGTGTCCTGCTGTCATTCTGCACGTGTCATTGCACCTCCCTTCCCACATCATCCGCATGGAAGAGCAACTTGGAAGACATCATCCTGATTATGGAACAGGTCATCCGGAGTGCCATTATGTGGCACATGAAGAACAACCAGGCGATCAGGCACAGTCAGCATGGGTTCATGAAAGGCAGGTCGTGCTTGACAATCCTGATCCCCTTCTAAAACAAGGTGACCCGCTGAGTGGATGAGGGAAAGGCTGTGGATGTTGTTTACCTGGAGTTTAGTAAAGCTTCTTGACACAGTTTCCCACAGCGTTCTCCTGGAGAAATTGGCTGCCCATGGCTTGGATGGGCGTACGCTTCGCTGGGTGAAAAACTGCTGGGACAGCCGGGCCCAATGAGTGGTGGTGAATGGAGCTCAATCCAGTGGGCGGCCGGTCACAAGTGGTGTTCCCCAGGGCTCAGTACGGGGGCCGATTCTGTTTAAAATCTTTATCAATGATCTGGACGATGGGATCGATTGCACCCTCAGTATGACACCAAGTTGGGTGTGAGTGTCGACCTGCCCAAGGGTAGGAAGGCAGGAGAAGAGGAAACGGCATCAAGTTGCACCAGGGGACGTTTAGATTGGACGTCAGGAAAATTTTTTACACTGAAAGGGTTATTAAGCATTGGAACAGGCTGCCCAGGGAAGTGGTGGAATCACCATCCCTGGAGGTATTTAAAATTAGACGGGTAGACGTAGTGCTTAGCGACATGGTTTAGTGATGGTTTTTGTCAGTGTTAGGTGGATGGTTGGACTGGATGATGTGAAAGGTCCCTTCTAACCTAAGCAATTCTATGATTCTGTGACCCCCCAGTTTCTCTAGGAGGCGGTCTGGGCTACCTTCTTCCTCCAGTACCCAACTTGCAGACGTTCTGGTCTCTCTAGCGTCCAGTCCAGACTTAGGCCCTCAAAAATGACTTGCTCGCAGGTGTGTTTTACTCTCTGGTTTCTCTTGTTTGGTGTTTGCTTGTGATTAAACCACTACCATACACACCAATCTTAAGTGCACACCCGCCAGTCTCACCAGTTGCTGGTCCCCCAAAGTACAAAAGAACTTAGGGCTTGTGGTTCCCACTCCGGTTGCTGGCACTTGAACCTCCATCTGTGCATAGAGCAGAGATCTCCCTTGCCCCACAAAGCTCTTGGAAAGGGAGGTATTAAGAAAACAGGGCAGGCTGCGGTGATCCGTTGCAGGGCACAGCCAGGGAAGTGTCCTGACCAGCCATCTGGTTACACATGACCATCTCCTTTCAGCCCTTTTCTCTCTATTTTCCCATGGTCGTTCGTCTACAAACCTTTGATCCTTTCCTAGACATCCCATGGCAAGTCTTGCACAGTCCCCAAATGCACTTTCTGGCGTCCCAACATGAGTCTCAGACCCCGAAAGAAAAAAAACCCTCTTCCGTTGGCAAGGTCACCGTGCAAGGCTCTCCCATTGGCTCACTTAACTAACTGAATTGATGCAACTATGCCAGGACTTTCTTGGAAGGATTTTTTTTCCTTTTGGGTTTTGAATTGTTCCTCTGAAAACATGGCAACTTCTGTCCTAGAAATGGCAATCCTTTCTTTTTTATCTAAGGGTTGGAGACTAGGTCAGGTGAAAATCCCTATATGGTGTATGTAGGTGTTTGCAGCCTTGTGCAGGAGGAGTTGGGCATATTAGAATCCAAGCATCATAGAATGGTTCAGGTTGGAAGGGACCTAAAAGATCATCTAGTCCAACCCCCTGCCGTGAGGAGGGACGTCTTTCACTAGTTCAGGTTGCTCCAAGCTCCTGACCTTGGACACGTCCAGGGATGGGGCATCCACAACTGCTCTGGGCAACCTGTTCCAAGGTCTCACCACGCTCATCATAAAGCATTTCTTCCTTATGGCCAACCTAAATATAACCTCTTCCAGTGTAAAGCCATTGCCCCTTGTTCTGCTATTAAAGGCCCTGGTAAAAAGTCTCACTCCATCTTTCTTGGCCTATGACCACTGCGATTTCATCTGCAAACACTGTGGAGAGAGCCCAGAGATCTCCCAAGACAGGGTTTGGAGGCCTCAAGCACTTGACCAGTATCTAGAGGCTGAGAGCCCTGGGCTCAGTGGTTTGGAGACTGGGGACGGTATAGGAGGAGCCTGAGCGTGCTGGAAGGGTGCTTTCAGAGCTGGTGGAGCTTTTCTTCCTAGTGGAAAACAGCCTGAGAAAGAAAGAACTCCCCAACATGCAGGTGGGGAGGTGCAGCCTGGCCACGAGGAGAAAGAAACGTCACTCCAAGGGCAGTGCTGTGGTGCAACACGCCACCCAGAAGGAGTCTGGATCAGCCCAAGGCTTTGTGTTTCAAGGAAGAGCCAGGGAGGATGGAGAGATCTCAGCAAAGGAAGGTGACAGCAAGATGGGGCAGCCGGGTGGATGACTGCAGCCTGCAGGGAAAGAGGCAGAGGTGATGGGACACCGTAGGACAGCCTGTGGTGGAGAAGATAGAGGGATGTGGCAAAGCTGGAAGTCCCCTAACAGAGCCAGCCTCTTCATGTCTTGGGCTACGGCTGTTGTCTCTGCCACTGATGCCTCTGAGACAACCAGCCCTTCCAGCACTGGGGTCTCGTTGCCTCCTTGTCCATACTCAGGAGCCTGGGAGGTGTCGTACCATAGTCCTGCCCTTGGCATTGCACATCTCCACATCCCACTGTCCCAGGAAGAGCCCTGAGGAAGGAGTGAGGGAGAGGATCTCCCTTCCTGGGGGCTGGGGGTCAGGCCTTGGCCCTTTGGGCGATGGAGTCAGGGCTTGGCCCTTTGCATTAATGAAACACATCCACGTTTACCCAGCATCAGAGTCACCTTCAACTTGCTTTTCCCGACCTGCCATCGCTGCCTCCAGTTTTCTGCTGTAACCAGACCCTGGGGGCAATTCCTCAGTGGTGTCCCTCAGTGGGACCCATCAACACCACAAGAAACTTTGGAGTTTGAACCCGACTTTGACTCCTTGAGAGGTTCCTTCAACTTCCTCGCAGCGTCGGAGGTTCACGGACTGGGCCTCGAACCCACCAGAGGGGTCATTAAAACTCCTTGGGCTGGTCCTCTGCGTCTGAGCTGGGCTGGGCTCCTGGGATGGAGGGAGCTCACGGCAAGCGGGCAGCGCTGCAGAGAGACAGCTCTGCCCGGGAGCAGCTCCTCTGCCAAGCGCAGCAGGGCTGAGGGCACTGCCAGGGTGTCTCAGGGAGATGAGCAAGGCAGAGAGAGAGCTTGAAGGTGTCAGGATTGGGAGGACGACTGAGAGCTCACTGGAGGAGAAATCTTTGCAGCCCTTGACAGGGTAAGTCTGCGGGTGCAGGGCACTGCAGGCGGAGTTGCTGGAGGCATCTCCTAAAGCTGGCACAGCCACAGCTTACGGGATCTGTACATGTGGGAGCTCTTGTCAGGCACTTTGAATAGCTGTGAAGGTGGGTGTGCAGCCAGGGGTGCCCAGGGCTGTCCTTCAGAGCAGGCTCCCTGCACCCCAGGGGTCTGTGTGCCGGGGCAGGGACTCCGCCACCTGCCAGGGTCAGCTCTCAGCCTGCCTGGGAAGCCCACCACATCACTGTGGGGAGAAGTTCTGCATGGAAGGAGCATCCCCCGGCGGGGCAAGGTCCTGCTGCTGAGAGGGTTCTGCGTGGCTGAGGGCTGCTCACAGCTGCAGATCACTGCAGGACATTCCCTGGAGACTTCCAGAAGCACAGCAAGGAGGGGGCCAATGGTGATGATTTTTGGTCTGGTGTCTTCTAACATCTCATTGGATTCTTTTCCAGCCTAAAGGTTTCAGCAAATCCAGCACCTCATGCTAAGTAGAGCTAAGCAAGCAGCACAAATCACACCGAATGATAATCCTAAATCATTTATTCTACTTAAAACGTATGTATTTATGCTGAACAATTAATATCCCGCAAGGAGAAGGAAGGAGCACAGGGTCTCCCCGCCCTGCTCAGCCCTGGGCAGCCCCAGCATGACGTCAGAGGTGACACCACTGTGAGGTCACAGCTGGCTGCCTGCACAGCGCTGTGGCGTGTGGGGCAGGAGCCCACAGTTGCCCTGTGGCTGCGGCCCTGGACAGGCTCCTGCTGGCTGCGGCGAGAGGCTGCTGCTGGAGCTGGTTTTGGGGACAGGACACGCTGCTGGGGCTCAGCGGGGAACCTGCCTTTGCCCGAGATGGCGAGGAGAAAGGCCCCCCAGACAAGACGCCCAGGGGCCTCCAAAGGCTCCTTGGGGACCAAGGGAAACCAACGGCCGGCAGGGTGAGAACGGGGCTGCGCTGCCGGGCGGGCTTCCCGGGGCGGGGGACTGCTGCTGCCAGCTCGCCTCCTCTTCTCCCGGGGCAGGCCTGTCCCGCAAAGGGTGGGGAAAGGAGGGGGACCCCAGCCCTGCTGCCCGCTCTCGCTGCTGCTGGGACAGCCCTTCCTCTGGCAGGGGCCTCCGCTCAGGCTACTCCTCCCCGCCTCGGCTCCCGCGGCCTGGGGACGGTGGGCAGCCGGCATTTGTCTTTGTCCTCCCACAGGGACCCGAGCGCTGGCGTGGAGCTGGTGATGCGCCCTTCACCTGCCGGCTCAGCCGCTCAAGGGCCTGCCGAGGGGCGCGACAAGGCCACAGAAATCGCAAGGAAGCTCAGCACTGCTGCTTGCTCCAAAGTCCTCCGGGGTGAACGTGGAGAGCCGCGCTGTGCCAGAGCTCGGGCCAGTTGTCACAAGTGGCAGGAGAATCGTAGAATCACAGAATTGCCTAGGTTGGAAGGGACCTTTCAGACCATCTAGTCCAACCATCAACCTAACTATGACAAAATTCATCACTAAGCACTATGTCTACGCGTCTTTTAAACACCTCCAGGGATGGTGCCTCAACCACTCCCCTGAGCAGCCTGTTCCAATGCTTAATAACCCCTTCTGTGTAAAAATTTTTCCTAATGTCCAGTTTAAACCTCCCTTGGCACAACTTGATGCCGTTTCCTCTTGTCCTATGGCCTGTTACTTGGGAGAAGAGACCGACCCCCACCTCTCTACACCCTCCTTTCAGGGAGTTGCAGAGAGCGAGGTCTCCCCTCAGCCTCCTTTTCTCCAGGCTAAACAGCCCCAGCTCCCTCAGCTGCCCCTCACAAGACTTGTGCTCCAGACCCCTCACCGGCTCCGTTGCCCTTCTCTGTGCCTCAATGTCTTTTTTGTGGGGAGGGGCCCAAAACTGGCCACAGCACTTGAGGTGGGGCCTCACCAGTGCTGAGTACAGGGGAATGTTCACTGCCCTAGTCGTACTCACCACACTGCTCCTGATACAGGCCAGGATGCTGTTGTCCTTCTTGGCCACCTGGGCACACTGCTGGCTCATAGTCAGCCGTCTGTCGACCAACACCCCCAGGTCCTTTTTTGCCGGGCAGCTTTCGAGCCACTCCTCCCCAGGCCTGTAGTGCTGCATGGGGTTGTTGTGACCCAAGTGCAGGACCTGGCACTTGGCCTTGTTGAACCTCATGCCATTGGCCTTCAGCCCATCGATCCAGCCTGTCCAGATCCCTCTGCAACGCCTTTCTACCCTCAAGCAGGTCGACACTCCCACCCAACTTGGTGTCACCTGCAAACTTAGTGAGGGTGCATTCCATCCCCTTGTCCAGTGTAGGCTGCCCTGCTCTTTGCCCCGGGGAGGGCGTGCCTGGGACTCGGTGCCCACCTCCCCACAGGGAGCTGAAATATGCCTGGCTGGGCATCCTAGAGAAGAGATCTCAAGGGGCAGGCTTAACTTTTCTCTGGTTTCTTGGCCCAGGGACGGTCTTCAGCCTTCCTTGCCTTCTGGCTGTTGCCCTGGTCTCTCTGTGGAGACATCTGCTGAGCATGTGCCTCTTGGCCGCGTACGTACGACATGTTTCTGCTGCGGATGGGGGGTAGAACGGGGGTGTCTGAGGGCCGGTGCCAGCAAAGGGCAGAGCAGAGGGTGCTCCCCAGCCAGCAGCCCGGGGCTCCCAGTGGGGCGCCTCAGCTTGGGCGCTGCTCGTGCTGTGGCCATTCTCAGGGGAGCCAAGAGCAAAGCCCCTCGGCAGCCATTTGCTGCAGCCCCAAGCTTTGGCTGCGGCAGGACAAACTGCCCCGTAGCCAGACGCTCGGGTGCAGAGCCAAGCCTCCGCAGGGCAAGGGTTTTCCCCAGTTCAGGCAAGAGACCGCGCCGGTCTGTGGAGGCCTCTGGGAGGAAAGGCGGACAAGGCTCCTGCGCTTCCCAGCTCTGCGGGAAAACACTTGCCCTAAGAGGGATGTGTGTGATGGCAAGGGAGAACAGGCCTGCTTCCTCAGCCAGAGGGAGAGCAAGGTCCGCACCAGAAAGACTGCTGGAAAGCACTCTTCGTGTGCTCGACGTCTTTGCTTCCTGGGATGATCTTCCTGGAGACCTTCCTTTGGGGAAGAGCTGCCGGCAGCGTTGAACGATGTGGACAGAAATCGTGTTCCTGCTGGACGCTGCTCTGTCAGTTCTCTGTCAGCAGCAGGCTTCCAAAACGGTGTCTGTTTGGCCTGAAAAGGGAAATCCGCCTGTGAAGGGGTTTGTCCAAGGCTTGGATCATGACAGCACCAGGACTCCCTCTTTTTCAGGCAAAAGATGGCCCTGCAGAAGAAGGCGTTCTTGCAAGTCTTCTTGTTGCTCCCCCTGGCTCTTGGTGAGTTTTCATGAGCAACCATCTGAGAGCGACAGCCTGGCTGGGCTGGACGCCACCTTTCCTTTTGGGCCAGTATGTGCGGAAACTCCCGTGGCCCAAGTGCTTCCCAAGCAAGTCCTTGAGTGGGACTGCCTTCTGGGCTCCCAGTAAGACTGGTAGCCTCCCAGTCACACTGCTGCCCTGCCTACCGGACCACAGGGCTCACTTAGTCGGCACCTCTGCGAGAGACGGGGGTAGCTCTTTGCAAGCCTGACCTGGGGATTCCCAGAGGGCAGGGGCCATGCAGGGGGACCGATGGAGAGGTACCTCTCCTCGCCCAGCAGCCTGGTCTCGGTGCTCACTGGGGCAGTGAGGGGAAATGGGGAATAGCTCTGGGGCACCGAGCACACCTGAAGATCACGGCTGCGCAGTCCGCTCAAGCCCGGGCTGATGGCCCCCGGTCAGAGGTGTGTCCTCTCCCTGCACCCCACGTCCCCCCGCCTCCTCAGCTCACCTGCTGCCCCAGCCCCAAGGCAACAGGGACAGACAACGCCACTGCAGGCATCGCCAGCACCCCCGGTAAAATAACTGTCTCTTGCTGATGTGAATTGCAGCTGATGTTCACTGCGGGACCTCGCTGACAGGCCTGAAGCCCCTGAGGTAAGCGATGTTTCCTGAGCTGGAATTGGGTCTGTGCAGAAGGGTCAGACGACCTCGTGTCCCTGCACCCATTTGCCTGAGAGCCGGGGCTCCCGCACGGCCCTTCCTGCCTTTGCCTCTTGCGCCAGCTGGTGCGGAAGGGAAGCGCTGGCAAAGCAGGGAACGCACGCGTGTCTCTCCTCCTTGCTGAGCTCAGAGGCTCCCAGTGGGGTGGGCAGCTCTCTGACAACATCTGCTTTCCTGGTTCCTGCAGGAACTGCCCGGTTTTAATGGCGCAGCAAACTCAAAAGATGCAGCTAATGCTGGAGGAGGTGGCTCGGCTGAGGGCAGAGATCAGCAGCGTGAAGCAGGTGCTGCGGCGTGTTGGGGAAGGAGGCTTGGCTGGGCAGAAGCCCTTGGGGCTGTGGGTGTGTGGGACTGCTGACTGCAGTCAGCCAGCCTTTGCCCCAGGGGCCTCCTGGGCTGCACAGGCCCTTCTCCGGCCCCACTTTCACCGGCCGCTTCAGGCAGCGCAGGACTCCCTTGGCACGCCAGCACCTCTGGCTGCTCTGGCTGGGCTCCTCAGGCAGGGGTGGGACCCAGGCACGCTCACGGGGGGCCAGCCATCGCTGGCAGGGCTTGAGTCCACCTTCCACCTGCCCTGGAGAGTGTGGAGGATGGGGACGAGGGTGTGGGGACCCTCATCAACCCACCTCGGGGCCGTGGCCATGGCTGTGGACACAGACACTGTTCCTCAGTCCTGCAGCTCCGTGGAGAGGGTTTGCCTTGCCTTTCTGACAGTGGCCCTTTGCCGCTCCGGGCGCTAGTAGCCACGCTGAACGTTGATGTGCTCCTTTTCTCTGTTTGTTTATGGCGTTCCCAGGAAGTCGAGGAAATGAAGCAGGCAGCATCTGAGAGGGCTTTGGAAGCCTACGTGGAGATGTCTGACTGGGCCCTGCAAAGCTCTGGTATGGACACAAGCAGCCCCGTCTCCTTGCCCTGCGCTTGTCTGCAGCCCTCCCCAAAGGCGCCTGCGCTCCAGGCGCTGCTCTCCAAAGTGGGGGAGCTGAAATGCTTGGGGGGTCCCAGGGCAAGGCTGTGGCAGAGCAGCTCTCTCAGACTCCCTCCCAACCCTGCCCTCGGCATCCTCACGCTGCCTCTGGCGCTGCCCCCGCACGTGTTCCTGTGCGGACGGAGGGGCTCTCTTCCTCTCCTCAGCATTGGAAAAGGAGATGGCCGGGCCGTCCTTGGCTGCCCACGCAGCAAGCCCTCAGCTTGGGTCTGCTGCCATTCACATGGGCACCGTCTGTCTCCCAGAACCCTCAGACCTTCTCCTGCTGGCGCTGGGAGTGCAGCAGTCACCAGGCACGTGGCCGCTGTCATTCCCCTGCGCGGCTGGGCAGCCGGGCAGCCCACCAGCCTGGGACGAGGACAGGACTGACAGAGGCGCAGCTGGCCGGCGGTGTCAGAAATAGTGTCTGAGCACCAAGCCCTCCTCGTCTGTGGCCTCTTGCAGTCGTCTGCTTTCCCTTCCCTGCAGGTGCCAGCATTGACCTGCAGAGAACTTCGGAGACCTACACCTGCAAAAACGACTGGTTCTGGAGGTTTATTGAGTTCTTTTGCACTCCCCGCAGTCCCGATCGCATTTTGCAGGTATTGTAGCAGAAATCGAGAGGGAATTCTTTCCTTTCTTCCTGTGAAGTTGGAGACTGACCTCAGGGCTCTCCCTTCGGTCCAGTGTTGCGCCGTCTTGGGGGTGGGAGGCGAGAGGTGGGGGGTGCCCTGCAGAGCCCCTGGGCAGGGATGTGTTTCTGCAAGGCCCTGACTAGAATGGTTTCGTAACCGCTGTTCTCCTCTGCTCCATAATACTGACGGCCCTGGCAAAGGTCGGTCAGGGAAGGAGGCCTCCTGCTTCTGTCCACTTCCTCACACACACCTCATTTTCAAGCTGAAATAGACCCCACAGACACACCGGTGCCTACGCTTCAAGCTACGTGGGCAGTTGTCTTGGCCCCAACACTCTCTCACGCTTCATTGCTCTGGCTTTCTGGTTGCAGCCGGATGTTTCCCCAGGAAACTGCTGGCCTTTCCCAGGGCATCAGGGCCAGGTGGTCATCAGGTTGCCAGCGCGAGTCCACCTGACTGCCATCACTGTGCAGCACATCTCCAAAGAAGTCTCTCCATCTGGGACCGTCACCAGCGCCCCCAGGGACATCGCTGTCTTTGTAAGTCTCTGCTGGGTGCTTCTGGTGCGGATCTGGTCCTGGGGGAAAGCCATGACAGGGTCTTCCTTGCTTTTGTGCCTCCTCTGAGGTTGGAGTCCCGGTCTCCTGAGCACTGCAGGGCCCTGGTGAGGCTCTAGGAGTCTCCTCCTAAGGGCTCTAGAGGTCTCCTCCCTCTTAAGACTTGTTCTGGCCAAGCAGCTCAGGGTTCTTGACTAAAACTCAAGCGGAGCCTGAGCTCCACCGTAACCAGTGCTAGACTAGGGCTAGAGCCCCAGGGGAGGGTGGGTAGGTAACAGGGCTGACCCAGCACCTACGTTCCCTCTTTGTCGGGACGAGTCTGAGCTGCTCTCCTTGTGCTTTGCCCCACAGGGAGTGGATGTGGACGGAGAAGAGGAAACTCTCCTGGTGACCTTCATGTACGATGTGGCAAAAGAGGCCATTCAGACCTTCCCTCTGAAGGTGCGATGCACGCACGGTGTTGGGGGAAGATGCCAGGGAGCAAAGCAGGTTTGCCTGCAGGGCCATGGCAGGAGGAGCGTGAATGCTTTCTCCCTGGGCAGAGGGGGCCTAGGTCACCGCCAGGAGAGAGCTGGTGGGGTTGGGAGGGCTGAGTGGCACGCGGTGGTGCTAGCAAAAGGACAGTGAGGGCAAGGTCAGGCCCGTGGGAGCATGAGTCCCAAGAGATCCCTGGCTGCCTTCAGCAGAGCCCGCTGCACACGCAGCCACTGCACCCGAGCAACGTCTTTGTGCCATGGAGAAACCGAGACGCCCGCTGGAGAAAGCCGTCGGGCAGCACCCTGGCTCCATCCCGTGGCCTGCTGGCAGGCTGGACGGTGTCCTCTCCTCCCAGCATAGCATGCCCCTTCTCTCCCGCTGCTCTCACGCCTGCCCGCAGGAAAGCGGGCAGAGCAGACAGCGGGAGCTCGGGGGGGGTGTCACACCAGCTGCCCCACGCAAAGGAGCACCTCCCCGGCCTCTCTGCCGGCACAGAGCGAGGCGCAGAGGGAAGGGGCAGAGGGGAGGGAGGCTGAGCCCCAGCCGGGCCCATGCAGAGGGTGCCAGGTGCCTTCCCCCTCCCCGTGTCCCCAGCCTCCCCAGCACCCCGCTACCAGAGCCAGCCTCAGGTTTCCACAGCCGCTCCCACCCGCTGTCAGGAGCTTGTTCCTGAGCAGGAGCAGGGCTGGTGGGGGGAGATACCTTGACTGCATTGTGGCTCTTAACACCTCCGATTCCTCTTCCCTCTTTTCCTCGCAGAACGCCCCGCATCCCAGAGCCTTCTCCTATCTCAAACTCCTTGTGAAGAGCAACTGGGGAAAACCAAAGTACACATGCATTTACCGAGTGCAGGTTCATGGGAAGATGGCAAAACCAAACAGCCTCAACTGAAACCAGAGACAGAAAAAGGACAAACATAAAAAAGAAGAAAAAGAATAATGTTGCTGCGACTCAGATTGGTGTAGAAGATTTGTCTCCTAAGTTGGGTGCACAATAAGGTCCATTGCAGGGAGGGCAGTCGTGGGAAAGCAACAGAAGATCGGCGAGGAGGATTGTTAATACGCTCAAGTGACTCACAGCTGGGTGCTGGAAAACACATATATCACACTAATTGTTATTCAGTCTCGGACGCTTGCAAGAAAAACACTTGCACTTCGATAACATAAACCTGTGATGGACTCAGGGACACCTTATCCAGCCACTTGAGAATCCTGGCCTGGTGCTGAAGAAGATCAAAGCACAGTGGGAAAACGATGCCTGTTTGAACCCTTTAAATGCCAGGCAGAACAGGGAGTCCGTGCGTGCTCTTGCTCACAAGGACTCTCTCGCTGCCAAGGGCTCTTGCTAACAAGGACTCTCTCTCACTCCACGGTGCCCGCAGTCCCTGCTTCCGTGCCTCTGCCCGGGTGTTGCGTCGGAGATTCCCTGGTCTGTGAGGTATCGAGAAGAAACTTGTTCTTTGCCTTTCATCCGTGGTTTTGTGGTTGTTCCTGCGTCCTGCCCGCATCGGCTCACACAGCGGGGTTACAACCAGGGACTGAGTCTGGTAAATAGGTAAACGTAGCTCCTTGTGAAGAACGAACAGCGAAGAATACCACATCCCCGAAGAGACTGGAGGGACCGATAACAAGCTCGCAAAATAAATGGGGGAGTTGCAAAAGCTGCTGCATTTATCTTCCCCAGTCCACACAAAGAGATTCCTCTATTATCAGCTCAAACCAGCCACCGTACACCACTAGGAACCACCCAAGACCTACCATGAAGCCCCTAACAGAGTTAATGTGCATGTGCCAAGGGGATGTGAATGTGGAGATGAGTTCTGGAAATGTAATGAACGTGGCAATGAGTGCTGAGACATGTAACGACCACGCATATTCTGTATGGATGTAAGTCTCTGTGAATCTCACATTCAGTGGACATGTCAGGTGGAGAGATCCCCCACGTCCCCGGTGCTGAATAAAAGAATGCCTGCTTCTTAAGACTACATCGGTGTTAAGAAGTTCATTCCCGATTTCGGTGACAGTTTCTGGCGACCCAGATGGGACTCTGCCTCTGAATCTCGACAGATCCTTGGAATTGCAGGGCCTCCATCCGGCACCGAGGGATTCTCAGGGAGAACCTCCGATCCCCGGACCAAAGAGCTCCGAGCAAGGCCCCTGGAAAGGTGAAGGCATTCTTTTCTTTAAGGGATATTAAGGGTTGCCTGTCCATAAGGCGAGGCATAAGCCTCGCAGGGTTGGGCTGTAAAGGTACCTAAGGGAAGGAGTTGGTCTCACTGGATGAAAGCCTGTGAGAAACGCGGCTGATAAGCGTAAAGGTATTGTCCTCAACACCAGGCGGGGAAGGGCCGCACCAAGAGCAAAGGTCTGGTATAAAAGGTTCAGGCCCTAAGGTTTTGTTATTTTGTCTTGTGTAATAAGTGCTATGTTCAGTTGTCATTTTTCTTTGTGTTTTGTGTTGTTCGTTCTACTAGTACTATCCTATAATGGGTAGCAAGCCCTTGGCGGAAGGGGGAATTTTGAAAAAGTCTCCTTTAGGTTGTATACTCCTTTAGGTTGTATACTGAAGCGTTGGAAACAAATAGGAGGGGACCCGCTCACGAGAAAGCAGCTGATTGAATATTGTAACAATTGGTGGCCGTTATGTACTTCAGAAGATCAAGAAAAATGGACAAGAAATGGGACTTTAAAATAGAATACAATTTTACAGCTTATGTTATTTTGTAGCAGGGAAAACAAATGGGATGTATGTAGATTTGTTTTTCACTTTAAGAAACCACCCAGAGTGGCAGAAGGATTGTGGGCGATAACCAGATATCAGAGACGGTTATTCGGAATGAGACATGCTACGCCAAAAGCCATTAATTGGTCAAAATCGTATGAGGTTAAACAAGAACCAAATGAATCGCCACCTGCATTTATGGAACGAGTAAAGAATACTGCTAGGAAATACACGAACGTGGACCCCGAGAGGAGGCTGGGCAATTGGCCTCTATTTTTATGGGACAATCTGCCCCGGATGTACAAAAGAAACTCCAAAAGTTAGAAGGAGAAGATTCGAGGGACTTGGGAACATTGGTGTAAGTAGCTTGGACCATCTAGAATAACAGAGAAAAGGAGAGGGAGAATCAAAGAGAAGGGAGATTAATTGCCGCATTGACGGGAGTTGCTCCGGGAAGAATGAACGGGGCCCGGGGAAGTAGAGGAGGCTACAGAAGAGTTGGGAAGGAACTCGTTTAGCAGAAGCTCAGTGCGCGATCTGCAAAGAGCGAGGACATTGGAAAAACGCGTGCCCTAGAGTCAGTAACCAAGGCTCGATCCTGCAGCCTGTCAAGGTGATGGCTTTAGGTGATGGTTTAGGGAAGCGTTGCAAAACAGGTAGTAATAAGTCACCTACGTAAACAAATCAATAGCAGGCATGCATCGAGGATTGCTGAAGAGGAAAGTTCATCTGGAGGGCAACTGACGGAGAGGAAGATACGACCACCAGATGAAGTAAACGACCACCAGAACGACCGTGATTCGCGAAATGACTTGCCTCATGATTGTGCAATTGGTTCTGGGAGGGGGCGTGCTTATGTTAATGATTTAGGGAAAACGAATGAATACGTAACAATTTTGTAAATATAAATGGCTCAAAATAAGATCATTGTGGGAGCACTTATGGTGGAAAATCCCCAGCGCGACCGCAGCGCTGCTAATAAAGAATACCTGCTCTACAGGACCATCTGCTGTTGAGTTTATTTCTTTGCTTCAGCTCGTCTCTGTAATCCTGAAAGTTGAAAATATTATAACCATCTGATTTAGGTGAGACCCCCAAAGAGTGACCTTTGGAAGTCTCAAAGAGGGGAACTGTTACACCCAGGGACTGAGCGTCTGGTCAATGGTACTTGACTCCTCCCTGAGGAGGGGTTCAGAAAGCCCGGGGGGTCCTTTCTGAGCCCCGGGACCCAACGGGAAGGTCTCCCTGACGGCTGGTCTGACCCCGGCCCCTGTGCAGTAAATAACCAAGTGTGCCCTTCCAGCGTGTCACAGAGTCATGGAATGTGTTGGGTTGGAAGGGACCCTTAAAGGCCATCTCGTCCAACCCCCGGCAGTGAGCAGGGACGTCTTCAACTAGATCAGGTTGCTCAGAGCCTCATCCAGCCTGGCCTTGGATGTCTCCAGGGATGGGGCCTCCACCCTCTCTCTGGGCAACCTGGGCCGGTGTCTCACCACCCTCAGTGTAAAGAGCTTCTTCCTAATGTCTGATCTAAACCTGCCCTGCTCTAGTTTAAAGCCATTGCCCCTCGTGCTGTGGCTCCGTGCCCTCGCAAACAGCTCCTCCAGCTCTCCTGGAGCCCCTTCAGGGACTGGAAGGGGCTCTAAGGTCTCCCCGGGGCCTTCTCTTCTCCAGGCTGAACCCCCCCAGCTCTCTCAGCCTGTCCCCACAGCAGAGGGGCTCCCGCCCTCGGATCACCTCCGCGGCCTGTCTCGTAAAGCGCTGCCACATTCACCGCTGACTTTGTTAAATCGCTGGTTTATGTTAATAAATATTTCCCCACTTCTCTCCCACAAGTGAAGCCAATGGCTGCGCGCGCCACAAATTGGCCCTTGGTGCCGGGCTCCTGAAATGCCCCTAATGCTGCCACCACTCCCGGAACGCTCCCAGTGGCCACTCCTGTGCTAAAGCGCCACCGCGCAGGGAGCGGGGCGCGGCGGGGAGGAGTTGGTGGGATCGGCGGTGTGTGTTTGGGAGACCCCGCTTTCTGCCCCCAGTGGAGGGCGCGGGGCTGGGGCAGCCGGCAGTGTGGGGCCTGCGAGGCTGCCTGCGCCCGGCCGGTGCCACTTCTGCCGGGACGAGCCCAAATTCGGGGGTCAGCAGCATCAGAAGCTCCGCTGGAGGCAGCGCCTGTGCTGGAGCCATGGTGGGTGCACTCCTGCTCTCACCAAACTAGCTTGTTCTGGCATCTCTCCCCATCTACTCTCCTCAAGGATACAACATCCCAAGACTTCCTTGTATCCAACTAAGCCCAGCAGATGTCTAACCCATCCGCTTACAAAGCGTTTCAAACTTAGCTACATTATTCCAGTAAGGAGGAACCAGATGTTCTTTTCAACTGGGTATCAGTAAGGCCTGAGGGGCTTTCCACCCCAGCCTTTTGTGCTGTTCAAGGCTACTGTATCACCAGCGACGGTATCACCCTGGCAGCAGCCATTGGCACCTGCTGTTCTGTAACCTTCAGCAGTCCCACCACAGAAGGGTCAGCTGAAAGACCGGGTAAGGCAGACAGCTGTGTAATGTCCTCAGTCCCTCCAGCTGCTATACCAACAGCCCACCGATACGCTTTTGGGTCTTTGAAATACCCTCTCTTGAGCAAGTCTACGCCAAGGATGCACGGAGCGTCTGGGCCACTCACAATGGAGCGCTTCCGCCATTTATTCCCAGTTCGGCTCACTTTGGCCGAAGTACAGTCAGTTCTTGAGACCTGTCACACCAGAATCAGCAACAGATTTTGTCCCTTTATGAGTCAATGGCAATAGGGTACACTGTGCACCGCTGTCCACCATGTCTTTATGCTTTTGTGGCTCTAATACACGAGGACATCGAATCCACACAGCCCAATAAACTCGGTTATCCCTCTCCCCCTCCTGGCTGGAGGCAGGGCACCTCTAATGTTGAGGACAACATCTACAGTTAGCAGATGAGTTCCGACCCGGACCAGAGAACTGCTCCCTGGGCACTGGAGCAGCCACCCTCCTGGAAGAATTCTTTCTTCTATCTGTTTTACCTTGCAACTAGTGCCTGTAGGGCCAAGGTAGGTCCTTCATCCCACTTACTCAGGTCCTCTCCATAGGCACCGAGGTAAAACCACAAGGTGTCTCGTAGTGTCTTCTTTTTCTTCCAAGTCGGTCTCGTAGGAGGGCATCTTCTCCTAATGGCTGCGACATGGGTCCATGCAGGGGAAAAGCGGGATGTTTCTTCCATCCTAGACAGTTTCTCAAACAGTGTCTCCTTTTTCTCAATCATCATCTCAGTTTTATCAGCTTCCCCGCTGCTGAGCTGGCCGGGGGCGGCGGCCAGGGAGTGGGGCTGCCGAGGGCAGCAGGGCAGTGCGCGCTATGATAAGTCTATGGGCCGGGAAACCCTCAGCGGGCCAGTGACCACTTCATAACTGTCGATGTCGGCCAGCCAGGGAAGGGTGAACGTCAGGATGTCCTGGAGCAGCATCCTGCTGACGCAGACCAGGTGCCTATCGATGACCTCCACGAGGTCGTTGACCTACTGGAGACAGCGGGCTGGAGCACAGCTATGGCCCCTGCTGACACCAAGAGCTGCTGCCCTCCTGCTGCCCTTTGCTGGCCTCAAGGGATGCCCGTCAGGTGCTGCAAGCCCTGGCCTCGGGGCGGGGGGAACGGCCCCCGCAGGGCACGCGCACAGGGCAACCCGGCTGCACACTGCCTACCCCGTATAGCTCTGAGCACGAACCTCTCAAGACCAGCTCCAGCACCCTGCCAACCAGCAGGGTGTCAGAGACCCTTGGGTCTGCCATGTTTTTCAAGATGGCAAGGACAAAGTCGTTCATCTCAGACGGGAAGAAGGGGCTCCCAAGTAGCTGAGGGAGAGAGGGAGGGAAAAAGCGTCACACTGAGCGCCCTGGCTGCAGGGACCGTGAGCTCTGCCGGCAACCAGAGCTCACCGGTGGCCAGAATGGCCAGAGCTGCTGTGCTGACGCTGGGCTAAAGCCTTGGACTACTCCCTGCAGAGAGGTGGTGGCTCCCCGCAGCCTGATGGGCGGGAGGCCGTGCCATCCCCCGCCGCGGCTGATGGGCTGGTTCATCCCAAGCCTCCCGCCAGCCCCACGGCCAAGTAGCTGAGGGAGAGAGGGAGGGAAAAGGTGTCGCACTGAGTGCTCTGGCATGGGTAGCGCTGGCTCTGCCCCATCGAGAAGAGATACCATTTGCCTCGCCCTAAAAGAACGGCCCCATTCTCTCTGTCCCCGAAACAGCCTTCTTCGCCTTTGTTATTCAGGAGAGAACTGAAACTTTCTCTTAGAAATGTAGGTCTTTCTTCAGGAAAGATGCAATGTGTCCGGGAGGATTCCAAAGGACAACCATTTTACAGAAGTAAGATGTTCCACCCGTCGTCTTTTCATTTTTTGCTTCTTCCTGTTCTGCTCGTGGCTTTAGGCCGACACGCCTGTACGCAGGGAGGTCAAAGGCCTGGCAGGGGAATGGCCGCCCGCAGCCAAGGCAGACCGTCAGCCCCCGCCCGGACCTAACAGCGCAACCCCCGTCTTTCTGCTCGGGGCCGGCGCCGGGCGGTGCCGTGAGCGGAGCGGGCGGGGCCGGGCCTGGCGGCGGGAAGGGCCTCCCCTCAGGGAACGGCGGGCCCGCGGAGCGTTCTGGGAGCCGTAGTCTCCCCGGGGCCGTAGGCCGGGCGCCATCTTGTGCGCGGCGGCAGGCCCGGCGGCGCGGCTCCCACGCCAGCCCCCACCGGCGGTAGGGAGCGGCAGCATTCCCGGGGGGAGCGGGCGCTGTTCCCGTCACCTGTCGGGACCGGGTGCCTGGGCAGCGGAGACCCTCCCGCCATGGCGACGCCCGCACGCCCAGCTCCTCCTCGACCTTCCTCCCGTCATGCACCGCGCGTCTCCGCCTGTTCCGGCCCAGCGCCGCGCGGTGATTGGCCTCTCGGGCGTCCTACCCGGAAGCGGGCGCCGCGGCAAGAGATTTGAACGGCAGCGGCCGCCCCGGGAGGCGGCTGCCGAGCCGGTGAGTGTAGCCTCCGGGCCCCGCTGCCCCGCAGCCCGTTAGCGGCTCCCGGCGGGTCTGCTGGCGGCAGGACTCTGGGGGGGCTGGGCGCCTTTCGCCGGGCCGCGCGGGCGGGCCCGCGAAAGGAGGCGGCCGCGGCGGCGTCTCCTTGGGTCTCGTTCGTTGCCCCGCGGAGGATACCGCCGGGTCGGGCGTGCTTGCCTCTTCGGCAGCGCAGTCGCCCGCTCTCGCTGGCAAGCGTTAGCCAGGAGCCCCCGTCAGACGGTAGCCGCCTGTGCCCGGGGCCTGCGGGCGCTCGGGCTGCCCCGTCTGGTGAATTTCCCGCTGGGGGTGTAGCGCTTGGTCATCAGCGCAGGTCGCCCCCCGCCCCGGCCCGCGCTGGGCTGCAGTAAATGCGTTTTCCGTTCCAGAGTCTGCTCAGCGTGGAGAAGCCCAAAGGCCGGCTGCAGTTTCTCCTCGCAGGGGCTGAGAAGAATTGCCAGGTCCCCGTTGCTCTCAGAATGGCTTTAGGGGATTATGAGGAAATTCTCAAGTGCTACGAATCCCATGAAAGGACTGGGACAGGTAGGCCTGATCCGTGGGCACAACCCGATGCGCGCGCCCTGTCTGACCGCTCTCGTGCTTCCCTAAGCACACGTTAACTGTTGCTGTCGAATGCACGGGGCACGTTTCTGTTGTGTGTTTTGCGTGGCAGAGCTCTGGCAGTGTCACTGGAGGTGGGTGTCAGTGGTCGCTTCTTGCTCTAGTGAAGACGCTGCCTGCTGTGCGCGTGACACATTCGCTGCCCCTGTGAGATTACAGGCAAGAAAAGACGTCCTCACGCTGAGCTTTCAAGGTCTCTTTTTCCGGTTCTAGGTGGGTTTGCTGATTATTTCGATGTTCTTCGGTGGCTCGACTCATGGGTGTGTGGGCACCTACGTGATGTACTTTCACCACTAGTTTCCCCAGCGGGTCAGCAATATCTTGCCATACTTGAGCAGCCCAGAGGGGTTTACCTCTGGGTTTGCCTGTGCTGCCAGTTGCTCTGCTTCCAGTGCCTCTGGCCTTCTTGTGGGGCTGCCACCACTGGTGGGGCCACTCTCCACCCCTCCCGGCGCCCCGAGCGTGCCTGGGGGAGGAACTGCCGCTCTGCTCAGCAGCAGAAGGCCCCACTGGGCCTTCCGTGGGGCCCTGCGAGGCCCGGGAGAGGCCCTGGGGCTCTTGGTGGGGACCGCTTGGCCCAGCTCATGCTCCTGAGAGGGCCGGAGAAGCCCTGGGGTTGCCTGGAGGGCAGCAGGGCCCTGCCCGTGCCCCAGACAAGCCCGGCTGCTGTGTCCGGGTATGGAATTGGCCATGTCCACCAGCTATCCCCAGGGTGTTCAGCCTCCTGAGCTGGGAGATAAGGATGGAGAGCAGAACAACCCACCCATAACCCAGGAGGAAGTAGCCCATGACCTGCTTCTGCACCCAGACGCACATAAGTGCGTCTATCGTAATGATAGAGTTTTCAATTCTGCGAGAAGCAAGGAGAGGGGTCAGCAGAACTGCTACCTTGGACTTCCGGAGGGCGGACTTTGGGCTTTTCAGGAGCCTGGTTGACAAAGTCCCCTGGGAGGCAGTCCTCCAGGGCAAAGGAGCCCAGGAAGCCTGGATGATTTTCAAGAAGGAAGTCTTAAAGGCGCAGGAGCAGGCTGTCCCCATGTGCCAGAAGACAAGCCGTCGGGGAAAAAGGCTGGCCTGGCTAAACAGGGAGCTAGTGTTACAACTTAGGGAAAAAAAGAGGATCTATGGCCTCTGGAAGGAAGGGCAGGCCACTCAAGACGACTACAAAGAGGTAGTTAAGCTATGTAGGGAAAAAATCAGGAGGGCCAAAGCCCAGCTGGAGCTAAACCTGGCGTCTGTTGTCAAGGACAACAAAAAAAGCTTCTATAAATATATTAGCAATAGGAAGAGGACTAAGGATTATCTCTGTCCTCTAGTAGATGGGGCCGGCAACATAGTGACCAAGGATGAGGAAAAGGCTGAGGTACTTAACGAAGTCTTTGCCTCGGTCTTCAGCAGTAGGACCAGTTGTTCCCTGAGCACCCAGACCCCTGAACTAGAAGACAGGGATGGGGAGCAGAATGAAGCCCCTCTAATCCAAAGGGAAATGGTGAGGGACCTGCTTCAGCACCTGGATGTGCACAAATCTATGGGGCCGGATGGGATCCACCCAAGGGTATTGAAAGAGCTGGCGGAGGTGCTCGCCAGGCCACTTGGTATCATTTATGAGCAGTCCTGGACAACCGGGGAGGTCCCAGCTGACTGGAGGTTAGCAAATGTGACACCCATCCACAAGAAGGGCCGGAAGGAGGATCCGGGGAACTACAGGCCAGTCAGTCTGACCTCGGTGCCTGGGAAGGTCATGGAACAGATCCTCCTCAGTGCCATTACACGGCACATGCAGGAGAACAGGGTGATCAGGCCCAGTCAGCATGGGTTTGTGAAGGGCAGGTCATGCCTATCAAACCTAATATCCTTCTATGATAAGGTGACCCACTTAGTGGATGAGGGAAAAGCTGTGGATGTTATCTACTTGGATTTTTGCAAAGCTTTTGACACCGTTTCCCACAGCATTCTCCTGGAGAAACTGGCTGCTCATGGCCTGGATGAGCCGTGCCCAGAGAGTGGTGGTAAATGGAGTTAAATCCAGTTGGTGTCCAGTCACAAGTGGTGTCCCCCAGGGTTCGGTGCTGGGGCCGGTTCTCTTTAATATCTTTATCAATGATCTGGATGAAGGGATTGAATGCACCCTCAGTAAGTTCGCAGATGACACTAAACTGGGCGGGCGTGTTGATCTGCTTGAGGGTAGGTTAGCTCTGCAGAGGGATCTGGACAGGCTGGACCGATGGGCTGTGACCAATGGTATGAGGTTCAACAAGGCCAAGTGCCGGGTCCTGCACTTGGGTCACAACAACCCCATGCAGTGCTACAGGATTGGGGCAGAATGGCTTGAAAGCAGCTCGACAGAAAAGGACTTGGGAGTGTTGGTTGACAGCCGGCTGAATATGAGCCAGCAGTGTGCCCAGGTGGCCAAGAAGGCCAACAGCATCCTGGCCTGTATCAGGAATAGTGTGGTGAGCTGGACTAGGGAAGTGATCATCCCCCTGTACTCGGCACTGGTGAGGCCCCACCTCGAGTACTGCGTTCAGTTTTGGGCCCCTCGCTACAAGAGGGACATTGAGGTGTTGGAGCGTGTCCAGAGAAGGGCTACAAAGCTGGTGAGGGGCCTGGAGGACAAACCTTATGAGGAACGACTGAGGGAGCTGGGGTTGTTTAGCCTGGAGAAGAGGAGGCTGAGGGGAGACCTTATCACCCTCTACAACTACCTGAAAGGAGGTTGTAGAGAGATGGGGGCTGACCTCTTCTCCCTGGTGACAAGTGATAGGACGAGGGGAAACGGGTTCAAGTTACGTCAGGGGAGGTTTAGATTAGATATTAGGAGACATTTTTTCACTGAAAGGGTTATTAAACATTGGAATAGGCTGCCCAGGGAGGTGGTGGATTCACCATCTCTGGAGGTGTTTAAAAAAAGGGTAGATGGGGCACTGAGGGACATGGTTTAGAAGTGGCTCTTGTCAGGGTAGGCTAAAGGTTGGACTCGATGATCTTAAAGGTCCCTTCCAACCTCAACAATTCTATGATTCTATGATAAGTCTATGGGGCCGGATGGGATTCACCCAAGAGTACTCAGGGAGCTGGCGGGAGAGCTCACCAAGCCTCTCTGCATCATTTATCAACAATCCTGGTCAACAGGGCAGGTACCAGATGCCTGGAGGGTGGCTAATGTGACGCCCATCTACAAGAAGGGTCGGAAGGAGGATCCGGGGAACTACAGGCCTGTCAGCCTGACCTCGGTACCAGGAAAGATCATGGAGAGGATCATCTCGAGTGAGCTCTCACGGCAAGCGCAGGGCAGCCAAGGGATCGGGGCCAGCCAGCATGGCTTTAGGAAAGGGAGGTGCTGCTTAACCAACCTGATCTCTTTCTATGACCATGTCACCCGCCTTCTGGATGCGGGGAAGGCTGTGGACGTTGTCTATCTGGACTTTGGCAAGGCCTTTGACACCGTCCCCCACAGCATTCTCCTGGAGAAGCTGGCGATCCATGGCATAGACGAGTGTACTCTTTGCTGGGTTAAAAACTGTCTGGCTGGCCGTGCCCAGAGAGTTGGGATTAATGGGGTGAAATCCTCTTGGCGGCCGGTCACCAGTGGTGTCCCTCAGGGCTCAGTTTTGGGGCCGGTTTTAATGTCTTTATCAATGATGTGGATGAGGGGATTGAGTGCACCCTCAGTAAGTTTGCAGATGACACCAGACTGGGTGGGGGTGTTGATCTGCTTGAGGGTAGGAAGGCTCTCCAGAGGGACCTGGACAGGCTGGATCGATGGGCCAAGGCCAACTGTATGAGGTTTAATAAGGCCAAGTGCCGGGTCCTGCATTTCGGTCACAACAACCCACAGCAACGCTACAGGCTTGGGGCAGAGTGGCTGGAAAGCTGCCCGGCAGAAAAGGACCTGGGGGTGCTGGTGGACGGCCAGCTTAACATGAGCCAGCAGTGTGCCCAGGTGGCCAAGAGGGCCAACAGCATTCTGGCTTCTACCAGGAATAGCGTGGCCAGCAGGAGCAGGGAAGTGATGGTGCCTCTGTACTGGGCACTGGTGAGGCCCCACCTCGAGTGCTGTGTTCAGTTCTGGGCCCCTCTGTACAAGAGGGACATTGAGGTGCTGGAGCGTGTCCAGAGGAGAGCGACCAGGCTGGTGAGGGGTCTGGAGACCAGGGCATATGAGGAGAGGCTGCGGGAGCTGGGCATGTTTAGCTTGGAGAAGAGGAGGCTGAGGGGAGACCTCATTGCCCTCTACAACTCCCTGAAAGGAGGGTGCAGAGAGGTGGGGGTTGGCCTCTTCTCCCAGGGGAATAATGACAGGACCAGAGGAAATGGCCTGAACTTGCGGCAGGGGAGGTTTAGGTTAGATATTAGGAAGAATGACTTTACTGCAAGAGTGGTCAGGCACTGGAACAGCCTGCCCAGGGAGGTGGTTGAGTCACCATCCCTAGAGGTGTTTAAGAAATGTCTAGATGTGGCACTTCAGGGCATGCGCTAGTGTGGAGATTGTAGGTTGTTTGGTTGGACTCGATGATCTCCAAGGTCTTTTCCAACCATGAAGATTCTGTGATTCTAAGATCAGGAGGGGGATGCCCTCAGCGTAGGATCTTCCTTGGGGAATGGAGATCCTCTAGGGGCCGGGCAGCAGATCCGGTGAGCCCTTTTGGGTGAGGGGACACTGCAGGGTTCAAACAGACCCAGAAGTTTCTGTGGGTTCCTGGGGCCGGCTTCTGAGCACAGCTGCCAGATGTGCCAACAGAGGTGATGCTCACCTGGATCTCCTACATGCAATCAGGGAAAAAAGGATCAGGGCTGTGATAATGGAGTGGCAGCCTTGGCTGCAGTGTCCCTGAAGTAGCGGGTTCTCAGCTCCCCAGGGGAGCAAGCAAGGAGAGACACAGAGTGCAGACAGCAGGTCTCAGAGGGGAAGACTCTGAAGTAACAACCGAAAGGCCGCAAGAAGGTCTCCCCGGAGCCTTCTCTGCTCCAGACGGAACAGCCCCAACTCTCTCAGCCCGTCCTCACAGCAGAGGGGTTCCATCCCTCCGATCATTTCTGTGGCATTCCTCTGGCCCGTTCTGTGAGGCAGCAGCAGGAATGCAGGGAGCTCTGCCTGGGGACAGACAGACTCGGCTGGGAGCTGAGGCGTCAACAGGAGAGGACAGAACAACCTGGGAAACTGGCAGCTTTGTGGCGGGTGAACGTCTGCTCCAGACTTCATACCAACAAACAAGCAACAGCTAGTCAGGGATGTAAAAGCCAGGGCTAAGAAGGTAGAGTTGAGGCTCCTGAGAGAAAGGAAAAAGGCCGAGAGCAGGAGACGTCTGGAGAGCAGGCTTTGGCCTGCTGGGGGACTGGCTTGGAAGAATCCTGTGGGATACGGCCCTGCGGAGAAGCAGGGTGCGGAGGGCTGCTTGAGGATCTCCTCTTCACGCTCCACAATGGCCCGCCTTGACATTCAGAAAGGACGGCGTGGATGAGAAAGAAGCTGCTGACAAAACCCAAGCCTGAAGAGGAAGCACAGAGGAGGTGGAAGCTGGCTGCCTGCCAGCCTCAGGGGTTTTGTGTTTCCATACCGGAGACAGGCAGTTGTGTGTGCGTGTGCTTGTTTATGTGGGGGGGAACTGAGGGATGAGGAGATCCTGGGGCCGGCTTCTGGATAGAGGATGTAAAACCAGCTCCTGGAGGGATCCCTTTTCTCTGTGTGTCTCTACAGGTCTATATTTCCCACTGACGTAGTCTGCCATACAGGCAGCGCACCGTACCAATACCCTCCCTGGTATTTTGGTGATGGTTGTCACGGTACTTCCTACTTGAGTCGGAAATTCTATTGAACTAGTACCTCCTTTAATTGTCTATCGTGGCCTGCAACTCCTCAGGTTATCTTGTGAGAGACAGCACCACCAGGGTGAGCCATCAGCATAGAAACATTGACAGCTGAGCAAATGGATCTTCATTCCAGGGCAATGGAGCTTCACTTCAGGGGAACCGTGAGAAACTCTGGGCTATGGCCAAGAGAAACCTCCAGAAGTTTACAAGGAGAAGTGTCCGGTCCTGCACTGAGGGGGAGGAAGGTGCATCAGAGCCCGCTGGGACCTAACGTGCTGAGCAGTGGTCCTGAGGAGAAGGTGCTGGGAACTGGAGTGGCCCCCCAAAGAAAAGTGTCCCCCTGCGTGCAGCTCCCCATTTTGGAGGAGTGGGGAGGAACTGGAGAGTGCCCAGAGGAGGTCTGCCCAGGTGTGGTTCAGCGTATAGTGCACATGCGCTGCGTGGGGAGGCTGAGGAATGTGGGCTTCTTTGCCCCTTTGGCCCCATGGTGGAGAGGCTCTGGGCAGGACAGGGGTTGCTCGAAGGACGGTTTCAGAGATGATGGGGCTTTTCTTCTTCGTGGGAGACCGCATGAGAAAGAAAGAATGCCAGAACTTGTAGCTTGGGAGGTTTAAACAGGAAACGGGAGAAAGAAACGTCACTCCAAGGGCAGTGCTGTGGAAAAGGCGGCCATCCAGAAAGAATGTGGATCAGCCCGTGGCTTTGTGTCTAAAGACATATCCCCGAAGGATGGCGAGACTTCAGAAAGCTTAGTGAGTTGCTCAGGCGAGAGCAAGGTGGAGAAGCAGGGGAGATGTCTGCAGCCTGCAGGGAACATGCCCAGGTGTGGAACACAATAGGACAGCCTGCGGTGGTTTCAACAGTGTGGGGCTGTTGAAATGTGAAAAGCCCCCAAGAGATCCAAGGTCTTAATCTCCGTGTCTGTGACTGTTACCTCTGCCACTGATGCCTATAAGGAGTACAAGAGCCTGATGGCCTCCTCGTCCCCACCTGGGAGCCTGGGAGGTGTCCTGCTGTCATTCTGCACGTGTCATTGCACCTCCCTTCCCACATCATCCGCATGGAAGAGCAACTTGGAAGACATCATCCTGATTATGGAACAGGTCATCCGGAGTGCCATTATGTGGCACATGAAGAACAACCAGGCGATCAGGCACAGTCAGCATGGGTTCATGAAAGGCAGGTCGTGCTTGACAATCCTGATCCCCTTCTAAAACAAGGTGACCCGCTGAGTGGATGAGGGAAAGGCTGTGGATGTTGTTTACCTGGAGTTTAGTAAAGCTTCTTGACACAGTTTCCCACAGCGTTCTCCTGGAGAAATTGGCTGCCCATGGCTTGGATGGGCGTACGCTTCGCTGGGTGAAAAACTGCTGGGACAGCCGGGCCCAATGAGTGGTGGTGAATGGAGCTCAATCCAGTGGGCGGCCGGTCACAAGTGGTGTTCCCCAGGGCTCAGTACGGGGGCCGATTCTGTTTAAAATCTTTATCAATGATCTGGACGATGGGATCGATTGCACCCTCAGTATGACACCAAGTTGGGTGTGAGTGTCGACCTGCCCAAGGGTAGGAAGGCAGGAGAAGAGGAAACGGCATCAAGTTGCACCAGGGGACGTTTAGATTGGACGTCAGGAAAATTTTTTACACTGAAAGGGTTATTAAGCATTGGAACAGGCTGCCCAGGGAAGTGGTGGAATCACCATCCCTGGAGGTATTTAAAATTAGACGGGTAGACGTAGTGCTTAGCGACATGGTTTAGTGATGGTTTTTGTCAGTGTTAGGTGGATGGTTGGACTGGATGATGTGAAAGGTCCCTTCTAACCTAAGCAATTCTATGATTCTGTGACCCCCCAGTTTCTCTAGGAGGCGGTCTGGGCTACCTTCTTCCTCCAGTACCCAACTTGCAGACGTTCTGGTCTCTCTAGCGTCCAGTCCAGACTTAGGCCCTCAAAAATGACTTGCTCGCAGGTGTGTTTTACTCTCTGGTTTCTCTTGTTTGGTGTTTGCTTGTGATTAAACCACTACCATACACACCAATCTTAAGTGCACACCCGCCAGTCTCACCAGTTGCTGGTCCCCCAAAGTACAAAAGAACTTAGGGCTTGTGGTTCCCACTCCGGTTGCTGGCACTTGAACCTCCATCTGTGCATAGAGCAGAGATCTCCCTCGCCCCACAAAGCTCTTGGAAAGGGAGGTATTAAGAAAACAGGGCAGGCTGCGGTGATCCGTTGCAGGGCACAGCCAGGGAAGTGTCCTGACCAGCCATCTGGTTACACATGACCATCTCCTTTCAGCCCTTTTCTCTCTATTTTCCCATGGTCGTTCGTCTACAAACCTTTGATCCTTTCCTAGACATCCCATGGCAAGTCTTGCACAGTCCCTAAATGCACTTTCTGGCGTCCCAACATGAGTCTCAGACCCCGAAAGAAAAAAAACCCTCTTCCGTTGGCAAGGTCACCGTGCAAGGCTCTCCCATTGGCTCACTTAACTAACTGAATTGATGCAACTATGCCAGGACTTTCTTGGAAGGATTTTTTTTCCTTTTGGGTTTTGAATTGTTCCTCTGAAAACATGGCAACTTCTGTCCTAGAAATGGCAATCCTTTCTTTTTTATCTAAGGGTTGGAGACTAGGTCAGGTGAAAATCCCTATATGGTGTATGTAGGTGTTTGCAGCCTTGTGCAGGAGGAGTTGGGCATATTAGAATCCAAGCATCATAGAATGGTTCAGGTTGGAAGGGACCTAAAAGATCATCTAGTCCAACCCCCTGCCGTGAGGAGGGACGTCTTTCACTAGTTCAGGTTGCTCCAAGCTCCTGACCTTGGACACGTCCAGGGATGGGGCATCCACAACTGCTCTGGGCAACCTGTTCCAAGGTCTCACCACGCTCATCATAAAGCATTTCTTCCTTATGGCCAACCTAAATATAACCTCTTCCAGTGTAAAGCCATTGCCCCTTGTTCTGCTATTAAAGGCCCTGGTAAAAAGTCTCACTCCATCTTTCTTGGCCTATGACCACTGCGATTTCATCTGCAAACACTGTGGAGAGAGCCCAGAGATCTCCCAAGACAGGGTTTGGAGGCCTCAAGCACTTGACCAGTATCTAGAGGCTGAGAGCCCTGGGCTCAGTGGTTTGGAGACTGGGGACGGTATAGGAGGAGCCTGAGCGTGCTGGAAGGGTGCTTTCAGAGCTGGTGGAGCTTTTCTTCCTAGTGGAAAACAGCCTGAGAAAGAAAGAACTCCCCAACATGCAGGTGGGGAGGTGCAGCCTGGCCATGAGGAGAAAGAAACGTCACTCCAAGGGCAGTGCTGTGGTGCAACACGCCACCCAGAAGGAGTCTGGATCAGCCCAAGGCTTTGTGTTTCAAGGAAGAGCCAGGGAGGATGGAGAGATCTCAGCAAAGGAAGGTGACAGCAAGATGGGGCAGCCGGGTGGATGACTGCAGCCTGCAGGGAAAGAGGCAGAGGTGATGGGACACCGTAGGACAGCCTGTGGTGGAGAAGATAGAGGGATGTGGCAAAGCTGGAAGTCCCCTAACAGAGCCAGCCTCTTCATGTCTTGGGCTACGGCTGTTGTCTCTGCCACTGATGCCTCTGAGACAACCAGTCCTTCCAGCACTGGGGTCTCGTTGCCTCCTTGTCCATACTCAGGAGCCTGGGAGGTGTCGTACCATAGTCCTGCCCTTGGCATTGCACATCTCCACATCCCACTGTCCCAGGAAGAGCCCTGAGGAAGGAGTGAGGGAGAGGATCTCCCTTCCTGGGGGCTGGGGGTCAGGCCTTGGCCCTTTGGGCGATGGAGTCAGGGCTTGGCCCTTTGCATTAATGAAACACATCCACGTTTACCCAGCATCAGAGTCACCTTCAACTTGCTTTTCCCGACCGGCCATCGCTGCCTCCAGTTTTCTGCTGTAACCAGACCCTGGGGGCAATTCCTCAGTGGTGTCCCTCAGTGGGACCCATCAACACCACAAGAAACTTTGGAGTTTGAACCCGACTTTGACTCCTTGAGAGGTTCCTTCAACTTCCTCGCAGCGTCGGAGGTTCACGGACTGGGCCTCGAACCCACCAGAGGGGTCATTAAAACTCCTTGGGCTGGTCCTCTGCGTCTGAGCTGGGCTGGGCTCCTGGGATGGAGGGAGCTCACGGCAAGCGGGCAGCGCTGCAGAGAGACAGCTCTGCCCGGGAGCAGCTCCTCTGCCAAGCGCAGCAGGGCTGAGGGCACTGCCAGGGTGTCTCAGGGAGATGAGCAAGGCAGAGAGAGAGCTTGAAGGTGTCAGGATTGGGAGGACGACTGAGAGCTCACTGGAGGAGAAATCTTTGCAGCCCCTGACAGGGTAAGTCTGCGGGTGCAGGGCACTGCAGGCGGAGTTGCTGGAGGCATCTCCTAAAGCTGGCACAGCCACAGCTTACGGGATCTGTACATGTGGGAGCTCTTGTCAGGCACTTTGAATAGCTGTGAAGGTGGGTGTGCAGCCAGGGGTGCCCAGGGCTGTCCTTCAGAGCAGGCTCCCTGCACCCCAGGGGTCTGTGTGCCGGGGCAGGGACTCCGCCACCTGCCAGGGTCAGCTCTCAGCCTGCCTGGGAAGCCCACCACATCACTGTGGGGAGAAGTTCTGCATGGAAGGAGCATCCCCCGGCGGGGCAAGGTCCTGCTGCTGAGAGGGTTCTGCGTGGCTGAGGGCTGCTCACAGCTGCAGATCACTGCAGGACATTCCCTGGAGACTTCCAGAAGCACAGCAAGGAGGGGGCCAATGGTGATGATTTTTGGTCTGGTGTCTTCTAACATCTCATTGGATTCTTTTCCAGCCTAAAGGTTTCAGCAAATCCAGCACCTCATGCTAAGTAGAGCTAAGCAAGCAGCACAAATCACACCGAATGATAATCCTAAATCATTTATTCTACTTAAAACGTATGTATTTATGCTGAACAATTAATATCCCGCAAGGAGAAGGAAGGAGCACAGGGTCTCCCCGCCCTGCTCAGCCCTGGGCAGCCCCAGCATGACGTCAGAGGTGACACCACTGTGAGGTCACAGCTGGCTGCCTGCACAGCGCTGTGGCGTGTGGGGCAGGAGCCCACAGTTGCCCTGTGGCTGCGGCCCTGGACAGGCTCCTGCTGGCTGCGGCGAGAGGCTGCTGCTGGAGCTGGTTTTGGGGACAGGACACGCCCTGGTCTCTCTGTGGAGACATCTGCTGAGCATGTGCCTCTTGGCCGCGTACGTACGACATGTTTCTGCTGCGGATGGGGGGTAGAACGGGGGTGTCTGAGGGCCGGTGCCAGCAAAGGGCAGAGCAGAGGGTGCTCCCCAGCCAGCAGCCCGGGGCTCCCAGTGGGGCGCCTCAGCTTGGGCGCTGCTCGTGCTGTGGCCATTCTCAGGGGAGCCAAGAGCAAAGCCCCTCGGCAGCCATTTGCTGCAGCCCCAAGCTTTGGCTGCGGCAGGACAAACTGCCCCGTAGCCAGACGCTCGGGTGCAGAGCCAAGCCTCCGCAGGGCAAGGGTTTTCCCCAGTTCAGGCAAGAGACCACGCCGGTCTGTGGAGGCCTCTGGGAGGAAAGGCGGACAAGGCTCCTGCGCTTCCCAGCTCTGCGGGAAAACACTTGCCCTAAGAGGGATGTGTGTGATGGCAAGGGAGAACAGGCCTGCTTCCTCAGCCAGAGGGAGAGCAAGGTCCGCACCAGAAAGACTGCTGGAAAGCACTCTTCGTGTGCTCGACGTCTTTGCTTCCTGGGATGATCTTCCTGGAGACCTTCCTTTGGGGAAGAGCTGCCGGCAGCGTTGAACGATGTGGACAGAAATCGTGTTCCTGCTGGACGCTGCTCTGTCAGTTCTCTGTCAGCAGCAGGCTTCCAAAACGGTGTCTGTTTGGCCTGAAAAGGGAAATCCGCCTGTGAAGGGGTTTGTCCAAGGCTTGGATCATGACAGCACCAGGACTCCCTCTTTTTCAGGCAAAAGATGGCCCTGCAGAGGAAGGCGTTCTTGCAAGTCTTCTTGTTGCTCCCCCTGGCTCTTGGTGAGTTTTCATGAGCAACCATCTGAGAGCGACAGCCTGGCTGGGCTGGACGCCACCTTTCCTTTTGGGCCAGTATGTGCGGAAACTCCCGTGGCCCAAGTGCTTCCCAAGCAAGTCCTTGAGTGGGACTGCCTTCTGGGCTCCCAGTAAGACTGGTAGCCTCCCAGTCACACTGCTGCCCTGCCTACCGGACCACAGGGCTCACTTAGTCGGCACCTCTGCGAGAGACGGGGGTAGCTCTTTGCAAGCCTGACCTGGGGATTCCCAGAGGGCAGGGGCCATGCAGGGGGACCGATGGAGAGGTACCTCTCCTCGCCCAGCAGCCTGGTCTCGGTGCTCACTGGGGCAGTGAGGGGAAATGGGGAATAGCTCTGGGGCACCGAGCACACCTGAAGATCACGGCTGCGCAGTCCGCTCAAGCCCGGGCTGATGGCCCCCGGTCAGAGGTGTGTCCTCTCCCTGCACCCCACGTCCCCCCGCCTCCTCAGCTCACCTGCTGCCCCAGCCCCAAGGCAACAGGGACAGACAACGCCACTGCAGGCATCGCCAGCACCCCCGGTAAAATAACTGTCTCTTGCTGATGTGAATTGCAGCTGATGTTCACTGCGGGACCTCGCTGACAGGCCTGAAGCCCCTGAGGTAAGCGATGTTTCCTGAGCTGGAATTGGGTCTGTGCAGAAGGGTCAGACGACCTCGTGTCCCTGCACCCATTTGCCTGAGAGCCGGGGCTCCCGCACGGCCCTTCCTGCCTTTGCCTCTTGCGCCAGCTGGTGCGGAAGGGAAGCGCTGGCAAAGCAGGGAACGCACGCGTGTCTCTCCTCCTTGCTGAGCTCAGAGGCTCCCAGTGGGGTGGGCAGCTCTCTGACAACATCTGCTTTCCTGGTTCCTGCAGGAACTGCCCGGTTTTAATGGCGCAGCAAACTCAAAAGATGCAGCTAATGCTGGAGGAGGTGGCTCGGCTGAGGGCAGAGATCAGCAGCGTGAAGCAGGTGCTGCGGCGTGTTGGGGAAGGAGGCTTGGCTGGGCAGAAGCCCTTGGGGCTGTGGGTGTGTGGGACTGCTGACTGCAGTCAGCCAGCCTTTGCCCCAGGGGCCTCCTGGGCTGCACAGGCCCTTCTCCGGCCCCACTTTCACCGGCCGCTTCAGGCAGCGCAGGACTCCCTTGGCACGCCAGCACCTCTGGCTGCTCTGGCTGGGCTCCTCAGGCAGGGGTGGGACCCAGGCACGCTCACGGGGGGCCAGCCATCGCTGGCAGGGCTTGAGTCCACCTTCCACCTGCCCTGGAGAGTGTGGAGGATGGGGACGAGGGTGTGGGGACCCTCATCAACCCACCTCGGGGCCGTGGCCATGGCTGTGGACACAGACACTGTTCCTCAGTCCTGCAGCTCCGTGGAGAGGGTTTGCCTTGCCTTTCTGACAGTGGCCCTTTGCCGCTCCGGGCGCTAGTAGCCACGCTGAACGTTGATGTGCTCCTTTTCTCTGTTTGTTTATGGCGTTCCCAGGAAGTCGAGGAAATGAAGCAGGCAGCATCTGAGAGGGCTTTGGAAGCCTACGTGGAGATGTCTGACTGGGCCCTGCAAAGCTCTGGTATGGACACAAGCAGCCCCGTCTCCTTGCCCTGCGCTTGTCTGCAGCCCTCCCCAAAGGCGCCTGCGCTCCAGGCGCTGCTCTCCAAAGTGGGGGAGCTGAAATGCTTGGGGGGTCCCAGGGCAAGGCTGTGGCAGAGCAGCTCTCTCAGACTCCCTCCCAACCCTGCCCTCGGCATCCTCACGCTGCCTCTGGCGCTGCCCCCGCACGTGTTCCTGTGCGGACGGAGGGGCTCTCTTCCTCTCCTCAGCATTGGAAAAGGAGATGGCCGGGCCGTCCTTGGCTGCCCACGCAGCAAGCCCTCAGCTTGGGTCTGCTGCCATTCACATGGGCACCGTCTGTCTCCCAGAACCCTCAGACCTTCTCCTGCTGGCGCTGGGAGTGCAGCAGTCACCAGGCACGTGGCCGCTGTCATTCCCCTGCGTGGCTGGGCAGCTGGGCAGCCCACCAGCCTGGGACGAGGACAGGACTGACAGAGGCGCAGCTGGCCGGCGGTGTCAGAAATAGTGTCTGAGCACCAAGCCCTCCTCGTCTGTGGCCTCTTGCAGTCGTCTGCTTTCCCTTCCCTGCAGGTGCCAGCATTGACCTGCAGAGAACTTCGGAGACCTACACCTGCAAAAACGACTGGTTCTGGAGGTTTATTGAGTTCTTTTGCACTCCCCGCAGTCCCGATCGCATTTTGCAGGTATTGTAGCAGAAATCGAGAGGGAATTCTTTCCTTTCTTCCTGTGAAGTTGGAGACTGACCTCAGGGCTCTCCCTTCGGTCCAGTGTTGCGCCGTCTTGGGGGTGGGAGGCGAGAGGTGGGGGGTGCCCTGCAGAGCCCCTGGGCAGGGATGTGTTTCTGCAAGGCCCTGACTAGAATGGTTTCGTAACCGCTGTTCTCCTCTGCTCCATAATACTGACAGCCCTGGCAAAGGTCGGTCAGGGAAGGAGGCCTCCTGCTTCTGTCCACTTCCTCACACACACCTCATTTTCAAGCTGAAATAGACCCCACAGACACACCGGTGCCTACGCTTCAAGCTACGTGGGCAGTTGTCTTGGCCCCAACACTCTCTCATGCTTCATTGCTCTGGCTTTCTGGTTGCAGCCGGATGTTTCCCCAGGAAACTGCTGGCCTTTCCCAGGGCATCAGGGCCAGGTGGTCATCAGGTTGCCAGCGCGAGTCCACCTGACTGCCATCACTGTGCAGCACATCTCCAAAGAAGTCTCTCCATCTGGGACCGTCACCAGCGCCCCCAGGGACATCGCTGTCTTTGTAAGTCTCTGCTGGGTGCTTCTGGTGCGGATCTGGTCCTGGGGGAAAGCCATGACAGGGTCTTCCTTGCTTTTGTGCCTCCTCTGAGGTTGGAGTCCCGGTCTCCTGAGCACTGCAGGGCCCTGGTGAGGCTCTAGGAGTCTCCTCCTAAGGGCTCTAGAGGTCTCCTCCCTCTTAAGACTTGTTCTGGCCAAGCAGCTCAGGGTTCTTGACTAAAACTCAAGCGGAGCCTGAGCTCCACCGTAACCAGTGCTAGACTAGGGCTAGAGCCCCAGGGGAGGGTGGGTAGGTAACAGGGCTGACCCAGCACCTACGTTCCCTCTTTGTCGGGACGAGTCTGAGCTGCTCTCCTTGTGCTTTGCCCCACAGGGAGTGGATGTGGACGGAGAAGAGGAAACTCTCCTGGTGACCTTCATGTACGATGTGGCAAAAGAGGCCATTCAGACCTTCCCTCTGAAGGTGCGATGCACGCACGGTGTTGGGGGAAGATGCCAGGGAGCAAAGCAGGTTTGCCTGCAGGGCCATGGCAGGAGGAGCGTGAATGCTTTCTCCCTGGGCAGAGGGGGCCTGGGTCACCGCCAGGAGAGAGCTGGTGGGGTTGGGAGGGCTGAGTGGCACGCGGTGGTGCTAGCAAAAGGACAGTGAGGGCAAGGTCAGGCCCGTGGGAGCATGAGTCCCAAGAGATCCCTGGCTGCCTTCAGCAGAGCCCGCTGCACACGCAGCCACTGCACCCGAGCAACGTCTTTGTGCCATGGAGAAACCGAGACGCCCGCTGGAGAAAGCCGTCGGGCAGCACCCTGGCTCCATCCCGTGGCCTGCTGGCAGGCTGGACGGTGTCCTCTCCTCCCAGCATAGCATGCCCCTTCTCTCCCGCTGCTCTCACGCCTGCCCGCAGGAAAGCGGGCAGAGCAGACAGCGGGAGCTCGGGGGGGGTGTCACACCAGCTGCCCCACGCAAAGGAGCACCTCCCCGGCCTCTCTGCCGGCACAGAGCGAGGCGCAGAGGGAAGGGGCAGAGGGGAGGGAGGCTGAGCCCCAGCCGGGCCCATGCAGAGGGTGCCAGGTGCCTTCCCCCTCCCCGTGTCCCCAGCCTCCCCAGCACCCCGCTACCAGAGCCAGCCTCAGGTTTCCACAGCCGCTCCCACCCACTGTCAGGAGCTTGTTCCTGAGCAGGAGCAGGGCTGGTGGGGGGAGATACCTTGACTGCATTGTGGCTCTTAACACCTCCGATTCCTCTTCCCTCTTTTCCTCGCAGAACGCCCCGCATCCCAGAGCCTTCTCCTATCTCAAACTCCTTGTGAAGAGCAACTGGGGAAAACCAAAGTACACATGCATTTACCGAGTGCAGGTTCATGGGAAGATGGCAAAACCAAACAGCCTCAACTGAAACCAGAGACAGAAAAAGGACAAACATAAAAAAGAAGAAAAAGAATAATGTTGCTGCGACTCAGATTGGTGTAGAAGATTTGTCTCCTAAGTTGGGTGCACAATAAGGTCCATTGCAGGGAGGGCAGTCATGGGAAAGCAACAGAAGATCGGTGAGGAGGATTGTTAATACGCTCAAGTGACTCACAGCTGGGTGCTGGAAAACACATATATCACACTAATTGTTATTCAGTCTCGGACGCTTGCAAGAAAAACACTTGCACTTCGATAACATAAACCTGTGATGGACTCAGGGACACCTTATCCAGCCACTTGAGAATCCTGGCCTGGTGCTGAAGAAGATCAAAGCACAGTGGGAAAACGATGCCTGTTTGAACCCTTTAAATGCCAGGCAGAACAGGGAGTCCGTGCGTGCTCTTGCTCACAAGGACTCTCTCGCTGCCAAGGGCTCTTGCTAACAAGGACTCTCTCTCACTCCACGGTGCCCGCAGTCCCTGCTTCCGTGCCTCTGCCCGGGTGTTGCTTCGGAGATTCCCTGGTCTGTGAGGTATCGAGAAGAAACTTGTTCTTTGCCTTTCATCCGTGGTTTTGTGGTTGTTCCTGCGTCCTGCCCGCATCGGCTCACACAGCGGGGTTACAACCAGGGACTGAGTCTGGTAAATAGGTAAACGTAGCTCCTTGTGAAGAACAAACAGCGAAGAATACCACATCCCCGAAGAGACTGGAGGGACCGATAACAAGCTCGCAAAATAAATGGGGGAGTTGCAAAAGCTGCTGCATTTATCTTCCCCAGTCCACACAAAGAGATTCCTCTATTATCAGCTCAAACCAGCCACCGTACACCACTAGGAACCACCCAAGACCTACCATGAAGCCCCTAACAGAGTTAATGTGCATGTGCCAAGGGGATGTGAATATGGAGATGAGTTCTGGAAATGTAATGAACGTGGCAATGAGTGCTGAGACATGTAACGACCACGCATATTCTGTATGGATGTAAGTCTCTGTGAGTCTCACATTCAGTGGACATGTCAGGTGGAGAGATCCCCCACGTCCCCGGTGCTGAATAAAAGAATGCCTGCTTCTTAAGACTACATCGGTGTTAAGAAGTTCATTCCCGATTTCGGTGACAGTTTCTGGCGACCCAGATGGGACTCTGCCTCTGAATCTCGACAGATCCTTGGAATTGCAGGGCCTCCATCCGGCACCGAGGGATTCTCAGGGAGAACCTCCGATCCCCGGACCAAAGAGCTCCGAGCAAGGCCCCTGGAAAGGTGAAGGCATTCTTTTCTTTAAGGGATATTAAGGGTTGCCTGTCCATAAGGCGAGGCATAAGCCTCGCAGGGTTGGGCTGTAAAGGTACCTAAGGGAAGGAGTTGGTCTCACTGGATGAAAGCCTGTGAGAAACGCGGCTGATAAGCGTAAAGGTATTGTCCTCAACACCAGGCGGGGAAGGGCCGCACCAAGAGCAAAGGTCTGGTATAAAAGGTTCAGGCCCTAAGGTTTTGTTATTTTGTCTTGTGTAATAAGTGCTATGTTCAGTTGTCATTTTTCTTTGTGTTTTGTGTTGTTCGTTCTACTAGTACTATCCTATAATGGGTAGCAAGCCCTTGGCGGAAGGGGGAATTTTGAAAAAGTCTCCTTTAGGTTGTATACTCCTTTAGGTTGTATACTGAAGCGTTGGAAACAAATAGGAGGGGACCCGCTCACGAGAAAGCAGCTGATTGAATATTGTAACAATTGGTGGCCGTTATGTACTTCAGAAGATCAAGAAAAATGGACAAGAAATGGGACTTTAAAATAGAATACAATTTTACAGCTTATGTTATTTTGTAGCAGGGAAAACAAATGGGATGTATGTAGATTTGTTTTTCACTTTAAGAAACCACCCAGAGTGGCAGAAGGATTGTGGGTGATAACCAGATATCAGAGACGGTTATTCGGAATGAGACATGCTACGCCAAAAGCCATTAATTGGTCAAAATCGTATGAGGTTAAACAAGAACCAAATGAATCGCCACCTGCATTTATGGAACGAGTAAAGAATACTGCTAGGAAATACACGAACGTGGACCCCGAGAGGAGGCTGGGCAATTGGCCTCTATTTTTATGGGACAATCTGCCCCGGATGTACACAAGAAACTCCAAAAGTTAGAAGGAGAAGATTCGAGGGACTTGGGAACATTGGTGTAAGTAGCTTGGACCATCTAGAATAACGGAGAAAAGGAGAGGGAGAATCAAAGAGAAGGGAGATTAATTGCCGCATTGACGGGAGTTGCTCCGGGAAGAATGAACGGGGCCCGGGGAAGTAGAGGAGGCTACAGAAGAGTTGGGAAGGAACTCGTTTAGCAGAAGCTCAGTGCGCGATCTGCAAAGAGCGAGGACATTGGAAAAACGCGTGCCCTAGAGTCAGTAACCAAGGCTCGATCCTGCAGCCTGTCAAGGTGATGGCTTTAGGTGATGGTTTAGGGAAGCGTTGCAAAACAGGTAGTAATAAGTCACCTACGTAAACAAATCAATAGCAGGCATGCATCGAGGATTGCTGAAGAGGAAAGTTCATCTGGAGGGCAACTGACGGAGAGGAAGATACGACCACCAGATGAAGTAAACGACCACCAGAACGACTGTGATTCGCGAAATGACTTGCCTCATGATTGTGCAATTGGTTCTGGGAGGGGGCGTGCTTATGTTAATGATTTAGGGAAAACGAATGAATACGTAACAATTTTGTAAATATAAATGGCTCAAAATAAGATCATTGTGGGAGCACTTATGGTGGAAAATCCCCAGTGCGACCGCAGCGCTGCTAATAAAGAATACCTGCTCTACAGGACCATCTGCTGTTGAGTTTATTTCTTTGCTTCAGCTCGTCTCTGTAATCCTGAAAGTTGAAAATATTATAACCATCTGATTTAGGTGAGACCCCCAAAGAGTGACCTTTGGAAGTCTCAAAGAGGGGAACTGTTACACCCAGGGACTGAGCGTCTGGTCAATGGTACTTGACTCCTCCCTGAGGAGGGGTTCAGAAAGCCCGGGGGGTCCTTTCTGAGCCCCGGGACCCAACGGGAAGGTCTCCCTGACGGCTGGTCTGACCCCGGCCCCTGTGCAGTAAATAACCAAGTGTGCCCTTCCAGCGTGTCACAGAGTCATGGAATGTGTTGGGTTGGAAGGGACCCTTAAAGGCCATCTCGTCCAACCCCCGGCAGTGAGCAGGGACGTCTTCAACTAGATCAGGTTGCTCAGAGCCTCATCCAGCCTGGCCTTGGATGTCTCCAGGGATGGGGCCTCCACCCTCTCTCTGGGCAACCTGGGCCGGTGTCTCACCACCCTCAGTGTAAAGAGCTTCTTCCTAATGTCTGATCTAAACCTGCCCTGCTCTAGTTTAAAGCCATTGCCCCTCGTGCTGTGGCTCTGTGCCCTCGCAAACAGCTCCTCCAGCTCTCCTGGAGCCCCTTCAGGGACTGGAAGGGGCTCTAAGGTCTCCCCGGGGCCTTCTCTTCTCCAGGCTGAACCCCCCCAGCTCTCTCAGCCTGTCCCCACAGCAGAGGGGCTCCCGCCCTCGGATCACCTCCGCGGCCTGTCTCGTAAAGCGCTGCCACATTCACCGCTGACTTTGTTAAATCGCTGGTTTATGTTAATAAATATTTCCCCACTTCTCTCCCACAAGTGAAGCCAATGGCTGCGCGCGCCACAAATTGGCCCTTGGTGCCGGGCTCCTGAAATGCCCCTAATGCTGCCACCACTCCCGGAACGCTCCCAGTGGCCACTCCTGTGCTAAAGCGCCACCGCGCAGGGAGCGGGGCGCGGCGGGGAGGAGTTGGTGGGATCGGCGGTGTGTGTTTGGGAGACCCCGCTTTCTGCCCCCAGTGGAGGGCGCGGGGCTGGGGCAGCCGGCAGTGTGGGGCCTGCGAGGCTGCCTGCGCCCGGCCGGTGCCGCTTCTGCCGGGACGAGCCCAAATTCGGGGGTCAGCAGCATCAGAAGCTCCGCTGGAGGCAGCGCCTGTGCTGGAGCCATGGTGGGTGCACTCCTGCTCTCACCAAACTAGCTTGTTCTGGCATCTCTCCCCATCTACTCTCCTCAAGGATACAACATCCCAAGACTTCCTTGTATCCAACTAAGCCCAGCAGATGTCTAACCCATCCGCTTACAAAGCGTTTCAAACTTAGCTACATTATTCCAGTAAGGAGGAACCAGATGTTCTTTTCAACTGGGTATCAGTAAGGCCTGAGGGGCTTTCCACCCCAGCCTTTTGTGCTGTTCAAGGCTACTGTATCACCAGCGACGGTATCACCCTGGCAGCAGCCATTGGCACCTGCTGTTCTGTAACCTTCAGCAGTCCCACCACAGAAGGGTCAGCTGAAAGACCGGGTAAGGCAGACAGCTGTGTAATGTCCTCAGTCCCTCCAGCTGCTATACCAACAGCCCACCGATACGCTTTCGGGTCTTTGAAATACCCTCTCTTGAGCAAGTCTACGCCAAGGATGCACGGAGCGTCTGGGCCACTCACAATGGAGCGCTTCCGCCATTTATTCCCAGTTCGGCTCACTTTGGCCGAAGTACAGTCAGTTCTTGAGACCTGTCACACCAGAATCAGCAACAGATTTTGTCCCTTTATGAGTCAATGGCAATAGGGTACACTGTGCACCGCTGTCCACCATGTCTTTATGCTTTTGTGGCTCTAATACACGAGGACATCGAATCCACACAGCCCAATAAACTCGGTTATCCCTCTCCCCCTCCTGGCTGGAGGCAGGGCACCTCTAATGTTGAGGACAACATCTACAGTTAGCAGATGAGTTCCGACCCGGACCAGAGAACTGCTCCCTGGGCACTGGAGCAGCCACCCTCCTGGAAGAATTCTTTCTTCTATCTGTTTTACCTTGCAACTAGTGCCTGTAGGGCCAAGGTAGGTCCTTCATCGCACTTACTCAGGTCCTCTCCATAGGCACCGAGGTAAAACCACAAGGTGTCTCGTAGTGTCTTCTTTTTCTTCCAAGTCGGTCTCGTAGGAGGGCATCTTCTCCTAATGGCTGCGACATGGGTCCATGCAGGGGAAAAGCGGGATGTTTCTTCCATCCTAGACAGTTTCTCAAACAGTGTCTCCTTTTTCTCAATCATCTTCTCAGTTTTATCAGCTTCCCCGCTGCAGAGCTGGCCGGGGGCGGCGGCCAGGGAGTGGGGCTGCCGAGGGCAGCAGGGCAGTGCGCGCTATGATAAGTCTATGGGGCCGGATGGGATTCACCCAAGAGTACTCAGGGAGCTGGCGGGAGAGCTCACCAAGCCTCTCTCCATCATTTATCAACAATCCTGGTCAACAGGGCAGGTACCAGATGCCTGGAGGGTGGCTAATGTGACGCCCATCTACAAGAAGGGTCGGAAGGAGGATCCGGGGAACTACAGGCCTGTCAGCCTGACCTCGGTACCAGGAAAGATCATGGAGAGGATCATCTCGAGTGAGCTCTCACGGCAAGCGCAGGGCAGCCAAGGGATCGGGGCCAGCCAGCATGGCTTTAGGAAAGGGAGGTGCTGCTTAACCAACCTGATCTCTTTCTATGACCATGTCACCCGCCTTCTGGATGCAGGGAAGGCTGTGGACGTTGTCTATCTGGACTTTGGCAAGGCCTTTGACACCGTCCCCCACAGCATTCTCCTGGAGAAGCTGGCGATCCATGGCATAGACGAGTGTACTCTTTGCTGGGTTAAAAACTGTCTGGCTGGCCGTGCCCAGAGAGTTGGGATTAATGGGGTGAAATGCTCTTGGCGGCCGGTCACCAGTGGTGTCCCTCAGGGCTCAGTTTTGGGGCCGGTTTTAATGTCTTTATCAATGATGTGGATGAGGGGATTGAGTGCACCCTCAGTAAGTTTGCAGATGACACCAGACTGGGTGGGGGTGTTGATCTGCTTGAGGGTAGGAAGGCTCTCCAGAGGGACCTGGACAGGCTGGATCGATGGGCCAAGGCCAACTGTATGAGGTTTAATAAGGCCAAGTGCCGGGTCCTGCATTTCGGTCACAACAACCCAGCAACGCTACAGGCTTGGGGCAGAGTGGCTGGAAAGCTGCCCGGCAGAAAAGGACCTGGGGGTGCTGGTGGACGGCCAGCTTAACATGAGCCAGCAGTGTGCCCAGGTGGCCAAGAGGGCCAACAGCATTCTGGCTTCTACCAGGAATAGCGTGGCCAGCAGGAGCAGGGAAGTGATGGTGCCTCTGTACTGGGCACTGGTGAGGCCCCACCTCGAGTGCTGTGTTCAGTTCTGGGCCCCTCTGTACAAGAGGGACATTGAGGTGCTGGAGCGTGTCCAGAGGAGAGCGACCAGGCTGGTGAGGGGTCTGGAGACCAGGGCATATGAGGAGAGGCTGCGGGAGCTGGGCATGTTTAGCTTGGAGAAGAGGAGGCTGAGGGGAGACCTCATTGCCCTCTACAACTCCCTGAAAGGAGGGTGCAGAGAGGTGGGGGTTGGCCTCTTCTCCCAGGGGAATAATGACAGGACCAGAGGAAATGGCCTGAACTTGCGGCAGGGGAGGTTTAGGTTAGATATTAGGAAGAATGACTTTACTGCAAGAGTGGTCAGGCACTGGAACAGCCTGCCCAGGGAGGTGGTTGAGTCACCATCCCTAGAGGTGTTTAAGAAATGTCTAGATGTGGCACTTCAGGGCATGCGCTAGTGTGGAGATTGTAGGTTGTTTGGTTGGACTCAATGATCTCCAAGATCTTTTCCAACCATGAAGATTCTGTGATTCTAAGATCAGGAGGGGGATGCCCTCAGCGTAGGAGCTTCCTTGGGGAATGGAGATCCTCTAGGGGCCGGGCAGCAGATTCGGTGAGCCCTTTTGGGTGAGGGGACACTGCAGGGTTCAAACAGACCCAGAAGTTTCTGTGGGTTCCTGGGGCCGGCTTCTGAGCACAGCTGCCAGATGTGCCAACAGAGGTGATGCTCACCTGGATCTCCTACATGCAATCAGGGAAAAAAGGATCAGGGCTGTGATAATGGAGTGGCAGCCTTGGCTGCAGTGTCCCTGAAGTAGCGGGTTCTCAGCTCCCCAGGGGAGCAAGCAAGGAGAGACACAGAGTGCAGACAGCAGGTCTCAGAGGGGAAGACTCTGAAGTAACAACCGAAAGGCCGCAAGAAGGTCTCCCCGGAGCCTTCTCTGCTCCAGACGGAACAGCCCCAACTCTCTCAGCCCGTCCTCACAGCAGAGGGGTTCCATCCCTCCGATCATTTCTGTGGCATTCCTCTGGCCCGTTCTGTGAGGCAGCAGCAGGAATGCAGGGAGCTCTGCCTGGGGACAGACAGACTCGGCTGGGAGCTGAGGCGTCAACAGGAGAGGACAGAACAACCTGGGAAACTGGCAGCTTTGTGGCGGGTGAACGTCTGCTCCAGACTTCATACCAACAAACAAGCAACAGCTAGTCAGGGATGTAAAAGCCAGGGCTAAGAAGGTAGAGTTGAGGCTCCTGAGAGAAAGGAAAAAGGCCGAGAGCAGGAGACGTCTGGAGAGCAGGCTTTGGCCTGCTGGGGGACTGGCTTGGAAGAATCCTGTGGGATACGGCCCTGCGGAGAAGCAGGGTGCGGAGGGCTGCTTGAGGATCTCCTCTTCACGCTCCACAATGGCCCGCCTTGACATTCAGAAAGGACGGCGTGGATGAGAAAGAAGCTGCTGACAAAACCCAAGCCTGAAGAGGAAGCACAGAGGAGGTGGAAGCTGGCTGCCTGCCAGCCTCAGGGGTTTTGTGTTTCCATACCGGAGACAGGCAGTTGTGTGTGCGTGTGCTTGTTTATGTGGGGGGGAACTGAGGGATGAGGAGATCCTGGGGCCGGCTTCTGGATAGAGGATGTAAAACCAGCTCCTGGAGGGATCCCTTTTCTCTGTGTGTCTCTACAGGTCTATATTTCCCACTGACGTAGTCTGCCATACAGGCAGCGCACCGTACCAATACCCTCCCTGGTATTTTGGTGATGGTTGTCACGGTACTTCCTACTTGAGTCGGAAATTCTATTGAACTAGTACCTCCTTTAATTGTCTATCGTGGCCTGCAACTCCTCAGGTTATCTTGTGAGAGACAGCACCACCAGGGTGAGCCATCAGCATAGAAACATTGACAGCTGAGCAAATGGATCTTCATTCCAGGGCAATGGAGCTTCACTTCAGGGGAACCGTGAGAAACTCTGGGATATGGCCAAGAGAAACCTCCAGAAGTTTACAAGGAGAAGTGTCCGGTCCTGCACTGAGGGGGAGGAAGGTGCATCAGAGCCCGCTGGGACCTAACGTGCTGAGCAGTGGTCCTGAGGAGAAGGTGCTGGGAACTGGAGTGGCCCCCCAAAGAAAAGTGTCCCCCTGCGTGCAGCTCCCCATTTTGGAGGAGTGGGGAGGAACTGGAGAGTGCCCAGAGGAGGTCTGCCCAGGTGTGGTTCAGCGTATAGTGCACATGCGCTGCGTGGGGAGGCTGAGGAATGTGGGCTTCTTTGCCCCTTTGGCCCCATGGTGGAGAGGCTCTGGGCAGGACAGGGGTTGCTCGAAGGACGGTTTCAGAGATGATGGGGCTTTTCTTCTTCGTGGGAGACCGCATGAGAAAGAAAGAATGCCAGAACTTGTAGCTTGGGAGGTTTAAACAGGAAACGGGAGAAAGAAACGTCACTCCAAGGGCAGTGCTGTGGAAAAGGCGGCCATCCAGAAAGAATGTGGATCAGCCCGTGGCTTTGTGTCTAAAGACATATCCCCGAAGGATGGCGAGACTTCAGAAAGCTTAGTGAGTTGCTCAGGCGAGAGCAAGGTGGAGAAGCAGGGGAGATGTCTGCAGCCTGCAGGGAACATGCCCAGGTGTGGAACACAATAGGACAGCCTGCGGTGGTTTCAACAGTGTGGGGCTGTTGAAATGTGAAAAGCCCCCAAGAGATCCAAGGTCTTAATCTCCGTGTCTGTGACTGTTACCTCTGCCACTGATGCCTATAAGGAGTACAAGAGCCTGATGGCCTCCTCGTCCCCACCTGGGAGCCTGGGAGGTGTCCTGCTGTCATTCTGCACGTGTCATTGCACCTCCCTTCCCACATCATCCGCATGGAAGAGCAACTTGGAAGACATCATCCTGATTATGGAACAGGTCATCCTGAGTGCCATTATGTGGCACATGAAGAACAACCAGGCGATCAGGCACAGTCAGCATGGGTTCATGAAAGGCAGGTCGTGCTTGACAATCCTGATCCCCTTCTAAAACAAGGTGACCCGCTGAGTGGATGAGGGAAAGGCTGTGGATGTTGTTTACCTGGAGTTTAGTAAAGCTTCTTGACACAGTTTCCCACAGCGTTCTCCTGGAGAAATTGGCTGCCCATGGCTTGGATGGGCGTACGCTTCGCTGGGTGAAAAACTGCTGGGACAGCCGGGCCCAATGAGTGGTGGTGAATGGAGCTCAATCCAGTGGGCGGCCGGTCACAAGTGGTGTTCCCCAGGGCTCAGTACGGGGGCCGATTCTGTTTAAAATCTTTATCAATGATCTGGACGATGGGATCGATTGCACCCTCAGTATGACACCAAGTTGGGTGTGAGTGTCGACCTGCCCAAGGGTAGGAAGGCAGGAGAAGAGGAAACGGCATCAAGTTGCACCAGGGGACGTTTAGATTGGACGTCAGGAAAATTTTTTACACTGAAAGGGTTATTAAGCATTGGAACAGGCTGCCCAGGGAAGTGGTGGAATCACCATCCCTGGAGGTATTTAAAATTAGACGGGTAGACGTAGTGCTTAGCGACATGGTTTAGTGATGGTTTTTGTCAGTGTTAGGTGGATGGTTGGACTGGATGATGTGAAAGGTCCCTTCTAACCTAAGCAATTCTATGATTCTGTGACCCCCCAGTTTCTCTAGGAGGCGGTCTGGGCTACCTTCTTCCTCCAGTACCCAACTTGCAGACGTTCTGGTCTCTCTAGCGTCCAGTCCAGACTTAGGCCCTCAAAAATGACTTGCTCGCAGGTGTGTTTTACTCTCTGGTTTCTCTTGTTTGGTGTTTGCTTGTGATTAAACCACTACCATACACACCAATCTTAAGTGCACACCCGCCAGTCTCACCAGTTGCTGGTCCCCCAAAGTACAAAAGAACTTAGGGCTTGTGGTTCCCACTCCGGTTGCTGGCACTTGAACCTCCATCTGTGCATAGAGCAGAGATCTCCCTTGCCCCACAAAGCTCTTGGAAAGGGAGGTATTAAGAAAACAGGGCAGGCTGCGGTGATCCGTTGCAGGGCACAGCCAGGGAAGTGTCCTGACCAGCCATCTGGTTACACATGACCATCTCCTTTCAGCCCTTTTCTCTCTATTTTCCCATGGTCGTTCGTCTACAAACCTTTGATCCTTTCCTAGACATCCCATGGCAAGTCTTGCACAGTCCCCAAATGCACTTTCTGGCGTCCCAACATGAGTCTCAGACCCCGAAAGAAAAAAAACCCTCTTCCGTTGGCAAGGTCACCGTGCAAGGCTCTCCCATTGGCTCACTTAACTAACTGAATTGATGCAACTATGCCAGGACTTTCTTGGAAGGATTTTTTTTCCTTTTGGGTTTTGAATTGTTCCTCTGAAAACATGGCAACTTCTGTCCTAGAAATGGCAATCCTTTCTTTTTTATCTAAGGGTTGGAGACTAGGTCAGGTGAAAATCCCTATATGGTGTATGTAGGTGTTTGCAGCCTTGTGCAGGAGGAGTTGGGCATATTAGAATCCAAGCATCATAGAATGGTTCAGGTTGGAAGGGACCTAAAAGATCATCTAGTCCAACCCCCTGCCGTGAGGAGGGACGTCTTTCACTAGTTCAGGTTGCTCCAAGCTCCTGACCTTGGACACGTCCAGGGATGGGGCATCCACAACTGCTCTGGGCAACCTGTTCCAAGGTCTCACCACGCTCATCATAAAGCATTTCTTCCTTATGGCCAACCTAAATATAACCTCTTCCAGTGTAAAGCCATTGCCCCTTGTTCTGCTATTAAAGGCCCTGGTAAAAAGTCTCACTCCATCTTTCTTGGCCTATGACCACTGCGATTTCATCTGCAAACACTGTGGAGAGAGCCCAGAGATCTCCCAAGACAGGGTTTGGAGGCCTCAAGCACTTGACCAGTATCTAGAGGCTGAGAGCCCTGGGCTCAGTGGTTTGGAGACTGGGGACGGTATAGGAGGAGCCTGAGCGTGCTGGAAGGGTGCTTTCAGAGCTGGTGGAGCTTTTCTTCCTAGTGGAAAACAGCCTGAGAAAGAAAGAACTCCCCAACATGCAGGTGGGGAGGTGCAGCCTGGCCACGAGGAGAAAGAAACGTCACTCCAAGGGCAGTGCTGTGGTGCAACACGCCACCCAGAAGGAGTCTGGATCAGCCCAAGGCTTTGTGTTTCAAGGAAGAGCCAGGGAGGACGGAGAGATCTCAGCAAAGGAAGGTGACAGCAAGATGGGGCAGCCGGGTGGATGACTGCAGCCTGCAGGGAAAGAGGCAGAGGTGATGGGACACCGTAGGACAGCCTGTGGTGGAGAAGATAGAGGGATGTGGCAAAGCTGGAAGTCCCCTAACAGAGCCAGCCTCTTCATGTCTTGGGCTACGGCTGTTGTCTCTGCCACTGATGCCTCTGAGACAACCAGTCCTTCCAGCACTGGGGTCTCGTTGCCTCCTTGTCCATACTCAGGAGCCTGGGAGGTGTCGTACCATAGTCCTGCCCTTGGCATTGCACATCTCCACATCCCACTGTCCCAGGAAGAGCCCTGAGGAAGGAGTGAGGGAGAGGATCTCCCTTCCTGGGGGCTGGGGGTCAGGCCTTGGCCCTTTGGGCGATGGAGTCAGGGCTTGGCCCTTTGCATTAATGAAACACATCCACGTTTACCCAGCATCAGAGTCACCTTCAACTTGCTTTTCCCGACCTGCCATCGCTGCCTCCAGTTTTCTGCTGTAACCAGACCCTGGGGGCAATTCCTCAGTGGTGTCCCTCAGTGGGACCCATCAACACCACAAGAAACTTTGGAGTTTGAACCCGACTTTGACTCCTTGAGAGGTTCCTTCAACTTCCTCGCAGCGTCGGAGGTTCACGGACTGGGCCTCGAACCCACCAGAGGGGTCATTAAAACTCCTTGGGCTGGTCCTCTGCGTCTGAGCTGGGCTGGGCTCCTGGGATGGAGGGAGCTCACGGCAAGCGGGCAGCGCTGCAGAGAGACAGCTCTGCCCGGGAGCAGCTCCTCTGCCAAGCGCAGCAGGGCTGAGGGCACTGCCAGGGTGTCTCAGGGAGATGAGCAAGGCAGAGAGAGAGCTTGAAGGTGTCAGGATTGGGAGGACGACTGAGAGCTCACTGGAGGAGAAATCTTTGCAGCCCTTGACAGGGTAAGTCTGCGGGTGCAGGGCACTGCAGGTGGAGTTGCTGGAGGCATCTCCTAAAGCTGGCACAGCCACAGCTTACGGGATCTGTACATGTGGGAGCTCTTGTCAGGCACTTTGAATAGCTGTGAAGGTGGGTGTGCAGCCAGGGGTGCCCAGGGCTGTCCTTCAGAGCAGGCTCCCTGCACCCCAGGGGTCTGTGTGCCGGGGCAGGGACTCCGCCACCTGCCAGGGTCAGCTCTCAGCCTGCCTGGGAAGCCCACCACATCACTGTGGGGAGAAGTTCTGCATGGAAGGAGCATCCCCCGGCGGGGCAAGGTCCTGCTGCTGAGAGGGTTCTGCGTGGCTGAGGGCTGCTCACAGCTGCAGATCACTGCAGGACATTCCCTGGAGACTTCCAGAAGCACAGCAAGGAGGGGGCCAATGGTGATGATTTTTGGTCTGGTGTCTTCTAACATCTCATTGGATTCTTTTCCAGCCTAAAGGTTTCAGCAAATCCAGCACCTCATGCTAAGTAGAGCTAAGCAAGCAGCACAAATCACACCGAATGATAATCCTAAATCATTTATTCTACTTAAAACGTATGTATTTATGCTGAACAATTAATATCCCGCAAGGAGAAGGAAGGAGCACAGGGTCTCCCCGCCCTGCTCAGCCCTGGGCAGCCCCAGCATGACGTCAGAGGTGACACCACTGTGAGGTCACAGCTGGCTGCCTGCACAGCGCTGTGGCGTGTGGGGCAGGAGCCCACAGTTGCCCTGTGGCTGCGGCCCTGGACAGGCTCCTGCTGGCTGCGGCGAGAGGCTGCTGCTGGAGCTGGTTTTGGGGACAGGACACGCCCTGGTCTCTCTGTGGAGACATCTGCTGAGCATGTGCCTCTTGGCCGCGTACGTACGACATGTTTCTGCTGCGGATGGGGGGTAGAACGGGGGTGTCTGAGGGCCGGTGCCAGCAAAGGGCAGAGCAGAGGGTGCTCCCCAGCCAGCAGCCCGGGGCTCCCAGTGGGGCGCCTCAGCTTGGGCGCTGCTCGTGCTGTGGCCATTCTCAGGGGAGCCAAGAGCAAAGCCCCTCGGCAGCCATTTGCTGCAGCCCCAAGCTTTGGCTGCGGCAGGACAAACTGCCCCGTAGCCAGACGCTCGGGTGCAGAGCCAAGCCTCCGCAGGGCAAGGGTTTTCCCCAGTTCAGGCAAGAGACCACGCCGGTCTGTGGAGGCCTCTGGGAGGAAAGGCGGACAAGGCTCCTGCGCTTCCCAGCTCTGCGGGAAAACACTTGCCCTAAGAGGGATGTGTGTGATGGCAAGGGAGAACAGGCCTGCTTCCTCAGCCAGAGGGAGAGCAAGGTCCGCACCAGAAAGACTGCTGGAAAGCACTCTTCGTGTGCTCGACGTCTTTGCTTCCTGGGATGATCTTCCTGGAGACCTTCCTTTGGGGAAGAGCTGCCGGCAGCGTTGAACGATGTGGACAGAAATCGTGTTCCTGCTGGACGCTGCTCTGTCAGTTCTCTGTCAGCAGCAGGCTTCCAAAACGGTGTCTGTTTGGCCTGAAAAGGGAAATCCGCCTGTGAAGGGGTTTGTCCAAGGCTTGGATCATGACAGCACCAGGACTCCCTCTTTTTCAGGCAAAAGATGGCCCTGCAGAAGAAGGCGTTCTTGCAAGTCTTCTTGTTGCTCCCCCTGGCTCTTGGTGAGTTTTCATGAGCAACCATCTGAGAGCGACAGCCTGGCTGGGCTGGACGCCACCTTTCCTTTTGGGCCAGTATGTGCGGAAACTCCCGTGGCCCAAGTGCTTCCCAAGCAAGTCCTTGAGTGGGACTGCCTTCTGGGCTCCCAGTAAGACTGGTAGCCTCCCAGTCACACTGCTGCCCTGCCTACCGGACCACAGGGCTCACTTAGTCGGCACCTCTGCGAGAGACGGGGGTAGCTCTTTGCAAGCCTGACCTGGGGATTCCCAGAGGGCAGGGGCCATGCAGGGGGACCGATGGAGAGGTACCTCTCCTCGCCCAGCAGCCTGGTCTCGGTGCTCACTGGGGCAGTGAGGGGAAATGGGGAATAGCTCTGGGGCACCGAGCACACCTGAAGATCACGGCTGCGCAGTCCGCTCAAGCCCGGGCTGATGGCCCCCGGTCAGAGGTGTGTCCTCTCCCTGCACCCCACGTCCCCCCGCCTCCTCAGCTCACCTGCTGCCCCAGCCCCAAGGCAACAGGGACAGACAACGCCACTGCAGGCATCGCCAGCACCCCCGGTAAAATAACTGTCTCTTGCTGATGTGAATTGCAGCTGATGTTCACTGCGGGACCTCGCTGACAGGCCTGAAGCCCCTGAGGTAAGCGATGTTTCCTGAGCTGGAATTGGGTCTGTGCAGAAGGGTCAGACGACCTCGTGTCCCTGCACCCATTTGCCTGAGAGCCGGGGCTCCCGCACGGCCCTTCCTGCCTTTGCCTCTTGCGCCAGCTGGTGCGGAAGGGAAGCGCTGGCAAAGCAGGGAACGCACGCGTGTCTCTCCTCCTTGCTGAGCTCAGAGGCTCCCAGTGGGGTGGGCAGCTCTCTGACAACATCTGCTTTCCTGGTTCCTGCAGGAACTGCCCGGTTTTAATGGCGCAGCAAACTCAAAAGATGCAGCTAATGCTGGAGGAGGTGGCTCGGCTGAGGGCAGAGATCAGCAGCGTGAAGCAGGTGCTGCGGCGTGTTGGGGAAGGAGGCTTGGCTGGGCAGAAGCCCTTGGGGCTGTGGGTGTGTGGGACTGCTGACTGCAGTCAGCCAGCCTTTGCCCCAGGGGCCTCCTGGGCTGCACAGGCCCTTCTCCGGCCCCACTTTCACCGGCCGCTTCAGGCAGCGCAGGACTCCCTTGGCACGCCAGCACCTCTGGCTGCTCTGGCTGGGCTCCTCAGGCAGGGGTGGGACCCAGGCACGCTCACGGGGGGCCAGCCATCGCTGGCAGGGCTTGAGTCCGCCTTCCACCTGCCCTGGAGAGTGTGGAGGATGGGGACGAGGGTGTGGGGACCCTCATCAACCCACCTCGGGGCCGTGGCCATGGCTGTGGACACAGACACTGTTCCTCAGTCCTGCAGCTCCGTGGAGAGGGTTTGCCTTGCCTTTCTGACAGTGGCCCTTTGCCGCTCCGGGCGCTAGTAGCCACGCTGAACGTTGATGTGCTCCTTTTCTCTGTTTGTTTATGGCGTTCCCAGGAAGTCGAGGAAATGAAGCAGGCAGCATCTGAGAGGGCTTTGGAAGCCTACGTGGAGATGTCTGACTGGGCCCTGCAAAGCTCTGGTATGGACACAAGCAGCCCCGTCTCCTTGCCCTGCGCTTGTCTGCAGCCCTCCCCAAAGGCGCCTGCGCTCCAGGCGCTGCTCTCCAAAGTGGGGGAGCTGAAATGCTTGGGGGGTCCCAGGGCAAGGCTGTGGCAGAGCAGCTCTCTCAGACTCCCTCCCAACCCTGCCCTCGGCATCCTCACGCTGCCTCTGGCGCTGCCCCCGCACGTGTTCCTGTGCGGACGGAGGGGCTCTCTTCCTCTCCTCAGCATTGGAAAAGGAGATGGCCGGGCCGTCCTTGGCTGCCCACGCAGCAAGCCCTCAGCTTGGGTCTGCTGCCATTCACATGGGCACCGTCTGTCTCCCAGAACCCTCAGACCTTCTCCTGCTGGCGCTGGGAGTGCAGCAGTCACCAGGCACGTGGCCGCTGTCATTCCCCTGCGCGGCTGGGCAGCTGGGCAGCCCACCAGCCTGGGACGAGGACAGGACTGACAGAGGCGCAGCTGGCCGGCGGTGTCAGAAATAGTGTCTGAGCACCAAGCCCTCCTCGTCTGTGGCCTCTTGCAGTCGTCTGCTTTCCCTTCCCTGCAGGTGCCAGCATTGACCTGCAGAGAACTTCGGAGACCTACACCTGCAAAAACGACTGGTTCTGGAGGTTTATTGAGTTCTTTTGCACTCCCCGCAGTCCCGATCGCATTTTGCAGGTATTGTAGCAGAAATCGAGAAGGAATTCTTTCCTTTCTTCCTGTGAAGTTGGAGACTGACCTCAGGGCTCTCCCTTCGGTCCAGTGTTGCGCCGTCTTGGGGGTGGGAGGCGAGAGGTGGGGGGTGCCCTGCAGAGCCCCTGGGCAGGGATGTGTTTCTGCAAGGCCCTGACTAGAATGGTTTCGTAACCGCTGTTCTCCTCTGCTCCATAATACTGACAGCCCTGGCAAAGGTCGGTCAGGGAAGGAGGCCTCCTGCTTCTGTCCACTTCCTCACACACACCTCATTTCAAGCTGAAATAGACCCCACAGACACACCGGTGCCTACGCTTCAAGCTACGTGGGCAGTTGTCTTGGCCCCAACACTCTCTCACGCTTCATTGCTCTGGCTTTCTGGTTGCAGCCGGATGTTTCCCCAGGAAACTGCTGGCCTTTCCCAGGGCATCAGGGCCAGGTGGTCATCAGGTTGCCAGCGCGAGTCCACCTGACTGCCATCACTGTGCAGCACATCTCCAAAGAAGTCTCTCCATCTGGGACCGTCACCAGCGCCCCCAGGGACATCGCTGTCTTTGTAAGTCTCTGCTGGGTGCTTCTGGTGCGGATCTGGTCCTGGGGGAAAGCCATGACAGGGTCTTCCTTGCTTTTGTGCCTCCTCTGAGGTTGGAGTCCCGGTCTCCTGAGCACTGCAGGGCCCTGGTGAGGCTCTAGGAGTCTCCTCCTAAGGGCTCTAGAGGTCTCCTCCCTCTTAAGACTTGTTCTGGCCAAGCAGCTCAGGGTTCTTGACTAAAACTCAAGCGGAGCCTGAGCTCCACCGTAACCAGTGCTAGACTAGGGCTAGAGCCCCAGGGGAGGGTGGGTAGGTAACAGGGCTGACCCAGCACCTACGTTCCCTCTTTGTCGGGACGAGTCTGAGCTGCTCTCCTTGTGCTTTGCCCCACAGGGAGTGGATGTGGACGGAGAAGAGGAAACTCTCCTGGTGACCTTCATGTACGATGTGGCAAAAGAGGCCATTCAGACCTTCCCTCTGAAGGTGCGATGCACGCACGGTGTTGGGGGAAGATGCCAGGGAGCAAAGCAGGTTTGCCTGCAGGGCCATGGCAGGAGGAGCGTGAATGCTTTCTCCCTGGGCAGAGGGGGCCTGGGTCACCGCCAGGAGAGAGCTGGTGGGGTTGGGAGGGCTGAGTGGCACGCGGTGGTGCTAGCAAAAGGACAGTGAGGGCAAGGTCAGGCCCGTGGGAGCATGAGTCCCAAGAGATCCCTGGCTGCCTTCAGCAGAGCCCGCTGCACACGCAGCCACTGCACCCGAGCAACGTCTTTGTGCCATGGAGAAACCGAGACGCCCGCTGGAGAAAGCCGTCGGGCAGCACCCTGGCTCCATCCCGTGGCCTGCTGGCAGGCTGGACGGTGTCCTCTCCTCCCAGCATAGCATGCCCCTTCTCTCCCGCTGCTCTCACGCCTGCCCGCAGGAAAGCGGGCAGAGCAGACAGCGGGAGCTCGGGGGGGGTGTCACACCAGCTGCCCCACGCAAAGGAGCACCTCCCCGGCCTCTCTGCCGGCACAGAGCGAGGCGCAGAGGGAAGGGGCAGAGGGGAGGGAGGCTGAGCCCCAGCCGGGCCCATGCAGAGGGTGCCAGGTGCCTTCCCCCTCCCCGTGTCCCCAGCCTCCCCAGCACCCCGCTACCAGAGCCAGCCTCAGGTTTCCACAGCCGCTCCCACCCACTGTCAGGAGCTTGTTCCTGAGCAGGAGCAGGGCTGGTGGGGGGAGATACCTTGACTGCATTGTGGCTCTTAACACCTCCGATTCCTCTTCCCTCTTTTCCTCGCAGAACGCCCCGCATCCCAGAGCCTTCTCCTATCTCAAACTCCTTGTGAAGAGCAACTGGGGAAAACCAAAGTACACATGCATTTACCGAGTGCAGGTTCATGGGAAGATGGCAAAACCAAACAGCCTCAACTGAAACCAGAGACAGAAAAAGGACAAACATAAAAAAGAAGAAAAAGAATAATGTTGCTGCGACTCAGATTGGTGTAGAAGATTTGTCTCCTAAGTTGGGTGCACAATAAGGTCCATTGCAGGGAGGGCAGTCGTGGGAAAGCAACAGAAGATCGGCGAGGAGGATTGTTAATACGCTCAAGTGACTCACAGCTGGGTGCTGGAAAACACATATATCACACTAATTGTTATTCAGTCTCGGACGCTTGCAAGAAAAACACTTGCACTTCGATAACATAAACCTGTGATGGACTCAGGGACACCTTATCCAGCCACTTGAGAATCCTGGCCTGGTGCTGAAGAAGATCAAAGCACAGTGGGAAAACGATGCCTGTTTGAACCCTTTAAATGCCAGGCAGAACAGGGAGTCCGTGCGTGCTCTTGCTCACAAGGACTCTCTCGCTGCCAAGGGCTCTTGCTAACAAGGACTCTCTCTCACTCCACGGTGCCCGCAGTCCCTGCTTCCGTGCCTCTGCCCGGGTGTTGCTTCGGAGATTCCCTGGTCTGTGAGGTATCGAGAAGAAACTTGTTCTTTGCCTTTCATCCGTGGTTTTGTGGTTGTTCCTGCGTCCTGCCCGCATCGGCTCACACAGCGGGGTTACAACCAGGGACTGAGTCTGGTAAATAGGTAAACGTAGCTCCTTGTGAAGAACAAACAGCGAAGAATACCACATCCCCGAAGAGACTGGAGGGACCGATAACAAGCTCGCAAAATAAATGGGGGAGTTGCAAAAGCTGCTGCATTTATCTTCCCCAGTCCACACAAAGAGATTCCTCTATTATCAGCTCAAACCAGCCACCGTACACCACTAGGAACCACCCAAGACCTACCATGAAGCCCCTAACAGAGTTAATGTGCATGTGCCAAGGGGATGTGAATATGGAGATGAGTTCTGGAAATGTAATGAACGTGGCAATGAGTGCTGAGACATGTAACGACCACGCATATTCTGTATGGATGTAAGTCTCTGTGAATCTCACATTCAGTGGACATGTCAGGTGGAGAGATCCCCCACGTCCCCGGTGCTGAATAAAAGAATGCCTGCTTCTTAAGACTACATCGGTGTTAAGAAGTTCATTCCCGATTTCGGTGACAGTTTCTGGCGACCCAGATGGGACTCTGCCTCTGAATCTCGACAGATCCTTGGAATTGCAGGGCCTCCATCCGGCACCGAGGGATTCTCAGGGAGAACCTCCGATCCCCGGACCAAAGAGCTCCGAGCAAGGCCCCTGGAAAGGTGAAGGCATTCTTTTCTTTAAGGGATATTAAGGGTTGCCTGTCCATAAGGCGAGGCATAAGCCTCGCAGGGTTGGGCTGTAAAGGTACCTAAGGGAAGGAGTTGGTCTCACTGGATGAAAGCCTGTGAGAAACGCGGCTGATAAGCGTAAAGGTATTGTCCTCAACACCAGGCGGGGAAGGGCCGCACCAAGAGCAAAGGTCTGGTATAAAAGGTTCAGGCCCTAAGGTTTTGTTATTTTGTCTTGTGTAATAAGTGCTATGTTCAGTTGTCATTTTTCTTTGTGTTTTGTGTTGTTCGTTCTACTAGTACTATCCTATAATGGGTAGCAAGCCCTTGGCGGAAGGGGGAATTTTGAAAAAGTCTCCTTTAGGTTGTATACTCCTTTAGGTTGTATACTGAAGCGTTGGAAACAAATAGGAGGGGACCCGCTCACGAGAAAGCAGCTGATTGAATATTGTAACAATTGGTGGCCGTTATGTACTTCAGAAGATCAAGAAAAATGGACAAGAAATGGGACTTTAAAATAGAATACAATTTTACAGCTTATGTTATTTTGTAGCAGGGAAAACAAATGGGATGTATGTAGATTTGTTTTTCACTTTAAGAAACCACCCAGAGTGGCAGAAGGATTGTGGGTGATAACCAGATATCAGAGACGGTTATTCGGAATGAGACATGCTACGCCAAAAGCCATTAATTGGTCAAAATCGTATGAGGTTAAACAAGAACCAAATGAATCGCCACCTGCATTTATGGAACGAGTAAAGAATACTGCTAGGAAATACACGAACGTGGACCCCGAGAGGAGGCTGGGCAATTGGCCTCTATTTTTATGGGACAATCTGCCCCGGATGTACACAAGAAACTCCAAAAGTTAGAAGGAGAAGATTCGAGGGACTTGGGAACATTGGTGTAAGTAGCTTGGACCATCTAGAATAACGGAGAAAAGGAGAGGGAGAATCAAAGAGAAGGGAGATTAATTGCCGCATTGACGGGAGTTGCTCCGGGAAGAATGAACGGGGCCCGGGGAAGTAGAGGAGGCTACAGAAGAGTTGGGAAGGAACTCGTTTAGCAGAAGCTCAGTGCGCGATCTGCAAAGAGCGAGGACATTGGAAAAACGCGTGCCCTAGAGTCAGTAACCAAGGCTCGATCCTGCAGCCTGTCAAGGTGATGGCTTTAGGTGATGGTTTAGGGAAGCGTTGCAAAACAGGTAGTAATAAGTCACCTACGTAAACAAATCAATAGCAGGCATGCATCGAGGATTGCTGAAGAGGAAAGTTCATCTGGAGGGCAACTGACGGAGAGGAAGATACGACCACCAGATGAAGTAAACGACCACCAGAACGACTGTGATTCGCGAAATGACTTGCCTCATGATTGTGCAATTGGTTCTGGGAGGGGGCGTGCTTATGTTAATGATTTAGGGAAAACGAATGAATACGTAACAATTTTGTAAATATAAATGGCTCAAAATAAGATCATTGTGGGAGCACTTATGGTGGAAAATCCCCAGTGCGACCGCAGCGCTGCTAATAAAGAATACCTGCTCTACAGGACCATCTGCTGTTGAGTTTATTTCTTTGCTTCAGCTCGTCTCTGTAATCCTGAAAGTTGAAAATATTATAACCATCTGATTTAGGTGAGACCCCCAAAGAGTGACCTTTGGAAGTCTCAAAGAGGGGAACTGTTACACCCAGGGACTGAGCGTCTGGTCAATGGTACTTGACTCCTCCCTGAGGAGGGGTTCAGAAAGCCCGGGGGGTCCTTTCTGAGCCCCGGGACCCAACGGGAAGGTCTCCCTGACGGCTGGTCTGACCCCGGCCCCTGTGCAGTAAATAACCAAGTGTGCCCTTCCAGCGTGTCACAGAGTCATGGAATGTGTTGGGTTGGAAGGGACCCTTAAAGGCCATCTCGTCCAACCCCCGGCAGTGAGCAGGGACGTCTTCAACTAGATCAGGTTGCTCAGAGCCTCATCCAGCCTGGCCTTGGATGTCTCCAGGGATGGGGCCTCCACCCTCTCTCTGGGCAACCTGGGCCGGTGTCTCACCACCCTCAGTGTAAAGAGCTTCTTCCTAATGTCTGATCTAAACCTGCCCTGCTCTAGTTTAAAGCCATTGCCCCTCGTGCTGTGGCTCTGTGCCCTCGCAAACAGCTCCTCCAGCTCTCCTGGAGCCCCTTCAGGGACTGGAAGGGGCTCTAAGGTCTCCCCGGGGCCTTCTCTTCTCCAGGCTGAACCCCCCCAGCTCTCTCAGCCTGTCCCCACAGCAGAGGGGCTCCCGCCCTCGGATCACCTCCGCGGCCTGTCTCGTAAAGCGCTGCCACATTCACCGCTGACTTTGTTAAATCGCTGGTTTATGTTAATAAATATTTCCCCACTTCTCTCCCACAAGTGAAGCCAATGGCTGCGCGCGCCACAAATTGGCCCTTGGTGCCGGGCTCCTGAAATGCCCCTAATGCTGCCACCACTCCCGGAACGCTCCCAGTGGCCACTCCTGTGCTAAAGCGCCACCGCGCAGGGAGCGGGGCGCGGCGGGGAGGAGTTGGTGGGATCGGCGGTGTGTGTTTGGGAGACCCCGCTTTCTGCCCCCAGTGGAGGGCGCGGGGCTGGGGCAGCCGGCAGTGTGGGGCCTGCGAGGCTGCCTGCGCCCGGCCGGTGCCACTTCTGCCGGGACGAGCCCAAATTCGGGGGTCAGCAGCATCAGAAGCTCCGCTGGAGGCAGCGCCTGTGCTGGAGCCATGGTGGGTGCACTCCTGCTCTCACCAAACTAGCTTGTTCTGGCATCTCTCCCCATCTACTCTCCTCAAGGATACAACATCCCAAGACTTCCTTGTATCCAACTAAGCCCAGCAGATGTCTAACCCATCCGCTTACAAAGCGTTTCAAACTTAGCTACATTATTCCAGTAAGGAGGAACCAGATGTTCTTTTCAACTGGGTATCAGTAAGGCCTGAGGGGCTTTCCACCCCAGCCTTTTGTGCTGTTCAAGGCTACTGTATCACCAGCGACGGTATCACCCTGGCAGCAGCCATTGGCACCTGCTGTTCTGTAACCTTCAGCAGTCCCACCACAGAAGGGTCAGCTGAAAGACCGGGTAAGGCAGACAGCTGTGTAATGTCCTCAGTCCCTCCAGCTGCTATACCAACAGCCCACCGATACGCTTTCGGGTCTTTGAAATACCCTCTCTTGAGCAAGTCTACGCCAAGGATGCACGGAGCGTCTGGGCCACTCACAATGGAGCGCTTCCGCCATTTATTCCCAGTTCGGCTCACTTTGGCCGAAGTACAGTCAGTTCTTGAGACCTGTCACACCAGAATCAGCAACAGATTTTGTCCCTTTATGAGTCAATGGCAATAGGGTACACTGTGCACCGCTGTCCACCATGTCTTTATGCTTTTGTGGCTCTAATACACGAGGACATCGAATCCACACAGCCCAATAAACTCGGTTATCCCTCTCCCCCTCCTGGCTGGAGGCAGGGCACCTCTAATGTTGAGGACAACATCTACAGTTAGCAGATGAGTTCCGACCCGGACCAGAGAACTGCTCCCTGGGCACTGGAGCAGCCACCCTCCTGGAAGAATTCTTTCTTCTATCTGTTTTACCTTGCAACTAGTGCCTGTAGGGCCAAGGTAGGTCCTTCATCGCACTTACTCAGGTCCTCTCCATAGGCACCGAGGTAAAACCACAAGGTGTCTCGTAGTGTCTTCTTTTTCTTCCAAGTCGGTCTCGTAGGAGGGCATCTTCTCCTAATGGCTGCGACATGGGTCCATGCAGGGGAAAAGCGGGATGTTTCTTCCATCCTAGACAGTTTCTCAAACAGTGTCTCCTTTTTCTCAATCATCTTCTCAGTTTTATCAGCTTCCCCGCTGCAGAGCTGGCCGGGGGCGGCGGCCAGGGAGTGGGGCTGCCGAGGGCAGCAGGGCAGTGCGCGCTATGATAAGTCTATGGGGCCGGATGGGATTCACCCAAGAGTACTCAGGGAGCTGGCGGGAGAGCTCACCAAGCCTCTCTCCATCATTTATCAACAATCCTGGTCAACAGGGCAGGTACCAGATGCCTGGAGGGTGGCTAATGTGACGCCCATCTACAAGAAGGGTCGGAAGGAGGATCCGGGGAACTACAGGCCTGTCAGCCTGACCTCGGTACCAGGAAAGATCATGGAGAGGATCATCTCGAGTGAGCTCTCACGGCAAGCGCAGGGCAGCCAAGGGATCGGGGCCAGCCAGCATGGCTTTAGGAAAGGGAGGTGCTGCTTAACCAACCTGATCTCTTTCTATGACCATGTCACCCGCCTTCTGGATGCAGGGAAGGCTGTGGACGTTGTCTATCTGGACTTTGGCAAGGCCTTTGACACCGTCCCCCACAGCATTCTCCTGGAGAAGCTGGCGATCCATGGCATAGACGAGTGTACTCTTTGCTGGGTTAAAAACTGTCTGGCTGGCCGTGCCCAGAGAGTTGGGATTAATGGGGTGAAATGCTCTTGGCGGCCGGTCACCAGTGGTGTCCCTCAGGGCTCAGTTTTGGGGCCGGTTTTAATGTCTTTATCAATGATGTGGATGAGGGGATTGAGTGCACCCTCAGTAAGTTTGCAGATGACACCAGACTGGGTGGGGGTGTTGATCTGCTTGAGGGTAGGAAGGCTCTCCAGAGGGACCTGGACAGGCTGGATCGATGGGCCAAGGCCAACTGTATGAGGTTTAATAAGGCCAAGTGCCGGGTCCTGCATTTCGGTCACAACAACCCAGCAACGCTACAGGCTTGGGGCAGAGTGGCTGGAAAGCTGCCCGGCAGAAAAGGACCTGGGGGTGCTGGTGGACGGCCAGCTTAACATGAGCCAGCAGTGTGCCCAGGTGGCCAAGAGGGCCAACAGCATTCTGGCTTCTACCAGGAATAGCGTGGCCAGCAGGAGCAGGGAAGTGATGGTGCCTCTGTACTGGGCACTGGTGAGGCCCCACCTCGAGTGCTGTGTTCAGTTCTGGGCCCCTCTGTACAAGAGGGACATTGAGGTGCTGGAGCGTGTCCAGAGGAGAGCGACCAGGCTGGTGAGGGGTCTGGAGACCAGGGCATATGAGGAGAGGCTGCGGGAGCTGGGCATGTTTAGCTTGGAGAAGAGGAGGCTGAGGGGAGACCTCATTGCCCTCTACAACTCCCTGAAAGGAGGGTGCAGAGAGGTGGGGGTTGGCCTCTTCTCCCAGGGGAATAATGACAGGACCAGAGGAAATGGCCTGAACTTGCGGCAGGGGAGGTTTAGGTTAGATATTAGGAAGAATGACTTTACTGCAAGAGTGGTCAGGCACTGGAACAGCCTGCCCAGGGAGGTGGTTGAGTCACCATCCCTAGAGGTGTTTAAGAAATGTCTAGATGTGGCACTTCAGGGCATGCGCTAGTGTGGAGATTGTAGGTTGTTTGGTTGGACTCAATGATCTCCAAGGTCTTTTCCAACCATGAAGATTCTGTGATTCTAAGATCAGGAGGGGGATGCCCTCAGCGTAGGAGCTTCCTTGGGGAATGGAGATCCTCTAGGGGCCGGGCAGCAGATTCGGTGAGCCCTTTTGGGTGAGGGGACACTGCAGGGTTCAAACAGACCCAGAAGTTTCTGTGGGTTCCTGGGGCCGGCTTCTGAGCACAGCTGCCAGATGTGCCAACAGAGGTGATGCTCACCTGGATCTCCTACATGCAATCAGGGAAAAAAGGATCAGGGCTGTGATAATGGAGTGGCAGCCTTGGCTGCAGTGTCCCTGAAGTAGCGGGTTCTCAGCTCCCCAGGGGAGCAAGCAAGGAGAGACACAGAGTGCAGACAGCAGGTCTCAGAGGGGAAGACTCTGAAGTAACAACCGAAAGGCCGCAAGAAGGTCTCCCCGGAGCCTTCTCTGCTCCAGACGGAACAGCCCCAACTCTCTCAGCCCGTCCTCACAGCAGAGGGGTTCCATCCCTCCGATCATTTCTGTGGCATTCCTCTGGCCCGTTCTGTGAGGCAGCAGCAGGAATGCAGGGAGCTCTGCCTGGGGACAGACAGACTCGGCTGGGAGCTGAGGCGTCAACAGGAGAGGACAGAACAACCTGGGAAACTGGCAGCTTTGTGGCGGGTGAACGTCTGCTCCAGACTTCATACCAACAAACAAGCAACAGCTAGTCAGGGATGTAAAAGCCAGGGCTAAGAAGGTAGAGTTGAGGCTCCTGAGAGAAAGGAAAAAGGCCGAGAGCAGGAGACGTCTGGAGAGCAGGCTTTGGCCTGCTGGGGGACTGGCTTGGAAGAATCCTGTGGGATACGGCCCTGCGGAGAAGCAGGGTGCGGAGGGCTGCTTGAGGATCTCCTCTTCACGCTCCACAATGGCCCGCCTTGACATTCAGAAAGGACGGCGTGGATGAGAAAGAAGCTGCTGACAAAACCCAAGCCTGAAGAGGAAGCACAGAGGAGGTGGAAGCTGGCTGCCTGCCAGCCTCAGGGGTTTTGTGTTTCCATACCGGAGACAGGCAGTTGTGTGTGCGTGTGCTTGTTTATGTGGGGGGGAACTGAGGGATGAGGAGATCCTGGGGCCGGCTTCTGGATAGAGGATGTAAAACCAGCTCCTGGAGGGATCCCTTTTCTCTGTGTGTCTCTACAGGTCTATATTTCCCACTGACGTAGTCTGCCATACAGGCAGCGCACCGTACCAATACCCTCCCTGGTATTTTGGTGATGGTTGTCACGGTACTTCCTACTTGAGTCGGAAATTCTATTGAACTAGTACCTCCTTTAATTGTCTATCGTGGCCTGCAACTCCTCAGGTTATCTTGTGAGAGACAGCACCACCAGGGTGAGCCATCAGCATAGAAACATTGACAGCTGAGCAAATGGATCTTCATTCCAGGGCAATGGAGCTTCACTTCAGGGGAACCGTGAGAAACTCTGGGATATGGCCAAGAGAAACCTCCAGAAGTTTACAAGGAGAAGTGTCCGGTCCTGCACTGAGGGGGAGGAAGGTGCATCAGAGCCCGCTGGGACCTAACGTGCTGAGCAGTGGTCCTGAGGAGAAGGTGCTGGGAACTGGAGTGGCCCCCCAAAGAAAAGTGTCCCCCTGCGTGCAGCTCCCCATTTTGGAGGAGTGGGGAGGAACTGGAGAGTGCCCAGAGGAGGTCTGCCCAGGTGTGGTTCAGCGTATAGTGCACATGCGCTGCGTGGGGAGGCTGAGGAATGTGGGCTTCTTTGCCCCTTTGGCCCCATGGTGGAGAGGCTCTGGGCAGGACAGGGGTTGCTCGAAGGACGGTTTCAGAGATGATGGGGCTTTTCTTCTTCGTGGGAGACCGCATGAGAAAGAAAGAATGCCAGAACTTGTAGCTTGGGAGGTTTAAACAGGAAACGGGAGAAAGAAACGTCACTCCAAGGGCAGTGCTGTGGAAAAGGCGGCCATCCAGAAAGAATGTGGATCAGCCCGTGGCTTTGTGTCTAAAGACATATCCCCGAAGGATGGCGAGACTTCAGAAAGCTTAGTGAGTTGCTCAGGCGAGAGCAAGGTGGAGAAGCAGGGGAGATGTCTGCAGCCTGCAGGGAACATGCCCAGGTGTGGAACACAATAGGACAGCCTGCGGTGGTTTCAACAGTGTGGGGCTGTTGAAATGTGAAAAGCCCCCAAGAGATCCAAGGTCTTAATCTCCGTGTCTGTGACTGTTACCTCTGCCACTGATGCCTATAAGGAGTACAAGAGCCTGATGGCCTCCTCGTCCCCACCTGGGAGCCTGGGAGGTGTCCTGCTGTCATTCTGCACGTGTCATTGCACCTCCCTTCCCACATCATCCGCATGGAAGAGCAACTTGGAAGACATCATCCTGATTATGGAACAGGTCATCCTGAGTGCCATTATGTGGCACATGAAGAACAACCAGGCGATCAGGCACAGTCAGCATGGGTTCATGAAAGGCAGGTCGTGCTTGACAATCCTGATCCCCTTCTAAAACAAGGTGACCCGCTGAGTGGATGAGGGAAAGGCTGTGGATGTTGTTTACCTGGAGTTTAGTAAAGCTTCTTGACACAGTTTCCCACAGCGTTCTCCTGGAGAAATTGGCTGCCCATGGCTTGGATGGGCGTACGCTTCGCTGGGTGAAAAACTGCTGGGACAGCCGGGCCCAATGAGTGGTGGTGAATGGAGCTCAATCCAGTGGGCGGCCGGTCACAAGTGGTGTTCCCCAGGGCTCAGTACGGGGGCCGATTCTGTTTAAAATCTTTATCAATGATCTGGACGATGGGATCGATTGCACCCTCAGTATGACACCAAGTTGGGTGTGAGTGTCGACCTGCCCAAGGGTAGGAAGGCAGGAGAAGAGGAAACGGCATCAAGTTGCACCAGGGGACGTTTAGATTGGACGTCAGGAAAATTTTTTACACTGAAAGGGTTATTAAGCATTGGAACAGGCTGCCCAGGGAAGTGGTGGAATCACCATCCCTGGAGGTATTTAAAATTAGACGGGTAGACGTAGTGCTTAGCGACATGGTTTAGTGATGGTTTTTGTCAGTGTTAGGTGGATGGTTGGACTGGATGATGTGAAAGGTCCCTTCTAACCTAAGCAATTCTATGATTCTGTGACCCCCCAGTTTCTCTAGGAGGCGGTCTGGGCTACCTTCTTCCTCCAGTACCCAACTTGCAGACGTTCTGGTCTCTCTAGCGTCCAGTCCAGACTTAGGCCCTCAAAAATGACTTGCTCGCAGGTGTGTTTTACTCTCTGGTTTCTCTTGTTTGGTGTTTGCTTGTGATTAAACCACTACCATACACACCAATCTTAAGTGCACACCCGCCAGTCTCACCAGTTGCTGGTCCCCCAAAGTACAAAAGAACTTAGGGCTTGTGGTTCCCACTCCGGTTGCTGGCACTTGAACCTCCATCTGTGCATAGAGCAGAGATCTCCCTTGCCCCACAAAGCTCTTGGAAAGGGAGGTATTAAGAAAACAGGGCAGGCTGCGGTGATCCGTTGCAGGGCACAGCCAGGGAAGTGTCCTGACCAGCCATCTGGTTACACATGACCATCTCCTTTCAGCCCTTTTCTCTCTATTTTCCCATGGTCGTTCGTCTACAAACCTTTGATCCTTTCCTAGACATCCCATGGCAAGTCTTGCACAGTCCCCAAATGCACTTTCTGGCGTCCCAACATGAGTCTCAGACCCCGAAAGAAAAAAAACCCTCTTCCGTTGGCAAGGTCACCGTGCAAGGCTCTCCCATTGGCTCACTTAACTAACTGAATTGATGCAACTATGCCAGGACTTTCTTGGAAGGATTTTTTTTCCTTTTGGGTTTTGAATTGTTCCTCTGAAAACATGGCAACTTCTGTCCTAGAAATGGCAATCCTTTCTTTTTTATCTAAGGGTTGGAGACTAGGTCAGGTGAAAATCCCTATATGGTGTATGTAGGTGTTTGCAGCCTTGTGCAGGAGGAGTTGGGCATATTAGAATCCAAGCATCATAGAATGGTTCAGGTTGGAAGGGACCTAAAAGATCATCTAGTCCAACCCCCTGCCGTGAGGAGGGACGTCTTTCACTAGTTCAGGTTGCTCCAAGCTCCTGACCTTGGACACGTCCAGGGATGGGGCATCCACAACTGCTCTGGGCAACCTGTTCCAAGGTCTCACCACGCTCATCATAAAGCATTTCTTCCTTATGGCCAACCTAAATATAACCTCTTCCAGTGTAAAGCCATTGCCCCTTGTTCTGCTATTAAAGGCCCTGGTAAAAAGTCTCACTCCATCTTTCTTGGCCTATGACCACTGCGATTTCATCTGCAAACACTGTGGAGAGAGCCCAGAGATCTCCCAAGACAGGGTTTGGAGGCCTCAAGCACTTGACCAGTATCTAGAGGCTGAGAGCCCTGGGCTCAGTGGTTTGGAGACTGGGGACGGTATAGGAGGAGCCTGAGCGTGCTGGAAGGGTGCTTTCAGAGCTGGTGGAGCTTTTCTTCCTAGTGGAAAACAGCCTGAGAAAGAAAGAACTCCCCAACATGCAGGTGGGGAGGTGCAGCCTGGCCACGAGGAGAAAGAAACGTCACTCCAAGGGCAGTGCTGTGGTGCAACACGCCACCCAGAAGGAGTCTGGATCAGCCCAAGGCTTTGTGTTTCAAGGAAGAGCCAGGGAGGACGGAGAGATCTCAGCAAAGGAAGGTGACAGCAAGATGGGGCAGCCGGGTGGATGACTGCAGCCTGCAGGGAAAGAGGCAGAGGTGATGGGACACTGTAGGACAGCCTGTGGTGGAGAAGATAGAGGGATGTGGCAAAGCTGGAAGTCCCCTAACAGAGCCAGCCTCTTCATGTCTTGGGCTACGGCTGTTGTCTCTGCCACTGATGCCTCTGAGACAACCAGTCCTTCCAGCACTGGGGTCTCGTTGCCTCCTTGTCCATACTCAGGAGCCTGGGAGGTGTCGTACCATAGTCCTGCCCTTGGCATTGCACATCTCCACATCCCACTGTCCCAGGAAGAGCCCTGAGGAAGGAGTGAGGGAGAGGATCTCCCTTCCTGGGGGCTGGGGGTCAGGCCTTGGCCCTTTGGGCGATGGAGTCAGGGCTTGGCCCTTTGCATTAATGAAACACATCCACGTTTACCCAGCATCAGAGTCACCTTCAACTTGCTTTTCCCGACCTGCCATCGCTGCCTCCAGTTTTCTGCTGTAACCAGACCCTGGGGGCAATTCCTCAGTGGTGTCCCTCAGTGGGACCCATCAACACCACAAGAAACTTTGGAGTTTGAACCCGACTTTGACTCCTTGAGAGGTTCCTTCAACTTCCTCGCAGCGTCGGAGGTTCACGGACTGGGCCTCGAACCCACCAGAGGGGTCATTAAAACTCCTTGGGCTGGTCCTCTGCGTCTGAGCTGGGCTGGGCTCCTGGGATGGAGGGAGCTCACGGCAAGCGGGCAGCGCTGCAGAGAGACAGCTCTGCCCGGGAGCAGCTCCTCTGCCAAGCGCAGCAGGGCTGAGGGCACTGCCAGGGTGTCTCAGGGAGATGAGCAAGGCAGAGAGAGAGCTTGAAGGTGTCAGGATTGGGAGGACGACTGAGAGCTCACTGGAGGAGAAATCTTTGCAGCCCTTGACAGGGTAAGTCTGCGGGTGCAGGGCACTGCAGGTGGAGTTGCTGGAGGCATCTCCTAAAGCTGGCACAGCCACAGCTTACGGGATCTGTACATGTGGGAGCTCTTGTCAGGCACTTTGAATAGCTGTGAAGGTGGGTGTGCAGCCAGGGGTGCCCAGGGCTGTCCTTCAGAGCAGGCTCCCTGCACCCCAGGGGTCTGTGTGCCGGGGCAGGGACTCCGCCACCTGCCAGGGTCAGCTCTCAGCCTGCCTGGGAAGCCCACCACATCACTGTGGGGAGAAGTTCTGCATGGAAGGAGCATCCCCCGGCGGGGCAAGGTCCTGCTGCTGAGAGGGTTCTGCGTGGCTGAGGGCTGCTCACAGCTGCAGATCACTGCAGGACATTCCCTGGAGACTTCCAGAAGCACAGCAAGGAGGGGGCCAATGGTGATGATTTTTGGTCTGGTGTCTTCTAACATCTCATTGGATTCTTTTCCAGCCTAAAGGTTTCAGCAAATCCAGCACCTCATGCTAAGTAGAGCTAAGCAAGCAGCACAAATCACACCGAATGATAATCCTAAATCATTTATTCTACTTAAAACGTATGTATTTATGCTGAACAATTAATATCCCGCAAGGAGAAGGAAGGAGCACAGGGTCTCCCCGCCCTGCTCAGCCCTGGGCAGCCCCAGCATGACGTCAGAGGTGACACCACTGTGAGGTCACAGCTGGCTGCCTGCACAGCGCTGTGGCGTGTGGGGCAGGAGCCCACAGTTGCCCTGTGGCTGCGGCCCTGGACAGGCTCCTGCTGGCTGCGGCGAGAGGCTGCTGCTGGAGCTGGTTTTGGGGACAGGACACGCCCTGGTCTCTCTGTGGAGACATCTGCTGAGCATGTGCCTCTTGGCCGCGTACGTACGACATGTTTCTGCTGCGGATGGGGGGTAGAACGGGGGTGTCTGAGGGCCGGTGCCAGCAAAGGGCAGAGCAGAGGGTGCTCCCCAGCCAGCAGCCCGGGGCTCCCAGTGGGGCGCCTCAGCTTGGGCGCTGCTCGTGCTGTGGCCATTCTCAGGGGAGCCAAGAGCAAAGCCCCTCGGCAGCCATTTGCTGCAGCCCCAAGCTTTGGCTGCGGCAGGACAAACTGCCCCGTAGCCAGACGCTCGGGTGCAGAGCCAAGCCTCCGCAGGGCAAGGGTTTTCCCCAGTTCAGGCAAGAGACCACGCCGGTCTGTGGAGGCCTCTGGGAGGAAAGGCGGACAAGGCTCCTGCGCTTCCCAGCTCTGCGGGAAAACACTTGCCCTAAGAGGGATGTGTGTGATGGCAAGGGAGAACAGGCCTGCTTCCTCAGCCAGAGGGAGAGCAAGGTCCGCACCAGAAAGACTGCTGGAAAGCACTCTTCGTGTGCTCGACGTCTTTGCTTCCTGGGATGATCTTCCTGGAGACCTTCCTTTGGGGAAGAGCTGCCGGCAGCGTTGAACGATGTGGACAGAAATCGTGTTCCTGCTGGACGCTGCTCTGTCAGTTCTCTGTCAGCAGCAGGCTTCCAAAACGGTGTCTGTTTGGCCTGAAAAGGGAAATCCGCCTGTGAAGGGGTTTGTCCAAGGCTTGGATCATGACAGCACCAGGACTCCCTCTTTTTCAGGCAAAAGATGGCCCTGCAGAAGAAGGCGTTCTTGCAAGTCTTCTTGTTGCTCCCCCTGGCTCTTGGTGAGTTTTCATGAGCAACCATCTGAGAGCGACAGCCTGGCTGGGCTGGACGCCACCTTTCCTTTTGGGCCAGTATGTGCGGAAACTCCCGTGGCCCAAGTGCTTCCCAAGCAAGTCCTTGAGTGGGACTGCCTTCTGGGCTCCCAGTAAGACTGGTAGCCTCCCAGTCACACTGCTGCCCTGCCTACCGGACCACAGGGCTCACTTAGTCGGCACCTCTGCGAGAGACGGGGGTAGCTCTTTGCAAGCCTGACCTGGGGATTCCCAGAGGGCAGGGGCCATGCAGGGGGACCGATGGAGAGGTACCTCTCCTCGCCCAGCAGCCTGGTCTCGGTGCTCACTGGGGCAGTGAGGGGAAATGGGGAATAGCTCTGGGGCACCGAGCACACCTGAAGATCACGGCTGCGCAGTCCGCTCAAGCCCGGGCTGATGGCCCCCGGTCAGAGGTGTGTCCTCTCCCTGCACCCCACGTCCCCCCGCCTCCTCAGCTCACCTGCTGCCCCAGCCCCAAGGCAACAGGGACAGACAACGCCACTGCAGGCATCGCCAGCACCCCCGGTAAAATAACTGTCTCTTGCTGATGTGAATTGCAGCTGATGTTCACTGCGGGACCTCGCTGACAGGCCTGAAGCCCCTGAGGTAAGCGATGTTTCCTGAGCTGGAATTGGGTCTGTGCAGAAGGGTCAGACGACCTCGTGTCCCTGCACCCATTTGCCTGAGAGCCGGGGCTCCCGCACGGCCCTTCCTGCCTTTGCCTCTTGCGCCAGCTGGTGCGGAAGGGAAGCGCTGGCAAAGCAGGGAACGCACGCGTGTCTCTCCTCCTTGCTGAGCTCAGAGGCTCCCAGTGGGGTGGGCAGCTCTCTGACAACATCTGCTTTCCTGGTTCCTGCAGGAACTGCCCGGTTTTAATGGCGCAGCAAACTCAAAAGATGCAGCTAATGCTGGAGGAGGTGGCTCGGCTGAGGGCAGAGATCAGCAGCGTGAAGCAGGTGCTGCGGCGTGTTGGGGAAGGAGGCTTGGCTGGGCAGAAGCCCTTGGGGCTGTGGGTGTGTGGGACTGCTGACTGCAGTCAGCCAGCCTTTGCCCCAGGGGCCTCCTGGGCTGCACAGGCCCTTCTCCGGCCCCACTTTCACCGGCCGCTTCAGGCAGCGCAGGACTCCCTTGGCACGCCAGCACCTCTGGCTGCTCTGGCTGGGCTCCTCAGGCAGGGGTGGGACCCAGGCACGCTCACGGGGGGCCAGCCATCGCTGGCAGGGCTTGAGTCCGCCTTCCACCTGCCCTGGAGAGTGTGGAGGATGGGGACGAGGGTGTGGGGACCCTCATCAACCCACCTCGGGGCCGTGGCCATGGCTGTGGACACAGACACTGTTCCTCAGTCCTGCAGCTCCGTGGAGAGGGTTTGCCTTGCCTTTCTGACAGTGGCCCTTTGCCGCTCCGGGCGCTAGTAGCCACGCTGAACGTTGATGTGCTCCTTTTCTCTGTTTGTTTATGGCGTTCACAGGAAGTCGAGGAAATGAAGCAGGCAGCATCTGAGAGGGCTTTGGAAGCCTACGTGGAGATGTCTGACTGGGCCCTGCAAAGCTCTGGTATGGACACAAGCAGCCCCGTCTCCTTGCCCTGCGCTTGTCTGCAGCCCTCCCCAAAGGCGCCTGCGCTCCAGGCGCTGCTCTCCAAAGTGGGGGAGCTGAAATGCTTGGGGGGTCCCAGGGCAAGGCTGTGGCAGAGCAGCTCTCTCAGACTCCCTCCCAACCCTGCCCTCGGCATCCTCACGCTGCCTCTGGCGCTGCCCCCGCACGTGTTCCTGTGCGGACGGAGGGGCTCTCTTCCTCTCCTCAGCATTGGAAAAGGAGATGGCCGGGCCGTCCTTGGCTGCCCACGCAGCAAGCCCTCAGCTTGGGTCTGCTGCCATTCACATGGGCACCGTCTGTCTCCCAGAACCCTCAGACCTTCTCCTGCTGGCGCTGGGAGTGCAGCAGTCACCAGGCACGTGGCCGCTGTCATTCCCCTGCGTGGCTGGGCAGCTGGGCAGCCCACCAGCCTGGGACGAGGACAGGACTGACAGAGGCGCAGCTGGCCGGCGGTGTCAGAAATAGTGTCTGAGCACCAAGCCCTCCTCGTCTGTGGCCTCTTGCAGTCGTCTGCTTTCCCTTCCCTGCAGGTGCCAGCATTGACCTGCAGAGAACTTCGGAGACCTACACCTGCAAAAACGACTGGTTCTGGAGGTTTATTGAGTTCTTTTGCACTCCCCGCAGTCCCGATCGCATTTTGCAGGTATTGTAGCAGAAATCGAGAGGGAATTCTTTCCTTTCTTCCTGTGAAGTTGGAGACTGACCTCAGGGCTCTCCCTTCGGTCCAGTGTTGCGCCGTCTTGGGGGTGGGAGGCGAGAGGTGGGGGGTGCCCTGCAGAGCCCCTGGGCAGGGATGTGTTTCTGCAAGGCCCTGACTAGAATGGTTTCGTAACCGCTGTTCTCCTCTGCTCCATAATACTGACAGCCCTGGCAAAGGTCGGTCAGGGAAGGAGGCCTCCTGCTTCTGTCCACTTCCTCACACACACCTCATTTCAAGCTGAAATAGACCCCACAGACACACCGGTGCCTACGCTTCAAGCTACGTGGGCAGTTGTCTTGGCCCCAACACTCTCTCACGCTTCATTGCTCTGGCTTTCTGGTTGCAGCCGGATGTTTCCCCAGGAAACTGCTGGCCTTTCCCAGGGCATCAGGGCCAGGTGGTCATCAGGTTGCCAGCGCGAGTCCACCTGACTGCCATCACTGTGCAGCACATCTCCAAAGAAGTCTCTCCATCTGGGACCGTCACCAGCGCCCCCAGGGACATCGCTGTCTTTGTAAGTCTCTGCTGGGTGCTTCTGGTGCGGATCTGGTCCTGGGGGAAAGCCATGACAGGGTCTTCCTTGCTTTTGTGCCTCCTCTGAGGTTGGAGTCCCGGTCTCCTGAGCACTGCAGGGCCCTGGTGAGGCTCTAGGAGTCTCCTCCTAAGGGCTCTAGAGGTCTCCTCCCTCTTAAGACTTGTTCTGGCCAAGCAGCTCAGGGTTCTTGACTAAAACTCAAGCGGAGCCTGAGCTCCACCGTAACCAGTGCTAGACTAGGGCTAGAGCCCCAGGGGAGGGTGGGTAGGTAACAGGGCTGACCCAGCACCTACGTTCCCTCTTTGTCGGGACGAGTCTGAGCTGCTCTCCTTGTGCTTTGCCCCACAGGGAGTGGATGTGGACGGAGAAGAGGAAACTCTCCTGGTGACCTTCATGTACGATGTGGCAAAAGAGGCCATTCAGACCTTCCCTCTGAAGGTGCGATGCACGCACGGTGTTGGGGGAAGATGCCAGGGAGCAAAGCAGGTTTGCCTGCAGGGCCATGGCAGGAGGAGCGTGAATGCTTTCTCCCTGGGCAGAGGGGGCCTGGGTCACCGCCAGGAGAGAGCTGGTGGGGTTGGGAGGGCTGAGTGGCACGCGGTGGTGCTAGCAAAAGGACAGTGAGGGCAAGGTCAGGCCCGTGGGAGCATGAGTCCCAAGAGATCCCTGGCTGCCTTCAGCAGAGCCCGCTGCACACGCAGCCACTGCACCCGAGCAACGTCTTTGTGCCATGGAGAAACCGAGACGCCCGCTGGAGAAAGCCGTCGGGCAGCACCCTGGCTCCATCCCGTGGCCTGCTGGCAGGCTGGACGGTGTCCTCTCCTCCCAGCATAGCATGCCCCTTCTCTCCCGCTGCTCTCACGCCTGCCCGCAGGAAAGCGGGCAGAGCAGACAGCGGGAGCTCGGGGGGGGTGTCACACCAGCTGCCCCACGCAAAGGAGCACCTCCCCGGCCTCTCTGCCGGCACAGAGCGAGGCGCAGAGGGAAGGGGCAGAGGGGAGGGAGGCTGAGCCCCAGCCGGGCCCATGCAGAGGGTGCCAGGTGCCTTCCCCCTCCCCGTGTCCCCAGCCTCCCCAGCACCCCGCTACCAGAGCCAGCCTCAGGTTTCCACAGCCGCTCCCACCCACTGTCAGGAGCTTGTTCCTGAGCAGGAGCAGGGCTGGTGGGGGGAGATACCTTGACTGCATTGTGGCTCTTAACACCTCCGATTCCTCTTCCCTCTTTTCCTCGCAGAACGCCCCGCATCCCAGAGCCTTCTCCTATCTCAAACTCCTTGTGAAGAGCAACTGGGGAAAACCAAAGTACACATGCATTTACCGAGTGCAGGTTCATGGGAAGATGGCAAAACCAAACAGCCTCAACTGAAACCAGAGACAGAAAAAGGACAAACATAAAAAAGAAGAAAAAGAATAATGTTGCTGCGACTCAGATTGGTGTAGAAGATTTGTCTCCTAAGTTGGGTGCACAATAAGGTCCATTGCAGGGAGGGCAGTCGTGGGAAAGCAACAGAAGATCGGCGAGGAGGATTGTTAATACGCTCAAGTGACTCACAGCTGGGTGCTGGAAAACACATATATCACACTAATTGTTATTCAGTCTCGGACGCTTGCAAGAAAAACACTTGCACTTCGATAACATAAACCTGTGATGGACTCAGGGACACCTTATCCAGCCACTTGAGAATCCTGGCCTGGTGCTGAAGAAGATCAAAGCACAGTGGGAAAACGATGCCTGTTTGAACCCTTTAAATGCCAGGCAGAACAGGGAGTCCGTGCGTGCTCTTGCTCACAAGGACTCTCTCGCTGCCAAGGGCTCTTGCTAACAAGGACTCTCTCTCACTCCACGGTGCCCGCAGTCCCTGCTTCCGTGCCTCTGCCCGGGTGTTGCTTCGGAGATTCCCTGGTCTGTGAGGTATCGAGAAGAAACTTGTTCTTTGCCTTTCATCCGTGGTTTTGTGGTTGTTCCTGCGTCCTGCCCGCATCGGCTCACACAGCGGGGTTACAACCAGGGACTGAGTCTGGTAAATAGGTAAACGTAGCTCCTTGTGAAGAACAAACAGCGAAGAATACCACATCCCCGAAGAGACTGGAGGGACCGATAACAAGCTCGCAAAATAAATGGGGGAGTTGCAAAAGCTGCTGCATTTATCTTCCCCAGTCCACACAAAGAGATTCCTCTATTATCAGCTCAAACCAGCCACCGTACACCACTAGGAACCACCCAAGACCTACCATGAAGCCCCTAACAGAGTTAATGTGCATGTGCCAAGGGGATGTGAATATGGAGATGAGTTCTGGAAATGTAATGAACGTGGCAATGAGTGCTGAGACATGTAACGACCACGCATATTCTGTATGGATGTAAGTCTCTGTGAATCTCACATTCAGTGGACATGTCAGGTGGAGAGATCCCCCACGTCCCCGGTGCTGAATAAAAGAATGCCTGCTTCTTAAGACTACATCGGTGTTAAGAAGTTCATTCCCGATTTCGGTGACAGTTTCTGGCGACCCAGATGGGACTCTGCCTCTGAATCTCGACAGATCCTTGGAATTGCAGGGCCTCCATCCGGCACCGAGGGATTCTCAGGGAGAACCTCCGATCCCCGGACCAAAGAGCTCCGAGCAAGGCCCCTGGAAAGGTGAAGGCATTCTTTTCTTTAAGGGATATTAAGGGTTGCCTGTCCATAAGGCGAGGCATAAGCCTCGCAGGGTTGGGCTGTAAAGGTACCTAAGGGAAGGAGTTGGTCTCACTGGATGAAAGCCTGTGAGAAACGCGGCTGATAAGCGTAAAGGTATTGTCCTCAACACCAGGCGGGGAAGGGCCGCACCAAGAGCAAAGGTCTGGTATAAAAGGTTCAGGCCCTAAGGTTTTGTTATTTTGTCTTGTGTAATAAGTGCTATGTTCAGTTGTCATTTTTCTTTGTGTTTTGTGTTGTTCGTTCTACTAGTACTATCCTATAATGGGTAGCAAGCCCTTGGCGGAAGGGGGAATTTTGAAAAAGTCTCCTTTAGGTTGTATACTCCTTTAGGTTGTATACTGAAGCGTTGGAAACAAATAGGAGGGGACCCGCTCACGAGAAAGCAGCTGATTGAATATTGTAACAATTGGTGGCCGTTATGTACTTCAGAAGATCAAGAAAAATGGACAAGAAATGGGACTTTAAAATAGAATACAATTTTACAGCTTATGTTATTTTGTAGCAGGGAAAACAAATGGGATGTATGTAGATTTGTTTTTCACTTTAAGAAACCACCCAGAGTGGCAGAAGGATTGTGGGCGATAACCAGATATCAGAGACGGTTATTCGGAATGAGACATGCTACGCCAAAAGCCATTAATTGGTCAAAATCGTATGAGGTTAAACAAGAACCAAATGAATCGCCACCTGCATTTATGGAACGAGTAAAGAATACTGCTAGGAAATACACGAACGTGGACCCCGAGAGGAGGCTGGGCAATTGGCCTCTATTTTTATGGGACAATCTGCCCCGGATGTACAAAAGAAACTCCAAAAGTTAGAAGGAGAAGATTCGAGGGACTTGGGAACATTGGTGTAAGTAGCTTGGACCATCTAGAATAACAGAGAAAAGGAGAGGGAGAATCAAAGAGAAGGGAGATTAATTGCCGCATTGACGGGAGTTGCTCCGGGAAGAATGAACGGGGCCCGGGGAAGTAGAGGAGGCTACAGAAGAGTTGGGAAGGAACTCGTTTAGCAGAAGCTCAGTGCGCGATCTGCAAAGAGCGAGGACATTGGAAAAACGCGTGCCCTAGAGTCAGTAACCAAGGCTCGATCCTGCAGCCTGTCAAGGTGATGGCTTTAGGTGATGGTTTAGGGAAGCGTTGCAAAACAGGTAGTAATAAGTCACCTACGTAAACAAATCAATAGCAGGCATGCATCGAGGATTGCTGAAGAGGAAAGTTCATCTGGAGGGCAACTGACGGAGAGGAAGATACGACCACCAGATGAAGTAAACGACCACCAGAACGACCGTGATTCGCGAAATGACTTGCCTCATGATTGTGCAATTGGTTCTGGGAGGGGGCGTGCTTATGTTAATGATTTAGGGAAAACGAATGAATACGTAACAATTTTGTAAATATAAATGGCTCAAAATAAGATCATTGTGGGAGCACTTATGGTGGAAAATCCCCAGTGCGACCGCAGCGCTGCTAATAAAGAATACCTGCTCTACAGGACCATCTGCTGTTGAGTTTATTTCTTTGCTTCAGCTCGTCTCTGTAATCCTGAAAGTTGAAAATATTATAACCATCTGATTTAGGTGAGACCCCCAAAGAGTGACCTTTGGAAGTCTCAAAGAGGGGAACTGTTACACCCAGGGACTGAGCGTCTGGTCAATGGTACTTGACTCCTCCCTGAGGAGGGGTTCAGAAAGCCCGGGGGGTCCTTTCTGAGCCCCGGGACCCAACGGGAAGGTCTCCCTGACGGCTGGTCTGACCCCGGCCCCTGTGCAGTAAATAACCAAGTGTGCCCTTCCAGCGTGTCACAGAGTCATGGAATGTGTTGGGTTGGAAGGGACCCTTAAAGGCCATCTCGTCCAACCCCCGGCAGTGAGCAGGGACGTCTTCAACTAGATCAGGTTGCTCAGAGCCTCATCCAGCCTGGCCTTGGATGTCTCCAGGGATGGGGCCTCCACCCTCTCTCTGGGCAACCTGGGCCGGTGTCTCACCACCCTCAGTGTAAAGAGCTTCTTCCTAATGTCTGATCTAAACCTGCCCTGCTCTAGTTTAAAGCCATTGCCCCTCGTGCTGTGGCTCTGTGCCCTCGCAAACAGCTCCTCCAGCTCTCCTGGAGCCCCTTCAGGGACTGGAAGGGGCTCTAAGGTCTCCCCGGGGCCTTCTCTTCTCCAGGCTGAACCCCCCCAGCTCTCTCAGCCTGTCCCCACAGCAGAGGGGCTCCCGCCCTCGGATCACCTCCGCGGCCTGTCTCGTAAAGCGCTGCCACATTCACCGCTGACTTTGTTAAATCGCTGGTTTATGTTAATAAATATTTCCCCACTTCTCTCCCACAAGTGAAGCCAATGGCTGCGCGCGCCACAAATTGGCCCTTGGTGCCGGGCTCCTGAAATGCCCCTAATGCTGCCACCACTCCCGGAACGCTCCCAGTGGCCACTCCTGTGCTAAAGCGCCACCGCGCAGGGAGCGGGGCGCGGCGGGGAGGAGTTGGTGGGATCGGCGGTGTGTGTTTGGGAGACCCCGCTTTCTGCCCCCAGTGGAGGGCGCGGGGCTGGGGCAGCCGGCAGTGTGGGGCCTGCGAGGCTGCCTGCGCCCGGCCGGTGCCACTTCTGCCGGGACGAGCCCAAATTCGGGGGTCAGCAGCATCAGAAGCTCCGCTGGAGGCAGCGCCTGTGCTGGAGCCATGGTGGGTGCACTCCTGCTCTCACCAAACTAGCTTGTTCTGGCATCTCTCCCCATCTACTCTCCTCAAGGATACAACATCCCAAGACTTCCTTGTATCCAACTAAGCCCAGCAGATGTCTAACCCATCCGCTTACAAAGCGTTTCAAACTTAGCTACATTATTCCAGTAAGGAGGAACCAGATGTTCTTTTCAACTGGGTATCAGTAAGGCCTGAGGGGCTTTCCACCCCAGCCTTTTGTGCTGTTCAAGGCTACTGTATCACCAGCGACGGTATCACCCTGGCAGCAGCCATTGGCACCTGCTGTTCTGTAACCTTCAGCAGTCCCACCACAGAAGGGTCAGCTGAAAGACCGGGTAAGGCAGACAGCTGTGTAATGTCCTCAGTCCCTCCAGCTGCTATACCAACAGCCCACCGATACGCTTTCGGGTCTTTGAAATACCCTCTCTTGAGCAAGTCTACGCCAAGGATGCACGGAGCGTCTGGGCCACTCACAATGGAGCGCTTCCGCCATTTATTCCCAGTTCGGCTCACTTTGGCCGAAGTACAGTCAGTTCTTGAGACCTGTCACACCAGAATCAGCAACAGATTTTGTCCCTTTATGAGTCAATGGCAATAGGGTACACTGTGCACCGCTGTCCACCATGTCTTTATGCTTTTGTGGCTCTAATACACGAGGACATCGAATCCACACAGCCCAATAAACTCGGTTATCCCTCTCCCCCTCCTGGCTGGAGGCAGGGCACCTCTAATGTTGAGGACAACATCTACAGTTAGCAGATGAGTTCCGACCCGGACCAGAGAACTGCTCCCTGGGCACTGGAGCAGCCACCCTCCTGGAAGAATTCTTTCTTCTATCTGTTTTACCTTGCAACTAGTGCCTGTAGGGCCAAGGTAGGTCCTTCATCGCACTTACTCAGGTCCTCTCCATAGGCACCGAGGTAAAACCACAAGGTGTCTCGTAGTGTCTTCTTTTTCTTCCAAGTCGGTCTCGTAGGAGGGCATCTTCTCCTAATGGCTGCGACATGGGTCCATGCAGGGGAAAAGCGGGATGTTTCTTCCATCCTAGACAGTTTCTCAAACAGTGTCTCCTTTTTCTCAATCATCTTCTCAGTTTTATCAGCTTCCCCGCTGCAGAGCTGGCCGGGGGCGGCGGCCAGGGAGTGGGGCTGCCGAGGGCAGCAGGGCAGTGCGCGCTATGATAAGTCTATGGGGCCGGATGGGATTCACCCAAGAGTACTCAGGGAGCTGGCGGGAGAGCTCACCAAGCCTCTCTCCATCATTTATCAACAATCCTGGTCAACAGGGCAGGTACCAGATGCCTGGAGGGTGGCTAATGTGACGCCCATCTACAAGAAGGGTCGGAAGGAGGATCCGGGGAACTACAGGCCTGTCAGCCTGACCTCGGTACCAGGAAAGATCATGGAGAGGATCATCTCGAGTGAGCTCTCACGGCAAGCGCAGGGCAGCCAAGGGATCGGGGCCAGCCAGCATGGCTTTAGGAAAGGGAGGTGCTGCTTAACCAACCTGATCTCTTTCTATGACCATGTCACCCGCCTTCTGGATGCAGGGAAGGCTGTGGACGTTGTCTATCTGGACTTTGGCAAGGCCTTTGACACCGTCCCCCACAGCATTCTCCTGGAGAAGCTGGCGATCCATGGCATAGACGAGTGTACTCTTTGCTGGGTTAAAAACTGTCTGGCTGGCCGTGCCCAGAGAGTTGGGATTAATGGGGTGAAATCCTCTTGGCGGCCGGTCACCAGTGGTGTCCCTCAGGGCTCAGTTTTGGGGCCGGTTTTAATGTCTTTACCAATGATGTGGATGAGGGGATTGAGTGCACCCTCAGTAAGTTTGCAGATGACACCAGACTGGGTGGGGGTGTTGATCTGCTTGAGGGTAGGAAGGCTCTCCAGAGGGACCTGGACAGGCTGGATCGATGGGCCAAGGCCAACTGTATGAGGTTTAATAAGGCCAAGTGCCGGGTCCTGCATTTCGGTCACAACAACCCACAGCAACGCTACAGGCTTGGGGCAGAGTGGCTGGAAAGCTGCCCGGCAGAAAAGGACCTGGGGGTGCTGGTGGACGGCCAGCTTAACATGAGCCAGCAGTGTGCCCAGGTGGCCAAGAGGGCCAACAGCATTCTGGCTTCTACCAGGAATAGCGTGGCCAGCAGGAGCAGGGAAGTGATGGTGCCTCTGTACTGGGCACTGGTGAGGCCCCACCTCGAGTGCTGTGTTCAGTTCTGGGCCCCTCTGTACAAGAGGGACATTGAGGTGCTGGAGCGTGTCCAGAGGAGAGCGACCAGGCTGGTGAGGGGTCTGGAGACCAGGGCATATGAGGAGAGGCTGCGGGAGCTGGGCATGTTTAGCTTGGAGAAGAGGAGGCTGAGGGGAGACCTCATTGCCCTCTACAACTCCCTGAAAGGAGGGTGCAGAGAGGTGGGGGTTGGCCTCTTCTCCCAGGGGAATAATGACAGGACCAGAGGAAATGGCCTGAACTTGCGGCAGGGGAGGTTTAGGTTAGATATTAGGAAGAATGACTTTACTGCAAGAGTGGTCAGGCACTGGAACAGCCTGCCCAGGGAGGTGGTTGAGTCACCATCCCTAGAGGTGTTTAAGAAATGTCTAGATGTGGCACTTCAGGGCATGCGCTAGTGTGGAGATTGTAGGTTGTTTGGTTGGACTCAATGATCTCCAAGGTCTTTTCCAACCATGAAGATTCTGTGATTCTAAGATCAGGAGGGGGATGCCCTCAGCGTAGGAGCTTCCTTGGGGAATGGAGATCCTCTAGGGGCCGGGCAGCAGATTCGGTGAGCCCTTTTGGGTGAGGGGACACTGCAGGGTTCAAACAGACCCAGAAGTTTCTGTGGGTTCCTGGGGCCGGCTTCTGAGCACAGCTGCCAGATGTGCCAACAGAGGTGATGCTCACCTGGATCTCCTACATGCAATCAGGGAAAAAAGGATCAGGGCTGTGATAATGGAGTGGCAGCCTTGGCTGCAGTGTCCCTGAAGTAGCGGGTTCTCAGCTCCCCAGGGGAGCAAGCAAGGAGAGACACAGAGTGCAGACAGCAGGTCTCAGAGGGGAAGACTCTGAAGTAACAACCGAAAGGCCGCAAGAAGGTCTCCCCGGAGCCTTCTCTGCTCCAGACGGAACAGCCCCAACTCTCTCAGCCCGTCCTCACAGCAGAGGGGTTCCATCCCTCCGATCATTTCTGTGGCATTCCTCTGGCCCGTTCTGTGAGGCAGCAGCAGGAATGCAGGGAGCTCTGCCTGGGGACAGACAGACTCGGCTGGGAGCTGAGGCGTCAACAGGAGAGGACAGAACAACCTGGGAAACTGGCAGCTTTGTGGCGGGTGAACGTCTGCTCCAGACTTCATACCAACAAACAAGCAACAGCTAGTCAGGGATGTAAAAGCCAGGGCTAAGAAGGTAGAGTTGAGGCTCCTGAGAGAAAGGAAAAAGGCCGAGAGCAGGAGACGTCTGGAGAGCAGGCTTTGGCCTGCTGGGGGACTGGCTTGGAAGAATCCTGTGGGATACGGCCCTGCGGAGAAGCAGGGTGCGGAGGGCTGCTTGAGGATCTCCTCTTCACGCTCCACAATGGCCCGCCTTGACATTCAGAAAGGACGGCGTGGATGAGAAAGAAGCTGCTGACAAAACCCAAGCCTGAAGAGGAAGCACAGAGGAGGTGGAAGCTGGCTGCCTGCCAGCCTCAGGGGTTTTGTGTTTCCATACCGGAGACAGGCAGTTGTGTGTGCGTGTGCTTGTTTATGTGGGGGGGAACTGAGGGATGAGGAGATCCTGGGGCCGGCTTCTGGATAGAGGATGTAAAACCAGCTCCTGGAGGGATCCCTTTTCTCTGTGTGTCTCTACAGGTCTATATTTCCCACTGACGTAGTCTGCCATACAGGCAGCGCACCGTACCAATACCCTCCCTGGTATTTTGGTGATGGTTGTCACGGTACTTCCTACTTGAGTCGGAAATTCTATTGAACTAGTACCTCCTTTAATTGTCTATCGTGGCCTGCAACTCCTCAGGTTATCTTGTGAGAGACAGCACCACCAGGGTGAGCCATCAGCATAGAAACATTGACAGCTGAGCAAATGGATCTTCATTCCAGGGCAATGGAGCTTCACTTCAGGGGAACCGTGAGAAACTCTGGGATATGGCCAAGAGAAACCTCCAGAAGTTTACAAGGAGAAGTGTCCGGTCCTGCACTGAGGGGGAGGAAGGTGCATCAGAGCCCGCTGGGACCTAACGTGCTGAGCAGTGGTCCTGAGGAGAAGGTGCTGGGAACTGGAGTGGCCCCCCAAAGAAAAGTGTCCCCCTGCGTGCAGCTCCCCATTTTGGAGGAGTGGGGAGGAACTGGAGAGTGCCCAGAGGAGGTCTGCCCAGGTGTGGTTCAGCGTATAGTGCACATGCGCTGCGTGGGGAGGCTGAGGAATGTGGGCTTCTTTGCCCCTTTGGCCCCATGGTGGAGAGGCTCTGGGCAGGACAGGGGTTGCTCGAAGGACGGTTTCAGAGATGATGGGGCTTTTCTTCTTCGTGGGAGACCGCATGAGAAAGAAAGAATGCCAGAACTTGTAGCTTGGGAGGTTTAAACAGGAAACGGGAGAAAGAAACGTCACTCCAAGGGCAGTGCTGTGGAAAAGGCGGCCATCCAGAAAGAATGTGGATCAGCCCGTGGCTTTGTGTCTAAAGACATATCCCCGAAGGATGGCGAGACTTCAGAAAGCTTAGTGAGTTGCTCAGGCGAGAGCAAGGTGGAGAAGCAGGGGAGATGTCTGCAGCCTGCAGGGAACATGCCCAGGTGTGGAACACAATAGGACAGCCTGCGGTGGTTTCAACAGTGTGGGGCTGTTGAAATGTGAAAAGCCCCCAAGAGATCCAAGGTCTTAATCTCCGTGTCTGTGACTGTTACCTCTGCCACTGATGCCTATAAGGAGTACAAGAGCCTGATGGCCTCCTCGTCCCCACCTGGGAGCCTGGGAGGTGTCCTGCTGTCATTCTGCACGTGTCATTGCACCTCCCTTCCCACATCATCCGCATGGAAGAGCAACTTGGAAGACATCATCCTGATTATGGAACAGGTCATCCGGAGTGCCATTATGTGGCACATGAAGAACAACCAGGCGATCAGGCACAGTCAGCATGGGTTCATGAAAGGCAGATCGTGCTTGACAATCCTGATCCCCTTCTAAAACAAGGTGACCCGCTGAGTGGATGAGGGAAAGGCTGTGGATGTTGTTTACCTGGAGTTTAGTAAAGCTTCTTGACACAGTTTCCCACAGCGTTCTCCTGGAGAAATTGGCTGCCCATGGCTTGGATGGGCGTACGCTTCGCTGGGTGAAAAACTGCTGGGACAGCCGGGCCCAATGAGTGGTGGTGAATGGAGCTCAATCCAGTGGGCGGCCGGTCACAAGTGGTGTTCCCCAGGGCTCAGTACGGGGGCCGATTCTGTTTAAAATCTTTATCAATGATCTGGACGATGGGATCGATTGCACCCTCAGTATGACACCAAGTTGGGTGTGAGTGTCGACCTGCCCAAGGGTAGGAAGGCAGGAGAAGAGGAAACGGCATCAAGTTGCACCAGGGGACGTTTAGATTGGACGTCAGGAAAATTTTTTACACTGAAAGGGTTATTAAGCATTGGAACAGGCTGCCCAGGGAAGTGGTGGAATCACCATCCCTGGAGGTATTTAAAATTAGACGGGTAGACGTAGTGCTTAGCGACATGGTTTAGTGATGGTTTTTGTCAGTGTTAGGTGGATGGTTGGACTGGATGATGTGAAAGGTCCCTTCTAACCTAAGCAATTCTATGATTCTGTGACCCCCCAGTTTCTCTAGGAGGCGGTCTGGGCTACCTTCTTCCTCCAGTACCCAACTTGCAGACGTTCTGGTCTCTCTAGCGTCCAGTCCAGACTTAGGCCCTCAAAAATTACTTGCTCGCAGGTGTGTTTTACTCTCTGGTTTCTCTTGTTTGGTGTTTGCTTGTGATTAAACCACTACCATACACACCAATCTTAAGTGCACACCCGCCAGTCTCACCAGTTGCTGGTCCCCCAAAGTACAAAAGAACTTAGGGCTTGTGGTTCCCACTCCGGTTGCTGGCACTTGAACCTCCATCTGTGCACAGAGCAGAGATCTCCCTTGCCCCACAAAGCTCTTGGAAAGGGAGGTATTAAGAAAACAGGGCAGGCTGCGGTGATCCGTTGCAGGGCACAGCCAGGGAAGTGTCCTGACCAGCCATCTGGTTACACATGACCATCTCCTTTCAGCCCTTTTCTCTCTATTTTCCCATGGTCGTTCGTCTACAAACCTTTGATCCTTTCCTAGACATCCCATGGCAAGTCTTGCACAGTCCCCAAATGCACTTTCTGGCGTCCCAACATGAGTCTCAGACCCCGAAAGAAAAAAAACCCTCTTCCGTTGGCAAGGTCACCGTGCAAGGCTCTCCCATTGGCTCACTTAACTAACTGAATTGATGCAACTATGCCAGGACTTTCTTGGAAGGATTTTTTTTCCTTTTGGGTTTTGAATTGTTCCTCTGAAAACATGGCAACTTCTGTCCTAGAAATGGCAATCCTTTCTTTTTTATCTAAGGGTTGGAGACTAGGTCAGGTGAAAATCCCTATATGGTGTATGTAGGTGTTTGCAGCCTTGTGCAGGAGGAGTTGGGCATATTAGAATCCAAGCATCATAGAATGGTTCAGGTTGGAAGGGACCTAAAAGATCATCTAGTCCAACCCCCTGCCGTGAGGAGGGACGTCTTTCACTAGTTCAGGTTGCTCCAAGCTCCTGACCTTGGACACGTCCAGGGATGGGGCATCCACAACTGCTCTGGGCAACCTGTTCCAAGGTCTCACCACGCTCATCATAAAGCATTTCTTCCTTATGGCCAACCTAAATATAACCTCTTCCAGTGTAAAGCCATTGCCCCTTGTTCTGCTATTAAAGGCCCTGGTAAAAAGTCTCACTCCATCTTTCTTGGCCTATGACCACTGCGATTTCATCTGCAAACACTGTGGAGAGAGCCCAGAGATCTCCCAAGACAGGGTTTGGAGGCCTCAAGCACTTGACCAGTATCTAGAGGCTGAGAGCCCTGGGCTCAGTGGTTTGGAGACTGGGGACGGTATAGGAGGAGCCTGAGCGTGCTGGAAGGGTGCTTTCAGAGCTGGTGGAGCTTTTCTTCCTAGTGGAAAACAGCCTGAGAAAGAAAGAACTCCCCAACATGCAGGTGGGGAGGTGCAGCCTGGCCACGAGGAGAAAGAAACGTCACTCCAAGGGCAGTGCTGTGGTGCAACACGCCACCCAGAAGGAGTCTGGATCAGCCCAAGGCTTTGTGTTTCAAGGAAGAGCCAGGGAGGACGGAGAGATCTCAGCAAAGGAAGGTGACAGCAAGATGGGGCAGCCGGGTGGATGACTGCAGCCTGCAGGGAAAGAGGCAGAGGTGATGGGACACCGTAGGACAGCCTGTGGTGGAGAAGATAGAGGGATGTGGCAAAGCTGGAAGTCCCCTAACAGAGCCAGCCTCTTCATGTCTTGGGCTACAGCTGTTGTCTCTGCCACTGATGCCTCTGAGACAACCAGCCCTTCCAGCACTGGGGTCTCGTTGCCTCCTTGTCCATACTCAGGAGCCTGGGAGGTGTCGTACCATAGTCCTGCCCTTGGCATTGCACATCTCCACATCCCACTGTCCCAGGAAGAGCCCTGAGGAAGGAGTGAGGGAGAGGATCTCCCTTCCTGGGGGCTGGGGGTCAGGCCTTGGCCCTTTGGGCGATGGAGTCAGGGCTTGGCCCTTTGCATTAATGAAACACATCCACGTTTACCCAGCATCAGAGTCACCTTCAACTTGCTTTTCCCGACCGGCCATCGCTGCCTCCAGTTTTCTGCTGTAACCAGACCCTGGGGGCAATTCCTCAGTGGTGTCCCTCAGTGGGACCCATCAACACCACAAGAAACTTTGGAGTTTGAACCCGACTTTGACTCCTTGAGAGGTTCCTTCAACTTCCTCGCAGCGTCGGAGGTTCACGGACTGGGCCTCGAACCCACCAGAGGGGTCATTAAAACTCCTTGGGCTGGTCCTCTGCATCTGAGCTGGGCTGGGCTCCTGGGATGGAGGGAGCTCACGGCAAGCGGGCAGCGCTGCAGAGAGACAGCTCTGCCCGGGAGCAGCTCCTCTGCCAAGCGCAGCAGGGCTGAGGGCACTGCCAGGGTGTCTCAGGGAGATGAGCAAGGCAGAGAGAGAGCTTGAAGGTGTCAGGATTGGGAGGACGACTGAGAGCTCACTGGAGGAGAAATCTTTGCAGCCCTTGACAGGGTAAGTCTGCGGGTGCAGGGCACTGCAGGCGGAGTTGCTGGAGGCATCTCCTAAAGCTGGCACAGCCACAGCTTACGGGATCTGTACATGTGGGAGCTCTTGTCAGGCACTTTGAATAGCTGTGAAGGTGGGTGTGCAGCCAGGGGTGCCCAGGGCTGTCCTTCAGAGCAGGCTCCCTGCACCCCAGGGGTCTGTGTGCCGGGGCAGGGACTCCGCCACCTGCCAGGGTCAGCTCTCAGCCTGCCTGGGAAGCCCACCACATCACTGTGGGGAGAAGTTCTGCATGGAAGGAGCATCCCCCGGCGGGGCAAGGTCCTGCTGCTGAGAGGGTTCTGCGTGGCTGAGGGCTGCTCACAGCTGCAGATCACTGCAGGACATTCCCTGGAGACTTCCAGAAGCACAGCAAGGAGGGGGCCAATGGTGATGATTTTTGGTCTGGTGTCTTCTAACATCTCATTGGATTCTTTTCCAGCCTAAAGGTTTCAGCAAATCCAGCACCTCATGCTAAGTAGAGCTAAGCAAGCAGCACAAATCACACCGAATGATAATCCTAAATCATTTATTCTACTTAAAACGTATGTATTTATGCTGAACAATTAATATCCCGCAAGGAGAAGGAAGGAGCACAGGGTCTCCCCGCCCTGCTCAGCCCTGGGCAGCCCCAGCATGACGTCAGAGGTGACACCACTGTGAGGTCACAGCTGGCTGCCTGCACAGCGCTGTGGCGTGTGGGGCAGGAGCCCACAGTTGCCCTGTGGCTGCGGCCCTGGACAGGCTCCTGCTGGCTGCGGCGAGAGGCTGCTGCTGGAGCTGGTTTTGGGGACAGGACACGCCCTGGTCTCTCTGTGGAGACATCTGCTGAGCATGTGCCTCTTGGCCGCGTACGTACGACATGTTTCTGCTGCGGATGGGGGGTAGAACGGGGGTGTCTGAGGGCCGGTGCCAGCAAAGGGCAGAGCAGAGGGTGCTCCCCAGCCAGCAGCCCGGGGCTCCCAGTGGGGCGCCTCAGCTTGGGCGCTGCTCGTGCTGTGGCCATTCTCAGGGGAGCCAAGAGCAAAGCCCCTCGGCAGCCATTTGCTGCAGCCCCAAGCTTTGGCTGCGGCAGGACAAACTGCCCCGTAGCCAGACGCTCGGGTGCAGAGCCAAGCCTCCGCAGGGCAAGGGTTTTCCCCAGTTCAGGCAAGAGACCGCGCCGGTCTGTGGAGGCCTCTGGGAGGAAAGGCGGACAAGGCTCCTGCGCTTCCCAGCTCTGCGGGAAAACACTTGCCCTAAGAGGGATGTGTGTGGTGGCAAGGGAGAACAGGCCTGCTTCCTCAGCCAGAGGGAGAGCAAGGTCCGCACCAGAAAGACTGCTGGAAAGCACTCTTCGTGTGCTCGACGTCTTTGCTTCCTGGGATGATCTTCCTGGAGACCTTCCTTTGGGGAAGAGCTGCCGGCAGCGTTGAACGATGTGGACAGAAATCGTGTTCCTGCTGGACGCTGCTCTGTCAGTTCTCTGTCAGCAGCAGGCTTCCAAAACGGTGTCTGTTTGGCCTGAAAAGGGAAATCCGCCTGTGAAGGGGTTTGTCCAAGGCTTGGATCATGACAGCACCAGGACTCCCTCTTTTTCAGGCAAAAGATGGCCCTGCAGAAGAAGGCGTTCTTGCAAGTCTTCTTGTTGCTCCCCCTGGCTCTTGGTGAGTTTTCATGAGCAACCATCTGAGAGCGACAGCCTGGCTGGGCTGGACGCCACCTTTCCTTTTGGGCCAGTATGTGCGGAAACTCCCGTGGCCCAAGTGCTTCCCAAGCAAGTCCTTGAGTGGGACTGCCTTCTGGGCTCCCAGTAAGACTGGTAGCCTCCCAGTCACACTGCTGCCCTGCCTACCGGACCACAGGGCTCACTTAGTCGGCACCTCTGCGAGAGACGGGGGTAGCTCTTTGCAAGCCTGACCTGGGGATTCCCAGAGGGCAGGGGCCATGCAGGGGGACCGATGGAGAGGTACCTCTCCTCGCCCAGCAGCCTGGTCTCGGTGCTCACTGGGGCAGTGAGGGGAAATGGGGAATAGCTCTGGGGCACCGAGCACACCTGAAGATCACGGCTGCGCAGTCCGCTCAAGCCCGGGCTGATGGCCCCCGGTCAGAGGTGTGTCCTCTCCCTGCACCCCACGTCCCCCCGCCTCCTCAGCTCACCTGCTGCCCCAGCCCCAAGGCAACAGGGACAGACAACGCCACTGCAGGCATCGCCAGCACCCCCGGTAAAATAACTGTCTCTTGCTGATGTGAATTGCAGCTGATGTTCACTGCGGGACCTCGCTGACAGGCCTGAAGCCCCTGAGGTAAGCGATGTTTCCTGAGCTGGAATTGGGTCTGTGCAGAAGGGTCAGACGACCTCGTGTCCCTGCACCCATTTGCCTGAGAGCCGGGGCTCCCGCACGGCCCTTCCTGCCTTTGCCTCTTGCGCCAGCTGGTGCGGAAGGGAAGCGCTGGCAAAGCAGGGAACGCACGCGTGTCTCTCCTCCTTGCTGAGCTCAGAGGCTCCCAGTGGGGTGGGCAGCTCTCTGACAACATCTGCTTTCCTGGTTCCTGCAGGAACTGCCCGGTTTTAATGGCGCAGCAAACTCAAAAGATGCAGCTAATGCTGGAGGAGGTGGCTCGGCTGAGGGCAGAGATCAGCAGCGTGAAGCAGGTGCTGCGGCGTGTTGGGGAAGGAGGCTTGGCTGGGCAGAAGCCCTTGGGGCTGTGGGTGTGTGGGACTGCTGACTGCAGTCAGCCAGCCTTTGCCCCAGGGGCCTCCTGGGCTGCACAGGCCCTTCTCCGGCCCCACTTTCACCGGCCGCTTCAGGCAGCGCAGGACTCCCTTGGCACGCCAGCACCTCTGGCTGCTCTGGCTGGGCTCCTCAGGCAGGGGTGGGACCCAGGCACGCTCACGGGGGGCCAGCCATCGCTGGCAGGGCTTGAGTCCACCTTCCACCTGCCCTGGAGAGTGTGGAGGATGGGGACGAGGGTGTGGGGACCCTCATCAACCCACCTCGGGGCCGTGGCCATGGCTGTGGACACAGACACTGTTCCTCAGTCCTGCAGCTCCGTGGAGAGGGTTTGCCTTGCCTTTCTGACAGTGGCCCTTTGCCGCTCCGGGCGCTAGTAGCCACGCTGAACGTTGATGTGCTCCTTTTCTCTGTTTGTTTATGGCGTTCCCAGGAAGTCGAGGAAATGAAGCAGGCAGCATCTGAGAGGGCTTTGGAAGCCTACGTGGAGATGTCTGACTGGGCCCTGCAAAGCTCTGGTATGGACACAAGCAGCCCCGTCTCCTTGCCCTGCGCTTGTCTGCAGCCCTCCCCAAAGGCGCCTGCGCTCCAGGCGCTGCTCTCCAAAGTGGGGGAGCTGAAATGCTTGGGGGGTCCCAGGGCAAGGCTGTGGCAGAGCAGCTCTCTCAGACTCCCTCCCAACCCTGCCCTCGGCATCCTCACGCTGCCTCTGGCGCTGCCCCCGCACGTGTTCCTGTGCGGACGGAGGGGCTCTCTTCCTCTCCTCAGCATTGGAAAAGGAGATGGCCGGGCCGTCCTTGGCTGCCCACGCAGCAAGCCCTCAGCTTGGGTCTGCTGCCATTCACATGGGCACCGTCTGTCTCCCAGAACCCTCAGACCTTCTCCTGCTGGCACTGGGAGTGCAGCAGTCACCAGGCACGTGGCCGCTGTCATTCCCCTGCGCGGCTGGGCAGCTGGGCAGCCCACCAGCCTGGGACGAGGACAGGACTGACAGAGGCGCAGCTGGCCGGCGGTGTCAGAAATAGTGTCTGAGCACCAAGCCCTCCTCGTCTGTGGCCTCTTGCAGTCGTCTGCTTTCCCTTCCCTGCAGGTGCCAGCATTGACCTGCAGAGAACTTCGGAGACCTACACCTGCAAAAACGACTGGTTCTGGAGGTTTATTGAGTTCTTTTGCACTCCCCGCAGTCCCGATCGCATTTTGCAGGTATTGTAGCAGAAATCGAGAGGGAATTCTTTCCTTTCTTCCTGTGAAGTTGGAGACTGACCTCAGGGCTCTCCCTTCGGTCCAGTGTTGCGCCGTCTTGGGGGTGGGAGGCGAGAGGTGGGGGGTGCCCTGCAGAGCCCCTGGGCAGGGATGTGTTTCTGCAAGGCCCTGACTAGAATGGTTTCGTAACCGCTGTTCTCCTCTGCTCCATAATACTGACAGCCCTGGCAAAGGTCGGTCAGGGAAGGAGGCCTCCTGCTTCTGTCCACTTCCTCACACACACCTCATTTTCAAGCTGAAATAGACCCCACAGACACACCGGTGCCTACGCTTCAAGCTACGTGGGCAGTTGTCTTGGCCCCAACACTCTCTCACGCTTCATTGCTCTGGCTTTCTGGTTGCAGCCGGATGTTTCCCCAGGAAACTGCTGGCCTTTCCCAGGGCATCAGGGCCAGGTGGTCATCAGGTTGCCAGCGCGAGTCCACCTGACTGCCATCACTGTGCAGCACATCTCCAAAGAAGTCTCTCCATCTGGGACCGTCACCAGCGCCCCCAGGGACATCGCTGTCTTTGTAAGTCTCTGCTGGGTGCTTCTGGTGCGGATCTGGTCCTGGGGGAAAGCCATGACAGGGTCTTCCTTGCTTTTGTGCCTCCTCTGAGGTTGGAGTCCCGGTCTCCTGAGCACTGCAGGGCCCTGGTGAGGCTCTAGGAGTCTCCTCCTAAGGGCTCTAGAGGTCTCCTCCCTCTTAAGACTTGTTCTGGCCAAGCAGCTCAGGGTTCTTGACTAAAACTCAAGCGGAGCCTGAGCTCCACCGTAACCAGTGCTAGACTAGGGCTAGAGCCCCAGGGGAGGGTGGGTAGGTAACAGGGCTGACCCAGCACCTACGTTCCCTCTTTGTCGGGACGAGTCTGAGCTGCTCTCCTTGTGCTTTGCCCCACAGGGCGTGGATGTGGACGGAGAAGAGGAAACTCTCCTGGTGACCTTCATGTACGATGTGGCAAAAGAGGCCATTCAGACCTTCCCTCTGAAGGTGCGATGCACGCACGGTGTTGGGGGAAGATGCCAGGGAGCAAAGCAGGTTTGCCTGCAGGGCCATGGCAGGAGGAGCGTGAATGCTTTCTCCCTGGGCAGAGGGGGCCTGGGTCACCGCCAGGAGAGAGCTGGTGGGGTTGGGAGGGCTGAGTGGCACGCGGTGGTGCTAGCAAAAGGACAGTGAGGGCAAGGTCAGGCCCGTGGGAGCATGAGTCCCAAGAGATCCCTGGCTGCCTTCAGCAGAGCCCGCTGCACACGCAGCCACTGCACCCGAGCAACGTCTTTGTGCCATGGAGAAACCGAGACGCCCGCTGGAGAAAGCCGTCGGGCAGCACCCTGGCTCCATCCCGTGGCCTGCTGGCAGGCTGGACGGTGTCCTCTCCTCCCAGCATAGCATGCCCCTTCTCTCCCGCTGCTCTCACGCCTGCCCGCAGGAAAGCGGGCAGAGCAGACAGCGGGAGCTCGGGGGGGGTGTCACACCAGCTGCCCCACGCAAAGGAGCACCTCCCCGGCCTCTCTGCCGGCACAGAGCGAGGCGCAGAGGGAAGGGGCAGAGGGGAGGGAGGCTGAGCCCCAGCCGGGCCCATGCAGAGGGTGCCAGGTGCCTTCCCCCTCCCCGTGTCCCCAGCCTCCCCAGCACCCCGCTACCAGAGCCAGCCTCAGGTTTCCACAGCCGCTCCCACCCACTGTCAGGAGCTTGTTCCTGAGCAGGAGCAGGGCTGGTGGGGGGAGATACCTTGACTGCATTGTGGCTCTTAACACCTCCGATTCCTCTTCCCTCTTTTCCTCGCAGAACGCCCCGCATCCCAGAGCCTTCTCCTATCTCAAACTCCTTGTGAAGAGCAACTGGGGAAAACCAAAGTACACATGCATTTACCGAGTGCAGGTTCATGGGAAGATGGCAAAACCAAACAGCCTCAACTGAAACCAGAGACAGAAAAAGGACAAACATAAAAAAGAAGAAAAAGAATAATGTTGCTGCGACTCAGATTGGTGTAGAAGATTTGTCTCCTAAGTTGGGTGCACAATAAGGTCCATTGCAGGGAGGGCAGTCGTGGGAAAGCAACAGAAGATCGGCGAGGAGGATTGTTAATACGCTCAAGTGACTCACAGCTGGGTGCTGGAAAACACATATATCACACTAATTGTTATTCAGTCTCGGACGCTTGCAAGAAAAACACTTGCACTTCGATAACATAAACCTGTGATGGACTCAGGGACACCTTATCCAGCCACTTGAGAATCCTGGCCTGGTGCTGAAGAAGATCAAAGCACAGTGGGAAAACGATGCCTGTTTGAACCCTTTAAATGCCAGGCAGAACAGGGAGTCCGTGCGTGCTCTTGCTCACAAGGACTCTCTCGCTGCCAAGGGCTCTTGCTAACAAGGACTCTCTCTCACTCCACGGTGCCCGCAGTCCCTGCTTCCGTGCCTCTGCCCGGGTGTTGCTTCGGAGATTCCCTGGTCTGTGAGGTATCGAGAAGAAACTTGTTCTTTGCCTTTCATCCGTGGTTTTGTGGTTGTTCCTGCGTCCTGCCCGCATCGGCTCACACAGCGGGGTTACAACCAGGGACTGAGTCTGGTAAATAGGTAAACGTAGCTCCTTGTGAAGAACAAACAGCGAAGAATACCACATCCCCGAAGAGACTGGAGGGACCGATAACAAGCTCGCAAAATAAATGGGGGAGTTGCAAAAGCTGCTGCATTTATCTTCCCCAGTCCACACAAAGAGATTCCTCTATTATCAGCTCAAACCAGCCACCGTACACCACTAGGAACCACCCAAGACCTACCATGAAGCCCCTAACAGAGTTAATGTGCATGTGCCAAGGGGATGTGAATATGGAGATGAGTTCTGGAAATGTAATGAACGTGGCAATGAGTGCTGAGACATGTAACGACCACGCATATTCTGTATGGATGTAAGTCTCTGTGAATCTCACATTCAGTGGACATGTCAGGTGGAGAGATCCCCCACGTCCCCGGTGCTGAATAAAAGAATGCCTGCTTCTTAAGACTACATCGGTGTTAAGAAGTTCATTCCCGATTTCGGTGACAGTTTCTGGCGACCCAGATGGGACTCTGCCTCTGAATCTCGACAGATCCTTGGAATTGCAGGGCCTCCATCCGGCACCGAGGGATTCTCAGGGAGAACCTCCGATCCCCGGACCAAAGAGCTCCGAGCAAGGCCCCTGGAAAGGTGAAGGCATTCTTTTCTTTAAGGGATATTAAGGGTTGCCTGTCCATAAGGCGAGGCATAAGCCTCGCAGGGTTGGGCTGTAAAGGTACCTAAGGGAAGGAGTTGGTCTCACTGGATGAAAGCCTGTGAGAAACGCGGCTGATAAGCGTAAAGGTATTGTCCTCAACACCAGGCGGGGAAGGGCCGCACCAAGAGCAAAGGTCTGGTATAAAAGGTTCAGGCCCTAAGGTTTTGTTATTTTGTCTTGTGTAATAAGTGCTATGTTCAGTTGTCATTTTTCTTTGTGTTTTGTGTTGTTCGTTCTACTAGTACTATCCTATAATGGGTAGCAAGCCCTTGGCGGAAGGGGGAATTTTGAAAAAGTCTCCTTTAGGTTGTATACTCCTTTAGGTTGTATACTGAAGCGTTGGAAACAAATAGGAGGGGACCCGCTCACGAGAAAGCAGCTGATTGAATATTGTAACAATTGGTGGCCGTTATGTACTTCAGAAGATCAAGAAAAATGGACAAGAAATGGGACTTTAAAATAGAATACAATTTTACAGCTTATGTTATTTTGTAGCAGGGAAAACAAATGGGATGTATGTAGATTTGTTTTTCACTTTAAGAAACCACCCAGAGTGGCAGAAGGATTGTGGGCGATAACCAGATATCAGAGACGGTTATTCGGAATGAGACATGCTACGCCAAAAGCCATTAATTGGTCAAAATCGTATGAGGTTAAACAAGAACCAAATGAATCGCCACCTGCATTTATGGAACGAGTAAAGAATACTGCTAGGAAATACACGAACGTGGACCCCGAGAGGAGGCTGGGCAATTGGCCTCTATTTTTATGGGACAATCTGCCCCGGATGTACAAAAGAAACTCCAAAAGTTAGAAGGAGAAGATTCGAGGGACTTGGGAACATTGGTGTAAGTAGCTTGGACCATCTAGAATAACAGAGAAAAGGAGAGGGAGAATCAAAGAGAAGGGAGATTAATTGCCGCATTGACGGGAGTTGCTCCGGGAAGAATGAACGGGGCCCGGGGAAGTAGAGGAGGCTACAGAAGAGTTGGGAAGGAACTCGTTTAGCAGAAGCTCAGTGCGCGATCTGCAAAGAGCGAGGACATTGGAAAAACGCGTGCCCTAGAGTCAGTAACCAAGGCTCGATCCTGCAGCCTGTCAAGGTGATGGCTTTAGGTGATGGTTTAGGGAAGCGTTGCAAAACAGGTAGTAATAAGTCACCTACGTAAACAAATCAATAGCAGGCATGCATCGAGGATTGCTGAAGAGGAAAGTTCATCTGGAGGGCAACTGACGGAGAGGAAGATACGACCACCAGATGAAGTAAACGACCACCAGAACGACCGTGATTCGCGAAATGACTTGCCTCATGATTGTGCAATTGGTTCTGGGAGGGGGCGTGCTTATGTTAATGATTTAGGGAAAACGAATGAATACGTAACAATTTTGTAAATATAAATGGCTCAAAATAAGATCATTGTGGGAGCACTTATGGTGGAAAATCCCCAGTGCGACCGCAGCGCTGCTAATAAAGAATACCTGCTCTACAGGACCATCTGCTGTTGAGTTTATTTCTTTGCTTCAGCTCGTCTCTGTAATCCTGAAAGTTGAAAATATTATAACCATCTGATTTAGGTGAGACCCCCAAAGAGTGACCTTTGGAAGTCTCAAAGAGGGGAACTGTTACTCCCAGGGACTGAGCGTCTGGTCAATGGTACTTGACTCCTCCCTGAGGAGGGGTTCAGAAAGCCCGGGGGGTCCTTTCTGAGCCCCGGGACCCAACGGGAAGGTCTCCCTGACGGCTGGTCTGACCCCGGCCCCTGTGCAGTAAATAACCAAGTGTGCCCTTCCAGCGTGTCACAGAGTCATGGAATGTGTTGGGTTGGAAGGGACCCTTAAAGGCCATCTCGTCCAACCCCCGGCAGTGAGCAGGGACGTCTTCAACTAGATCAGGTTGCTCAGAGCCTCATCCAGCTTGGCCTTGGATGTCTCCAGGGATGGGGCCTCCACCCTCTCTCTGGGCAACCTGGGCCGGTGTCTCACCACCCTCAGTGTAAAGAGCTTCTTCCTAATGTCTGATCTAAACCTGCCCTGCTCTAGTTTAAAGCCATTGCCCCTCGTGCTGTGGCTCTGTGCCCTCGCAAACAGCTCCTCCAGCTCTCCTGGAGCCCCTTCAGGGACTGGAAGGGGCTCTAAGGTCTCCCCGGGGCCTTCTCTTCTCCAGGCTGAACCCCCCCAGCTCTCTCAGCCTGTCCCCACAGCAGAGGGGCTCCCGCCCTCGGATCACCTCCGCGGCCTGTCTCGTAAAGCGCTGCCACATTCACCGCTGACTTTGTTAAATCGCTGGTTTATGTTAATAAATATTTCCCCACTTCTCTCCCACAAGTGAAGCCAATGGCTGCGCGCGCCACAAATTGGCCCTTGGTGCCGGGCTCCTGAAATGCCCCTAATGCTGCCACCACTCCCGGAACGCTCCCAGTGGCCACTCCTGTGCTAAAGCGCCACCGCGCAGGGAGCGGGGCGCGGCGGGGAGGAGTTGGTGGGATCGGCGGTGTGTGTTTGGGAGACCCCGCTTTCTGCCCCCAGTGGAGGGCGCGGGGCTGGGGCAGCCGGCAGTGTGGGGCCTGCGAGGCTGCCTGCGCCCGGCCGGTGCCACTTCTGCCGGGACGAGCCCAAATTCGGGGGTCAGCAGCATCAGAAGCTCCGCTGGAGGCAGCGCCTGTGCTGGAGCCATGGTGGGTGCACTCCTGCTCTCACCAAACTAGCTTGTTCTGGCATCTCTCCCCATCTACTCTCCTCAAGGATACAACATCCCAAGACTTCCTTGGATCCAACTAAGCCCAGCAGATGTCTAACCCATCCGCTTACAAAGCGTTTCAAACTTAGCTACATTATTCCAGTAAGGAGGAACCAGATGTTCTTTTCAACTGGGTATCAGTAAGGCCTGAGGGGCTTTCCACCCCAGCCTTTTGTGCTGTTCAAGGCTACTGTATCACCAGCGACGGTATCACCCTGGCAGCAGCCATTGGCACCTGCTGTTCTGTAACCTTCAGCAGTCCCACCACAGAAGGGTCAGCTGAAAGACCGGGTAAGGCAGACAGCTGTGTAATGTCCTCAGTCCCTCCAGCTGCTATACCAACAGCCCACCGATACGCTTTCGGGTCTTTGAAATACCCTCTCTTGAGCAAGTCTACGCCAAGGATGCACGGAGCGTCTGGGCCACTCACAATGGAGCGCTTCCGCCATTTATTCCCAGTTCGGCTCACTTTGGCCGAAGTACAGTCAGTTCTTGAGACCTGTCACACCAGAATCAGCAACAGATTTTGTCCCTTTATGAGTCAATGGCAATAGGGTACACTGTGCACCGCTGTCCACCATGTCTTTATGCTTTTGTGGCTCTAATACACGAGGACATCGAATCCACACAGCCCAATAAACTCGGTTATCCCTCTCCCCCTCCTGGCTGGAGGCAGGGCACCTCTAATGTTGAGGACAACATCTACAGTTAGCAGATGAGTTCCGACCCGGACCAGAGAACTGCTCCCTGGGCACTGGAGCAGCCACCCTCCTGGAAGAATTCTTTCTTCTATCTGTTTTACCTTGCAACTAGTGCCTGTAGGGCCAAGGTAGGTCCTTCATCCCACTTACTCAGGTCCTCTCCATAGGCACCGAGGTAAAACCACAAGGTGTCTCGTAGTGTCTTCTTTTTCTTCCAAGTCGGTCTCGTAGGAGGGCATCTTCTCCTAATGGCTGCGACATGGGTCCATGCAGGGGAAAAGCGGGATGTTTCTTCCATCCTAGACAGTTTCTCAAACAGTGTCTCCTTTTTCTCAATCATCTTCTCAGTTTTATCAGCTTCCCCGCTGCAGAGCTGGCCGGGGGCGGCGGCCAGGGAGTGGGGCTGCCGAGGGCAGCAGGGCAGTGCGCGCTATGATAAGTCTATGGGGCCGGATGGGATTCACCCAAGAGTACTCAGGGAGCTGGCGGGAGAGCTCACCAAGCCTCTCTCCATCATTTATCAACAATCCTGGTCAACAGGGCAGGTACCAGATGCCTGGAGGGTGGCTAATGTGACGCCCATCTACAAGAAGGGTCGGAAGGAGGATCCGGGGAACTACAGGCCTGTCAGCCTGACCTCGGTACCAGGAAAGATCATGGAGAGGATCATCTCGAGTGAGCTCTCACGGCAAGCGCAGGGCAGCCAAGGGATCGGGGCCAGCCAGCATGGCTTTAGGAAAGGGAGGTGCTGCTTAACCAACCTGATCTCTTTCTATGACCATGTCACCCGCCTTCTGGATGCAGGGAAGGCTGTGGACGTTGTCTATCTGGACTTTGGCAAGGCCTTTGACACCGTCCCCCACAGCATTCTCCTGGAGAAGCTGGCGATCCATGGCATAGACGAGTGTACTCTTTGCTGGGTTAAAAACTGTCTGGCTGGCCGTGCCCAGAGAGTTGGGATTAATGGGGTGAAATCCTCTTGGCGGCCGGTCACCAGTGGTGTCCCTCAGGGCTCAGTTTTGGGGCCGGTTTTAATGTCTTTACCAATGATGTGGATGAGGGGATTGAGTGCACCCTCAGTAAGTTTGCAGATGACACCAGACTGGGTGGGGGTGTTGATCTGCTTGAGGGTAGGAAGGCTCTCCAGAGGGACCTGGACAGGCTGGATCGATGGGCCAAGGCCAACTGTATGAGGTTTAATAAGGCCAAGTGCCGGGTCCTGCATTTCGGTCACAACAACCCACAGCAACGCTACAGGCTTGGGGCAGAGTGGCTGGAAAGCTGCCCGGCAGAAAAGGACCTGGGGGTGCTGGTGGACGGCCAGCTTAACATGAGCCAGCAGTGTGCCCAGGTGGCCAAGAGGGCCAACAGCATTCTGGCTTCTACCAGGAATAGCGTGGCCAGCAGGAGCAGGGAAGTGATGGTGCCTCTGTACTGGGCACTGGTGAGGCCCCACCTCGAGTGCTGTGTTCAGTTCTGGGCCCCTCTGTACAAGAGGGACATTGAGGTGCTGGAGCGTGTCCAGAGGAGAGCGACCAGGCTGGTGAGGGGTCTGGAGACCAGGGCATATGAGGAGAGGCTGCGGGAGCTGGGCATGTTTAGCTTGGAGAAGAGGAGGCTGAGGGGAGACCTCATTGCCCTCTACAACTCCCTGAAAGGAGGGTGCAGAGAGGTGGGGGTTGGCCTCTTCTCCCAGGGGAATAATGACAGGACCAGAGGAAATGGCCTGAACTTGCGGCAGGGGAGGTTTAGGTTAGATATTAGGAAGAATGACTTTACTGCAAGAGTGGTCAGGCACTGGAACAGCCTGCCCAGGGAGGTGGTTGAGTCACCATCCCTAGAGGTGTTTAAGAAATGTCTAGATGTGGCACTTCAGGGCATGCGCTAGTGTGGAGATTGTAGGTTGTTTGGTTGGACTCAATGATCTCCAAGGTCTTTTCCAACCATGAAGATTCTGTGATTCTAAGATCAGGAGGGGGATGCCCTCAGCGTAGGAGCTTCCTTGGGGAATGGAGATCCTCTAGGGGCCGGGCAGCAGATTCGGTGAGCCCTTTTGGGTGAGGGGACACTGCAGGGTTCAAACAGACCCAGAAGTTTCTGTGGGTTCCTGGGGCCGGCTTCTGAGCACAGCTGCCAGATGTGCCAACAGAGGTGATGCTCACCTGGATCTCCTACATGCAATCAGGGAAAAAAGGATCAGGGCTGTGATAATGGAGTGGCAGCCTTGGCTGCAGTGTCCATGAAGTAGCGGGTTCTCAGCTCCCCAGGGGAGCAAGCAAGGAGAGACACAGAGTGCAGACAGCAGGTCTCAGAGGGGAAGACTCTGAAGTAACAACCGAAAGGCCGCAAGAAGGTCTCCCCGGAGCCTTCTCTGCTCCAGACGGAACAGCCCCAACTCTCTCAGCCCGTCCTCACAGCAGAGGGGTTCCATCCCTCCGATCATTTCTGTGGCATTCCTCTGGCCCGTTCTGTGAGGCAGCAGCAGGAATGCAGGGAGCTCTGCCTGGGGACAGACAGACTCGGCTGGGAGCTGAGGCGTCAACAGGAGAGGACAGAACAACCTGGGAAACTGGCAGCTTTGTGGCGGGTGAACGTCTGCTCCAGACTTCATACCAACAAACAAGCAACAGCTAGTCAGGGATGTAAAAGCCAGGGCTAAGAAGGTAGAGTTGAGGCTCCTGAGAGAAAGGAAAAAGGCCGAGAGCAGGAGACGTCTGGAGAGCAGGCTTTGGCCTGCTGGGGGACTGGCTTGGAAGAATCCTGTGGGATACGGCCCTGCGGAGAAGCAGAGTGCGGAGGGCTGCTTGAGGATCTCCTCTTCACGCTCCACAATGGCCCGCCTTGACATTCAGAAAGGACGGCGTGGATGAGAAAGAAGCTGCTGACAAAACCCAAGCCTGAAGAGGAAGCACAGAGGAGGTGGAAGCTGGCTGCCTGCCAGCCTCAGGGGTTTTGTGTTTCCATACCGGAGACAGGCAGTTGTGTGTGCGTGTGCTTGTTTATGTGGGGGGGAACTGAGGGATGAGGAGATCCTGGGGCCGGCTTCTGGATAGAGGATGTAAAACCAGCTCCTGGAGGGATCCCTTTTCTCTGTGTGTCTCTACAGGTCTATATTTCCCACTGACGTAGTCTGCCATACAGGCAGCGCACCGTACCAATACCCTCCCTGGTATTTTGGTGATGGTTGTCACGGTACTTCCTACTTGAGTCGGAAATTCTATTGAACTAGTACCTCCTTTAATTGTCTATCGTGGCCTGCAACTCCTCAGGTTATCTTGTGAGAGACAGCACCACCAGGGTGAGCCATCAGCATAGAAACATTGACAGCTGAGCAAATGGATCTTCATTCCAGGGCAATGGAGCTTCACTTCAGGGGAACCGTGAGAAACTCTGGGCTATGGCCAAGAGAAACCTCCAGAAGTTTACAAGGAGAAGTGTCCGGTCCTGCACTGAGGGGGAGGAAGGTGCATCAGAGCCCGCTGGGACCTAACGTGCTGAGCAGTGGTCCTGAGGAGAAGGTGCTGGGAACTGGAGTGGCCCCCCAAAGAAAAGTGTCCCCCTGCGTGCAGCTCCCCATTTTGGAGGAGTGGGGAGGAACTGGAGAGTGCCCAGAGGAGGTCTGCCCAGGTGTGGTTCAGCGTATAGTGCACATGCGCTGCGTGGGGAGGCTGAGGAATGTGGGCTTCTTTGCCCCTTTGGCCCCATGGTGGAGAGGCTCTGGGCAGGACAGGGGTTGCTCGAAGGACGGTTTCAGAGATGATGGGGCTTTTCTTCTTCGTGGGAGACCGCATGAGAAAGAAAGAATGCCAGAACTTGTAGCTTGGGAGGTTTAAACAGGAAACGGGAGAAAGAAACGTCACTCCAAGGGCAGTGCTGTGGAAAAGGCGGCCATCCAGAAAGAATGTGGATCAGCCCGTGGCTTTGTGTCTAAAGACATATCCCCGAAGGATGGCGAGACTTCAGAAAGCTTAGTGAGTTGCTCAGGCGAGAGCAAGGTGGAGAAGCAGGGGAGATGTCTGCAGCCTGCAGGGAACATGCCCAGGTGTGGAACACAATAGGACAGCCTGCGGTGGTTTCAACAGTGTGGGGCTGTTGAAATGTGAAAAGCCCCCAAGAGATCCAAGGTCTTAATCTCCGTGTCTGTGACTGTTACCTCTGCCACTGATGCCTATAAGGAGTACAAGAGCCTGATGGCCTCCTCGTCCCCACCTGGGAGCCTGGGAGGTGTCCTGCTGTCATTCTGCACGTGTCATTGCACCTCCCTTCCCACATCATCCGCATGGAAGAGCAACTTGGAAGACATCATCCTGATTATGGAACAGGTCATCCTGAGTGCCATTATGTGGCACATGAAGAACAACCAGGCGATCAGGCACAGTCAGCATGGGTTCATGAAAGGCAGGTCGTGCTTGACAATCCTGATCCCCTTCTAAAACAAGGTGACCCGCTGAGTGGATGAGGGAAAGGCTGTGGATGTTGTTTACCTGGAGTTTAGTAAAGCTTCTTGACACAGTTTCCCACAGCGTTCTCCTGGAGAAATTGGCTGCCCATGGCTTGGATGGGCGTACGCTTCGCTGGGTGAAAAACTGCTGGGACAGCCGGGCCCAATGAGTGGTGGTGAATGGAGCTCAATCCAGTGGGCGGCCGGTCACAAGTGGTGTTCCCCAGGGCTCAGTACGGGGGCCGATTCTGTTTAAAATCTTTATCAATGATCTGGACGATGGGATCGATTGCACCCTCAGTATGACACCAAGTTGGGTGTGAGTGTCGACCTGCCCAAGGGTAGGAAGGCAGGAGAAGAGGAAACGGCATCAAGTTGCACCAGGGGACGTTTAGATTGGACGTCAGGAAAATTTTTTACACTGAAAGGGTTATTAAGCATTGGAACAGGCTGCCCAGGGAAGTGGTGGAATCACCATCCCTGGAGGTATTTAAAATTAGACGGGTAGACGTAGTGCTTAGCGACATGGTTTAGTGATGGTTTTTGTCAGTGTTAGGTGGATGGTTGGACTGGATGATGTGAAAGGTCCCTTCTAACCTAAGCAATTCTATGATTCTGTGACCCCCCAGTTTCTCTAGGAGGCGGTCTGGGCTACCTTCTTCCTCCAGTACCCAACTTGCAGACGTTCTGGTCTCTCTAGCGTCCAGTCCAGACTTAGGCCCTCAAAAATGACTTGCTCGCAGGTGTGTTTTACTCTCTGGTTTCTCTTGTTTGGTGTTTGCTTGTGATTAAACCACTACCATACACACCAATCTTAAGTGCACACCCGCCAGTCTCACCAGTTGCTGGTCCCCCAAAGTACAAAAGAACTTAGGGCTTGTGGTTCCCACTCCGGTTGCTGGCACTTGAACCTCCATCTGTGCATAGAGCAGAGATCTCCCTTGCCCCACAAAGCTCTTGGAAAGGGAGGTATTAAGAAAACAGGGCAGGCTGCGGTGATCCGTTGCAGGGCACAGCCAGGGAAGTGTCCTGACCAGCCATCTGGTTACACATGACCATCTCCTTTCAGCCCTTTTCTCTCTATTTTCCCATGGTCGTTCGTCTACAAACCTTTGATCCTTTCCTAGACATCCCATGGCAAGTCTTGCACAGTCCCCAAATGCACTTTCTGGCGTCCCAACATGAGTCTCAGACCCCGAAAGAAAAAAAACCCTCTTCCGTTGGCAAGGTCACCGTGCAAGGCTCTCCCATTGGCTCACTTAACTAACTGAATTGATGCAACTATGCCAGGACTTTCTTGGAAGGATTTTTTTTCCTTTTGGGTTTTGAATTGTTCCTCTGAAAACATGGCAACTTCTGTCCTAGAAATGGCAATCCTTTCTTTTTTATCTAAGGGTTGGAGACTAGGTCAGGTGAAAATCCCTATATGGTGTATGTAGGTGTTTGCAGCCTTGTGCAGGAGGAGTTGGGCATATTAGAATCCAAGCATCATAGAATGGTTCAGGTTGGAAGGGACCTAAAAGATCATCTAGTCCAACCCCCTGCCGTGAGGAGGGACGTCTTTCACTAGTTCAGGTTGCTCCAAGCTCCTGACCTTGGACACGTCCAGGGATGGGGCATCCACAACTGCTCTGGGCAACCTGTTCCAAGGTCTCACCACGCTCATCATAAAGCATTTCTTCCTTATGGCCAACCTAAATATAACCTCTTCCAGTGTAAAGCCATTGCCCCTTGTTCTGCTATTAAAGGCCCTGGTAAAAAGTCTCACTCCATCTTTCTTGGCCTATGACCACTGCGATTTCATCTGCAAACACTGTGGAGAGAGCCCAGAGATCTCCCAAGACAGGGTTTGGAGGCCTCAAGCACTTGACCAGTATCTAGAGGCTGAGAGCCCTGGGCTCAGTGGTTTGGAGACTGGGGACGGTATAGGAGGAGCCTGAGCGTGCTGGAAGGGTGCTTTCAGAGCTGGTGGAGCTTTTCTTCCTAGTGGAAAACAGCCTGAGAAAGAAAGAACTCCCCAACATGCAGGTGGGGAGGTGCAGCCTGGCCACGAGGAGAAAGAAACGTCACTCCAAGGGCAGTGCTGTGGTGCAACACGCCACCCAGAAGGAGTCTGGATCAGCCCAAGGCTTTGTGTTTCAAGGAAGAGCCAGGGAGGACGGAGAGATCTCAGCAAAGGAAGGTGACAGCAAGATGGGGCAGCCGGGTGGATGACTGCAGCCTGCAGGGAAAGAGGCAGAGGTGATGGGACACCGTAGGACAGCCTGTGGTGGAGAAGATAGAGGGATGTGGCAAAGCTGGAAGTCCCCTAACAGAGCCAGCCTCTTCATGTCTTGGGCTACGGCTGTTGTCTCTGCCACTGATGCCTCTGAGACAACCAGCCCTTCCAGCACTGGGGTCTCGTTGCCTCCTTGTCCATACTCAGGAGCCTGGGAGGTGTCGTACCATAGTCCTGCCCTTGGCATTGCACATCTCCACATCCCACTGTCCCAGGAAGAGCCCTGAGGAAGGAGTGAGGGAGAGGATCTCCCTTCCTGGGGGCTGGGGATCAGGCCTTGGCCCTTTGGGCGATGGAGTCAGGGCTTGGCCCTTTGCATTAATGAAACACATCCACGTTTACCCAGCATCAGAGTCACCTTCAACTTGCTTTTCCCGACCTGCCATCGCTGCCTCCAGTTTTCTGCTGTAACCAGACCCTGGGGGCAATTCCTCAGTGGTGTCCCTCAGTGGGACCCATCAACACCACAAGAAACTTTGGAGTTTGAACCCGACTTTGACTCCTTGAGAGGTTCCTTCAACTTCCTCGCAGCGTCGGAGGTTCACGGACTGGGCCTCGAACCCACCAGAGGGGTCATTAAAACTCCTTGGGCTGGTCCTCTGCGTCTGAGCTGGGCTGGGCTCCTGGGATGGAGGGAGCTCACGGCAAGCGGGCAGCGCTGCAGAGAGACAGCTCTGCCCGGGAGCAGCTCCTCTGCCAAGCGCAGCAGGGCTGAGGGCACTGCCAGGGTGTCTCAGGGAGATGAGCAAGGCAGAGAGAGAGCTTGAAGGTGTCAGGATTGGGAGGACGACTGAGAGCTCACTGGAGGAGAAATCTTTGCAGCCCTTGACAGGGTAAGTCTGCGGGTGCAGGGCACTGCAGGCGGAGTTGCTGGAGGCATCTCCTAAAGCTGGCACAGCCACAGCTTACGGGATCTGTACATGTGGGAGCTCTTGTCAGGCACTTTGAATAGCTGTGAAGGTGGGTGTGCAGCCAGGGGTGCCCAGGGCTGTCCTTCAGAGCAGGCTCCCTGCACCCCAGGGGTCTGTGTGCCGGGGCAGGGACTCCGCCACCTGCCAGGGTCAGCTCTCAGCCTGCCTGGGAAGCCCACCACATCACTGTGGGGAGAAGTTCTGCATGGAAGGAGCATCCCCCGGCGGGGCAAGGTCCTGCTGCTGAGAGGGTTCTGCGTGGCTGAGGGCTGCTCACAGCTGCAGATCACTGCAGGACATTCCCTGGAGACTTCCAGAAGCACAGCAAGGAGGGGGCCAATGGTGATGATTTTTGGTCTGGTGTCTTCTAACATCTCATTGGATTCTTTTCCAGCCTAAAGGTTTCAGCAAATCCAGCACCTCATGCTAAGTAGAGCTAAGCAAGCAGCACAAATCACACCGAATGATAATCCTAAATCATTTATTCTACTTAAAACGTATGTATTTATGCTGAACAATTAATATCCCGCAAGGAGAAGGAAGGAGCACAGGGTCTCCCCGCCCTGCTCAGCCCTGGGCAGCCCCAGCATGACGTCAGAGGTGACACCACTGTGAGGTCACAGCTGGCTGCCTGCACAGCGCTGTGGCGTGTGGGGCAGGAGCCCACAGTTGCCCTGTGGCTGCGGCCCTGGACAGGCTCCTGCTGGCTGCGGCGAGAGGCTGCTGCTGGAGCTGGTTTTGGGGACAGGACACGCCCTGGTCTCTCTGTGGAGACATCTGCTGAGCATGTGCCTCTTGGCCGCGTACGTACGACATGTTTCTGCTGCGGATGGGGGGTAGAACGGGGGTGTCTGAGGGCCGGTGCCAGCAAAGGGCAGAGCAGAGGGTGCTCCCCAGCCAGCAGCCCGGGGCTCCCAGTGGGGCGCCTCAGCTTGGGCGCTGCTCGTGCTGTGGCCATTCTCAGGGGAGCCAAGAGCAAAGCCCCTCGGCAGCCATTTGCTGCAGCCCCAAGCTTTGGCTGCGGCAGGACAAACTGCCCCGTAGCCAGACGCTCGGGTGCAGAGCCAAGCCTCCGCAGGGCAAGGGTTTTCCCCAGTTCAGGCAAGAGACCGCGCCGGTCTGTGGAGGCCTCTGGGAGGAAAGGCGGACAAGGCTCCTGCGCTTCCCAGCTCTGCGGGAAAACACTTGCCCTAAGAGGGATGTGTGTGGTGGCAAGGGAGAACAGGCCTGCTTCCTCAGCCAGAGGGAGAGCAAGGTCCGCACCAGAAAGACTGCTGGAAAGCACTCTTCGTGTGCTCGACGTCTTTGCTTCCTGGGATGATCTTCCTGGAGACCTTCCTTTGGGGAAGAGCTGCCGGCAGCGTTGAACGATGTGGACAGAAATCGTGTTCCTGCTGGACGCTGCTCTGTCAGTTCTCTGTCAGCAGCAGGCTTCCAAAACGGTGTCTGTTTGGCCTGAAAAGGGAAATCCGCCTGTGAAGGGGTTTGTCCAAGGCTTGGATCATGACAGCACCAGGACTCCCTCTTTTTCAGGCAAAAGATGGCCCTGCAGAAGAAGGCGTTCTTGCAAGTCTTCTTGTTGCTCCCCCTGGCTCTTGGTGAGTTTTCATGAGCAACCATCTGAGAGCGACAGCCTGGCTGGGCTGGACGCCACCTTTCCTTTTGGGCCAGTATGTGCGGAAACTCCCGTGGCCCAAGTGCTTCCCAAGCAAGTCCTTGAGTGGGACTGCCTTCTGGGCTCCCAGTAAGACTGGTAGCCTCCCAGTCACACTGCTGCCCTGCCTACCGGACCACAGGGCTCACTTAGTCGGCACCTCTGCGAGAGACGGGGGTAGCTCTTTGCAAGCCTGACCTGGGGATTCCCAGAGGGCAGGGGCCATGCAGGGGGACCGATGGAGAGGTACCTCTCCTCGCCCAGCAGCCTGGTCTCGGTGCTCACTGGGGCAGTGAGGGGAAATGGGGAATAGCTCTGGGGCACCGAGCACACCTGAAGATCACGGCTGCGCAGTCCGCTCAAGCCCGGGCTGATGGCCCCCGGTCAGAGGTGTGTCCTCTCCCTGCACCCCACGTCCCCCCGCCTCCTCAGCTCACCTGCTGCCCCAGCCCCAAGGCAACAGGGACAGACAACGCCACTGCAGGCATCGCCAGCACCCCCGGTAAAATAACTGTCTCTTGCTGATGTGAATTGCAGCTGATGTTCACTGCGGGACCTCGCTGACAGGCCTGAAGCCCCTGAGGTAAGCGATGTTTCCTGAGCTGGAATTGGGTCTGTGCAGAAGGGTCAGACGACCTCGTGTCCCTGCACCCATTTGCCTGAGAGCCGGGGCTCCCGCACGGCCCTTCCTGCCTTTGCCTCTTGCGCCAGCTGGTGCGGAAGGGAAGCGCTGGCAAAGCAGGGAACGCACGCGTGTCTCTCCTCCTTGCTGAGCTCAGAGGCTCCCAGTGGGGTGGGCAGCTCTCTGACAACATCTGCTTTCCTGGTTCCTGCAGGAACTGCCCGGTTTTAATGGCGCAGCAAACTCAAAAGATGCAGCTAATGCTGGAGGAGGTGGCTCGGCTGAGGGCAGAGATCAGCAGCGTGAAGCAGGTGCTGCGGCGTGTTGGGGAAGGAGGCTTGGCTGGGCAGAAGCCCTTGGGGCTGTGGGTGTGTGGGACTGCTGACTGCAGTAGGCCAGCCTTTGCCCCAGGGGCCTCCTGGGCTGCACAGGCCCTTCTCCGGCCCCACTTTCACCGGCCGCTTCAGGCAGCGCAGGACTCCCTTGGCACGCCAGCACCTCTGGCTGCTCTGGCTGGGCTCCTCAGGCAGGGGTGGGACCCAGGCACGCTCACGGGGGGCCAGCCATCGCTGGCAGGGCTTGAGTCCACCTTCCACCTGCCCTGGAGAGTGTGGAGGATGGGGACGAGGGTGTGGGGACCCTCATCAACCCACCTCGGGGCCGTGGCCATGGCTGTGGACACAGACACTGTTCCTCAGTCCTGCAGCTCCGTGGAGAGGGTTTGCCTTGCCTTTCTGACAGTGGCCCTTTGCCGCTCCGGGCGCTAGTAGCCACGCTGAACGTTGATGTGCTCCTTTTCTCTGTTTGTTTATGGCGTTCCCAGGAAGTCGAGGAAATGAAGCAGGCAGCATCTGAGAGGGCTTTGGAAGCCTACGTGGAGATGTCTGACTGGGCCCTGCAAAGCTCTGGTATGGACACAAGCAGCCCCGTCTCCTTGCCCTGCGCTTGTCTGCAGCCCTCCCCAAAGGCGCCTGCGCTCCAGGCGCTGCTCTCCAAAGTGGGGGAGCTGAAATGCTTGGGGGGTCCCAGGGCAAGGCTGTGGCAGAGCAGCTCTCTCAGACTCCCTCCCAACCCTGCCCTCGGCATCCTCACGCTGCCTCTGGCGCTGCCCCCGCACGTGTTCCTGTGCGGACGGAGGGGCTCTCTTCCTCTCCTCAGCATTGGAAAAGGAGATGGCCGGGCCGTCCTTGGCTGCCCACGCAGCAAGCCCTCAGCTTGGGTCTGCTGCCATTCACATGGGCACCGTCTGTCTCCCAGAACCCTCAGACCTTCTCCTGCTGGCGCTGGGAGTGCAGCAGTCACCAGGCACGTGGCCGCTGTCATTCCCCTGCGCGGCTGGGCAGCTGGGCAGCCCACCAGCCTGGGACGAGGACAGGACTGACAGAGGCGCAGCTGGCCGGCGGTGTCAGAAATAGTGTCTGAGCACCAAGCCCTCCTCGTCTGTGGCCTCTTGCAGTCGTCTGCTTTCCCTTCCCTGCAGGTGCCAGCATTGACCTGCAGAGAACTTCGGAGACCTACACCTGCAAAAACGACTGGTTCTGGAGGTTTATTGAGTTCTTTTGCACTCCCCGCAGTCCCGATCGCATTTTGCAGGTATTGTAGCAGAAATCGAGAGGGAATTCTTTCCTTTCTTCCTGTGAAGTTGGAGACTGACCTCAGGGCTCTCCCTTCGGTCCAGTGTTGCGCCGTCTTGGGGGTGGGAGGCGAGAGGTGGGGGGTGCCCTGCAGAGCCCCTGGGCAGGGATGTGTTTCTGCAAGGCCCTGACTAGAATGGTTTCGTAACCGCTGTTCTCCTCTGCTCCATAATACTGACAGCCCTGGCAAAGGTCGGTCAGGGAAGGAGGCCTCCTGCTTCTGTCCACTTCCTCACACACACCTCATTTTCAAGCTGAAATAGACCCCACAGACACACCGGTGCCTACGCTTCAAGCTACGTGGGCAGTTGTCTTGGCCCCAACACTCTCTCACGCTTCATTGCTCTGGCTTTCTGGTTGCAGCCGGATGTTTCCCCAGGAAACTGCTGGCCTTTCCCAGGGCATCAGGGCCAGGTGGTCATCAGGTTGCCAGCGCGAGTCCACCTGACTGCCATCACTGTGCAGCACATCTCCAAAGAAGTCTCTCCATCTGGGACCGTCACCAGCGCCCCCAGGGACATCGCTGTCTTTGTAAGTCTCTGCTGGGTGCTTCTGGTGCGGATCTGGTCCTGGGGGAAAGCCATGACAGGGTCTTCCTTGCTTTTGTGCCTCCTCTGAGGTTGGAGTCCCGGTCTCCTGAGCACTGCAGGGCCCTGGTGAGGCTCTAGGAGTCTCCTCCTAAGGGCTCTAGAGGTCTCCTCCCTCTTAAGACTTGTTCTGGCCAAGCAGCTCAGGGTTCTTGACTAAAACTCAAGCGGAGCCTGAGCTCCACCGTAACCAGTGCTAGACTAGGGCTAGAGCCCCAGGGGAGGGTGGGTAGGTAACAGGGCTGACCCAGCACCTACGTTCCCTCTTTGTCGGGACGAGTCTGAGCTGCTCTCCTTGTGCTTTGCCCCACAGGGAGTGGATGTGGACGGAGAAGAGGAAACTCTCCTGGTGACCTTCATGTACGATGTGGCAAAAGAGGCCATTCAGACCTTCCCTCTGAAGGTGCGATGCACGCACGGTGTTGGGGGAAGATGCCAGGGAGCAAAGCAGGTTTGCCTGCAGGGCCATGGCAGGAGGAGCGTGAATGCTTTCTCCCTGGGCAGAGGGGGCCTGGGTCACCGCCAGGAGAGAGCTGGTGGGGTTGGGAGGGCTGAGTGGCACGCGGTGGTGCTAGCAAAAGGACAGTGAGGGCAAGGTCAGGCCCGTGGGAGCATGAGTCCCAAGAGATCCCTGGCTGCCTTCAGCAGAGCCCGCTGCACACGCAGCCACTGCACCCGAGCAACGTCTTTGTGCCATGGAGAAACCGAGACGCCCGCTGGAGAAAGCCGTCGGGCAGCACCCTGGCTCCATCCCGTGGCCTGCTGGCAGGCTGGACGGTGTCCTCTCCTCCCAGCATAGCATGCCCCTTCTCTCCCGCTGCTCTCACGCCTGCCCGCAGGAAAGCGGGCAGAGCAGACAGCGGGAGCTCGGGGGGGGTGTCACACCAGCTGCCCCACGCAAAGGAGCACCTCCCCGGCCTCTCTGCCGGCACAGAGCGAGGCGCAGAGGGAAGGGGCAGAGGGGAGGGAGGCTGAGCCCCAGCCGGGCCCATGCAGAGGGTGCCAGGTGCCTTCCCCCTCCCCGTGTCCCCAGCCTCCCCAGCACCCCGCTACCAGAGCCAGCCTCAGGTTTCCACAGCCGCTCCCACCCACTGTCAGGAGCTTGTTCCTGAGCAGGAGCAGGGCTGGTGGGGGGAGATACCTTGACTGCATTGTGGCTCTTAACACCTCCGATTCCTCTTCCCTCTTTTCCTCGCAGAACGCCCCGCATCCCAGAGCCTTCTCCTATCTCAAACTCCTTGTGAAGAGCAACTGGGGAAAACCAAAGTACACATGCATTTACCGAGTGCAGGTTCATGGGAAGATGGCAAAACCAAACAGCCTCAACTGAAACCAGAGACAGAAAAAGGACAAACATAAAAAAGAAGAAAAAGAATAATGTTGCTGCGACTCAGATTGGTGTAGAAGATTTGTCTCCTAAGTTGGGTGCACAATAAGGTCCATTGCAGGGAGGGCACTCGTGGGAAAGCAACAGAAGATCGGCGAGGAGGATTGTTAATACGCTCAAGTGACTCACAGCTGGGTGCTGGAAAACACATATATCACACTAATTGTTATTCAGTCTCGGACGCTTGCAAGAAAAACACTTGCACTTCGATAACATAAACCTGTGATGGACTCAGGGACACCTTATCCAGCCACTTGAGAATCCTGGCCTGGTGCTGAAGAAGATCAAAGCACAGTGGGAAAACGATGCCTGTTTGAACCCTTTAAATGCCAGGCAGAACAGGGAGTCCGTGCGTGCTCTTGCTCACAAGGACTCTCTCGCTGCCAAGGGCTCTTGCTAACAAGGACTCTCTCTCACTCCACGGTGCCCGCAGTCCCTGCTTCCGTGCCTCTGCCCGGGTGTTGCTTCGGAGATTCCCTGGTCTGTGAGGTATCGAGAAGAAACTTGTTCTTTGCCTTTCATCCGTGGTTTTGTGGTTGTTCCTGCGTCCTGCCCGCATCGGCTCACACAGCGGGGTTACAACCAGGGACTGAGTCTGGTAAATAGGTAAACGTAGCTCCTTGTGAAGAACAAACAGCGAAGAATACCACATCCCCGAAGAGACTGGAGGGACCGATAACAAGCTCGCAAAATAAATGGGGGAGTTGCAAAAGCTGCTGCATTTATCTTCCCCAGTCCACACAAAGAGATTCCTCTATTATCAGCTCAAACCAGCCACCGTACACCACTAGGAACCACCCAAGACCTACCATGAAGCCCCTAACAGAGTTAATGTGCATGTGCCAAGGGGATGTGAATATGGAGATGAGTTCTGGAAATGTAATGAACGTGGCAATGAGTGCTGAGACATGTAACGACCACGCATATTCTGTATGGATGTAAGTCTCTGTGAATCTCACATTCAGTGGACATGTCAGGTGGAGAGATCCCCCACGTCCCCGGTGCTGAATAAAAGAATGCCTGCTTCTTAAGACTACATCGGTGTTAAGAAGTTCATTCCCGATTTCGGTGACAGTTTCTGGCGACCCAGATGGGACTCTGCCTCTGAATCTCGACAGATCCTTGGAATTGCAGGGCCTCCATCCGGCACCGAGGGATTCTCAGGGAGAACCTCCGATCCCCGGACCAAAGAGCTCCGAGCAAGGCCCCTGGAAAGGTGAAGGCATTCTTTTCTTTAAGGGATATTAAGGGTTGCCTGTCCATAAGGCGAGGCATAAGCCTCGCAGGGTTGGGCTGTAAAGGTACCTAAGGGAAGGAGTTGGTCTCACTGGATGAAAGCCTGTGAGAAACGCGGCTGATAAGCGTAAAGGTATTGTCCTCAACACCAGGCGGGGAAGGGCCGCACCAAGAGCAAAGGTCTGGTATAAAAGGTTCAGGCCCTAAGGTTTTGTTATTTTGTCTTGTGTAATAAGTGCTATGTTCAGTTGTCATTTTTCTTTGTGTTTTGTGTTGTTCGTTCTACTAGTACTATCCTATAATGGGTAGCAAGCCCTTGGCGGAAGGGGGAATTTTGAAAAAGTCTCCTTTAGGTTGTATACTCCTTTAGGTTGTATACTGAAGCGTTGGAAACAAATAGGAGGGGACCCGCTCACGAGAAAGCAGCTGATTGAATATTGTAACAATTGGTGGCCGTTATGTACTTCAGAAGATCAAGAAAAATGGACAAGAAATGGGACTTTAAAATAGAATACAATTTTACAGCTTATGTTATTTTGTAGCAGGGAAAACAAATGGGATGTATGTAGATTTGTTTTTCACTTTAAGAAACCACCCAGAGTGGCAGAAGGATTGTGGGCGATAACCAGATATCAGAGACGGTTATTCGGAATGAGACATGCTACGCCAAAAGCCATTAATTGGTCAAAATCGTATGAGGTTAAACAAGAACCAAATGAATCGCCACCTGCATTTATGGAACGAGTAAAGAATACTGCTAGGAAATACACGAACGTGGACCCCGAGAGGAGGCTGGGCAATTGGCCTCTATTTTTATGGGACAATCTGCCCCGGATGTACAAAAGAAACTCCAAAAGTTAGAAGGAGAAGATTCGAGGGACTTGGGAACATTGGTGTAAGTAGCTTGGACCATCTAGAATAACAGAGAAAAGGAGAGGGAGAATCAAAGAGAAGGGAGATTAATTGCCGCATTGACGGGAGTTGCTCCGGGAAGAATGAACGGGGCCCGGGGAAGTAGAGGAGGCTACAGAAGAGTTGGGAAGGAACTCGTTTAGCAGCAGCTCAGTGCGCGATCTGCAAAGAGCGAGGACATTGGAAAAACGCGTGCCCTAGAGTCAGTAACCAAGGCTCGATCCTGCAGCCTGTCAAGGTGATGGCTTTAGGTGATGGTTTAGGGAAGCGTTGCAAAACAGGTAGTAATAAGTCACCTACGTAAACAAATCAATAGCAGGCATGCATCGAGGATTGCTGAAGAGGAAAGTTCATCTGGAGGGCAACTGACGGAGAGGAAGATACGACCACCAGATGAAGTAAACGACCACCAGAACGACTGTGATGCGCGAAATGACTTGCCTCATGATTGTGCAATTGGTTCTGGGAGGGGGCGTGCTTATGTTAATGATTTAGGGAAAACGAATGAATACGTAACAATTTTGTAAATATAAATGGCTCAAAATAAGATCATTGTGGGAGCACTTATGGTGGAAAATCCCCAGTGCGACCGCAGCGCTGCTAATAAAGAATACCTGCTCTACAGGACCATCTGCTGTTGAGTTTATTTCTTTGCTTCAGCTCGTCTCTGTAATCCTGAAAGTTGAAAATATTATAACCATCTGATTTAGGTGAGACCCCCAAAGAGTGACCTTTGGAAGTCTCAAAGAGGGGAACTGTTACACCCAGGGACTGAGCGTCTGGTCAATGGTACTTGACTCCTCCCTGAGGAGGGGTTCAGAAAGCCCGGGGGGTCCTTTCTGAGCCCCGGGACCCAACGGGAAGGTCTCCCTGACGGCTGGTCTGACCCCGGCCCCTGTGCAGTAAATAACCAAGTGTGCCCTTCCAGCGTGTCACAGAGTCATGGAATGTGTTGGGTTGGAAGGGACCCTTAAAGGCCATCTCGTCCAACCCCCGGCAGTGAGCAGGGACGTCTTCAACTAGATCAGGTTGCTCAGAGCCTCATCCAGCCTGGCCTTGGATGTCTCCAGGGATGGGGCCTCCACCCTCTCTCTGGGCAACCTGGGCCGGTGTCTCACCACCCTCAGTGTAAAGAGCTTCTTCCTAATGTCTGATCTAAACCTGCCCTGCTCTAGTTTAAAGCCATTGCCCCTCGTGCTGTGGCTCTGTGCCCTCGCAAACAGCTCCTCCAGCTCTCCTGGAGCCCCTTCAGGGACTGGAAGGGGCTCTAAGGTCTCCCCGGGGCCTTCTCTTCTCCAGGCTGAACCCCCCCAGCTCTCTCAGCCTGTCCCCACAGCAGAGGGGCTCCCGCCCTCGGATCACCTCCGCGGCCTGTCTCGTAAAGCGCTGCCACATTCACCGCTGACTTTGTTAAATCGCTGGTTTATGTTAATAAATATTTCCCCACTTCTCTCCCACAAGTGAAGCCAATGGCTGCGCGCGCCACAAATTGGCCCTTGGTGCCGGGCTCCTGAAATGCCCCTAATGCTGCCACCACTCCCGGAACGCTCCCAGTGGCCACTCCTGTGCTAAAGCGCCACCGCGCAGGGAGCGGGGCGCGGCGGGGAGGAGTTGGTGGGATCGGCGGTGTGTGTTTGGGAGACCCCGCTTTCTGCCCCCAGTGGAGGGCGCGGGGCTGGGGCAGCCGGCAGTGTGGGGCCTGCGAGGCTGCCTGCGCCCGGCCGGTGCCGCTTCTGCCGGGACGAGCCCAAATTCGGGGGTCAGCAGCATCAGAAGCTCCGCTGGAGGCAGCGCCTGTGCTGGAGCCATGGTGGGTGCACTCCTGCTCTCACCAAACTAGCTTGTTCTGGCATCTCTCCCCATCTACTCTCCTCAAGGATACAACATCCCAAGACTTCCTTGTATCCAACTAAGCCCAGCAGATGTCTAACCCATCCGCTTACAAAGCGTTTCAAACTTAGCTACATTATTCCAGTAAGGAGGAACCAGATGTTCTTTTCAACTGGGTATCAGTAAGGCCTGAGGGGCTTTCCACCCCAGCCTTTTGTGCTGTTCAAGGCTACTGTATCACCAGCGACGGTATCACCCTGGCAGCAGCCATTGGCACCTGCTGTTCTGTAACCTTCAGCAGTCCCACCACAGAAGGGTCAGCTGAAAGACCGGGTAAGGCAGACAGCTGTGTAATGTCCTCAGTCCCTCCAGCTGCTATACCAACAGCCCACCGATACGCTTTCGGGTCTTTGAAATACCCTCTCTTGAGCAAGTCTACGCCAAGGATGCACGGAGCGTCTGGGCCACTCACAATGGAGCGCTTCCGCCATTTATTCCCAGTTCGGCTCACTTTGGCCGAAGTACAGTCAGTTCTTGAGACCTGTCACACCAGAATCAGCAACAGATTTTGTCCCTTTATGAGTCAATGGCAATAGGGTACACTGTGCACCGCTGTCCACCATGTCTTTATGCTTTTGTGGCTCTAATACACGAGGACATCGAATCCACACAGCCCAATAAACTCGGTTATCCCTCTCCCCCTCCTGGCTGGAGGCAGGGCACCTCTAATGTTGAGGACAACATCTACAGTTAGCAGATGAGTTCCGACCCGGACCAGAGAACTGCTCCCTGGGCACTGGAGCAGCCACCCTCCTGGAAGAATTCTTTCTTCTATCTGTTTTACCTTGCAACTAGTGCCTGTAGGGCCAAGGTAGGTCCTTCATCCCACTTACTCAGGTCCTCTCCATAGGCACCGAGGTAAAACCACAAGGTGTCTCGTAGTGTCTTCTTTTTCTTCCAAGTCGGTCTCGTAGGAGGGCATCTTCTCCTAATGGCTGCGACATGGGTCCATGCAGGGGAAAAGCGGGATGTTTCTTCCATCCTAGACAGTTTCTCAAACAGTGTCTCCTTTTTCTCAATCATCTTCTCAGTTTTATCAGCTTCCCCGCTGCAGAGCTGGCCGGGGGCGGCGGCCAGGGAGTGGGGCTGCCGAGGGCAGCAGGGCAGTGCGCGCTATGATAAGTCTATGGGGCCGGATGGGATTCACCCAAGAGTACTCAGGGAGCTGGCGGGAGAGCTCACCAAGCCTCTCTCCATCATTTATCAACAATCCTGGTCAACAGGGCAGGTACCAGATGCCTGGAGGGTGGCTAATGTGACGCCCATCTACAAGAAGGGTCGGAAGGAGGATCCGGGGAACTACAGGCCTGTCAGCCTGACCTCGGTACCAGGAAAGATCATGGAGAGGATCATCTCGAGTGAGCTCTCACGGCAAGCGCAGGGCAGCCAAGGGATCGGGGCCAGCCAGCATGGCTTTAGGAAAGGGAGGTGCTGCTTAACCAACCTGATCTCTTTCTATGACCATGTCACCCGCCTTCTGGATGCAGGGAAGGCTGTGGACGTTGTCTATCTGGACTTTGGCAAGGCCTTTGACACCGTCCCCCACAGCATTCTCCTGGAGAAGCTGGCGATCCATGGCATAGACGAGTGTACTCTTTGCTGGGTTAAAAACTGTCTGGCTGGCCGTGCCCAGAGAGTTGGGATTAATGGGGTGAAATCCTCTTGGCGGCCGGTCACCAGTGGTGTCCCTCAGGGCTCAGTTTTGGGGCCGGTTTTAATGTCTTTATCAATGATGTGGATGAGGGGATTGAGTGCACCCTCAGTAAGTTTGCAGATGACACCAGACTGGGTGGGGGTGTTGATCTGCTTGAGGGTAGGAAGGCTCTCCAGAGGGACCTGGACAGGCTGGATCGATGGGCCAAGGCCAACTGTATGAGGTTTAATAAGGCCAAGTGCCGGGTCCTGCATTTCGGTCACAACAACCCACAGCAACGCTACAGGCTTGGGGCAGAGTGGCTGGAAAGCTGCCCGGCAGAAAAGGACCTGGGGGTGCTGGTGGACGGCCAGCTTAACATGAGCCAGCAGTGTGCCCAGGTGGCCAAGAGGGCCAACAGCATTCTGGCTTCTACCAGGAATAGCGTGGCCAGCAGGAGCAGGGAAGTGATGGTGCCTCTGTACTGGGCACTGGTGAGGCCCCACCTCGAGTGCTGTGTTCAGTTCTGGGCCCCTCTGTACAAGAGGGACATTGAGGTGCTGGAGCGTGTCCAGAGGAGAGCGACCAGGCTGGTGAGGGGTCTGGAGACCAGGGCATATGAGGAGAGGCTGCGGGAGCTGGGCATGTTTAGCTTGGAGAAGAGGAGGCTGAGGGGAGACCTCATTGCCCTCTACAACTCCCTGAAAGGAGGGTGCAGAGAGGTGGGGGTTGGCCTCTTCTCCCAGGGGAATAATGACAGGACCAGAGGAAATGGCCTGAACTTGCGGCAGGGGAGGTTTAGGTTAGATATTAGGAAGAATGACTTTACTGCAAGAGTGGTCAGGCACTGGAACAGCCTGCCCAGGGAGGTGGTTGAGTCACCATCCCTAGAGGTGTTTAAGAAATGTCTAGATGTGGCACTTCAGGGCATGCGCTAGTGTGGAGATTGTAGGTTGTTTGGTTGGACTCAATGATCTCCAAGGTCTTTTCCAACCATGAAGATTCTGTGATTCTAAGATCAGGAGGGGGATGCCCTCAGCGTAGGAGCTTCCTTGGGGAATGGAGATCCTCTAGGGGCCGGGCAGCAGATTCGGTGAGCCCTTTTGGGTGAGGGGACACTGCAGGGTTCAAACAGACCCAGAAGTTTCTGTGGGTTCCTGGGGCCGGCTTCTGAGCACAGCTGCCAGATGTGCCAACAGAGGTGATGCTCACCTGGATCTCCTACATGCAATCAGGGAAAAAAGGATCAGGGCTGTGATAATGGAGTGGCAGCCTTGGCTGCAGTGTCCCTGAAGTAGCGGGTTCTCAGCTCCCCAGGGGAGCAAGCAAGGAGAGACACAGAGTGCAGACAGCAGGTCTCAGAGGGGAAGACTCTGAAGTAACAACCGAAAGGCCGCAAGAAGGTCTCCCCGGAGCCTTCTCTGCTCCAGACGGAACAGCCCCAACTCTCTCAGCCCATCCTCACAGCAGAGGGGTTCCATCCCTCCGATCATTTCTGTGGCATTCCTCTGGCCCGTTCTGTGAGGCAGCAGCAGGAATGCAGGGAGCTCTGCCTGGGGACAGACAGACTCGGCTGGGAGCTGAGGCGTCAACAGGAGAGGACAGAACAACCTGGGAAACTGGCAGCTTTGTGGCGGGTGAACGTCTGCTCCAGACTTCATACCAACAAACAAGCAACAGCTAGTCAGGGATGTAAAAGCCAGGGCTAAGAAGGTAGAGTTGAGGCTCCTGAGAGAAAGGAAAAAGGCCGAGAGCAGGAGACGTCTGGAGAGCAGGCTTTGGCCTGCTGGGGGACTGGCTTGGAAGAATCCTGTGGGATACGGCCCTGCGGAGAAGCAGGGTGCGGAGGGCTGCTTGAGGATCTCCTCTTCACGCTCCACAATGGCCCGCCTTGACATTCAGAAAGGACGGCGTGGATGAGAAAGAAGCTGCTGACAAAACCCAAGCCTGAAGAGGAAGCACAGAGGAGGTGGAAGCTGGCTGCCTGCCAGCCTCAGGGGTTTTGTGTTTCCATACCGGAGACAGGCAGTTGTGTGTGCGTGTGCTTGTTTATGTGGGGGGGAACTGAGGGATGAGGAGATCCTGGGGCCGGCTTCTGGATAGAGGATGTAAAACCAGCTCCTGGAGGGATCCCTTTTCTCTGTGTGTCTCTACAGGTCTATATTTCCCACTGACGTAGTCTGCCATACAGGCAGCGCACCGTACCAATACCCTCCCTGGTATTTTGGTGATGGTTGTCACGGTACTTCCTACTTGAGTCGGAAATTCTATTGAACTAGTACCTCCTTTAATTGTCTATCGTGGCCTGCAACTCCTCAGGTTATCTTGTGAGAGACAGCACCACCAGGGTGAGCCATCAGCATAGAAACATTGACAGCTGAGCAAATGGATCTTCATTCCAGGGCAATGGAGCTTCACTTCAGGGGAACCGTGAGAAACTCTGGGATATGGCCAAGAGAAACCTCCAGAAGTTTACAAGGAGAAGTGTCCGGTCCTGCACTGAGGGGGAGGAAGGTGCATCAGAGCCCGCTGGGACCTAACGTGCTGAGCAGTGGTCCTGAGGAGAAGGTGCTGGGAACTGGAGTGGCCCCCCAAAGAAAAGTGTCCCCCTGCGTGCAGCTCCCCATTTTGGAGGAGTGGGGAGGAACTGGAGAGTGCCCAGAGGAGGTCTGCCCAGGTGTGGTTCAGCGTATAGTGCACATGCGCTGCGTGGGGAGGCTGAGGAATGTGGGCTTCTTTGCCCCTTTGGCCCCATGGTGGAGAGGCTCTGGGCAGGACAGGGGTTGCTCGAAGGACGGTTTCAGAGATGATGGGGCTTTTCTTCTTCGTGGGAGACCGCATGAGAAAGAAAGAATGCCAGAACTTGTAGCTTGGGAGGTTTAAACAGGAAACGGGAGAAAGAAACGTCACTCCAAGGGCAGTGCTGTGGAAAAGGCGGCCATCCAGAAAGAATGTGGATCAGCCCGTGGCTTTGTGTCTAAAGACATATCCCCCCCGAAGGATGGCGAGACTTCAGAAAGCTTAGTGAGTTGCTCAGGCGAGAGCAAGGTGGAGAAGCAGGGGAGATGTCTGCAGCCTGCAGGGAACATGCCCAGGTGTGGAACACAATAGGACAGCCTGCGGTGGTTTCAACAGTGTGGGGCTGTTGAAATGTGAAAAGCCCCCAAGAGATCCAAGGTCTTAATCTCCGTGTCTGTGACTGTTACCTCTGCCACTGATGCCTATAAGGAGTACAAGAGCCTGATGGCCTCCTCGTCCCCACCTGGGAGCCTGGGAGGTGTCCTGCTGTCATTCTGCACGTGTCATTGCACCTCCCTTCCCACATCATCCGCATGGAAGAGCAACTTGGAAGACATCATCCTGATTATGGAACAGGTCATCCTGAGTGCCATTATGTGGCACATGAAGAACAACCAGGCGATCAGGCACAGTCAGCATGGGTTCATGAAAGGCAGGTCGTGCTTGACAATCCTGATCCCCTTCTAAAACAAGGTGACCCGCTGAGTGGATGAGGGAAAGGCTGTGGATGTTGTTTACCTGGAGTTTAGTAAAGCTTCTTGACACAGTTTCCCACAGCGTTCTCCTGGAGAAATTGGCTGCCCATGGCTTGGATGGGCGTACGCTTCGCTGGGTGAAAAACTGCTGGGACAGCCGGGCCCAATGAGTGGTGGTGAATGGAGCTCAATCCAGTGGGCGGCCGGTCACAAGTGGTGTTCCCCAGGGCTCAGTACGGGGGCCGATTCTGTTTAAAATCTTTATCAATGATCTGGACGATGGGATCGATTGCACCCTCAGTATGACACCAAGTTGGGTGTGAGTGTCGACCTGCCCAAGGGTAGGAAGGCAGGAGAAGAGGAAACGGCATCAAGTTGCACCAGGGGACGTTTAGATTGGACGTCAGGAAAATTTTTTACACTGAAAGGGTTATTAAGCATTGGAACAGGCTGCCCAGGGAAGTGGTGGAATCACCATCCCTGGAGGTATTTAAAATTAGACGGGTAGACGTAGTGCTTAGCGACATGGTTTAGTGATGGTTTTTGTCAGTGTTAGGTGGATGGTTGGACTGGATGATGTGAAAGGTCCCTTCTAACCTAAGCAATTCTATGATTCTGTGACCCCCCAGTTTCTCTAGGAGGCGGTCTGGGCTACCTTCTTCCTCCAGTACCCAACTTGCAGACGTTCTGGTCTCTCTAGCGTCCAGTCCAGACTTAGGCCCTCAAAAATGACTTGCTCGCAGGTGTGTTTTACTCTCTGGTTTCTCTTGTTTGGTGTTTGCTTGTGATTAAACCACTACCATACACACCAATCTTAAGTGCACACCCGCCAGTCTCACCCGTTGCTGGTCCCCCAAAGTACAAAAGAACTTAGGGCTTGTGGTTCCCACTCCGGTTGCTGGCACTTGAACCTCCATCTGTGCATAGAGCAGAGATCTCCCTTGCCCCACAAAGCTCTTGGAAAGGGAGGTATTAAGAAAACAGGGCAGGCTGCGGTGATCCGTTGCAGGGCACAGCCAGGGAAGTGTCCTGACCAGCCATCTGGTTACACATGACCATCTCCTTTCAGCCCTTTTCTCTCTATTTTCCCATGGTCGTTCGTCTACAAACCTTTGATCCTTTCCTAGACATCCCATGGCAAGTCTTGCACAGTCCCCAAATGCACTTTCTGGCGTCCCAACATGAGTCTCAGACCCCGAAAGAAAAAAAACCCTCTTCCGTTGGCAAGGTCACCGTGCAAGGCTCTCCCATTGGCTCACTTAACTAACTGAATTGATGCAACTATGCCAGGACTTTCTTGGAAGGATTTTTTTTCCTTTTGGGTTTTGAATTGTTCCTCTGAAAACATGGCAACTTCTGTCCTAGAAATGGCAATCCTTTCTTTTTTATCTAAGGGTTGGAGACTAGGTCAGGTGAAAATCCCTATATGGTGTATGTAGGTGTTTGCAGCCTTGTGCAGGAGGAGTTGGGCATATTAGAATCCAAGCATCATAGAATGGTTCAGGTTGGAAGGGACCTAAAAGATCATCTAGTCCAACCCCCTGCCGTGAGGAGGGACGTCTTTCACTAGTTCAGGTTGCTCCAAGCTCCTGACCTTGGACACGTCCAGGGATGGGGCATCCACAACTGCTCTGGGCAACCTGTTCCAAGGTCTCACCACGCTCATCATAAAGCATTTCTTCCTTATGGCCAACCTAAATATAACCTCTTCCAGTGTAAAGCCATTGCCCCTTGTTCTGCTATTAAAGGCCCTCGTAAAAAGTCTCACTCCATCTTTCTTGGCCTATGACCACTGCGATTTCATCTGCAAACACTGTGGAGAGAGCCCAGAGATCTCCCAAGACAGGGTTTGGAGGCCTCAAGCACTTGACCAGTATCTAGAGGCTGAGAGCCCTGGGCTCCGTGGTTTGGAGACTGGGGACGGTATAGGAGGAGCCTGAGCGTGCTGGAAGGGTGCTTTCAGAGCTGGTGGAGCTTTTCTTCCTAGTGGAAAACAGCCTGAGAAAGAAAGAACTCCCCAACATGCAGGTGGGGAGGTGCAGCCTGGCCACGAGGAGAAAGAAACGTCACTCCAAGGGCAGTGCTGTGGTGCAACACGCCACCCAGAAGGAGTCTGGATCAGCCCAAGGCTTTGTGTTTCAAGGAAGAGCCAGGGAGGATGGAGAGATCTCAGCAAAGGAAGGTGACAGCAAGATGGGGCAGCCGGGTGGATGACTGCAGCCTGCAGGGAAAGAGGCAGAGGTGATGGGACACCGTAGGACAGCCTGTGGTGGAGAAGATAGAGGGATGTGGCAAAGCTGGAAGTCCCCTAACAGAGCCAGCCTCTTCATGTCTTGGGCTATGGCTGTTGTCTCTGCCACTGATGCCTCTGAGACAACCAGCCCTTCCAGCACTGGGGTCTCGTTGCCTCCTTGTCCATACTCAGGAGCCTGGGAGGTGTCGTACCATAGTCCTGCCCTTGGCATTGCACATCTCCACATCCCACTGTCCCAGGAAGAGCCCTGAGGAAGGAGTGAGGGAGAGGATCTCCCTTCCTGGGGGCTGGGGGTCAGGCCTTGGCCCTTTGGGCGATGGAGTCAGGGCTTGGCCCTTTGCATTAATGAAACACATCCACGTTTACCCAGCATCAGAGTCACCTTCAACTTGCTTTTCCCGACCTGCCATCGCTGCCTCCAGTTTTCTGCTGTAACCAGACCCTGGGGGCAATTCCTCAGTGGTGTCCCTCGGTGGGACCCATCAACACCACAAGAAACTTTGGAGTTTGAACCCGACTTTGACTCCTTGAGAGGTTCCTTCAACTTCCTCGCAGCGTCGGAGGTTCACGGACTGGGCCTCGAACCCACCAGAGGGGTCATTAAAACTCCTTGGGCTGGTCCTCTGCGTCTGAGCTGGGCTGGGCTCCTGGGATGGAGGGAGCTCACGGCAAGCGGGCAGCGCTGCAGAGAGACAGCTCTGCCCGGGAGCAGCTCCTCTGCCAAGCGCAGCAGGGCTGAGGGCACTGCCAGGGTGTCTCAGGGAGATGAGCAAGGCAGAGAGAGAGCTTGAAGGTGTCAGGATTGGGAGGACGACTGAGAGCTCACTGGAGGAGAAATCTTTGCAGCCCTTGACAGGGTAAGTCTGCGGGTGCAGGGCACTGCAGGCGGAGTTGCTGGAGGCATCTCCTAAAGCTGGCACAGCCACAGCTTACGGGATCTGTACATGTGGGAGCTCTTGTCAGGCACTTTGAATAGCTGTGAAGGTGGGTGTGCAGCCAGGGGTGCCCAGGGCTGTCCTTCAGAGCAGGCTCCCTGCACCCCAGGGGTCTGTGTGCCGGGGCAGGGACTCCGCCACCTGCCAGGGTCAGCTCTCAGCCTGCCTGGGAAGCCCACCACATCACTGTGGGGAGAAGTTCTGCATGGAAGGAGCATCCCCCGGCGGGGCAAGGTCCTGCTGCTGAGAGGGTTCTGCGTGGCTGAGGGCTGCTCACAGCTGCAGATCACTGCAGGACATTCCCTGGAGACTTCCAGAAGCACAGCAAGGAGGGGGCCAATGGTGATGATTTTTGGTCTGGTGTCTTCTAACATCTCATTGGATTCTTTTCCAGCCTAAAGGTTTCAGCAAATCCAGCACCTCATGCTAAGTAGAGCTAAGCAAGCAGCACAAATCACACCGAATGATAATCCTAAATCATTTATTCTACTTAAAACGTATGTATTTATGCTGAACAATTAATATCCCGCAAGGAGAAGGAAGGAGCACAGGGTCTCCCCGCCCTGCTCAGCCCTGGGCAGCCCCAGCATGACGTCAGAGGTGACACCACTGTGAGGTCACAGCTGGCTGCCTGCACAGCGCTGTGGCGTGTGGGGCAGGAGCCCACAGTTGCCCTGTGGCTGCGGCCCTGGACAGGCTCCTGCTGGCTGCGGCGAGAGGCTGCTGCTGGAGCTGGTTTTGGGGACAGGACACGCCCTGGTCTCTCTGTGGAGACATCTGCTGAGCATGTGCCTCTTGGCCGCGTACGTACGACATGTTTCTGCTGCGGATGGGGGGTAGAACGGGGGTGTCTGAGGGCCGGTGCCAGCAAAGGGCAGAGCAGAGGGTGCTCCCCAGCCAGCAGCCCGGGGCTCCCAGTGGGGCGCCTCAGCTTGGGCGCTGCTCGTGCTGTGGCCATTCTCAGGGGAGCCAAGAGCAAAGCCCCTCGGCAGCCATTTGCTGCAGCCCCAAGCTTTGGCTGCGGCAGGACAAACTGCCCCGTAGCCAGACGCTCGGGTGCAGAGCCAAGCCTCCGCAGGGCAAGGGTTTTCCCCAGTTCAGGCAAGAGACCACGCCGGTCTGTGGAGGCCTCTGGGAGGAAAGGCGGACAAGGCTCCTGCGCTTCCCAGCTCTGCGGGAAAACACTTGCCCTAAGAGGGATGTGTGTGATGGCAAGGGAGAACAGGCCTGCTTCCTCAGCCAGAGGGAGAGCAAGGTCCGCACCAGAAAGACTGCTGGAAAGCACTCTTCGTGTGCTCGACGTCTTTGCTTCCTGGGATGATCTTCCTGGAGACCTTCCTTTGGGGAAGAGCTGCCGGCAGCGTTGAACGATGTGGACAGAAATCGTGTTCCTGCTGGACGCTGCTCTGTCAGTTCTCTGTCAGCAGCAGGCTTCCAAAACGGTGTCTGTTTGGCCTGAAAAGGGAAATCCGCCTGTGAAGGGGTTTGTCCAAGGCTTGGATCATGACAGCACCAGGACTCCCTCTTTTTCAGGCAAAAGATGGCCCTGCAGAGGAAGGCGTTCTTGCAAGTCTTCTTGTTGCTCCCCCTGGCTCTTGGTGAGTTTTCATGAGCAACCATCTGAGAGCGACAGCCTGGCTGGGCTGGACGCCACCTTTCCTTTTGGGCCAGTATGTGCGGAAACTCCCGTGGCCCAAGTGCTTCCCAAGCAAGTCCTTGAGTGGGACTGCCTTCTGGGCTCCCAGTAAGACTGGTAGCCTCCCAGTCACACTGCTGCCCTGCCTACCGGACCACAGGGCTCACTTAGTCGGCACCTCTGCGAGAGACGGGGGTAGCTCTTTGCAAGCCTGACCTGGGGATTCCCAGAGGGCAGGGGCCATGCAGGGGGACCGATGGAGAGGTACCTCTCCTGGCCCAGCAGCCTGGTCTCGGTGCTCACTGGGGCAGTGAGGGGAAATGGGGAATAGCTCTGGGGCACCGAGCACACCTGAAGATCATGGCTGCGCAGTCCGCTCAAGCCCGGGCTGATGGCCCCCGGTCAGAGGTGTGTCCTCTCCCTGCACCCCACGTCCCCCCGCCTCCTCAGCTCACCTGCTGCCCCAGCCCCAAGGCAACAGGGACAGACAACGCCACTGCAGGCATCGCCAGCACCCCCGGTAAAATAACTGTCTCTTGCTGATGTGAATTGCAGCTGATGTTCACTGCGGGACCTCGCTGACAGGCCTGAAGCCCCTGAGGTAAGCGATGTTTCCTGAGCTGGAATTGGGTCTGTGCAGAAGGGTCAGACGACCTCGTGTCCCTGCACCCATTTGCCTGAGAGCCGGGGCTCCCGCACGGCCCTTCCTGCCTTTGCCTCTTGCGCCAGCTGGTGCGGAAGGGAAGCGCTGGCAAAGCAGGGAACGCACGCGTGTCTCTCCTCCTTGCTGAGCTCAGAGGCTCCCAGTGGGGTGGGCAGCTCTCTGACAACATCTGCTTTCCTGGTTCCTGCAGGAACTGCCCGGTTTTAATGGCGCAGCAAACTCAAAAGATGCAGCTAATGCTGGAGGAGGTGGCTCGGCTGAGGGCAGAGATCAGCAGCGTGAAGCAGGTGCTGCGGCGTGTTGGGGAAGGAGGCTTGGCTGGGCAGAAGCCCTTGGGGCTGTGGGTGTGTGGGACTGCTGACTGCAGTCAGCCAGCCTTTGCCCCAGGGGCCTCCTGGGCTGCACAGGCCCTTCTCCGGCCCCACTTTCACCGGCCGCTTCAGGCAGCGCAGGACTCCCTTGGCACGCCAGCACCTCTGGCTGCTCTGGCTGGGCTCCTCAGGCAGGGGTGGGACCCAGGCACGCTCACGGGGGGCCAGCCATCGCTGGCAGGGCTTGAGTCCACCTTCCACCTGCCCTGGAGAGTGTGGAGGATGGGGACGAGGGTGTGGGGACCCTCATCAACCCACCTCGGGGCCGTGGCCATGGCTGTGGACACAGACACTGTTCCTCAGTCCTGCAGCTCCGTGGAGAGGGTTTGCCTTGCCTTTCTGACAGTGGCCCTTTGCCGCTCCGGGCGCTAGTAGCCACGCTGAACGTTGATGTGCTCCTTTTCTCTGTTTGTTTATGGCGTTCCCAGGAAGTCGAGGAAATGAAGCAGGCAGCATCTGAGAGGGCTTTGGAAGCCTACGTGGAGATGTCTGACTGGGCCCTGCAAAGCTCTGGTATGGACACAAGCAGCCCCGTCTCCTTGCCCTGCGCTTGTCTGCAGCCCTCCCCAAAGGCGCCTGCGCTCCAGGCGCTGCTCTCCAAAGTGGGGGAGCTGAAATGCTTGGGGGGTCCCAGGGCAAGGCTGTGGCAGAGCAGCTCTCTCAGACTCCCTCCCAACCCTGCCCTCGGCATCCTCACGCTGCCTCTGGCGCTGCCCCCGCACGTGTTCCTGTGCGGACGGAGGGGCTCTCTTCCTCTCCTCAGCATTGGAAAAGGAGATGGCCGGGCCGTCCTTGGCTGCCCACGCAGCAAGCCCTCAGCTTGGGTCTGCTGCCATTCACATGGGCACCGTCTGTCTCCCAGAACCCTCAGACCTTCTCCTGCTGGCGCTGGGAGTGCAGCAGTCACCAGGCACGTGGCCGCTGTCATTCCCCTGCGCGGCTGGGCAGCTGGGCAGCCCACCAGCCTGGGACGAGGACAGGACTGACAGAGGCGCAGCTGGCCGGCGGTGTCAGAAATAGTGTCTGAGCACCAAGCCCTCCTCGTCTGTGGCCTCTTGCAGTCGTCTGCTTTCCCTTCCCTGCAGGTGCCAGCATTGACCTGCAGAGAACTTCGGAGACCTACACCTGCAAAAACGACTGGTTCTGGAGGTTTATTGAGTTCTTTTGCACTCCCCGCAGTCCCGATCGCATTTTGCAGGTATTGTAGCAGAAATCGAGAGGGAATTCTTTCCTTTCTTCCTGTGAAGTTGGAGACTGACCTCAGGGCTCTCCCTTCGGTCCAGTGTTGCGCTGTCTTGGGGGTGGGAGGCGAGAGGTGGGGGGTGCCCTGCAGAGCCCCTGGGCAGGGATGTGTTTCTGCAAGGCCCTGACTAGAATGGTTTCGTAACCGCTGTTCTCCTCTGCTCCATAATACTGACAGCCCTGGCAAAGGTCGGTCAGGGAAGGAGGCCTCCTGCTTCTGTCCACTTCCTCACACACACCTCATTTTCAAGCTGAAATAGACCCCACAGACACACCGGTGCCTACGCTTCAAGCTACGTGGGCAGTTGTCTTGGCCCCAACACTCTCTCACGCTTCATTGCTCTGGCTTTCTGGTTGCAGCCGGATGTTTCCCCAGGAAACTGCTGGCCTTTCCCAGGGCATCAGGGCCAGGTGGTCATCAGGTTGCCAGCGCGAGTCCACCTGACTGCCATCACTGTGCAGCACATCTCCAAAGAAGTCTCTCCATCTGGGACCGTCACCAGCGCCCCCAGGGACATCGCTGTCTTTGTAAGTCTCTGCTGGGTGCTTCTGGTGCGGATCTGGTCCTGGGGGAAAGCCATGACAGGGTCTTCCTTGCTTTTGTGCCTCCTCTGAGGTTGGAGTCCCGGTCTCCTGAGCACTGCAGGGCCCTGGTGAGGCTCTAGGAGTCTCCTCCTAAGGGCTCTAGAGGTCTCCTCCCTCTTAAGACTTGTTCTGGCCAAGCAGCTCAGGGTTCTTGACTAAAACTCAAGCGGAGCCTGAGCTCCACCGTAACCAGTGCTAGACTAGGGCTAGAGCCCCAGGGGAGGGTGGGTAGGTAACAGGGCTGACCCAGCACCTACGTTCCCTCTTTGTCGGGACGAGTCTGAGCTGCTCTCCTTGTGCTTTGCCCCACAGGGAGTGGATGTGGACGGAGAAGAGGAAACTCTCCTGGTGACCTTCATGTACGATGTGGCAAAAGAGGCCATTCAGACCTTCCCTCTGAAGGTGCGATGCACGCACGGTGTTGGGGGAAGATGCCAGGGAGCAAAGCAGGTTTGCCTGCAGGGCCATGGCAGGAGGAGCGTGAATGCTTTCTCCCTGGGCAGAGGGGGCCTGGGTCACCGCCAGGAGAGAGCTGGTGGGGTTGGGAGGGCTGAGTGGCACGCGGTGGTGCTAGCAAAAGGACAGTGAGGGCAAGGTCAGGCCCGTGGGAGCATGAGTCCCAAGAGATCCCTGGCTGCCTTCAGCAGAGCCCGCTGCACACGCAGCCACTGCACCCGAGCAACGTCTTTGTGCCATGGAGAAACCGAGACGCCCGCTGGAGAAAGCCGTCGGGCAGCACCCTGGCTCCATCCCGTGGCCTGCTGGCAGGCTGGACGGTGTCCTCTCCTCCCAGCATAGCATGCCCCTTCTCTCCCGCTGCTCTCACGCCTGCCCGCAGGAAAGCGGGCAGAGCAGACAGCGGGAGCTCGGGGGGGGGGTGTCACACCAGCTGCCCCACGCAAAGGAGCACCTCCCCGGCCTCTCTGCCGGCACAGAGCGAGGCGCAGAGGGAAGGGGCAGAGGGGAGGGAGGCTGAGCCCCAGCCGGGCCCATGCAGAGGGTGCCAGGTGCCTTCCCCCTCCCCGTGTCCCCAGCCTCCCCAGCACCCCGCTACCAGAGCCAGCCTCAGGTTTCCACAGCCGCTCCCACCCACTGTCAGGAGCTTGTTCCTGAGCAGGAGCAGGGCTGGTGGGGGGAGATACCTTGACTGCATTGTGGCTCTTAACACCTCCGATTCCTCTTCCCTCTTTTCCTCGCAGAACGCCCCGCATCCCAGAGCCTTCTCCTATCTCAAACTCCTTGTGAAGAGCAACTGGGGAAAACCAAAGTACACATGCATTTACCGAGTGCAGGTTCATGGGAAGATGGCAAAACCAAACAGCCTCAACTGAAACCAGAGACAGAAAAAGGACAAACATAAAAAAGAAGAAAAAGAATAATGTTGCTGCGACTCAGATTGGTGTAGAAGATTTGTCTCCTAAGTTGGGTGCACAATAAGGTCCATTGCAGGGAGGGCAGTCGTGGGAAAGCAACAGAAGATCGGCGAGGAGGATTGTTAATACGCTCAAGTGACTCACAGCTGGGTGCTGGAAAACACATATATCACACTAATTGTTATTCAGTCTCGGACGCTTGCAAGAAAAACACTTGCACTTCGATAACATAAACCTGTGATGGACTCAGGGACACCTTATCCAGCCACTTGAGAATCCTGGCCTGGTGCTGAAGAAGATCAAAGCACAGTGGGAAAACGATGCCTGTTTGAACCCTTTAAATGCCAGGCAGAACAGGGAGTCCGTGCGTGCTCTTGCTCACAAGGACTCTCTCGCTGCCAAGGGCTCTTGCTAACAAGGACTCTCTCTCACTCCACGGTGCCCGCAGTCCCTGCTTCCGTGCCTCTGCCCGGGTGTTGCTTCGGAGATTCCCTGGTCTGTGAGGTATCGAGAAGAAACTTGTTCTTTGCCTTTCATCCGTGGTTTTGTGGTTGTTCCTGCGTCCTGCCCGCATCGGCTCACACAGCGGGCTTACAACCAGGGACTGAGTCTGGTAAATAGGTAAACGTAGCTCCTTGTGAAGAACAAACAGCGAAGAATACCACATCCCCGAAGAGACTGGAGGGACCGATAACAAGCTCGCAAAATAAATGGGGGAGTTGCAAAAGCTGCTGCATTTATCTTCCCCAGTCCACACAAAGAGATTCCTCTATTATCAGCTCAAACCAGCCACCGTACACCACTAGGAACCACCCAAGACCTACCATGAAGCCCCTAACAGAGTTAATGTGCATGTGCCAAGGGGATGTGAATATGGAGATGAGTTCTGGAAATGTAATGAACGTGGCAATGAGTGCTGAGACATGTAACGACCACGCATATTCTGTATGGATGTAAGTCTCTGTGAATCTCACATTCAGTGGACATGTCAGGTGGAGAGATCCCCCACGTCCCCGGTGCTGAATAAAAGAATGCCTGCTTCTTAAGACTACATCGGTGTTAAGAAGTTCATTCCCGATTTCGGTGACAGTTTCTGGCGACCCAGATGGGACTCTGCCTCTGAATCTCGACAGATCCTTGGAATTGCAGGGCCTCCATCCGGCACCGAGGGATTCTCAGGGAGAACCTCCGATCCCCGGACCAAAGAGCTCCGAGCAAGGCCCCTGGAAAGGTGAAGGCATTCTTTTCTTTAAGGGATATTAAGGGTTGCCTGTCCATAAGGCGAGGCATAAGCCTCGCAGGGTTGGGCTGTAAAGGTACCTAAGGGAAGGAGTTGGTCTCACTGGATGAAAGCCTGTGAGAAACGCGGCTGATAAGCGTAAAGGTATTGTCCTCAACACCAGGCGGGGAAGGGCCGCACCAAGAGCAAAGGTCTGGTATAAAAGGTTCAGGCCCTAAGGTTTTGTTATTTTGTCTTGTGTAATAAGTGCTATGTTCAGTTGTCATTTTTCTTTGTGTTTTGTGTTGTTCGTTCTACTAGTACTATCCTATAATGGGTAGCAAGCCCTTGGCGGAAGGGGGAATTTTGAAAAAGTCTCCTTTAGGTTGTATACTCCTTTAGGTTGTATACTGAAGCGTTGGAAACAAATAGGAGGGGACCCGCTCACGAGAAAGCAGCTGATTGAATATTGTAACAATTGGTGGCCGTTATGTACTTCAGAAGATCAAGAAAAATGGACAAGAAATGGGACTTTAAAATAGAATACAATTTTACAGCTTATGTTATTTTGTAGCAGGGAAAACAAATGGGATGTATGTAGATTTGTTTTTCACTTTAAGAAACCACCCAGAGTGGCAGAAGGATTGTGGGCGATAACCAGATATCAGAGACGGTTATTCGGAATGAGACATGCTACGCCAAAAGCCATTAATTGGTCAAAATCGTATGAGGTTAAACAAGAACCAAATGAATCGCCACCTGCATTTATGGAACGAGTAAAGAATACTGCTAGGAAATACACGAACGTGGACCCCGAGAGGAGGCTGGGCAATTGGCCTCTATTTTTATGGGACAATCTGCCCCGGATGTACAAAAGAAACTCCAAAAGTTAGAAGGAGAAGATTCGAGGGACTTGGGAACATTGGTGTAAGTAGCTTGGACCATCTAGAATAACAGAGAAAAGGAGAGGGAGAATCAAAGAGAAGGGAGATTAATTGCCGCATTGACGGGAGTTGCTCCGGGAAGAATGAACGGGGCCCGGGGAAGTAGAGGAGGCTACAGAAGAGTTGGGAAGGAACTCGTTTAGCAGAAGCTCAGTGCGCGATCTGCAAAGAGCGAGGACATTGGAAAAACGCGTGCCCTAGAGTCAGTAACCAAGGCTCGATCCTGCAGCCTGTCAAGGTGATGGCTTTAGGTGATGGTTTAGGGAAGCGTTGCAAAACAGGTAGTAATAAGTCACCTACGTAAACAAATCAATAGCAGGTCTGCATCGAGGATTGCTGAAGAGGAAAGTTCATCTGGAGGGCAACTGACGGAGAGGAAGATACGACCACCAGATGAAGTAAACGACCACCAGAACGACTGTGATGCGCGAAATGACTTGCCTCATGATTGTGCAATTGGTTCTGGGAGGGGGCGTGCTTATGTTAATGATTTAGGGAAAACGAATGAATACGTAACAATTTTGTAAATATAAATGGCTCAAAATAAGATCATTGTGGGAGCACTTATGGTGGAAAATCCCCAGTGCGACCGCAGCGCTGCTAATAAAGAATACCTGCTCTACAGGACCATCTGCTGTTGAGTTTATTTCTTTGCTTCAGCTCGTCTCTGTAATCCTGAAAGTTGAAAATATTATAACCATCTGATTTAGGTGAGACCCCCAAAGAGTGACCTTTGGAAGTCTCAAAGAGGGGAACTGTTACACCCAGGGACTGAGCGTCTGGTCAATGGTACTTGACTCCTCCCTGAGGAGGGGTTCAGAAAGCCCGGGGGGTCCTTTCTGAGCCCCGGGACCCAACGGGAAGGTCTCCCTGACGGCTGGTCTGACCCCGGCCCCTGTGCAGTAAATAACCAAGTGTGCCCTTCCAGCGTGTCACAGAGTCATGGAATGTGTTGGGTTGGAAGGGACCCTTAAAGGCCATCTCGTCCAACCCCCGGCAGTGAGCAGGGACGTCTTCAACTAGATCAGGTTGCTCAGAGCCTCATCCAGCCTGGCCTTGGATGTCTCCAGGGATGGGGCCTCCACCCTCTCTCTGGGCAACCTGGGCCGGTGTCTCACCACCCTCAGTGTAAAGAGCTTCTTCCTAATGTCTGATCTAAACCTGCCCTGCTCTAGTTTAAAGCCATTGCCCCTCGTGCTGTGGCTCTGTGCCCTCGCAAACAGCTCCTCCAGCTCTCCTGGAGCCCCTTCAGGGACTGGAAGGGGCTCTAAGGTCTCCCCGGGGCCTTCTCTTCTCCAGGCTGAACCCCCCCAGCTCTCTCAGCCTGTCCCCACAGCAGAGGGGCTCCCGCCCTCGGATCACCTCCGCGGCCTGTCTCGTAAAGCGCTGCCACATTCACCGCTGACTTTGTTAAATCGCTGGTTTATGTTAATAAATATTTCCCCACTTCTCTCCCACAAGTGAAGCCAATGGCTGCGCGCGCCACAAATTGGCCCTTGGTGCCGGGCTCCTGAAATGCCCCTAATGCTGCCACCACTCCCGGAACGCTCCCAGTGGCCACTCCTGTGCTAAAGCGCCACCGCGCAGGGAGCGGGGCGCGGCGGGGAGGAGTTGGTGGGATCGGCGGTGTGTGTTTGGGAGACCCCGCTTTCTGCCCCCAGTGGAGGGCGCGGGGCTGGGGCAGCCGGCAGTGTGGGGCCTGCGAGGCTGCCTGCGCCCGGCCGGTGCCGCTTCTGCCGGGACGAGCCCAAATTCGGGGGTCAGCAGCATCAGAAGCTCCGCTGGAGGCAGCGCCTGTGCTGGAGCCATGGTGGGTGCACTCCTGCTCTCACCAAACTAGCTTGTTCTGGCATCTCTCCCCATCTACTCTCCTCAAGGATACAACATCCCAAGACTTCCTTGTATCCAACTAAGCCCAGCAGATGTCTAACCCATCCGCTTACAAAGCGTTTCAAACTTAGCTACATTATTCCAGTAAGGAGGAACCAGATGTTCTTTTCAACTGGGTATCAGTAAGGCCTGAGGGGCTTTCCACCCCAGCCTTTTGTGCTGTTCAAGGCTACTGTATCACCAGCGACGGTATCACCCTGGCAGCAGCCATTGGCACCTGCTGTTCTGTAACCTTCAGCAGTCCCACCACAGAAGGGTCAGCTGAAAGACCGGGTAAGGCAGACAGCTGTGTAATGTCCTCAGTCCCTCCAGCTGCTATACCAACAGCCCACCGATACGCTTTCGGGTCTTTGAAATACCCTCTCTTGAGCAAGTCTACGCCAAGGATGCACGGAGCGTCTGGGCCACTCACAATGGAGCGCTTCCGCCATTTATTCCCAGTTCGGCTCACTTTGGCCGAAGTACAGTCAGTTCTTGAGACCTGTCACACCAGAATCAGCAACAGATTTTGTCCCTTTATGAGTCAATGGCAATAGGGTACACTGTGCACCGCTGTCCACCATGTCTTTATGCTTTTGTGGCTCTAATACACGAGGACATCGAATCCACACAGCCCAATAAACTCGGTTATCCCTCTCCCCCTCCTGGCTGGAGGCAGGGCACCTCTAATGTTGAGGACAACATCTACAGTTAGCAGATGAGTTCCGACCCGGACCAGAGAACTGCTCCCTGGGCACTGGAGCAGCCACCCTCCTGGAAGAATTCTTTCTTCTATCTGTTTTACCTTGCAACTAGTGCCTGTAGGGCCAAGGTAGGTCCTTCATCCCACTTACTCAGGTCCTCTCCATAGGCACCGAGGTAAAACCACAAGGTGTCTCGTAGTGTCTTCTTTTTCTTCCAAGTCGGTCTCGTAGGAGGGCATCTTCTCCTAATGGCTGCGACATGGGTCCATGCAGGGGAAAAGCGGGATGTTTCTTCCATCCTAGACAGTTTCTCAAACAGTGTCTCCTTTTTCTCAATCATCTTCTCAGTTTTATCAGCTTCCCCGCTGCAGAGCTGGCCGGGGGCGGCGGCCAGGGAGTGGGGCTGCCGAGGGCAGCAGGGCAGTGCGCGCTATGATAAGTCTATGGGGCCGGATGGGATTCACCCAAGAGTACTCAGGGAGCTGGCGGGAGAGCTCACCAAGCCTCTCTCCATCATTTATCAACAATCCTGGTCAACAGGGCAGGTACCAGATGCCTGGAGGGTGGCTAATGTGACGCCCATCTACAAGAAGGGTCGGAAGGAGGATCCGGGGAACTACAGGCCTGTCAGCCTGACCTCGGTACCAGGAAAGATCATGGAGAGGATCATCTCGAGTGAGCTCTCACGGCAAGCGCAGGGCAGCCAAGGGATCGGGGCCAGCCAGCATGGCTTTAGGAAAGGGAGGTGCTGCTTAACCAACCTGATCTCTTTCTATGACCATGTCACCCGCCTTCTGGATGCAGGGAAGGCTGTGGACGTTGTCTATCTGGACTTTGGCAAGGCCTTTGACACCGTCCCCCACAGCATTCTCCTGGAGAAGCTGGCGATCCATGGCATAGACGAGTGTACTCTTTGCTGGGTTAAAAACTGTCTGGCTGGCCGTGCCCAGAGAGTTGGGATTAATGGGGTGAAATCCTCTTGGCGGCCGGTCACCAGTGGTGTCCCTCAGGGCTCAGTTTTGGGGCCGGTTTTAATGTCTTTACCAATGATGTGGATGAGGGGATTGAGTGCACCCTCAGTAAGTTTGCAGATGACACCAGACTGGGTGGGGGTGTTGATCTGCTTGAGGGTAGGAAGGCTCTCCAGAGGGACCTGGACAGGCTGGATCGATGGGCCAAGGCCAACTGTATGAGGTTTAATAAGGCCAAGTGCCGGGTCCTGCATTTCGGTCACAACAACCCACAGCAACGCTACAGGCTTGGGGCAGAGTGGCTGGAAAGCTGCCCGGCAGAAAAGGACCTGGGGGTGCTGGTGGACGGCCAGCTTAACATGAGCCAGCAGTGTGCCCAGGTGGCCAAGAGGGCCAACAGCATTCTGGCTTCTACCAGGAATAGCGTGGCCAGCAGGAGCAGGGAAGTGATGGTGCCTCTGTACTGGGCACTGGTGAGGCCCCACCTCGAGTGCTGTGTTCAGTTCTGGGCCCCTCTGTACAAGAGGGACATTGAGGTGCTGGAGCGTGTCCAGAGGAGAGCGACCAGGCTGGTGAGGGGTCTGGAGACCAGGGCATATGAGGAGAGGCTGCGGGAGCTGGGCATGTTTAGCTTGGAGAAGAGGAGGCTGAGGGGAGACCTCATTGCCCTCTACAACTCCCTGAAAGGAGGGTGCAGAGAGGTGGGGGTTGGCCTCTTCTCCCAGGGGAATAATGACAGGACCAGAGGAAATGGCCTGAACTTGCGGCAGGGGAGGTTTAGGTTAGATATTAGGAAGAATGACTTTACTGCAAGAGTGGTCAGGCACTGGAACAGCCTGCCCAGGGAGGTGGTTGAGTCACCATCCCTAGAGGTGTTTAAGAAATGTCTAGATGTGGCACTTCAGGGCATGCGCTAGTGTGGAGATTGTAGGTTGTTTGGTTGGACTCGATGATCTCCAAGGTCTTTTCCAACCATGAAGATTCTGTGATTCTAAGATCAGGAGGGGGATGCCCTCAGCGTAGGAGCTTCCTTGGGGAATGGAGATCCTCTAGGGGCCGGGCAGCAGATCCGGTGAGCCCTTTTGGGTGAGGGGACACTGCAGGGTTCAAACAGACCCAGAAGTTTCTGTGGGTTCCTGGGGCCGGCTTCTGAGCACAGCTGCCAGATGTGCCAACAGAGGTGATGCTCACCTGGATCTCCTACATGCAATCAGGGAAAAAAGGATCAGGGCTGTGATAATGGAGTGGCAGCCTTGGCTGCAGTGTCCCTGAAGTAGCGGGTTCTCAGCTCCCCAGGGGAGCAAGCAAGGAGAGACACAGAGTGCAGACAGCAGGTCTCAGAGGGGAAGACTCTGAAGTAACAACCGAAAGGCCGCAAGAAGGTCTCCCCGGAGCCTTCTCTGCTCCAGACGGAACAGCCCCAACTCTCTCAGCCCATCCTCACAGCAGAGGGGTTCCATCCCTCCGATCATTTCTGTGGCATTCCTCTGGCCCGTTCTGTGAGGCAGCAGCAGGAATGCAGGGAGCTCTGCCTGGGGACAGACAGACTCGGCTGGGAGCTGAGGCGTCAACAGGAGAGGACAGAACAACCTGGGAAACTGGCAGCTTTGTGGCGGGTGAACGTCTGCTCCAGACTTCATACCAACAAACAAGCAACAGCTAGTCAGGGATGTAAAAGCCAGGGCTAAGAAGGTAGAGTTGAGGCTTTGGCCTGCTGGGGGACTGGCTTGGAAGAATCCTGTGGGATACGGCCCTGCGGAGAAGCAGGGTGCGGAGGGCTGCTTGAGGATCTCCTCTTCACGCTCCACAATGGCCCGCCTTGACATTCAGAAAGGACGGCGTGGATGAGAAAGAAGCTGCTGACAAAACCCAAGCCTGAAGAGGAAGCACAGAGGAGGTGGAAGCTGGCTGCCTGCCAGCCTCAGGGGTTTTGTGTTTCCATACCGGAGACAGGCAGTTGTGTGTGCGTGTGCTTGTTTATGTGGGGGGGAACTGAGGGATGAGGAGATCCTGGGGCCGGCTTCTGGATAGAGGATGTAAAACCAGCTCCTGGAGGGATCCCTTTTCTCTGTGTGTCTCTACAGGTCTATATTTCCCACTGACGTAGTCTGCCATACAGGCAGCGCACCGTACCAATACCCTCCCTGGTATTTTGGTGATGGTTGTCACGGTACTTCCTACTTGAGTCGGAAATTCTATTGAACTAGTACCTCCTTTAATTGTCTATCGTGGCCTGCAACTCCTCAGGTTATCTTGTGAGAGACAGCACCACCAGGGTGAGCCATCAGCATAGAAACATTGACAGCTGAGCAAATGGATCTTCATTCCAGGGCAATGGAGCTTCACTTCAGGGGAACCGTGAGAAACTCTGGGATATGGCCAAGAGAAACCTCCAGAAGTTTACAAGGAGAAGTGTCCGGTCCTGCACTGAGGGGGAGGAAGGTGCATCAGAGCCCGCTGGGACCTAACGTGCTGAGCAGTGGTCCTGAGGAGAAGGTGCTGGGAACTGGAGTGGCCCCCCAAAGAAAAGTGTCCCCCTGCGTGCAGCTCCCCATTTTGGAGGAGTGGGGAGGAACTGGAGAGTGCCCAGAGGAGGTCTGCCCAGGTGTGGTTCAGCGTATAGTGCACATGCGCTGCGTGGGGAGGCTGAGGAATGTGGGCTTCTTTGCCCCTTTGGCCCCATGGTGGAGAGGCTCTGGGCAGGACAGGGGTTGCTCGAAGGACGGTTTCAGAGATGATGGGGCTTTTCTTCTTCGTGGGAGACCGCATGAGAAAGAAAGAATGCCAGAACTTGTAGCTTGGGAGGTTTAAACAGGAAACGGGAGAAAGAAACGTCACTCCAAGGGCAGTGCTGTGGAAAAGGCGGCCATCCAGAAAGAATGTGGATCAGCCCGTGGCTTTGTGTCTAAAGACATATCCCCGAAGGATGGCGAGACTTCAGAAAGCTTAGTGAGTTGCTCAGGCGAGAGCAAGGTGGAGAAGCAGGGGAGATGTCTGCAGCCTGCAGGGAACATGCCCAGGTGTGGAACACAATAGGACAGCCTGCGGTGGTTTCAACAGTGTGGGGCTGTTGAAATGTGAAAAGCCCCCAAGAGATCCAAGGTCTTAATCTCCGTGTCTGTGACTGTTACCTCTGCCACTGATGCCTATAAGGAGTACAAGAGCCTGATGGCCTCCTCGTCCCCACCTGGGAGCCTGGGAGGTGTCCTGCTGTCATTCTGCACGTGTCATTGCACCTCCCTTCCCACATCATCCGCATGGAAGAGCAACTTGGAAGACATCATCCTGATTATGGAACAGGTCATCCGGAGTGCCATTATGTGGCACATGAAGAACAACCAGGCGATCAGGCACAGTCAGCATGGGTTCATGAAAGGCAGGTCGTGCTTGACAATCCTGATCCCCTTCTAAAACAAGGTGACCCGCTGAGTGGATGAGGGAAAGGCTGTGGATGTTGTTTACCTGGAGTTTAGTAAAGCTTCTTGACACAGTTTCCCACAGCGTTCTCCTGGAGAAATTGGCTGCCCATGGCTTGGATGGGCGTACGCTTCGCTGGGTGAAAAACTGCTGGGACAGCCGGGCCCAATGAGTGGTGGTGAATGGAGCTCAATCCAGTGGGCGGCCGGTCACAAGTGGTGTTCCCCAGGGCTCAGTACGGGGGCCGATTCTGTTTAAAATCTTTATCAATGATCTGGACGATGGGATCGATTGCACCCTCAGTATGACACCAAGTTGGGTGTGAGTGTCGACCTGCCCAAGGGTAGGAAGGCAGGAGAAGAGGAAACGGCATCAAGTTGCACCAGGGGACGTTTAGATTGGACGTCAGGAAAATTTTTTACACTGAAAGGGTTATTAAGCATTGGAACAGGCTGCCCAGGGAAGTGGTGGAATCACCATCCCTGGAGGTATTTAAAATTAGACGGGTAGACGTAGTGCTTAGCGACATGGTTTAGTGATGGTTTTTGTCAGTGTTAGGTGGATGGTTGGACTGGATGATGTGAAAGGTCCCTTCTAACCTAAGCAATTCTATGATTCTGTGACCCCCCAGTTTCTCTAGGAGGCGGTCTGGGCTACCTTCTTCCTCCAGTACCCAACTTGCAGACGTTCTGGTCTCTCTAGCGTCCAGTCCAGACTTAGGCCCTCAAAAATGACTTGCTCGCAGGTGTGTTTTACTCTCTGGTTTCTCTTGTTTGGTGTTTGCTTGTGATTAAACCACTACCATACACACCAATCTTAAGTGCACACCCGCCAGTCTCACCAGTTGCTGGTCCCCCAAAGTACAAAAGAACTTAGGGCTTGTGGTTCCCACTCCGGTTGCTGGCACTTGAACCTCCATCTGTGCATAGAGCAGAGATCTCCCTTGCCCCACAAAGCTCTTGGAAAGGGAGGTATTAAGAAAACAGGGCAGGCTGCGGTGATCCGTTGCAGGGCACAGCCAGGGAAGTGTCCTGACCAGCCATCTGGTTACACATGACCATCTCCTTTCAGCCCTTTTCTCTCTATTTTCCCATGGTCGTTCGTCTACAAACCTTTGATCCTTTCCTAGACATCCCATGGCAAGTCTTGCACAGTCCCCAAATGCACTTTCTGGCGTCCCAACATGAGTCTCAGACCCCGAAAGAAAAAAAACCCTCTTCCGTTGGCAAGGTCACCGTGCAAGGCTCTCCCATTGGCTCACTTAACTAACTGAATTGATGCAACTATGCCAGGACTTTCTTGGAAGGATTTTTTTTCCTTTTGGGTTTTGAATTGTTCCTCTGAAAACATGGCAACTTCTGTCCTAGAAATGGCAATCCTTTCTTTTTTATCTAAGGGTTGGAGACTAGGTCAGGTGAAAATCCCTATATGGTGTATGTAGGTGTTTGCAGCCTTGTGCAGGAGGAGTTGGGCATATTAGAATCCAAGCATCATAGAATGGTTCAGGTTGGAAGGGACCTAAAAGATCATCTAGTCCAACCCCCTGCCGTGAGGAGGGACGTCTTTCACTAGTTCAGGTTGCTCCAAGCTCCTGACCTTGGACACGTCCAGGGATGGGGCATCCACAACTGCTCTGGGCAACCTGTTCCAAGGTCTCACCACGCTCATCATAAAGCATTTCTTCCTTATGGCCAACCTAAATATAACCTCTTCCAGTGTAAAGCCATTGCCCCTTGTTCTGCTATTAAAGGCCCTGGTAAAAAGTCTCACTCCATCTTTCTTGGCCTATGACCACTGCGATTTCATCTGCAAACACTGTGGAGAGAGCCCAGAGATCTCCCAAGACAGGGTTTGGAGGCCTCAAGCACTTGACCAGTATCTAGAGGCTGAGAGCCCTGGGCTCAGTGGTTTGGAGACTGGGGACGGTATAGGAGGAGCCTGAGCGTGCTGGAAGGGTGCTTTCAGAGCTGGTGGAGCTTTTCTTCCTAGTGGAAAACAGCCTGAGAAAGAAAGAACTCCCCAACATGCAGGTGGGGAGGTGCAGCCTGGCCACGAGGAGAAAGAAACGTCACTCCAAGGGCAGTGCTGTGGTGCAACACGCCACCCAGAAGGAGTCTGGATCAGCCCAAGGCTTTGTGTTTCAAGGAAGAGCCAGGGAGGATGGAGAGATCTCAGCAAAGGAAGGTGACAGCAAGATGGGGCAGCCGGGTGGATGACTGCAGCCTGCAGGGAAAGAGGCAGAGGTGATGGGACACCGTAGGACAGCCTGTGGTGGAGAAGATAGAGGGATGTGGCAAAGCTGGAAGTCCCCTAACAGAGCCAGCCTCTTCATGTCTTGGGCTACGGCTGTTGTCTCTGCCACTGATGCCTCTGAGACAACCAGCCCTTCCAGCACTGGGGTCTCGTTGCCTCCTTGTCCATACTCAGGAGCCTGGGAGGTGTCGTACCATAGTCCTGCCCTTGGCATTGCACATCTCCACATCCCACTGTCCCAGGAAGAGCCCTGAGGAAGGAGTGAGGGAGAGGATCTCCCTTCCTGGGGGCTGGGGGTCAGGCCTTGGCCCTTTGGGCGATGGAGTCAGGGCTTGGCCCTTTGCATTAATGAAACACATCCACGTTTACCCAGCATCAGAGTCACCTTCAACTTGCTTTTCCCGACCTGCCATCGCTGCCTCCAGTTTTCTGCTGTAACCAGACCCTGGGGGCAATTCCTCAGTGGTGTCCCTCGGTGGGACCCATCAACACCACAAGAAACTTTGGAGTTTGAACCCGACTTTGACTCCTTGAGAGGTTCCTTCAACTTCCTCGCAGCGTCGGAGGTTCACGGACTGGGCCTCGAACCCACCAGAGGGGTCATTAAAACTCCTTGGGCTGGTCCTCTGCGTCTGAGCTGGGCTGGGCTCCTGGGATGGAGGGAGCTCACGGCAAGCGGGCAGCGCTGCAGAGAGACAGCTCTGCCCGGGAGCAGCTCCTCTGCCAAGCGCAGCAGGGCTGAGGGCACTGCCAGGGTGTCTCAGGGAGATGAGCAAGGCAGAGAGAGAGCTTGAAGGTGTCAGGATTGGGAGGACGACTGAGAGCTCACTGGAGGAGAAATCTTTGCAGCCCTTGACAGGGTAAGTCTGCGGGTGCAGGGCACTGCAGGCGGAGTTGCTGGAGGCATCTCCTAAAGCTGGCACAGCCACAGCTTACGGGATCTGTACATGTGGGAGCTCTTGTCAGGCACTTTGAATAGCTGTGAAGGTGGGTGTGCAGCCAGGGGTGCCCAGGGCTGTCCTTCAGAGCAGGCTCCCTGCACCCCAGGGGTCTGTGTGCCGGGGCAGGGACTCCGCCACCTGCCAGGGTCAGCTCTCAGCCTGCCTGGGAAGCCCACCACATCACTGTGGGGAGAAGTTCTGCATGGAAGGAGCATCCCCCGGCGGGGCAAGGTCCTGCTGCTGAGAGGGTTCTGCGTGGCTGAGGGCTGCTCACAGCTGCAGATCACTGCAGGACATTCCCTGGAGACTTCCAGAAGCACAGCAAGGAGGGGGCCAATGGTGATGATTTTTGGTCTGGTGTCTTCTAACATCTCATTGGATTCTTTTCCAGCCTAAAGGTTTCAGCAAATCCAGCACCTCATGCTAAGTAGAGCTAAGCAAGCAGCACAAATCACACCGAATGATAATCCTAAATCATTTATTCTACTTAAAACGTATGTATTTATGCTGAACAATTAATATCCCGCAAGGAGAAGGAAGGAGCACAGGGTCTCCCCGCCCTGCTCAGCCCTGGGCAGCCCCAGCATGACGTCAGAGGTGACACCACTGTGAGGTCACAGCTGGCTGCCTGCACAGCGCTGTGGCGTGTGGGGCAGGAGCCCACAGTTGCCCTGTGGCTGCGGCCCTGGACAGGCTCCTGCTGGCTGCGGCGAGAGGCTGCTGCTGGAGCTGGTTTTGGGGACAGGACACGCCCTGGTCTCTCTGTGGAGACATCTGCTGAGCATGTGCCTCTTGGCCGCGTACGTACGACATGTTTCTGCTGCGGATGGGGGGTAGAACGGGGGTGTCTGAGGGCCGGTGCCAGCAAAGGGCAGAGCAGAGGGTGCTCCCCAGCCAGCAGCCCGGGGCTCCCAGTGGGGCGCCTCAGCTTGGGCGCTGCTCGTGCTGTGGCCATTCTCAGGGGAGCCAAGAGCAAAGCCCCTCGGCAGCCATTTGCTGCAGCCCCAAGCTTTGGCTGCGGCAGGACAAACTGCCCCGTAGCCAGACGCTCGGGTGCAGAGCCAAGCCTCCGCAGGGCAAGGGTTTTCCCCAGTTCAGGCAAGAGACCACGCCGGTCTGTGGAGGCCTCTGGGAGGAAAGGCGGACAAGGCTCCTGTGCTTCCCAGCTCTGCGGGAAAACACTTGCCCTAAGAGGGATGTGTGTGATGGCAAGGGAGAACAGGCCTGCTTCCTCAGCCAGAGGGAGAGCAAGGTCCGCACCAGAAAGACTGCTGGAAAGCACTCTTCGTGTGCTCGACGTCTTTGCTTCCTGGGATGATCTTCCTGGAGACCTTCCTTTGGGGAAGAGCTGCCGGCAGCGTTGAACGATGTGGACAGAAATCGTGTTCCTGCTGGACGCTGCTCTGTCAGTTCTCTGTCAGCAGCAGGCTTCCAAAATGGTGTCTGTTTGGCCTGAAAAAGGAAATCCGCCTGTGAAGGGGTTTGTCCAAGGCTTGGATCATGACAGCACCAGGACTCCCTCTTTTTCAGGCAAAAGATGGCCCTGCAGAAGAAGGCGTTCTTGCAAGTCTTCTTGTTGCTCCCCCTGGCTCTTGGTGAGTTTTCATGAGCAACCATCTGAGAGCGACAGCCTGGCTGGGCTGGACGCCACCTTTCCTTTTGGGCCAGTATGTGCGGAAACTCCCGTGGCCCAAGTGCTTCCCAAGCAAGTCCTTGAGTGGGACTGCCTTCTGGGCTCCCAGTAAGACTGGTAGCCTCCCAGTCACACTGCTGCCCTGCCTACCGGACCACAGGGCTCACTTAGTCGTCACCTCTGCGAGAGACGGGGGTAGCTCTTTGCAAGCCTGACCTGGGGATTCCCAGAGGGCAGGGGCCATGCAGGGGGACCGATGGAGAGGTACCTCTCCTCGCCCAGCAGCCTGGTCTCGGTGCTCACTGGGGCAGTGAGGGGAAATGGGGAGTAGCTCTGGGGCACCGAGCACACCTGAAGATCACGGCTGCGCAGTCCGCTCAAGCCCGGGCTGATGGCCCCCGGTCAGAGGTGTGTCCTCTCCCTGCACCCCACGTCCCCCGCCTCCTCAGCTCACCTGCTGCCCCAGCCCCAAGGCAACAGGGACAGACAACGCCACTGCAGGCATCGCCAGCACCCCCGGTAAAATAACTGTCTCTTGCTGATGTGAATTGCAGCTGATGTTCACTGCGGGACCTCGCTGACAGGCCTGAAGCCCCTGAGGTAAGCGATGTTTCCTGAGCTGGAATTGGGTCTGTGCAGAAGGGTCAGACGACCTCGTGTCCCTGCACCCATTTGCCTGAGAGCCGGGGCTCCCGCACGGCCCTTCCTGCCTTTGCCTCTTGCGCCAGCTGGTGCGGAAGGGAAGCGCTGGCAAAGCAGGGAACGCACGCGTGTCTCTCCTCCTTGCTGAGCTCAGAGGCTCCCAGTGGGGTGGGCAGCTCTCTGACAACATCTGCTTTCCTGGTTCCTGCAGGAACTGCCCGGTTTTAATGGCGCAGCAAACTCAAAAGATGCAGCTAATGCTGGAGGAGGTGGCTCGGCTGAGGGCAGAGATCAGCAGCGTGAAGCAGGTGCTGCGGCGTGTTGGGGAAGGAGGCTTGGCTGGGCAGAAGCCCTTGGGGCTGTGGGTGTGTGGGACTGCTGACTGCAGTCAGCCAGCCTTTGCCCCAGGGGCCTCCTGGGCTGCACAGGCCCTTCTCCGGCCCCACTTTCACCGGCCGCTTCAGGCAGCGCAGGACTCCCTTGGCACGCCAGCACCTCTGGCTGCTCTGGCTGGGCTCCTCAGGCAGGGGTGGGACCCAGGCACGCTCACGGGGGGCCAGCCATCGCTGGCAGGGCTTGAGTCCACCTTCCACCTGCCCTGGAGAGTGTGGAGGATGGGGACGAGGGTGTGGGGACCCTCATCAACCCACCTCGGGGCCGTGGCCATGGCTGTGGACACAGACACTGTTCCTCAGTCCTGCAGCTCCGTGGAGAGGGTTTGCCTTGCCTTTCTGACAGTGGCCCTTTGCCGCTCCGGGCGCTAGTAGCCACGCTGAACGTTGATGTGCTCCTTTTCTCTGTTTGTTTATGGCGTTCCCAGGAAGTCGAGGAAATGAAGCAGGCAGCATCTGAGAGGGCTTTGGAAGCCTACGTGGAGATGTCTGACTGGGCCCTGCAAAGCTCTGGTATGGACACAAGCAGCCCCGTCTCCTTGCCCTGCGCTTGTCTGCAGCCCTCCCCAAAGGCGCCTGCGCTCCAGGCGCTGCTCTCCAAAGTGGGGGAGCTGAAATGCTTGGGGGGTCCCAGGGCAAGGCTGTGGCAGAGCAGCTCTCTCAGACTCCCTCCCAACCCTGCCCTCGGCATCCTCACGCTGCCTCTGGCGCTGCCCCCGCACGTGTTCCTGTGCGGACGGAGGGGCTCTCTTCCTCTCCTCAGCATTGGAAAAGGAGATGGCCGGGCCGTCCTTGGCTGCCCACGCAGCAAGCCCTCAGCTTGGGTCTGCTGCCATTCACATGGGCACCGTCTGTCTCCCAGAACCCTCAGACCTTCTCCTGCTGGCGCTGGGAGTGCAGCAGTCACCAGGCACGTGGCCGCTGTCATTCCCCTGCGCGGCTGGGCAGCTGGGCAGCCCACCAGCCTGGGACGAGGACAGGACTGACAGAGGCGCAGCTGGCCGGCGGTGTCAGAAATAGTGTCTGAGCACCAAGCCCTCCTCGTCTGTGGCCTCTTGCAGTCGTCTGCTTTCCCTTCCCTGCAGGTGCCAGCATTGACCTGCAGAGAACTTCGGAGACCTACACCTGCAAAAACGACTGGTTCTGGAGGTTTATTGAGTTCTTTTGCACTCCCCGCAGTCCCGATCGCATTTTGCAGGTATTGTAGCAGAAATCGAGAGGGAATTCTTTCCTTTCTTCCTGTGAAGTTGGAGACTGACCTCAGGGCTCTCCCTTCGGTCCAGTGTTGCGCTGTCTTGGGGGTGGGAGGCGAGAGGTGGGGGGTGCCCTGCAGAGCCCCTGGGCAGGGATGTGTTTCTGCAAGGCCCTGACTAGAATGGTTTCGTAACCGCTGTTCTCCTCTGCTCCATAATACTGACAGCCCTGGCAAAGGTCGGTCAGGGAAGGAGGCCTCCTGCTTCTGTCCACTTCCTCACACACACCTCATTTTCAAGCTGAAATAGACCCCACAGACACACCGGTGCCTACGCTTCAAGCTACGTGGGCAGTTGTCTTGGCCCCAACACTCTCTCACGCTTCATTGCTCTGGCTTTCTGGTTGCAGCCGGATGTTTCCCCAGGAAACTGCTGGCCTTTCCCAGGGCATCAGGGCCAGGTGGTCATCAGGTTGCCAGCGCGAGTCCACCTGACTGCCATCACTGTGCAGCACATCTCCAAAGAAGTCTCTCCATCTGGGACCGTCACCAGCGCCCCCAGGGACATCGCTGTCTTTGTAAGTCTCTGCTGGGTGCTTCTGGTGCGGATCTGGTCCTGGGGGAAAGCCATGACAGGGTCTTCCTTGCTTTTGTGCCTCCTCTGAGGTTGGAGTCCCGGTCTCCTGAGCACTGCAGGGCCCTGGTGAGGCTCTAGGAGTCTCCTCCTAAGGGCTCTAGAGGTCTCCTCCCTCTTAAGACTTGTTCTGGCCAAGCAGCTCAGGGTTCTTGACTAAAACTCAAGCGGAGCCTGAGCTCCACCGTAACCAGTGCTAGACTAGGGCTAGAGCCCCAGGGGAGGGTGGGTAGGTAACAGGGCTGACCCAGCACCTACGTTCCCTCTTTGTCGGGACGAGTCTGAGCTGCTCTCCTTGTGCTTTGCCCCACAGGGAGTGGATGTGGACGGAGAAGAGGAAACTCTCCTGGTGACCTTCATGTACGATGTGGCAAAAGAGGCCATTCAGACCTTCCCTCTGAAGGTGCGATGCACGCACGGTGTTGGGGGAAGATGCCAGGGAGCAAAGCAGGTTTGCCTGCAGGGCCATGGCAGGAGGAGCGTGAATGCTTTCTCCCTGGGCAGAGGGGGCCTGGGTCACCGCCAGGAGAGAGCTGGTGGGGTTGGGAGGGCTGAGTGGCACGCGGTGGTGCTAGCAAAAGGACAGTGAGGGCAAGGTCAGGCCCGTGGGAGCATGAGTCCCAAGAGATCCCTGGCTGCCTTCAGCAGAGCCCGCTGCACACGCAGCCACTGCACCCGAGCAACGTCTTTGTGCCATGGAGAAACCGAGACGCCCGCTGGAGAAAGCCGTCGGGCAGCACCCTGGCTCCATCCCGTGGCCTGCTGGCAGGCTGGACGGTGTCCTCTCCTCCCAGCATAGCATGCCCCTTCTCTCCCGCTGCTCTCACGCCTGCCCGCAGGAAAGCGGGCAGAGCAGACAGCGGGAGCTCGGGGGGGGGGTGTCACACCAGCTGCCCCACGCAAAGGAGCACCTCCCCGGCCTCTCTGCCGGCACAGAGCGAGGCGCAGAGGGAAGGGGCAGAGGGGAGGGAGGCTGAGCCCCAGCCGGGCCCATGCAGAGGGTGCCAGGTGCCTTCCCCCTCCCCGTGTCCCCAGCCTCCCCAGCACCCCGCTACCAGAGCCAGCCTCAGGTTTCCACAGCCGCTCCCACCCACTGTCAGGAGCTTGTTCCTGAGCAGGAGCAGGGCTGGTGGGGGGAGATACCTTGACTGCATTGTGGCTCTTAACACCTCCGATTCCTCTTCCCTCTTTTCCTCGCAGAACGCCCCGCATCCCAGAGCCTTCTCCTATCTCAAACTCCTTGTGAAGAGCAACTGGGGAAAACCAAAGTACACATGCATTTACCGAGTGCAGGTTCATGGGAAGATGGCAAAACCAAACAGCCTCAACTGAAACCAGAGACAGAAAAAGGACAAACATAAAAAAGAAGAAAAAGAATAATGTTGCTGCGACTCAGATTGGTGTAGAAGATTTGTCTCCTAAGTTGGGTGCACAATAAGGTCCATTGCAGGGAGGGCAGTCGTGGGAAAGCAACAGAAGATCGGCGAGGAGGATTGTTAATACGCTCAAGTGACTCACAGCTGGGTGCTGGAAAACACATATATCACACTAATTGTTATTCAGTCTCGGACGCTTGCAAGAAAAACACTTGCACTTCGATAACATAAACCTGTGATGGACTCAGGGACACCTTATCCAGCCACTTGAGAATCCTGGCCTGGTGCTGAAGAAGATCAAAGCACAGTGGGAAAACGATGCCTGTTTGAACCCTTTAAATGCCAGGCAGAACAGGGAGTCCGTGCGTGCTCTTGCTCACAAGGACTCTCTCGCTGCCAAGGGCTCTTGCTAACAAGGACTCTCTCTCACTCCACGGTGCCCGCAGTCCCTGCTTCCGTGCCTCTGCCCGGGTGTTGCTTCGGAGATTCCCTGGTCTGTGAGGTATCGAGAAGAAACTTGTTCTTTGCCTTTCATCCGTGGTTTTGTGGTTGTTCCTGCGTCCTGCCCGCATCGGCTCACACAGCGGGCTTACAACCAGGGACTGAGTCTGGTAAATAGGTAAACGTAGCTCCTTGTGAAGAACAAACAGCGAAGAATACCACATCCCCGAAGAGACTGGAGGGACCGATAACAAGCTCGCAAAATAAATGGGGGAGTTGCAAAAGCTGCTGCATTTATCTTCCCCAGTCCACACAAAGAGATTCCTCTATTATCAGCTCAAACCAGCCACCGTACACCACTAGGAACCACCCAAGACCTACCATGAAGCCCCTAACAGAGTTAATGTGCATGTGCCAAGGGGATGTGAATATGGAGATGAGTTCTGGAAATGTAATGAACGTGGCAATGAGTGCTGAGACATGTAACGACCACGCATATTCTGTATGGATGTAAGTCTCTGTGAATCTCACATTCAGTGGACATGTCAGGTGGAGAGATCCCCCACGTCCCCGGTGCTGAATAAAAAATGCCTGCTTCTTAAGACTACATCGGTGTTAAGAAGTTCATTCCCGATTTCGGTGACAGTTTCTGGCGACCCAGATGGGACTCTGCCTCTGAATCTCGACAGATCCTTGGAATTGCAGGGCCTCCATCCGGCACCGAGGGATTCTCAGGGAGAACCTCCGATCCCCGGACCAAAGAGCTCCGAGCAAGGCCCCTGGAAAGGTGAAGGCATTCTTTTCTTTAAGGGATATTAAGGGTTGCCTGTCCATAAGGCGAGGCATAAGCCTCGCAGGGTTGGGCTGTAAAGGTACCTAAGGGAAGGAGTTGGTCTCACTGGATGAAAGCCTGTGAGAAACGCGGCTGATAAGCGTAAAGGTATTGTCCTCAACACCAGGCGGGGAAGGGCCGCACCAAGAGCAAAGGTCTGGTATAAAAGGTTCAGGCCCTAAGGTTTTGTTATTTTGTCTTGTGTAATAAGTGCTATGTTCAGTTGTCATTTTTCTTTGTGTTTTGTGTTGTTCGTTCTACTAGTACTATCCTATAATGGGTAGCAAGCCCTTGGCGGAAGGGGGAATTTTGAAAAAGTCTCCTTTAGGTTGTATACTCCTTTAGGTTGTATACTGAAGCGTTGGAAACAAATAGGAGGGGACCCGCTCACGAGAAAGCAGCTGATTGAATATTGTAACAATTGGTGGCCGTTATGTACTTCAGAAGATCAAGAAAAATGGACAAGAAATGGGACTTTAAAATAGAATACAATTTTACAGCTTATGTTATTTTGTAGCAGGGAAAACAAATGGGATGTATGTAGATTTGTTTTTCACTTTAAGAAACCACCCAGAGTGGCAGAAGGATTGTGGGCGATAACCAGATATCAGAGACGGTTATTCGGAATGAGACATGCTACGCCAAAAGCCATTAATTGGTCAAAATCGTATGAGGTTAAACAAGAACCAAATGAATCGCCACCTGCATTTATGGAACGAGTAAAGAATACTGCTAGGAAATACACGAACGTGGACCCCGAGAGGAGGCTGGGCAATTGGCCTCTATTTTTATGGGACAATCTGCCCCGGATGTACAAAAGAAACTCCAAAAGTTAGAAGGAGAAGATTCGAGGGACTTGGGAACATTGGTGTAAGTAGCTTGGACCATCTAGAATAACAGAGAAAAGGAGAGGGAGAATCAAAGAGAAGGGAGATTAATTGCCGCATTGACGGGAGTTGCTCCGGGAAGAATGAACGGGGCCCGGGGAAGTAGAGGAGGCTACAGAAGAGTTGGGAAGGAACTCGTTTAGCAGAAGCTCAGTGCGCGATCTGCAAAGAGCGAGGACATTGGAAAAACGCGTGCCCTAGAGTCAGTAACCAAGGCTCGATCCTGCAGCCTGTCAAGGTGATGGCTTTAGGTGATGGTTTAGGGAAGCGTTGCAAAACAGGTAGTAATAAGTCACCTACGTAAACAAATCAATAGCAGGCATGCATCGAGGATTGCTGAAGAGGAAAGTTCATCTGGAGGGCAACTGACGGAGAGGAAGATACGACCACCAGATGAAGTAAACGACCACCAGAACGACCGTGATTCGCGAAATGACTTGCCTCATGATTGTGCAATTGGTTCTGGGAGGGGGCGTGCTTATGTTAATGATTTAGGGAAAACGAATGAATACGTAACAATTTTGTAAATATAAATGGCTCAAAATAAGATCATTGTGGGAGCACTTATGGTGGAAAATCCCCAGTGCGACCGCAGCGCTGCTAATAAAGAATACCTGCTCTACAGGACCATCTGCTGTTGAGTTTATTTCTTTGCTTCAGCTCGTCTCTGTAATCCTGAAAGTTGAAAATATTATAACCATCTGATTTAGGTGAGACCCCCAAAGAGTGACCTTTGGAAGTCTCAAAGAGGGGAACTGTTACACCCAGGGACTGAGCGTCTGGTCAATGGTACTTGACTCCTCCCTGAGGAGGGGTTCAGAAAGCCCGGGGGGTCCTTTCTGAGCCCCGGGACCCAACGGGAAGGTCTCCCTGACGGCTGGTCTGACCCCGGCCCCTGTGCAGTAAATAACCAAGTGTGCCCTTCCAGCGTGTCACAGAGTCATGGAATGTGTTGGGTTGGAAGGGACCCTTAAAGGCCATCTCGTCCAACCCCCGGCAGTGAGCAGGGACGTCTTCAACTAGATCAGGTTGCTCAGAGCCTCATCCAGCCTGGCCTTGGATGTCTCCAGGGATGGGGCCTCCACCCTCTCTCTGGGCAACCTGGGCCGGTGTCTCACCACCCTCAGTGTAAAGAGCTTCTTCCTAATGTCTGATCTAAACCTGCCCTGCTCTAGTTTAAAGCCATTGCCCCTCGTGCTGTGGCTCTGTGCCCTCGCAAACAGCTCCTCCAGCTCTCCTGGAGCCCCTTCAGGGACTGGAAGGGGCTCTAAGGTCTCCCCGGGGCCTTCTCTTCTCCAGGCTGAACCCCCCCAGCTCTCTCAGCCTGTCCCCACAGCAGAGGGGCTCCCGCCCTCGGATCACCTCCGCGGCCTGTCTCGTAAAGCGCTGCCACATTCACCGCTGACTTTGTTAAATCGCTGGTTTATGTTAATAAATATTTCCCCACTTCTCTCCCACAAGTGAAGCCAATGGCTGCGCGCGCCACAAATTGGCCCTTGGTGCCGGGCTCCTGAAATGCCCCTAATGCTGCCACCACTCCCGGAACGCTCCCAGTGGCCACTCCTGTGCTAAAGCGCCACCGCGCAGGGAGCGGGGCGCGGCGGGGAGGAGTTGGTGGGATCGGCGGTGTGTGTTTGGGAGACCCCGCTTTCTGCCCCCAGTGGAGGGCGCGGGGCTGGGGCAGCCGGCAGTGTGGGGCCTGCGAGGCTGCCTGCGCCCGGCCGGTGCCACTTCTGCCGGGACGAGCCCAAATTCGGGGGTCAGCAGCATCAGAAGCTCCGCTGGAGGCAGCGCCTGTGCTGGAGCCATGGTGGGTGCACTCCTGCTCTCACCAAACTAGCTTGTTCTGGCATCTCTCCCCATCTACTCTCCTCAAGGATACAACATCCCAAGACTTCCTTGTATCCAACTAAGCCCAGCAGATGTCTAACCCATCCGCTTACAAAGCGTTTCAAACTTAGCTACATTATTCCAGTAAGGAGGAACCAGATGTTCTTTTCAACTGGGTATCAGTAAGGCCTGAGGGGCTTTCCACCCCAGCCTTTTGTGCTGTTCAAGGCTACTGTATCACCAGCGACGGTATCACCCTGGCAGCAGCCATTGGCACCTGCTGTTCTGTAACCTTCAGCAGTCCCACCACAGAAGGGTCAGCTGAAAGACCGGGTAAGGCAGACAGCTGTGTAATGTCCTCAGTCCCTCCAGCTGCTATACCAACAGCCCACCGATACGCTTTCGGGTCTTTGAAATACCCTCTCTTGAGCAAGTCTACGCCAAGGATGCACGGAGCGTCTGGGCCACTCACAATGGAGCGCTTCCGCCATTTATTCCCAGTTCGGCTCACTTTGGCCGAAGTACAGTCAGTTCTTGAGACCTGTCACACCAGAATCAGCAACAGATTTTGTCCCTTTATGAGTCAATGGCAATAGGGTACACTGTGCACCGCTGTCCACCATGTCTTTATGCTTTTGTGGCTCTAATACACGAGGACATCGAATCCACACAGCCCAATAAACTCGGTTATCCCTCTCCCCCTCCTGGCTGGAGGCAGGGCACCTCTAATGTTGAGGACAACATCTACAGTTAGCAGATGAGTTCCGACCCGGACCAGAGAACTGCTCCCTGGGCACTGGAGCAGCCACCCTCCTGGAAGAATTCTTTCTTCTATCTGTTTTACCTTGCAACTAGTGCCTGTAGGGCCAAGGTAGGTCCTTCATCCCACTTACTCAGGTCCTCTCCATAGGCACCGAGGTAAAACCACAAGGTGTCTCGTAGTGTCTTCTTTTTCTTCCAAGTCGGTCTCGTAGGAGGGCATCTTCTCCTAATGGCTGCGACATGGGTCCATGCAGGGGAAAAGCGGGATGTTTCTTCCATCCTAGACAGTTTCTCAAACAGTGTCTCCTTTTTCTCAATCATCTTCTCAGTTTTATCAGCTTCCCCGCTGCAGAGCTGGCCGGGGGCGGCGGCCAGGGAGTGGGGCTGCCGAGGGCAGCAGGGCAGTGCGCGCTATGATAAGTCTATGGGGCCGGATGGGATTCACCCAAGAGTACTCAGGGAGCTGGCGGGAGAGCTCACCAAGCCTCTCTCCATCATTTATCAACAATCCTGGTCAACAGGGCAGGTACCAGATGCCTGGAGGGTGGCTAATGTGACGCCCATCTACAAGAAGGGTCGGAAGGAGGATCCGGGGAACTACAGGCCTGTCAGCCTGACCTCGGTACCAGGAAAGATCATGGAGAGGATCATCTCGAGTGAGCTCTCACGGCAAGCGCAGGGCAGCCAAGGGATCGGGGCCAGCCAGCATGGCTTTAGGAAAGGGAGGTGCTGCTTAACCAACCTGATCTCTTTCTATGACCATGTCACCCGCCTTCTGGATGCAGGGAAGGCTGTGGACGTTGTCTATCTGGACTTTGGCAAGGCCTTTGACACCGTCCCCCACAGCATTCTCCTGGAGAAGCTGGCGATCCATGGCATAGACGAGTGTACTCTTTGCTGGGTTAAAAACTGTCTGGCTGGCCGTGCCCAGAGAGTTGGGATTAATGGGGTGAAATCCTCTTGGCGGCCGGTCACCAGTGGTGTCCCTCAGGGCTCAGTTTTGGGGCCGGTTTTAATGTCTTTACCAATGATGTGGATGAGGGGATTGAGTGCACCCTCAGTAAGTTTGCAGATGACACCAGACTGGGTGGGGGTGTTGATCTGCTTGAGGGTAGGAAGGCTCTCCAGAGGGACCTGGACAGGCTGGATCGATGGGCCAAGGCCAACTGTATGAGGTTTAATAAGGCCAAGTGCCGGGTCCTGCATTTCGGTCACAACAACCCACAGCAACGCTACAGGCTTGGGGCAGAGTGGCTGGAAAGCTGCCCGGCAGAAAAGGACCTGGGGGTGCTGGTGGACGGCCAGCTTAACATGAGCCAGCAGTGTGCCCAGGTGGCCAAGAGGGCCAACAGCATTCTGGCTTCTACCAGGAATAGCGTGGCCAGCAGGAGCAGGGAAGTGATGGTGCCTCTGTACTGGGCACTGGTGAGGCCCCACCTCGAGTGCTGTGTTCAGTTCTGGGCCCCTCTGTACAAGAGGGACATTGAGGTGCTGGAGCGTGTCCAGAGGAGAGCGACCAGGCTGGTGAGGGGTCTGGAGACCAGGGCATATGAGGAGAGGCTGCGGGAGCTGGGCATGTTTAGCTTGGAGAAGAGGAGGCTGAGGGGAGACCTCATTGCCCTCTACAACTCCCTGAAAGGAGGGTGCAGAGAGGTGGGGGTTGGCCTCTTCTCCCAGGGGAATAATGACAGGACCAGAGGAAATGGCCTGAACTTGCGGCAGGGGAGGTTTAGGTTAGATATTAGGAAGAATGACTTTACTGCAAGAGTGGTCAGGCACTGGAACAGCCTGCCCAGGGAGGTGGTTGAGTCACCATCCCTAGAGGTGTTTAAGAAATGTCTAGATGTGGCACTTCAGGGCATGCGCTAGTGTGGAGATTGTAGGTTGTTTGGTTGGACTCAATGATCTCCAAGGTCTTTTCCAACCATGAAGATTCTGTGATTCTAAGATCAGGAGGGGGATGCCCTCAGCGTAGGAGCTTCCTTGGGGAATGGAGATCCTCTAGGGGCCGGGCAGCAGATTCGGTGAGCCCTTTTGGGTGAGGGGACACTGCAGGGTTCAAACAGACCCAGAAGTTTCTGTGGGTTCCTGGGGCCGGCTTCTGAGCACAGCTGCCAGATGTGCCAACAGAGGTGATGCTCACCTGGATCTCCTACATGCAATCAGGGAAAAAAGGATCAGGGCTGTGATAATGGAGTGGCAGCCTTGGCTGCAGTGTCCCTGAAGTAGCGGGTTCTCAGCTCCCCAGGGGAGCAAGCAAGGAGAGACACAGAGTGCAGACAGCAGGTCTCAGAGGGGAAGACTCTGAAGTAACAACCGAAAGGCCGCAAGAAGGTCTCCCCGGAGCCTTCTCTGCTCCAGACGGAACAGCCCCAACTCTCTCAGCCCGTCCTCACAGCAGAGGGGTTCCATCCCTCCGATCATTTCTGTGGCATTCCTCTGGCCCGTTCTGTGAGGCAGCAGCAGGAATGCAGGGAGCTCTGCCTGGGGACAGACAGACTCGGCTGGGAGCTGAGGCGTCAACAGGAGAGGACAGAACAACCTGGGAAACTGGCAGCTTTGTGGCGGGTGAACGTCTGCTCCAGACTTCATACCAACAAACAAGCAACAGCTAGTCAGGGATGTAAAAGCCAGGGCTAAGAAGGTAGAGTTGAGGCTCCTGAGAGAAAGGAAAAAGGCCGAGAGCAGGAGACGTCTGGAGAGCAGGCTTTGGCCTGCTGGGGGACTGGCTTGGAAGAATCCTGTGGGATACGGCCCTGCGGAGAAGCAGGGTGCGGAGGGCTGCTTGAGGATCTCCTCTTCACGCTCCACAATGGCCCGCCTTGACATTCAGAAAGGACGGCGTGGATGAGAAAGAAGCTGCTGACAAAACCCAAGCCTGAAGAGGAAGCACAGAGGAGGTGGAAGCTGGCTGCCTGCCAGCCTCAGGGGTTTTGTGTTTCCATACCGGAGACAGGCAGTTGTGTGTGCGTGTGCTTGTTTATGTGGGGGGGAACTGAGGGATGAGGAGATCCTGGGGCCGGCTTCTGGATAGAGGATGTAAAACCAGCTCCTGGAGGGATCCCTTTTCTCTGTGTGTCTCTACAGGTCTATATTTCCCACTGACGTAGTCTGCCATACAGGCAGCGCACCGTACCAATACCCTCCCTGGTATTTTGGTGATGGTTGTCACGGTACTTCCTACTTGAGTCGGAAATTCTATTGAACTAGTACCTCCTTTAATTGTCTATCGTGGCCTGCAACTCCTCAGGTTATCTTGTGAGAGACAGCACCACCAGGGTGAGCCATCAGCATAGAAACATTGACAGCTGAGCAAATGGATCTTCATTCCAGGGCAATGGAGCTTCACTTCAGGGGAACCGTGAGAAACTCTGGGATATGGCCAAGAGAAACCTCCAGAAGTTTACAAGGAGAAGTGTCCGGTCCTGCACTGAGGGGGAGGAAGGTGCATCAGAGCCCGCTGGGACCTAACGTGCTGAGCAGTGGTCCTGAGGAGAAGGTGCTGGGAACTGGAGTGGCCCCCCAAAGAAAAGTGTCCCCCTGCGTGCAGCTCCCCATTTTGGAGGAGTGGGGAGGAACTGGAGAGTGCCCAGAGGAGGTCTGCCCAGGTGTGGTTCAGCGTATAGTGCACATGCGCTGCGTGGGGAGGCTGAGGAATGTGGGCTTCTTTGCCCCTTTGGCCCCATGGTGGAGAGGCTCTGGGCAGGACAGGGGTTGCTCGAAGGACGGTTTCAGAGATGATGGGGCTTTTCTTCTTCGTGGGAGACCGCATGAGAAAGAAAGAATGCCAGAACTTGTAGCTTGGGAGGTTTAAACAGGAAACGGGAGAAAGAAACGTCACTCCAAGGGCAGTGCTGTGGAAAAGGCGGCCATCCAGAAAGAATGTGGATCAGCCCGTGGCTTTGTGTCTAAAGACATATCCCCGAAGGATGGCGAGACTTCAGAAAGCTTAGTGAGTTGCTCAGGCGGGAGCAAGGTGGAGAAGCAGGGGAGATGTCTGCAGCCTGCAGGGAACATGCCCAGGTGTGGAACACAATAGGACAGCCTGCGGTGGTTTCAACAGTGTGGGGCTGTTGAAATGTGAAAAGCCCCCAAGAGATCCAAGGTCTTAATCTCCGTGTCTGTGACTGTTACCTCTGCCACTGATGCCTATAAGGAGTACAAGAGCCTGATGGCCTCCTCGTCCCCACCTGGGAGCCTGGGAGGTGTCCTGCTGTCATTCTGCACGTGTCATTGCACCTCCCTTCCCACATCATCCGCATGGAAGAGCAACTTGGAAGACATCATCCTGATTATGGAACAGGTCATCCGGAGTGCCATTATGTGGCACATGAAGAACAACCAGGCGATCAGGCACAGTCAGCATGGGTTCATGAAAGGCAGGTCGTGCTTGACAATCCTGATCCCCTTCTAAAACAAGGTGACCCGCTGAGTGGATGAGGGAAAGGCTGTGGATGTTGTTTACCTGGAGTTTAGTAAAGCTTCTTGACACAGTTTCCCACAGCGTTCTCCTGGAGAAATTGGCTGCCCATGGCTTGGATGGGCGTACGCTTCGCTGGGTGAAAAACTGCTGGGACAGCCGGGCCCAATGAGTGGTGGTGAATGGAGCTCAATCCAGTGGGCGGCCGGTCACAAGTGGTGTTCCCCAGGGCTCAGTACGGGGGCCGATTCTGTTTAAAATCTTTATCAATGATCTGGACGATGGGATCGATTGCACCCTCAGTATGACACCAAGTTGGGTGTGAGTGTCGACCTGCCCAAGGGTAGGAAGGCAGGAGAAGAGGAAACGGCATCAAGTTGCACCAGGGGACGTTTAGATTGGACGTCAGGAAAATTTTTTACACTGAAAGGGTTATTAAGCATTGGAACAGGCTGCCCAGGGAAGTGGTGGAATCACCATCCCTGGAGGTATTTAAAATTAGACGGGTAGACGTAGTGCTTAGCGACATGGTTTAGTGATGGTTTTTGTCAGTGTTAGGTGGATGGTTGGACTGGATGATGTGAAAGGTCCCTTCTAACCTAAGCAATTCTATGATTCTGTGACCCCCCAGTTTCTCTAGGAGGCGGTCTGGGCTACCTTCTTCCTCCAGTACCCAACTTGCAGACGTTCTGGTCTCTCTAGCGTCCAGTCCAGACTTAGGCCCTCAAAAATGACTTGCTCGCAGGTGTGTTTTACTCTCTGGTTTCTCTTGTTTGGTGTTTGCTTGTGATTAAACCACTACCATACACACCAATCTTAAGTGCACACCCGCCAGTCTCACCAGTTGCTGGTCCCCCAAAGTACAAAAGAACTTAGGGCTTGTGGTTCCCACTCCGGTTGCTGGCACTTGAACCTCCATCTGTGCATAGAGCAGAGATCTCCCTTGCCCCACAAAGCTCTTGGAAAGGGAGGTATTAAGAAAACAGGGCAGGCTGCGGTGATCCGTTGCAGGGCACAGCCAGGGAAGTGTCCTGACCAGCCATCTGGTTACACATGACCATCTCCTTTCAGCCCTTTTCTCTCTATTTTCCCATGGTCGTTCGTCTACAAACCTTTGATCCTTTCCTAGACATCCCATGGCAAGTCTTGCACAGTCCCCAAATGCACTTTCTGGCGTCCCAACATGAGTCTCAGACCCCGAAAGAAAAAAAACCCTCTTCCGTTGGCAAGGTCACCGTGCAAGGCTCTCCCATTGGCTCACTTAACTAACTGAATTGATGCAACTATGCCAGGACTTTCTTGGAAGGATTTTTTTTCCTTTTGGGTTTTGAATTGTTCCTCTGAAAACATGGCAACTTCTGTCCTAGAAATGGCAATCCTTTCTTTTTTATCTAAGGGTTGGAGACTAGGTCAGGTGAAAATCCCTATATGGTGTATGTAGGTGTTTGCAGCCTTGTGCAGGAGGAGTTGGGCATATTAGAATCCAAGCATCATAGAATGGTTCAGGTTGGAAGGGACCTAAAAGATCATCTAGTCCAACCCCCTGCCGTGAGGAGGGACGTCTTTCACTAGTTCAGGTTGCTCCAAGCTCCTGACCTTGGACACGTCCAGGGATGGGGCATCCACAACTGCTCTGGGCAACCTGTTCCAAGGTCTCACCACGCTCATCATAAAGCATTTCTTCCTTATGGCCAACCTAAATATAACCTCTTCCAGTGTAAAGCCATTGCCCCTTGTTCTGCTATTAAAGGCCCTGGTAAAAAGTCTCACTCCATCTTTCTTGGCCTATGACCACTGCGATTTCATCTGCAAACACTGTGGAGAGAGCCCAGAGATCTCCCAAGACAGGGTTTGGAGGCCTCAAGCACTTGACCAGTATCTAGAGGCTGAGAGCCCTGGGCTCAGTGGTTTGGAGACTGGGGACGGTATAGGAGGAGCCTGAGCGTGCTGGAAGGGTGCTTTCAGAGCTGGTGGAGCTTTTCTTCCTAGTGGAAAACAGCCTGAGAAAGAAAGAACTCCCCAACATGCAGGTGGGGAGGTGCAGCCTGGCCACGAGGAGAAAGAAACGTCACTCCAAGGGCAGTGCTGTGGTGCAACACGCCACCCAGAAGGAGTCTGGATCAGCCCAAGGCTTTGTGTTTCAAGGAAGAGCCAGGGAGGATGGAGAGATCTCAGCAAAGGAAGGTGACAGCAAGATGGGGCAGCCGGGTGGATGACTGCAGCCTGCAGGGAAAGAGGCAGAGGTGATGGGACACCGTAGGACAGCCTGTGGTGGAGAAGATAGAGGGATGTGGCAAAGCTGGAAGTCCCCTAACAGAGCCAGCCTCTTCATGTCTTGGGCTACGGCTGTTGTCTCTGCCACTGATGCCTCTGAGACAACCAGCCCTTCCAGCACTGGGGTCTCGTTGCCTCCTTGTCCATACTCAGGAGCCTGGGAGGTGTCGTACCATAGTCCTGCCCTTGGCATTGCACATCTCCACATCCCACTGTCCCAGGAAGAGCCCTGAGGAAGGAGTGAGGGAGAGGATCTCCCTTCCTGGGGGCTGGGGGTCAGGCCTTGGCCCTTTGGGCGATGGAGTCAGGGCTTGGCCCTTTGCATTAATGAAACACATCCACGTTTACCCAGCATCAGAGTCACCTTCAACTTGCTTTTCCCGACCTGCCATCGCTGCCTCCAGTTTTCTGCTGTAACCAGACCCTGGGGGCAATTCCTCAGTGGTGTCCCTCGGTGGGACCCATCAACACCACAAGAAACTTTGGAGTTTGAACCCGACTTTGACTCCTTGAGAGGTTCCTTCAACTTCCTCGCAGCGTCGGAGGTTCACGGACTGGGCCTCGAACCCACCAGAGGGGTCATTAAAACTCCTTGGGCTGGTCCTCTGCGTCTGAGCTGGGCTGGGCTCCTGGGATGGAGGGAGCTCACGGCAAGCGGGCAGCGCTGCAGAGAGACAGCTCTGCCCGGGAGCAGCTCCTCTGCCAAGCGCAGCAGGGCTGAGGGCACTGCCAGGGTGTCTCAGGGAGATGAGCAAGGCAGAGAGAGAGCTTGAAGGTGTCAGGATTGGGAGGACGACTGAGAGCTCACTGGAGGAGAAATCTTTGCAGCCCTTGACAGGGTAAGTCTGCGGGTGCAGGGCACTGCAGGCGGAGTTGCTGGAGGCATCTCCTAAAGCTGGCACAGCCACAGCTTACGGGATCTGTACATGTGGGAGCTCTTGTCAGGCACTTTGAATAGCTGTGAAGGTGGGTGTGCAGCCAGGGGTGCCCAGGGCTGTCCTTCAGAGCAGGCTCCCTGCACCCCAGGGGTCTGTGTGCCGGGGCAGGGACTCCGCCACCTGCCAGGGTCAGCTCTCAGCCTGCCTGGGAAGCCCACCACATCACTGTGGGGAGAAGTTCTGCATGGAAGGAGCATCCCCCGGCGGGGCAAGGTCCTGCTGCTGAGAGGGTTCTGCGTGGCTGAGGGCTGCTCACAGCTGCAGATCACTGCAGGACATTCCCTGGAGACTTCCAGAAGCACAGCAAGGAGGGGGCCAATGGTGATGATTTTTGGTCTGGTGTCTTCTAACATCTCATTGGATTCTTTTCCAGCCTAAAGGTTTCAGCAAATCCAGCACCTCATGCTAAGTAGAGCTAAGCAAGCAGCACAAATCACACCGAATGATAATCCTAAATCATTTATTCTACTTAAAACGTATGTATTTATGCTGAACAATTAATATCCCGCAAGGAGAAGGAAGGAGCACAGGGTCTCCCCGCCCTGCTCAGCCCTGGGCAGCCCCAGCATGACGTCAGAGGTGACACCACTGTGAGGTCACAGCTGGCTGCCTGCACAGCGCTGTGGCGTGTGGGGCAGGAGCCCACAGTTGCCCTGTGGCTGCGGCCCTGGACAGGCTCCTGCTGGCTGCGGCGAGAGGCTGCTGCTGGAGCTGGTTTTGGGGACAGGACACGCCCTGGTCTCTCTGTGGAGACATCTGCTGAGCATGTGCCTCTTGGCCGCGTACGTACGACATGTTTCTGCTGCGGATGGGGGGTAGAACGGGGGTGTCTGAGGGCCGGTGCCAGCAAAGGGCAGAGCAGAGGGTGCTCCCCAGCCAGCAGCCCGGGGCTCCCAGTGGGGCGCCTCAGCTTGGGCGCTGCTCGTGCTGTGGCCATTCTCAGGGGAGCCAAGAGCAAAGCCCCTCGGCAGCCATTTGCTGCAGCCCCAAGCTTTGGCTGCGGCAGGACAAACTGCCCCGTAGCCAGACGCTCGGGTGCAGAGCCAAGCCTCCGCAGGGCAAGGGTTTTCCCCAGTTCAGGCAAGAGACCACGCCGGTCTGTGGAGGCCTCTGGGAGGAAAGGCGGACAAGGCTCCTGCGCTTCCCAGCTCTGCGGGAAAACACTTGCCCTAAGAGGGATGTGTGTGATGGCAAGGGAGAACAGGCCTGCTTCCTCAGCCAGAGGGAGAGCAAGGTCCGCACCAGAAAGACTGCTGGAAAGCACTCTTCGTGTGCTCGACGTCTTTGCTTCCTGGGATGATCTTCCTGGAGACCTTCCTTTGGGGAAGAGCTGCCGGCAGCGTTGAACGATGTGGACAGAAATCGTGTTCCTGCTGGACGCTGCTCTGTCAGTTCTCTGTCAGCAGCAGGCTTCCAAAATGGTGTCTGTTTGGCCTGAAAAAGGAAATCCGCCTGTGAAGGGGTTTGTCCAAGGCTTGGATCATGACAGCACCAGGACTCCCTCTTTTTCAGGCAAAAGATGGCCCTGCAGAAGAAGGCGTTCTTGCAAGTCTTCTTGTTGCTCCCCCTGGCTCTTGGTGAGTTTTCATGAGCAACCATCTGAGAGCGACAGCCTGGCTGGGCTGGACGCCACCTTTCCTTTTGGGCCAGTATGTGCGGAAACTCCCGTGGCCCAAGTGCTTCCCAAGCAAGTCCTTGAGTGGGACTGCCTTCTGGGCTCCCAGTAAGACTGGTAGCCTCCCAGTCACACTGCTGCCCTGCCTACCGGACCACAGGGCTCACTTAGTCGGCACCTCTGCGAGAGACGGGGGTAGCTCTTTGCAAGCCTGACCTGGGGATTCCCAGAGGGCAGGGGCCATGCAGGGGGACCGATGGAGAGGTACCTCTCCTCGCCCAGCAGCCTGGTCTCGGTGCTCACTGGGGCAGTGAGGGGAAATGGGGAATAGCTCTGGGGCACCGAGCACACCTGAAGATCACGGCTGCGCAGTCCGCTCAAGCCCGGGCTGATGGCCCCCGGTCAGAGGTGTGTCCTCTCCCTGCACCCCACGTCCCCCGCCTCCTCAGCTCACCTGCTGCCCCAGCCCCAAGGCAACAGGGACAGACAACGCCACTGCAGGCATCGCCAGCACCCCCGGTAAAATAACTGTCTCTTGCTGATGTGAATTGCAGCTGATGTTCACTGCGGGACCTCGCTGACAGGCCTGAAGCCCCTGAGGTAAGCGATGTTTCCTGAGCTGGAATTGGGTCTGTGCAGAAGGGTCAGACGACCTCGTGTCCCTGCACCCATTTGCCTGAGAGCCGGGGCTCCCGCACGGCCCTTCCTGCCTTTGCCTCTTGCGCCAGCTGGTGCGGAAGGGAAGCGCTGGCAAAGCAGGGAACGCACGCGTGTCTCTCCTCCTTGCTGAGCTCAGAGGCTCCCAGTGGGGTGGGCAGCTCTCTGACAACATCTGCTTTCCTGGTTCCTGCAGGAACTGCCCGGTTTTAATGGCGCAGCAAACTCAAAAGATGCAGCTAATGCTGGAGGAGGTGGCTCGGCTGAGGGCAGAGATCAGCAGCGTGAAGCAGGTGCTGCGGCGTGTTGGGGAAGGAGGCTTGGCTGGGCAGAAGCCCTTGGGGCTGTGGGTGTGTGGGACTGCTGACTGCAGTCAGCCAGCCTTTGCCCCAGGGGCCTCCTGGGCTGCACAGGCCCTTCTCCGGCCCCACTTTCACCGGCCGCTTCAGGCAGCGCAGGACTCCCTTGGCACGCCAGCACCTCTGGCTGCTCTGGCTGGGCTCCTCAGGCAGGGGTGGGACCCAGGCACGCTCACGGGGGGCCAGCCATCGCTGGCAGGGCTTGAGTCCACCTTCCACCTGCCCTGGAGAGTGTGGAGGATGGGGACGAGGGTGTGGGGACCCTCATCAACCCACCTCGGGGCCGTGGCCATGGCTGTGGACACAGACACTGTTCCTCAGTCCTGCAGCTCCGTGGAGAGGGTTTGCCTTGCCTTTCTGACAGTGGCCCTTTGCCGCTCCGGGCGCTAGTAGCCACGCTGAACGTTGATGTGCTCCTTTTCTCTGTTTGTTTATGGCGTTCCCAGGAAGTCGAGGAAATGAAGCAGGCAGCATCTGAGAGGGCTTTGGAAGCCTACGTGGAGATGTCTGACTGGGCCCTGCAAAGCTCTGGTATGGACACAAGCAGCCCCGTCTCCTTGCCCTGCGCTTGTCTGCAGCCCTCCCCAAAGGCGCCTGCGCTCCAGGCGCTGCTCTCCAAAGTGGGGGAGCTGAAATGCTTGGGGGGTCCCAGGGCAAGGCTGTGGCAGAGCAGCTCTCTCAGACTCCCTCCCAACCCTGCCCTCGGCATCCTCACGCTGCCTCTGGCGCTGCCCCCGCACGTGTTCCTGTGCGGACGGAGGGGCTCTCTTCCTCTCCTCAGCATTGGAAAAGGAGATGGCCGGGCCGTCCTTGGCTGCCCACGCAGCAAGCCCTCAGCTTGGGTCTGCTGCCATTCACATGGGCACCGTCTGTCTCCCAGAACCCTCAGACCTTCTCCTGCTGGCGCTGGGAGTGCAGCAGTCACCAGGCACGTGGCCGCTGTCATTCCCCTGCGCGGCTGGGCAGCTGGGCAGCCCACCAGCCTGGGACGAGGACAGGACTGACAGAGGCGCAGCTGGCCGGCGGTGTCAGAAATAGTGTCTGAGCACCAAGCCCTCCTCGTCTGTGGCCTCTTGCAGTCGTCTGCTTTCCCTTCCCTGCAGGTGCCAGCATTGACCTGCAGAGAACTTCGGAGACCTACACCTGCAAAAACGACTGGTTCTGGAGGTTTATTGAGTTCTTTTGCACTCCCCGCAGTCCCGATCGCATTTTGCAGGTATTGTAGTAGAAATCGAGAGGGAATTCTTTCCTTTCTTCCTGTGAAGTTGGAGACTGACCTCAGGGCTCTCCCTTCGGTCCAGTGTTGCGCCGTCTTGGGGGTGGGAGGCGAGAGGTGGGGGGTGCCCTGCAGAGCCCCTGGGCAGGGATGTGTTTCTGCAAGGCCCTGACTAGAATGGTTTCGTAACCGCTGTTCTCCTCTGCTCCATAATACTGACAGCCCTGGCAAAGGTCGGTCAGGGAAGGAGGCCTCCTGCTTCTGTCCACTTCCTCACACACACCTCATTTTCAAGCTGAAATAGACCCCACAGACACACCGGTGCCTACGCTTCAAGCTACGTGGGCAGTTGTCTTGGCCCCAACACTCTCTCACGCTTCATTGCTCTGGCTTTCTGGTTGCAGCCGGATGTTTCCCCAGGAAACTGCTGGCCTTTCCCAGGGCATCAGGGCCAGGTGGTCATCAGGTTGCCAGCGCGAGTCCACCTGACTGCCATCACTGTGCAGCACATCTCCAAAGAAGTCTCTCCATCTGGGACCGTCACCAGCGCCCCCAGGGACATCGCTGTCTTTGTAAGTCTCTGCTGGGTGCTTCTGGTGCGGATCTGGTCCTGGGGGAAAGCCATGACAGGGTCTTCCTTGCTTTTGTGCCTCCTCTGAGGTTGGAGTCCCGGTCTCCTGAGCACTGCAGGGCCCTGGTGAGGCTCTAGGAGTCTCCTCCTAAGGGCTCTAGAGGTCTCCTCCCTCTTAAGACTTGTTCTGGCCAAGCAGCTCAGGGTTCTTGACTAAAACTCAAGCGGAGCCTGAGCTCCACCGTAACCAGTGCTAGACTAGGGCTAGAGCCCCAGGGGAGGGTGGGTAGGTAACAGGGCTGACCCAGCACCTACGTTCCCTCTTTGTCGGGACGAGTCTGAGCTGCTCTCCTTGTGCTTTGCCCCACAGGGAGTGGATGTGGACGGAGAAGAGGAAACTCTCCTGGTGACCTTCATGTACGATGTGGCAAAAGAGGCCATTCAGACCTTCCCTCTGAAGGTGCGATGCACGCACGGTGTTGGGGGAAGATGCCAGGGAGCAAAGCAGGTTTGCCTGCAGGGCCATGGCAGGAGGAGCGTGAATGCTTTCTCCCTGGGCAGAGGGGGCCTGGGTCACCGCCAGGAGAGAGCTGGTGGGGTTGGGAGGGCTGAGTGGCACGCGGTGGTGCTAGCAAAAGGACAGTGAGGGCAAGGTCAGGCCCGTGGGAGCATGAGTCCCAAGAGATCCCTGGCTGCCTTCAGCAGAGCCCGCTGCACACGCAGCCACTGCACCCGAGCAACGTCTTTGTGCCATGGAGAAACCGAGACGCCCGCTGGAGAAAGCCGTCGGGCAGCACCCTGGCTCCATCCCGTGGCCTGCTGGCAGGCTGGACGGTGTCCTCTCCTCCCAGCATAGCATGCCCCTTCTCTCCCGCTGCTCTCACGCCTGCCCGCAGGAAAGCGGGCAGAGCAGACAGCGGGAGCTCGGGGGGGGTGTCACACCAGCTGCCCCACGCAAAGGAGCACCTCCCCGGCCTCTCTGCCGGCACAGAGCGAGGCGCAGAGGGAAGGGGCAGAGGGGAGGGAGGCTGAGCCCCAGCCGGGCCCATGCAGAGGGTGCCAGGTGCCTTCCCCCTCCCCGTGTCCCCAGCCTCCCCAGCACCCCGCTACCAGAGCCAGCCTCAGGTTTCCACAGCTGCTCCCACCCACTGTCAGGAGCTTGTTCCTGAGCAGGAGCAGGGCTGGTGGGGGGAGATACCTTGACTGCATTGTGGCTCTTAACACCTCCGATTCCTCTTCCCTCTTTTCCTCGCAGAACGCCCCGCATCCCAGAGCCTTCTCCTATCTCAAACTCCTTGTGAAGAGCAACTGGGGAAAACCAAAGTACACATGCATTTACCGAGTGCAGGTTCATGGGAAGATGGCAAAACCAAACAGCCTCAACTGAAACCAGAGACAGAAAAAGGACAAACATAAAAAAGAAGAAAAAGAATAATGTTGCTGCGACTCAGATTGGTGTAGAAGATTTGTCTCCTAAGTTGGGTGCACAATAAGGTCCATTGCAGGGAGGGCAGTCGTGGGAAAGCAACAGAAGATCGGCGAGGAGGATTGTTAATACGCTCAAGTGACTCACAGCTGGGTGCTGGAAAACACATATATCACACTAATTGTTATTCAGTCTCGGACGCTTGCAAGAAAAACACTTGCACTTCGATAACATAAACCTGTGATGGACTCAGGGACACCTTATCCAGCCACTTGAGAATCCTGGCCTGGTGCTGAAGAAGATCAAAGCACAGTGGGAAAACGATGCCTGTTTGAACCCTTTAAATGCCAGGCAGAACAGGGAGTCCGTGCGTGCTCTTGCTCACAAGGACTCTCTCGCTGCCAAGGGCTCTTGCTAACAAGGACTCTCTCTCACTCCACGGTGCCCGCAGTCCCTGCTTCCGTGCCTCTGCCCGGGTGTTGCTTCGGAGATTCCCTGGTCTGTGAGGTATCGAGAAGAAACTTGTTCTTTGCCTTTCATCCGTGGTTTTGTGGTTGTTCCTGCGTCCTGCCCGCATCGGCTCACACAGCGGGCTTACAACCAGGGACTGAGTCTGGTAAATAGGTAAACGTAGCTCCTTGTGAAGAACAAACAGCGAAGAATACCACATCCCCGAAGAGACTGGAGGGACCGATAACAAGCTCGCAAAATAAATGGGGGAGTTGCAAAAGCTGCTGCATTTATCTTCCCCAGTCCACACAAAGAGATTCCTCTATTATCAGCTCAAACCAGCCACCGTACACCACTAGGAACCACCCAAGACCTACCATGAAGCCCCTAACAGAGTTAATGTGCATGTGCCAAGGGGATGTGAATATGGAGATGAGTTCTGGAAATGTAATGAACGTGGCAATGAGTGCTGAGACATGTAACGACCACGCATATTCTGTATGGATGTAAGTCTCTGTGAATCTCACATTCAGTGGACATGTCAGGTGGAGAGATCCCCCACGTCCCCGGTGCTGAATAAAAGAATGCCTGCTTCTTAAGACTACATCGGTGTTAAGAAGTTCATTCCCGATTTCGGTGACAGTTTCTGGCGACCCAGATGGGACTCTGCCTCTGAATCTCGACAGATCCTTGGAATTGCAGGGCCTCCATCCGGCACCGAGGGATTCTCAGGGAGAACCTCCGATCCCCGGACCAAAGAGCTCCAAGCAAGGCCCCTGGAAAGGTGAAGGCATTCTTTTCTTTAAGGGATATTAAGGGTTGCCTGTCCATAAGGCGAGGCATAAGCCTCGCAGGGTTGGGCTGTAAAGGTACCTAAGGGAAGGAGTTGGTCTCACTGGATGAAAGCCTGTGAGAAACGCGGCTGATAAGCGTAAAGGTATTGTCCTCAACACCAGGCGGGGAAGGGCCGCACCAAGAGCAAAGGTCTGGTATAAAAGGTTCAGGCCCTAAGGTTTTGTTATTTTGTCTTGTGTAATAAGTGCTATGTTCAGTTGTCATTTTTCTTTGTGTTTTGTGTTGTTCGTTCTACTAGTACTATCCTATAATGGGTAGCAAGCCCTTGGCGGAAGGGGGAATTTTGAAAAAGTCTCCTTTAGGTTGTATACTCCTTTAGGTTGTATACTGAAGCGTTGGAAACAAATAGGAGGGGACCCGCTCACGAGAAAGCAGCTGATTGAATATTGTAACAATTGGTGGCCGTTATGTACTTCAGAAGATCAAGAAAAATGGACAAGAAATGGGACTTTAAAATAGAATACAATTTTACAGCTTATGTTATTTTGTAGCAGGGAAAACAAATGGGATGTATGTAGATTTGTTTTTCACTTTAAGAAACCACCCAGAGTGGCAGAAGGATTGTGGGCGATAACCAGATATCAGAGACGGTTATTCGGAATGAGACATGCTACGCCAAAAGCCATTAATTGGTCAAAATCGTATGAGGTTAAACAAGAACCAAATGAATCGCCACCTGCATTTATGGAACGAGTAAAGAATACTGCTAGGAAATACACGAACGTGGACCCCGAGAGGAGGCTGGGCAATTGGCCTCTATTTTTATGGGACAATCTGCCCCGGATGTACAAAAGAAACTCCAAAAGTTAGAAGGAGAAGATTCGAGGGACTTGGGAACATTGGTGTAAGTAGCTTGGACCATCTAGAATAACAGAGAAAAGGAGAGGGAGAATCAAAGAGAAGGGAGATTAATTGCCGCATTGACGGGAGTTGCTCCGGGAAGAATGAACGGGGCCCGGGGAAGTAGAGGAGGCTACAGAAGAGTTGGGAAGGAACTCGTTTAGCAGAAGCTCAGTGCGCGATCTGCAAAGAGCGAGGACATTGGAAAAACGCGTGCCCTAGAGTCAGTAACCAAGGCTCGATCCTGCAGCCTGTCAAGGTGATGGCTTTAGGTGATGGTTTAGGGAAGCGTTGCAAAACAGGTAGTAATAAGTCACCTACGTAAACAAATCAATAGCAGGCATGCATCGAGGATTGCTGAAGAGGAAAGTTCATCTGGAGGGCAACTGACGGAGAGGAAGATACGACCACCAGATGAAGTAAACGACCACCAGAACGACCGTGATTCGCGAAATGACTTGCCTCATGATTGTGCAATTGGTTCTGGGAGGGGGCGTGCTTATGTTAATGATTTAGGGAAAACGAATGAATACGTAACAATTTTGTAAATATAAATGGCTCAAAATAAGATCATTGTGGGAGCACTTATGGTGGAAAATCCCCAGTGCGACCGCAGCGCTGCTAATAAAGAATACCTGCTCTACAGGACCATCTGCTGTTGAGTTTATTTCTTTGCTTCAGCTCGTCTCTGTAATCCTGAAAGTTGAAAATATTATAACCATCTGATTTAGGTGAGACCCCCAAAGAGTGACCTTTGGAAGTCTCAAAGAGGGGAACTGTTACACCCAGGGACTGAGCGTCTGGTCAATGGTACTTGACTCCTCCCTGAGGAGGGGTTCAGAAAGCCCGGGGGGTCCTTTCTGAGCCCCGGGACCCAACGGGAAGGTCTCCCTGACGGCTGGTCTGACCCCGGCCCCTGTGCAGTAAATAACCAAGTGTGCCCTTCCAGCGTGTCACAGAGTCATGGAATGTGTTGGGTTGGAAGGGACCCTTAAAGGCCATCTCGTCCAACCCCCGGCAGTGAGCAGGGACGTCTTCAACTAGATCAGGTTGCTCAGAGCCTCATCCAGCCTGGCCTTGGATGTCTCCAGGGATGGGGCCTCCACCCTCTCTCTGGGCAACCTGGGCCGGTGTCTCACCACCCTCAGTGTAAAGAGCTTCTTCCTAATGTCTGATCTAAACCTGCCCTGCTCTAGTTTAAAGCCATTGCCCCTCGTGCTGTGGCTCTGTGCCCTCGCAAACAGCTCCTCCAGCTCTCCTGGAGCCCCTTCAGGGACTGGAAGGGGCTCTAAGGTCTCCCCGGGGCCTTCTCTTCTCCAGGCTGAACCCCCCCAGCTCTCTCAGCCTGTCCCCACAGCAGAGGGGCTCCCGCCCTCGGATCACCTCCGCGGCCTGTCTCGTAAAGCGCTGCCACATTCACCGCTGACTTTGTTAAATCGCTGGTTTATGTTAATAAATATTTCCCCACTTCTCTCCCACAAGTGAAGCCAATGGCTGCGCGCGCCACAAATTGGCCCTTGGTGCCGGGCTCCTGAAATGCCCCTAATGCTGCCACCACTCCCGGAACGCTCCCAGTGGCCACTCCTGTGCTAAAGCGCCACCGCGCAGGGAGCGGGGCGCGGCGGGGAGGAGTTGGTGGGATCGGCGGTGTGTGTTTGGGAGACCCCGCTTTCTGCCCCCAGTGGAGGGCGCGGGGCTGGGGCAGCCGGCAGTGTGGGGCCTGCGAGGCTGCCTGCGCCCGGCCGGTGCCACTTCTGCCGGGACGAGCCCAAATTCGGGGGTCAGCAGCATCAGAAGCTCCGCTGGAGGCAGCGCCTGTGCTGGAGCCATGGTGGGTGCACTCCTGCTCTCACCAAACTAGCTTGTTCTGGCATCTCTCCCCATCTACTCTCCTCAAGGATACAACATCCCAAGACTTCCTTGGATCCAACTAAGCCCAGCAGATGTCTAACCCATCCGCTTACAAAGCGTTTCAAACTTAGCTACATTATTCCAGTAAGGAGGAACCAGATGTTCTTTTCAACTGGGTATCAGTAAGGCCTGAGGGGCTTTCCACCCCAGCCTTTTGTGCTGTTCAAGGCTACTGTATCACCAGCGACGGTATCACCCTGGCAGCAGCCATTGGCACCTGCTGTTCTGTAACCTTCAGCAGTCCCACCACAGAAGGGTCAGCTGAAAGACCGGGTAAGGCAGACAGCTGTGTAATGTCCTCAGTCCCTCCAGCTGCTATACCAACAGCCCACCGATACGCTTTCGGGTCTTTGAAATACCCTCTCTTGAGCAAGTCTACGCCAAGGATGCACGGAGCGTCTGGGCCACTCACAATGGAGCGCTTCCGCCATTTATTCCCAGTTCGGCTCACTTTGGCCGAAGTACAGTCAGTTCTTGAGACCTGTCACACCAGAATCAGCAACAGATTTTGTCCCTTTATGAGTCAATGGCAATAGGGTACACTGTGCACCGCTGTCCACCATGTCTTTATGCTTTTGTGGCTCTAATACACGAGGACATCGAATCCACACAGCCCAATAAACTCGGTTATCCCTCTCCCCCTCCTGGCTGGAGGCAGGGCACCTCTAATGTTGAGGACAACATCTACAGTTAGCAGATGAGTTCCGACCCGGACCAGAGAACTGCTCCCTGGGCACTGGAGCAGCCACCCTCCTGGAAGAATTCTTTCTTCTATCTGTTTTACCTTGCAACTAGTGCCTGTAGGGCCAAGGTAGGTCCTTCATCCCACTTACTCAGGTCCTCTCCATAGGCACCGAGGTAAAACCACAAGGTGTCTCGTAGTGTCTTCTTTTTCTTCCAAGTCGGTCTCGTAGGAGGGCATCTTCTCCTAATGGCTGCGACATGGGTCCATGCAGGGGAAAAGCGGGATGTTTCTTCCATCCTAGACAGTTTCTCAAACAGTGTCTCCTTTTTCTCAATCATCTTCTCAGTTTTATCAGCTTCCCCGCTGCTGAGCTGGCCGGGGGCGGCGGCCAGGGAGTGGGGCTGCCGAGGGCAGCAGGGCAGTGCGCGCTATGATAAGTCTATGGGGCCGGATGGGATTCACCCAAGAGTACTCAGGGAGCTGGCGGGAGAGCTCACCAAGCCTCTCTCCATCATTTATCAACAATCCTGGTCAACAGGGCAGGTACCAGATGCCTGGAGGGTGGCTAATGTGACGCCCATCTACAAGAAGGGTCGGAAGGAGGATCCGGGGAACTACAGGCCTGTCAGCCTGACCTCGGTACCAGGAAAGATCATGGAGAGGATCATCTCGAGTGAGCTCTCACGGCAAGCGCAGGGCAGCCAAGGGATCGGGGCCAGCCAGCATGGCTTTAGGAAAGGGAGGTGCTGCTTAACCAACCTGATCTCTTTCTATGACCATGTCACCCGCCTTCTGGATGCAGGGAAGGCTGTGGACGTTGTCTATCTGGACTTTGGCAAGGCCTTTGACACCGTCCCCCACAGCATTCTCCTGGAGAAGCTGGCGATCCATGGCATAGACGAGTGTACTCTTTGCTGGGTTAAAAACTGTCTGGCTGGCCGTGCCCAGAGAGTTGGGATTAATGGGGTGAAATCCTCTTGGCGGCCGGTCACCAGTGGTGTCCCTCAGGGCTCAGTTTTGGGGCCGGTTTTAATGTCTTTACCAATGATGTGGATGAGGGGATTGAGTGCACCCTCAGTAAGTTTGCAGATGACACCAGACTGGGTGGGGGTGTTGATCTGCTTGAGGGTAGGAAGGCTCTCCAGAGGGACCTGGACAGGCTGGATCGATGGGCCAAGGCCAACTGTATGAGGTTTAATAAGGCCAAGTGCCGGGTCCTGCATTTCGGTCACAACAACCCACAGCAACGCTACAGGCTTGGGGCAGAGTGGCTGGAAAGCTGCCCGGCAGAAAAGGACCTGGGGGTGCTGGTGGACGGCCAGCTTAACATGAGCCAGCAGTGTGCCCAGGTGGCCAAGAGGGCCAACAGCATTCTGGCTTCTACCAGGAATAGCGTGGCCAGCAGGAGCAGGGAAGTGATGGTGCCTCTGTACTGGGCACTGGTGAGGCCCCACCTCGAGTGCTGTGTTCAGTTCTGGGCCCCTCTGTACAAGAGGGACATTGAGGTGCTGGAGCGTGTCCAGAGGAGAGCGACCAGGCTGGTGAGGGGTCTGGAGACCAGGGCATATGAGGAGAGGCTGCGGGAGCTGGGCATGTTTAGCTTGGAGAAGAGGAGGCTGAGGGGAGACCTCATTGCCCTCTACAACTCCCTGAAAGGAGGGTGCAGAGAGGTGGGGGTTGGCCTCTTCTCCCAGGGGAATAATGACAGGACCAGAGGAAATGGCCTGAACTTGCGGCAGGGGAGGTTTAGGTTAGATATTAGGAAGAATGACTTTACTGCAAGAGTGGTCAGGCACTGGAACAGCCTGCCCAGGGAGGTGGTTGAGTCACCATCCCTAGAGGTGTTTAAGAAATGTCTAGATGTGGCACTTCAGGGCATGCGCTAGTGTGGAGATTGTAGGTTGTTTGGTTGGACTCGATGATCTCCAAGGTCTTTTCCAACCATGAAGATTCTGTGATTCTAAGATCAGGAGGGGGATGCCCTCAGCGTAGGAGCTTCCTTGGGGAATGGAGATCCTCTAGGGGCCGGGCAGCAGATTCGGTGAGCCCTTTTGGGTGAGGGGACACTGCAGGGTTCAAACAGACCCAGAAGTTTCTGTGGGTTCCTGGGGCCGGCTTCTGAGCACAGCTGCCAGATGTGCCAACAGAGGTGATGCTCACCTGGATCTCCTACATGCAATCAGGGAAAAAAGGATCAGGGCTGTGATAATGGAGTGGCAGCCTTGGCTGCAGTGTCCCTGAAGTAGCGGGTTCTCAGCTCCCCAGGGGAGCAAGCAAGGAGAGACACAGAGTGCAGACAGCAGGTCTCAGAGGGGAAGACTCTGAAGTAACAACCGAAAGGCCGCAAGAAGGTCTCCCCGGAGCCTTCTCTGCTCCAGACGGAACAGCCCCAACTCTCTCAGCCCGTCCTCACAGCAGAGGGGTTCCATCCCTCCGATCATTTCTGTGGCATTCCTCTGGCCCGTTCTGTGAGGCAGCAGCAGGAATGCAGGGAGCTCTGCCTGGGGACAGACAGACTCGGCTGGGAGCTGAGGCGTCAACAGGAGAGGACAGAACAACCTGGGAAACTGGCAGCTTTGTGGCGGGTGAACGTCTGCTCCAGACTTCATACCAACAAACAAGCAACAGCTAGTCAGGGATGTAAAAGCCAGGGCTAAGAAGGTAGAGTTGAGGCTCCTGAGAGAAAGGAAAAAGGCCGAGAGCAGGAGACGTCTGGAGAGCAGGCTTTGGCCTGCTGGGGGACTGGCTTGGAAGAATCCTGTGGGATACGGCCCTGCGGAGAAGCAGGGTGCGGAGGGCTGCTTGAGGATCTCCTCTTCACGCTCCACAATGGCCCGCCTTGACATTCAGAAAGGACGGCGTGGATGAGAAAGAAGCTGCTGACAAAACCCAAGCCTGAAGAGGAAGCACAGAGGAGGTGGAAGCTGGCTGCCTGCCAGCCTCAGGGGTTTTGTGTTTCCATACCGGAGACAGGCAGTTGTGTGTGCGTGTGCTTGTTTATGTGGGGGGGAACTGAGGGATGAGGAGATCCTGGGGCCGGCTTCTGGATAGAGGATGTAAAACCAGCTCCTGGAGGGATCCCTTTTCTCTGTGTGTCTCTACAGGTCTATATTTCCCACTGACGTAGTCTGCCATACAGGCAGCGCACCGTACCAATACCCTCCCTGGTATTTTGGTGATGGTTGTCACGGTACTTCCTACTTGAGTCGGAAATTCTATTGAACTAGTACCTCCTTTAATTGTCTATTGTGGCCTGCAACTCCTCAGGTTATCTTGTGAGAGACAGCACCACCAGGGTGAGCCATCAGCATAGAAACATTGACAGCTGAGCAAATGGATCTTCATTCCAGGGCAATGGAGCTTCACTTCAGGGGAACCGTGAGAAACTCTGGGATATGGCCAAGAGAAACCTCCAGAAGTTTACAAGGAGAAGTGTCCGGTCCTGCACTGAGGGGGAGGAAGGTGCATCAGAGCCCGCTGGGACCTAACGTGCTGAGCAGTGGTCCTGAGGAGAAGGTGCTGGGAACTGGAGTGGCCCCCCAAAGAAAAGTGTCCCCCTGCGTGCAGCTCCCCATTTTGGAGGAGTGGGGAGGAACTGGAGAGTGCCCAGAGGAGGTCTGCCCAGGTGTGGTTCAGCGTATAGTGCACACGCGCTGCGTGGGGAGGCTGAGGAATGTGGGCTTCTTTGCCCCTTTGGCCCCATGGTGGAGAGGCTCTGGGCAGGACAGGGGTTGCTCGAAGGACGGTTTCAGAGATGATGGGGCTTTTCTTCTTCGTGGGAGACCGCATGAGAAAGAAAGAATGCCAGAACTTGTAGCTTGGGAGGTTTAAACAGGAAACGGGAGAAAGAAACGTCACTCCAAGGGCAGTGCTGTGGAAAAGGCGGCCATCCAGAAAGAATGTGGATCAGCCCGTGGCTTTGTGTCTAAAGACATATCCCCGAAGGATGGCGAGACTTCAGAAAGCTTAGTGAGTTGCTCAGGCGAGAGCAAGGTGGAGAAGCAGGGGAGATGTCTGCAGCCTGCAGGGAACATGCCCAGGTGTGGAACACAATAGGACAGCCTGCGGTGGTTTCAACAGTGTGGGGCTGTTGAAATGTGAAAAGCCCCCAAGAGATCCAAGGTCTTAATCTCCGTGTCTGTGACTGTTACCTCTGCCACTGATGCCTATAAGGAGTACAAGAGCCTGATGGCCTCCTCGTCCCCACCTGGGAGCCTGGGAGGTGTCCTGCTGTCATTCTGCACGTGTCATTGCACCTCCCTTCCCACATCATCCGCATGGAAGAGCAACTTGGAAGACATCATCCTGATTATGGAACAGGTCATCCGGAGTGCCATTATGTGGCACATGAAGAACAACCAGGCGATCAGGCACAGTCAGCATGGGTTCATGAAAGGCAGGTCGTGCTTGACAATCCTGATCCCCTTCTAAAACAAGGTGACCCGCTGAGTGGATGAGGGAAAGGCTGTGGATGTTGTTTACCTGGAGTTTAGTAAAGCTTCTTGACACAGTTTCCCACAGCGTTCTCCTGGAGAAATTGGCTGCCCATGGCTTGGATGGGCGTACGCTTCGCTGGGTGAAAAACTGCTGGGACAGCCGGGCCCAATGAGTGGTGGTGAATGGAGCTCAATCCAGTGGGCGGCCGGTCACAAGTGGTGTTCCCCAGGGCTCAGTACGGGGGCCGATTCTGTTTAAAATCTTTATCAATGATCTGGACGATGGGATCGATTGCACCCTCAGTATGACACCAAGTTGGGTGTGAGTGTCGACCTGCCCAAGGGTAGGAAGGCAGGAGAAGAGGAAACGGCATCAAGTTGCACCAGGGGACGTTTAGATTGGACGTCAGGAAAATTTTTTACACTGAAAGGGTTATTAAGCATTGGAACAGGCTGCCCAGGGAAGTGGTGGAATCACCATCCCTGGAGGTATTTAAAATTAGACGGGTAGACGTAGTGCTTAGCGACATGGTTTAGTGATGGTTTTTGTCAGTGTTAGGTGGATGGTTGGACTGGATGATGTGAAAGGTCCCTTCTAACCTAAGCAATTCTATGATTCTGTGACCCCCCAGTTTCTCTAGGAGGCGGTCTGGGCTACCTTCTTCCTCCAGTACCCAACTTGCAGACGTTCTGGTCTCTCTAGCGTCCAGTCCAGACTTAGGCCCTCAAAAATGACTTGCTCGCAGGTGTGTTTTACTCTCTGGTTTCTCTTGTTTGGTGTTTGCTTGTGATTAAACCACTACCATACACACCAATCTTAAGTGCACACCCGCCAGTCTCACCAGTTGCTGGTCCCCCAAAGTACAAAAGAACTTAGGGCTTGTGGTTCCCACTCCGGTTGCTGGCACTTGAACCTCCATCTGTGCATAGAGCAGAGATCTCCCTTGCCCCACAAAGCTCTTGGAAAGGGAGGTATTAAGAAAACAGGGCAGGCTGCGGTGATCCGTTGCAGGGCACAGCCAGGGAAGTGTCCTGACCAGCCATCTGGTTACACATGACCATCTCCTTTCAGCCCTTTTCTCTCTATTTTCCCATGGTCGTTCGTCTACAAACCTTTGATCCTTTCCTAGACATCCCATGGCAAGTCTTGCACAGTCCCCAAATGCACTTTCTGGCGTCCCAACATGAGTCTCAGACCCCGAAAGAAAAAAAACCCTCTTCCGTTGGCAAGGTCACCGTGCAAGGCTCTCCCATTGGCTCACTTAACTAACTGAATTGATGCAACTATGCCAGGACTTTCTTGGAAGGATTTTTTTTCCTTTTGGGTTTTGAATTGTTCCTCTGAAAACATGGCAACTTCTGTCCTAGAAATGGCAATCCTTTCTTTTTTATCTAAGGGTTGGAGACTAGGTCAGGTGAAAATCCCTATATGGTGTATGTAGGTGTTTGCAGCCTTGTGCAGGAGGAGTTGGGCATATTAGAATCCAAGCATCATAGAATGGTTCAGGTTGGAAGGGACCTAAAAGATCATCTAGTCCAACCCCCTGCCGTGAGGAGGGACGTCTTTCACTAGTTCAGGTTGCTCCAAGCTCCTGACCTTGGACATGTCCAGGGATGGGGCATCCACAACTGCTCTGGGCAACCTGTTCCAAGGTCTCACCACGCTCATCATAAAGCATTTCTTCCTTATGGCCAACCTAAATATAACCTCTTCCAGTGTAAAGCCATTGCCCCTTGTTCTGCTATTAAAGGCCCTGGTAAAAAGTCTCACTCCATCTTTCTTGGCCTATGACCACTGCGATTTCATCTGCAAACACTGTGGAGAGAGCCCAGAGATCTCCCAAGACAGGGTTTGGAGGCCTCAAGCACTTGACCAGTATCTAGAGGCTGAGAGCCCTGGGCTCAGTGGTTTGGAGACTGGGGACGGTATAGGAGGAGCCTGAGCGTGCTGGAAGGGTGCTTTCAGAGCTGGTGGAGCTTTTCTTCCTAGTGGAAAACAGCCTGAGAAAGAAAGAACTCCCCAACATGCAGGTGGGGAGGTGCAGCCTGGCCACGAGGAGAAAGAAACGTCACTCCAAGGGCAGTGCTGTGGTGCAACACGCCACCCAGAAGGAGTCTGGATCAGCCCAAGGCTTTGTGTTTCAAGGAAGAGCCAGGGAGGATGGAGAGATCTCAGCAAAGGAAGGTGACAGCAAGATGGGGCAGCCGGGTGGATGACTGCAGCCTGCAGGGAAAGAGGCAGAGGTGATGGGACACCGTAGGACAGCCTGTGGTGGAGAAGATAGAGGGATGTGGCAAAGCTGGAAGTCCCCTAACAGAGCCAGCCTCTTCATGTCTTGGGCTACGGCTGTTGTCTCTGCCACTGATGCCTCTGAGACAACCAGCCCTTCCAGCACTGGGGTCTCGTTGCCTCCTTGTCCATACTCAGGAGCCTGGGAGGTGTCGTACCATAGTCCTGCCCTTGGCATTGCACATCTCCACATCCCACTGTCCCAGGAAGAGCCCTGAGGAAGGAGTGAGGGAGAGGATCTCCCTTCCTGGGGGCTGGGGGTCAGGCCTTGGCCCTTTGGGCGATGGAGTCAGGGCTTGGCCCTTTGCATTAATGAAACACATCCACGTTTACCCAGCATCAGAGTCACCTTCAACTTGCTTTTCCCGACCTGCCATCGCTGCCTCCAGTTTTCTGCTGTAACCAGACCCTGGGGGCAATTCCTCAGTGGTGTCCCTCAGTGGGACCCATCAACACCACAAGAAACTTTGGAGTTTGAACCCGACTTTGACTCCTTGAGAGGTTCCTTCAACTTCCTCGCAGCGTCGGAGGTTCACGGACTGGGCCTCGAACCCACCAGAGGGGTCATTAAAACTCCTTGGGCTGGTCCTCTGCGTCTGAGCTGGGCTGGGCTCCTGGGATGGAGGGAGCTCACGGCAAGCGGGCAGCGCTGCAGAGAGACAGCTCTGCCCGGGAGCAGCTCCTCTGCCAAGCGCAGCAGGGCTGAGGGCACTGCCAGGGTGTCTCAGGGAGATGAGCAAGGCAGAGAGAGAGCTTGAAGGTGTCAGGATTGGGAGGACGACTGAGAGCTCACTGGAGGAGAAATCTTTGCAGCCCTTGACAGGGTAAGTCTGCGGGTGCAGGGCACTGCAGGCGGAGTTGCTGGAGGCATCTCCTAAAGCTGGCACAGCCACAGCTTACGGGATCTGTACATGTGGGAGCTCTTGTCAGGCACTTTGAATAGCTGTGAAGGTGGGTGTGCAGCCAGGGGTGCCCAGGGCTGTCCTTCAGAGCAGGCTCCCTGCACCCCAGGGGTCTGTGTGCCGGGGCAGGGACTCCGCCACCTGCCAGGGTCAGCTCTCAGCCTGCCTGGGAAGCCCACCACATCACTGTGGGGAGAAGTTCTGCATGGAAGGAGCATCCCCCGGCGGGGCAAGGTCCTGCTGCTGAGAGGGTTCTGCGTGGCTGAGGGCTGCTCACAGCTGCAGATCACTGCAGGACATTCCCTGGAGACTTCCAGAAGCACAGCAAGGAGGGGGCCAATGGTGATGATTTTTGGTCTGGTGTCTTCTAACATCTCATTGGATTCTTTTCCAGCCTAAAGGTTTCAGCAAATCCAGCACCTCATGCTAAGTAGAGCTAAGCAAGCAGCACAAATCACACCGAATGATAATCCTAAATCATTTATTCTACTTAAAACGTATGTATTTATGCTGAACAATTAATATCCCGCAAGGAGAAGGAAGGAGCACAGGGTCTCCCCGCCCTGCTCAGCCCTGGGCAGCCCCAGCATGACGTCAGAGGTGACACCACTGTGAGGTCACAGCTGGCTGCCTGCACAGCGCTGTGGCGTGTGGGGCAGGAGCCCACAGTTGCCCTGTGGCTGCGGCCCTGGACAGGCTCCTGCTGGCTGCGGCGAGAGGCTGCTGCTGGAGCTGGTTTTGGGGACAGGACACGCTGCTGGGGCTCAGCGGGGAACCTGCCTTTGCCCGAGATGGCGAGGAGAAAGGCCCCCCAGACAAGACGCCCAGGGGCCTCCAAAGGCTCCTTGGGGACCAAGGGAAACCAACGGCCGGCAGGGTGAGAACGGGGCTGCGCTGCCGGGCGGGCTTCCCGGGGCGGGGGACTGCTGCTGCCAGCTCGCCTCCTCTTCTCCCGGGGCAGGCCTGTCCCGCAAAGGGTGGGGAAAGGAGGGGGACCCCAGCCCTGCTGCCCGCTCTCGCTGCTGCTGGGACAGCCCTTCCTCTGGCAGGGGCCTCCGCTCAGGCTACTCCTCCCCGCCTCGGCTCCCGCGGCCTGGGGACGGTGGGCAGCCGGCATTTGTCTTTGTCCTCCCACAGGGACCCGAGCGCTGGCGTGGAGCTGGTGATGCGCCCTTCACCTGCCGGCTCAGCCGCTCAAGGGCCTGCCGAGGGGCGCGACAAGGCCACAGAAATCGCAAGGAAGCTCAGCACTGCTGCTTGCTCCAAAGTCCTCCGGGGTGAACGTGGAGAGCCGCGCTGTGCCAGAGCTCGGGCCAGTTGTCACAAGTGGCAGGAGAATCGTAGAATCATAGAATTGCCTAGGTTGGAAGGGACCTTTCAGACCATCTAGTCCAACCATCAACCTAACTATGACAAAATTCATCACTAAGCACTATGTCTACGCGTCTTTTAAACACCTCCAGGGATGGTGCCTCAACCACTCCCCTGAGCAGCCTGTTCCAATGCTTAATAACCCCTTCTGTGTAAAAATTTTTCCTAATGTCCAGTTTAAACCTCCCTTGGCACAACTTGATGCCGTTTCCTCTTGTCCTATGGCCTGTTACTTGGGAGAAGAGACCGACCCCCACCTCTCTACACCCTCCTTTCAGGGAGTTGCAGAGAGCGAGGTCTCCCCTCAGCCTCCTTTTCTCCAGGCTAAACAGCCCCAGCTCCCTCAGCTGCCCCTCACAAGACTTGTGCTCCAGACCCCTCACCGGCTCCGTTGCCCTTCTCTGTGCCTCAATGTCTTTTTTGTGGGGAGGGGCCCAAAACTGGCCACAGCACTTGAGGTGGGGCCTCACCAGTGCTGAGTACAGGGGAATGTTCACTGCCCTAGTCGTACTCACCACACTGCTCCTGATACAGGCCAGGATGCTGTTGTCCTTCTTGGCCACCTGGGCACACTGCTGGCTCATAGTCAGCCGTCTGTCGACCAACACCCCCAGGTCCTTTTTTGCCGGGCAGCTTTCGAGCCACTCCTCCCCAGGCCTGTAGTGCTGCATGGGGTTGTTGTGACCCAAGTGCAGGACCTGGCACTTGGCCTTGTTGAACCTCATGCCATTGGCCTTCAGCCCATCGATCCAGCCTGTCCAGATCCCTCTGCAACGCCTTTCTACCCTCAAGCAGGTCGACACTCCCACCCAACTTGGTGTCACCTGCAAACTTAGTGAGGGTGCATTCCATCCCCTTGTCCAGTGTAGGCTGCCCTGCTCTTTGCCCCGGGGAGGGCGTGCCTGGGACTCGGTGCCCACCTCCCCACAGGGAGCTGAAATATGCCTGGCTGGGCATCCTAGAGAAGAGATCTCAAGGGGCAGGCTTAACTTTTCTCTGGTTTCTTGGCCCAGGGACGGTCTTCAGCCTTCCTTGCCTTCTGGCTGTTGCCCTGGTCTCTCTGTGGAGACATCTGCTGAGCATGTGCCTCTTGGCCGCGTACGTACGACATGTTTCTGCTGCGGATGGGGGGTAGAACAGGGGTGTCTGAGGGCCGGTGCCAGCAAAGGGCAGAGCAGAGGGTGCTCCCCAGCCAGCAGCCCGGGGCTCCCAGTGGGGCGCCTCAGCTTGGGCGCTGCTCGTGCTGTGGCCATTCTCAGGGGAGCCAAGAGCAAAGCCCCTCGGCAGCCATTTGCTGCAGCCCCAAGCTTTGGCTGCGGCAGGACAAACTGCCCCGTAGCCAGACGCTCGGGTGCAGAGCCAAGCCTCCGCAGGGCAAGGGTTTTCCCCAGTTCAGGCAAGAGACCACGCCGGTCTGTGGAGGCCTCTGGGAGGAAAGGCGGACAAGGCTCCTGCGCTTCCCAGCTCTGCGGGAAAACACTTGCCCTAAGAGGGATGTGTGTGATGGCAAGGGAGAACAGGCCTGCTTCCTCAGCCAGAGGGAGAGCAAGGTCCGCACCAGAAAGACTGCTGGAAAGCACTCTTCGTGTGCTCGACGTCTTTGCTTCCTGGGATGATCTTCCTGGAGACCTTCCTTTGGGGAAGAGCTGCCGGCAGCGTTGAACGATGTGGACAGAAATCGTGTTCCTGCTGGACGCTGCTCTGTCAGTTCTCTGTCAGCAGCAGGCTTCCAAAACGGTGTCTGTTTGGCCTGAAAAGGGAAATCCGCCTGTGAAGGGGTTTGTCCAAGGCTTGGATCATGACAGCACCAGGACTCCCTCTTTTTCAGGCAAAAGATGGCCCTGCAGAAGAAGGCGTTCTTGCAAGTCTTCTTGTTGCTCCCCCTGGCTCTTGGTGAGTTTTCATGAGCAACCATCTGAGAGCGACAGCCTGGCTGGGCTGGACGCCACCTTTCCTTTTGGGCCAGTATGTGCGGAAACTCCCGTGGCCCAAGTGCTTCCCAAGCAAGTCCTTGAGTGGGACTGCCTTCTGGGCTCCCAGTAAGACTGGTAGCCTCCCAGTCACACTGCTGCCCTGCCTACCGGACCACAGGGCTCACTTAGTCGGCACCTCTGCGAGAGACGGGGGTAGCTCTTTGCAAGCCTGACCTGGGGATTCCCAGAGGGCAGGGGCCATGCAGGGGGACCGATGGAGAGGTACCTCTCCTCGCCCAGCAGCCTGGTCTCGGTGCTCACTGGGGCAGTGAGGGGAAATGGGGAATAGCTCTGGGGCACCGAGCACACCTGAAGATCACGGCTGCGCAGTCCGCTCAAGCCCGGGCTGATGGCCCCCGGTCAGAGGTGTGTCCTCTCCCTGCACCCCACGTCCCCCCGCCTCCTCAGCTCACCTGCTGCCCCAGCCCCAAGGCAACAGGGACAGACAACGCCACTGCAGGCATCGCCAGCACCCCCGGTAAAATAACTGTCTCTTGCTGATGTGAATTGCAGCTGATGTTCACTGCGGGACCTCGCTGACAGGCCTGAAGCCCCTGAGGTAAGCGATGTTTCCTGAGCTGGAATTGGGTCTGTGCAGAAGGGTCAGACGACCTCGTGTCCCTGCACCCATTTGCCTGAGAGCCGGGGCTCCCGCACGGCCCTTCCTGCCTTTGCCTCTTGCGCCAGCTGGTGCGGAAGGGAAGCGCTGGCAAAGCAGGGAACGCACGCGTGTCTCTCCTCCTTGCTGAGCTCAGAGGCTCCCAGTGGGGTGGGCAGCTCTCTGACAACATCTGCTTTCCTGGTTCCTGCAGGAACTGCCCGGTTTTAATGGCGCAGCAAACTCAAAAGATGCAGCTAATGCTGGAGGAGGTGGCTCGGCTGAGGGCAGAGATCAGCAGCGTGAAGCAGGTGCTGCGGCGTGTTGGGGAAGGAGGCTTGGCTGGGCAGAAGCCCTTGGGGCTGTGGGTGTGTGGGACTGCTGACTGCAGTCAGCCAGCCTTTGCCCCAGGGGCCTCCTGGGCTGCACAGGCCCTTCTCCGGCCCCACTTTCACCGGCCGCTTCAGGCAGCGCAGGACTCCCTTGGCACGCCAGCACCTCTGGCTGCTCTGGCTGGGCTCCTCAGGCAGGGGTGGGACCCAGGCACGCTCACGGGGGGCCAGCCATCGCTGGCAGGGCTTGAGTCCACCTTCCACCTGCCCTGGAGAGTGTGGAGGATGGGGACGAGGGTGTGGGGACCCTCATCAACCCACCTCGGGGCCGTGGCCATGGCTGTGGACACAGACACTGTTCCTCAGTCCTGCAGCTCCGTGGAGAGGGTTTGCCTTGCCTTTCTGACAGTGGCCCTTTGCCGCTCCGGGCGCTAGTAGCCACGCTGAACGTTGATGTGCTCCTTTTCTCTGTTTGTTTATGGCGTTCCCAGGAAGTCGAGGAAATGAAGCAGGCAGCATCTGAGAGGGCTTTGGAAGCCTACGTGGAGATGTCTGACTGGGCCCTGCAAAGCTCTGGTATGGACACAAGCAGCCCCGTCTCCTTGCCCTGCGCTTGTCTGCAGCCCTCCCCAAAGGCGCCTGCGCTCCAGGCGCTGCTCTCCAAAGTGGGGGAGCTGAAATGCTTGGGGGGTCCCAGGGCAAGGCTGTGGCAGAGCAGCTCTCTCAGACTCCCTCCCAACCCTGCCCTCGGCATCCTCACGCTGCCTCTGGCGCTGCCCCCGCACGTGTTCCTGTGCGGACGGAGGGGCTCTCTTCCTCTCCTCAGCATTGGAAAAGGAGATGGCCGGGCCGTCCTTGGCTGCCCACGCAGCAAGCCCTCAGCTTGGGTCTGCTGCCATTCACATGGGCACCGTCTGTCTCCCAGAACCCTCAGACCTTCTCCTGCTGGCGCTGGGAGTGCAGCAGTCACCAGGCACGTGGCCGCTGTCATTCCCCTGCGCGGCTGGGCAGCCGGGCAGCCCACCAGCCTGGGACGAGGACAGGACTGACAGAGGCGCAGCTGGCCGGCGGTGTCAGAAATAGTGTCTGAGCACCAAGCCCTCCTCGTCTGTGGCCTCTTGCAGTCGTCTGCTTTCCCTTCCCTGCAGGTGCCAGCATTGACCTGCAGAGAACTTCGGAGACCTACACCTGCAAAAACGACTGGTTCTGGAGGTTTATTGAGTTCTTTTGCACTCCCCGCAGTCCCGATCGCATTTTGCAGGTATTGTAGCAGAAATCGAGAGGGAATTCTTTCCTTTCTTCCTGTGAAGTTGGAGACTGACCTCAGGGCTCTCCCTTCGGTCCAGTGTTGCGCCGTCTTGGGGGTGGGAGGCGAGAGGTGGGGGGTGCCCTGCAGAGCCCCTGGGCAGGGATGTGTTTCTGCAAGGCCCTGACTAGAATGGTTTCGTAACCGCTGTTCTCCTCTGCTCCATAATACTGACGGCCCTGGCAAAGGTCGGTCAGGGAAGGAGGCCTCCTGCTTCTGTCCACTTCCTCACACACACCTCATTTTCAAGCTGAAATAGACCCCACAGACACACCGGTGCCTACGCTTCAAGCTACGTGGGCAGTTGTCTTGGCCCCAACACTCTCTCACGCTTCATTGCTCTGGCTTTCTGGTTGCAGCCGGATGTTTCCCCAGGAAACTGCTGGCCTTTCCCAGGGCATCAGGGCCAGGTGGTCATCAGGTTGCCAGCGCGAGTCCACCTGACTGCCATCACTGTGCAGCACATCTCCAAAGAAGTCTCTCCATCTGGGACCGTCACCAGCGCCCCCAGGGACATCGCTGTCTTTGTAAGTCTCTGCTGGGTGCTTCTGGTGCGGATCTGGTCCTGGGGGAAAGCCATGACAGGGTCTTCCTTGCTTTTGTGCCTCCTCTGAGGTTGGAGTCCCGGTCTCCTGAGCACTGCAGGGCCCTGGTGAGGCTCTAGGAGTCTCCTCCTAAGGGCTCTAGAGGTCTCCTCCCTCTTAAGACTTGTTCTGGCCAAGCAGCTCAGGGTTCTTGACTAAAACTCAAGCGGAGCCTGAGCTCCACCGTAACCAGTGCTAGACTAGGGCTAGAGCCCCAGGGGAGGGTGGGTAGGTAACAGGGCTGACCCAGCACCTACGTTCCCTCTTTGTCGGGACGAGTCTGAGCTGCTCTCCTTGTGCTTTGCCCCACAGGGAGTGGATGTGGACGGAGAAGAGGAAACTCTCCTGGTGACCTTCATGTACGATGTGGCAAAAGAGGCCATTCAGACCTTCCCTCTGAAGGTGCGATGCACGCACGGTGTTGGGGGAAGATGCCAGGGAGCAAAGCAGGTTTGCCTGCAGGGCCATGGCAGGAGGAGCGTGAATGCTTTCTCCCTGGGCAGAGGGGGCCTGGGTCACCGCCAGGAGAGAGCTGGTGGGGTTGGGAGGGCTGAGTGGCACGCGGTGGTGCTAGCAAAAGGACAGTGAGGGCAAGGTCAGGCCCGTGGGAGCATGAGTCCCAAGAGATCCCTGGCTGCCTTCAGCAGAGCCCGCTGCACACGCAGCCACTGCACCCGAGCAACGTCTTTGTGCCATGGAGAAACCGAGACGCCCGCTGGAGAAAGCCGTCGGGCAGCACCCTGGCTCCATCCCGTGGCCTGCTGGCAGGCTGGACGGTGTCCTCTCCTCCCAGCATAGCATGCCCCTTCTCTCCCGCTGCTCTCACGCCTGCCCGCAGGAAAGCGGGCAGAGCAGACAGCGGGAGCTCGGGGGGGTGTCACACCAGCTGCCCCACGCAAAGGAGCACCTCCCCGGCCTCTCTGCCGGCACAGAGCGAGGCGCAGAGGGAAGGGGCAGAGGGGAGGGAGGCTGAGCCCCAGCCGGGCCCATGCAGAGGGTGCCAGGTGCCTTCCCCCTCCCCGTGTCCCCAGCCTCCCCAGCACCCCGCTACCAGAGCCAGCCTCAGGTTTCCACAGCCGCTCCCACCCACTGTCAGGAGCTTGTTCCTGAGCAGGAGCAGGGCTGGTGGGGGGAGATACCTTGACTGCATTGTGGCTCTTAACACCTCCGATTCCTCTTCCCTCTTTTCCTCGCAGAACGCCCCGCATCCCAGAGCCTTCTCCTATCTCAAACTCCTTGTGAAGAGCAACTGGGGAAAACCAAAGTACACATGCATTTACCGAGTGCAGGTTCATGGGAAGATGGCAAAACCAAACAGCCTCAACTGAAACCAGAGACAGAAAAAGGACAAACATAAAAAAGAAGAAAAAGAATAATGTTGCTGCGACTCAGATTGGTGTAGAAGATTTGTCTCCTAAGTTGGGTGCACAATAAGGTCCATTGCAGGGAGGGCACTCGTGGGAAAGCAACAGAAGATCGGCGAGGAGGATTGTTAATACGCTCAAGTGACTCACAGCTGGGTGCTGGAAAACACATATATCACACTAATTGTTATTCAGTCTCGGACGCTTGCAAGAAAAACACTTGCACTTCGATAACATAAACCTGTGATGGACTCAGGGACACCTTATCCAGCCACTTGAGAATCCTGGCCTGGTGCTGAAGAAGATCAAAGCACAGTGGGAAAACGATGCCTGTTTGAACCCTTTAAATGCCAGGCAGAACAGGGAGTCCGTGCGTGCTCTTGCTCACAAGGACTCTCTCGCTGCCAAGGGCTCTTGCTAACAAGGACTCTCTCTCACTCCACGGTGCCCGCAGTCCCTGCTTCCGTGCCTCTGCCCGGGTGTTGCTTCGGAGATTCCCTGGTCTGTGAGGTATCGAGAAGAAACTTGTTCTTTGCCTTTCATCCGTGGTTTTGTGGTTGTTCCTGCGTCCTGCCCGCATCGGCTCACACAGCGGGGTTACAACCAGGGACTGAGTCTGGTAAATAGGTAAACGTAGCTCCTTGTGAAGAACAAACAGCGAAGAATACCACATCCCCGAAGAGACTGGAGGGACCGATAACAAGCTCGCAAAATAAATGGGGGAGTTGCAAAAGCTGCTGCATTTATCTTCCCCAGTCCACACAAAGAGATTCCTCTATTATCAGCTCAAACCAGCCACCGTACACCACTAGGAACCACCCAAGACCTACCATGAAGCCCCTAACAGAGTTAATGTGCATGTGCCAAGGGGATGTGAATGTGGAGATGAGTTCTGGAAATGTAATGAACGTGGCAATGAGTGCTGAGACATGTAACGACCACGCATATTCTGTATGGATGTAAGTCTCTGTGAATCTCACATTCAGTGGACATGTCAGGTGGAGAGATCCCCCACGTCCCCGGTGCTGAATAAAAGAATGCCTGCTTCTTAAGACTACATCGGTGTTAAGAAGTTCATTCCCGATTTCGGTGACAGTTTCTGGCGACCCAGATGGGACTCTGCCTCTGAATCTCGACAGATCCTTGGAATTGCAGGGCCTCCATCCGGCACCGAGGGATTCTCAGGGAGAACCTCCGATCCCCGGACCAAAGAGCTCCGAGCAAGGCCCCTGGAAAGGTGAAGGCATTCTTTTCTTTAAGGGATATTAAGGGTTGCCTGTCCATAAGGCGAGGCATAAGCCTCGCAGGGTTGGGCTGTAAAGGTACCTAAGGGAAGGAGTTGGTCTCACTGGATGAAAGCCTGTGAGAAACGCGGCTGATAAGCGTAAAGGTATTGTCCTCAACACCAGGCGGGGAAGGGCCGCACCAAGAGCAAAGGTCTGGTATAAAAGGTTCAGGCCCTAAGGTTTTGTTATTTTGTCTTGTGTAATAAGTGCTATGTTCAGTTGTCATTTTCTTTGTGTTTTGTGTTGTTCGTTCTACTAGTACTATCCTATAATGGGTAGCAAGCCCTTGGCGGAAGGGGGAATTTTGAAAAAGTCTCCTTTAGGTTGTATACTCCTTTAGGTTGTATACTGAAGCGTTGGAAACAAATAGGAGGGGACCCGCTCACGAGAAAGCAGCTGATTGAATATTGTAACAATTGGTGGCCGTTATGTACTTCAGAAGATCAAGAAAAATGGACAAGAAATGGGACTTTAAAATAGAATACAATTTTACAGCTTATGTTATTTTGTAGCAGGGAAAACAAATGGGATGTATGTAGATTTGTTTTTCACTTTAAGAAACCACCCAGAGTGGCAGAAGGATTGTGGGCGATAACCAGATATCAGAGACGGTTATTCGGAATGAGACATGCTACGCCAAAAGCCATTGATTGGTCAAAATCGTATGAGGTTAAACAAGAACCAAATGAATCGCCACCTGCATTTATGGAACGAGTAAAGAATACTGCTAGGAAATACACGAACGTGGACCCCGAGAGGAGGCTGGGCAATTGGCCTCTATTTTTATGGGACAGTCTGCCCCGGATGTACAAAAGAAACTCCAAAAGTTAGAAGGAGAAGATTCGAGGGACTTGGGAACATTGGTGTAAGTAGCTTGGACCATCTAGAATAACAGAGAAAAGGAGAGGGAGAATCAAAGAGAAGGGAGATTAATTGCCGCATTGACGGGAGTTGCTCCGGGAAGAATGAACGGGGCCCGGGGAAGTAGAGGAGGCTACAGAAGAGTTGGGAAGGAACTCGTTTAGCAGAAGCTCAGTGCGCGATCTGCAAAGAGCGAGGACATTGGAAAAACGCGTGCCCTAGAGTCAGTAACCAAGGCTCGATCCTGCAGCCTGTCAAGGTGATGGCTTTAGGTGATGGTTTAGGGAAGCGTTGCAAAACAGGTAGTAATAAGTCACCTACGTAAACAAATCAATAGCAGGCATGCATCGAGGATTGCTGAAGAGGAAAGTTCATCTGGAGGGCAACTGACGGAGAGGAAGATACGACCACCAGATGAAGTAAACGACCACCAGAACGACTGTGATTCGCGAAATGACTTGCCTCATGATTGTGCAATTGGTTCTGGGAGGGGGCGTGCTTATGTTAATGATTTAGGGAAAACGAATGAATACGTAACAATTTTGTAAATATAAATGGCTCAAAATAAGATCATTGTGGGAGCACTTATGGTGGAAAATCCCCAGTGCGACCGCAGCGCTGCTAATAAAGAATACCTGCTCTACAGGACCATCTGCTGTTGAGTTTATTTCTTTGCTTCAGCTCGTCTCTGTAATCCTGAAAGTTGAAAATATTATAACCATCTGATTTAGGTGAGACCCCCAAAGAGTGACCTTTGGAAGTCTCAAAGAGGGGAACTGTTACACCCAGGGACTGAGCGTCTGGTCAATGGTACTTGACTCCTCCCTGAGGAGGGGTTCAGAAAGCCCGGGGGGTCCTTTCTGAGCCCCGGGACCCAACGGGAAGGTCTCCCTGACGGCTGGTCTGACCCCGGCCCCTGTGCAGTAAATAACCAAGTGTGCCCTTCCAGCGTGTCACAGAGTCATGGAATGTGTTGGGTTGGAAGGGACCCTTAAAGGCCATCTCGTCCAACCCCCGGCAGTGAGCAGGGACGTCTTCAACTAGATCAGGTTGCTCAGAGCCTCATCCAGCCTGGCCTTGGATGTCTCCAGGGATGGGGCCTCCACCCTCTCTCTGGGCAACCTGGGCCGGTGTCTCACCACCCTCAGTGTAAAGAGCTTCTTCCTAATGTCTGATCTAAACCTGCCCTGCTCTAGTTTAAAGCCATTGCCCCTCGTGCTGTGGCTCTGTGCCCTCGCAAACAGCTCCTCCAGCTCTCCTGGAGCCCCTTCAGGGACTGGAAGGGGCTCTAAGGTCTCCCCGGGGCCTTCTCTTCTCCAGGCTGAACCCCCCCAGCTCTCTCAGCCTGTCCCCACAGCAGAGGGGCTCCCGCCCTCGGATCACCTCCGCGGCCTGTCTCGTAAAGCGCTGCCACATTCACCGCTGACTTTGTTAAATCGCTGGTTTATGTTAATAAATATTTCCCCACTTCTCTCCCACAAGTGAAGCCAATGGCTGCGCGCGCCACAAATTGGCCCTTGGTGCCGGGCTCCTGAAATGCCCCTAATGCTGCCACCACTCCCGGAACGCTCCCAGTGGCCACTCCTGTGCTAAAGCGCCACCGCGCAGGGAGCGGGGCGCGGCGGGGAGGAGTTGGTGGGATCGGCGGTGTGTGTTTGGGAGACCCCGCTTTCTGCCCCCAGTGGAGGGCGCGGGGCTGGGGCAGCCGGCAGTGTGGGGCCTGCGAGGCTGCCTGCGCCCGGCCGGTGCCACTTCTGCCGGGACGAGCCCAAATTCGGGGGTCAGCAGCATCAGAAGCTCCGCTGGAGGCAGCGCCTGTGCTGGAGCCATGGTGGGTGCACTCCTGCTCTCACCAAACTAGCTTGTTCTGGCATCTCTCCCCATCTACTCTCCTCAAGGATACAACATCCCAAGACTTCCTTGTATCCAACTAAGCCCAGCAGATGTCTAACCCATCCGCTTACAAAGCGTTTCAAACTTAGCTACATTATTCCAGTAAGGAGGAACCAGATGTTCTTTTCAACTGGGTATCAGTAAGGCCTGAGGGGCTTTCCACCCCAGCCTTTTGTGCTGTTCAAGGCTACTGTATCACCAGCGACGGTATCACCCTGGCAGCAGCCATTGGCACCTGCTGTTCTGTAACCTTCAGCAGTCCCACCACAGAAGGGTCAGCTGAAAGACCGGGTAAGGCAGACAGCTGTGTAATGTCCTCAGTCCCTCCAGCTGCTATACCAACAGCCCACCGATACGCTTTCGGGTCTTTGAAATACCCTCTCTTGAGCAAGTCTACGCAAGGATGCACGGAGCGTCTGGGCCACTCACAATGGAGCGCTTCTGCCATTTATTCCCAGTTCGGCTCACTTTGGCCGAAGTACAGTCAGTTCTTGAGACCTGTCACACCAGAATCAGCAACAGATTTTGTCCCTTTATGAGTCAATGGCAATAGGGTACACTGTGCACCGCTGTCCACCATGTCTTTATGCTTTTGTGGCTCTAATACACGAGGACATCGAATCCACACAGCCCAATAAACTCGGTTATCCCTCTCCCCCTCCTGGCTGGAGGCAGGGCACCTCTAATGTTGAGGACAACATCTACAGTTAGCAGATGAGTTCCGACCCGGACCAGAGAACTGCTCCCTGGGCACTGGAGCAGCCACCCTCCTGGAAGAATTCTTTCTTCTATCTGTTTTACCTTGCAACTAGTGCCTGTAGGGCCAAGGTAGGTCCTTCATCCCACTTACTCAGGTCCTCTCCATAGGCACCGAGGTAAAACCACAAGGTGTCTTGTAGTGTCTTCTTTTTCTTCCAAGTCGGTCTCGTAGGAGGGCATCTTCTCCTAATGGCTGCGACATGGGTCCATGCAGGGGAAAAGCGGGATGTTTCTTCCATCCTAGACAGTTTCTCAAACAGTGTCTCCTTTTTCTCAATCATCATCTCAGTTTTATCAGCTTCCCCGCTGCAGAGCTGGCCGGGGGCGGCGGCCAGGGAGTGGGGCTGCCGAGGGCAGCAGGGCAGTGCGCGCTGCGGGGCTGAGCGGCACGCGCTCCCTGCCCGGCTGCGGCCCGAGGGCCCTGGGCCAGGCGCCCCAGGAAGGACGGGTTTGGGGGTGGATGGAGAGGGCCAGAGGGGCTGGAGACCGTCCAGCAGCAGCCTCAGCAGCATCCTCAGCAGGTCGGCCAGGAGGCTGGGCTCACAGGACAGCGTGTTCCACGTGGCCCTGGCAGTGCTGCAGAGCCAGAGCACACTGTCAGCAGGGCCACCTCGGCCACCACCCCTTCTGCCTGGGCAGGCCCCGGAGGTCCTGAGCTGCCCCTGAGGCTGACGGGCCACGTACTTGTCACAGGGCCGGGAAACCCTCAGCAGGCCAGTGACCACTTCATAACTGTCGATGTCGGCCAGCCAGGGAAGGGTGAACGTCAGGATGTCCTGGAGCAGCATCCTGCTGACGCAGACCAGGTGCCTATCGATGACCTCCACGAGGTCGTTGACCTACTGGAGACAGCGGGCTGGAGCACAGCTATGGCCCCTGCTGACACCAAGAGCTGCTGCCCTCCTGCTGCCCTTTGCTGGCCTCAGGGGATGCCCGTCAGGTGCTGCAAGCCCTGGCCTCGGGGCGGGGGGAACGGCCCCCGCAGGCCACGCGCACAGGGCAACCCGGCTGCACACTGCCTACCCCGTATAGCTCTGAGCACGAACCTCTCAAGACCAGCTCCAGCACCCTGCCAACCAGCAGGGTGTCAGAGACCCTTGGGTCTGCCATGTTTTTCAAGATGGCAAGGACAAAGTCGTTCATCTCAGACGGGAAGAAGGGGCTCCCAAGTAGCTGAGGGAGAGAGGGAGGGAAAAAGCGTCACACTGAGCGCCCTGGCTGCAGGGACCGTGAGCTCTGCCGGCAACCAGAGCTCGCCGGTGGCCAGAATGGCCAGAGCTGCTGTGCTGACGCTGGGCTAAAGCCTTGGACTACTCCCTGCAGAGAGGTGGTGGCTCCCCGCAGCCTGATGGGCGGGAGGCCGTGCCATCCCCCGCCGCGGCTGATGGGCTGGTTCATCCCAAGCCTCCCGCCAGCCCCACGGCCAAGTAGCTGAGGGAGAGAGGGAGGGAAAAGGTGTCGCACTGAGTGCTCTGGCATGGGTAGCGCTGGCTCTGCCCCATCGAGAAGAGATACCATTTGCCTCGCCCTAAAAGAACGGCCCCATTCTCTCTGTCCCCGAAACAGCCTTCTTCGCCTTTGTTATTCAGGAGAGAACTGAAACTTTCTCTTAGAAATGTAGGTCTTTCTTCAGGAAAGATGCAATGTGTCCGGGAGGATTCCAAAGGACAACCATTTTACAGAAGTAAGATGTTCCACCCGTCGTCTTTTCATTTTTTGCTTCTTCCTGTTCTGCTCGTGGCTTTAGGCCGACACGCCTGTACGCAGGGAGGTCAAAGGCCTGGCAGGGGAATGGCCGCCCGCAGCCAAGGCAGACCGTCAGCCCCCGCCCGGACCTAACAGCGCAACCCCCGTCTTTCTGCTCGGGGCCGGCGCCGGGCGGTGCCGTGAGCGGAGCGGGCGGGGCCGGGCCGGGCCTGGCGGCGGGAAGGGCCTCCCCTCAGGGAACGGCGGGCCCGCGGAGCGTTCTGGGAGCCGTAGTCTCCCCGGGGCCGTAGGCCGGGCGCCATCTTGTGCGCGGCGGCAGGCCCGGCGGCGCGGCTCCCACGCCAGCCCCCACCGGCGGTAGGGAGCGGCAGCATTCCCGGGGGGAGCGGGCGCTGTTCCCCGTCACCTGTCGGGACCGGGTGCCTGGGCAGCGGAGACCCTCCCGCCATGGCGACGCCCGCACGCCCAGCTCCTCCTCGACCTTCCTCCCGTCATGCACCGCGCGTCTCCGCCTGTTCCGGCCCAGCGCCGCGCGGTGATTGGCCTCTCGGGCGTCCTACCCGGAAGCGGGCGCCGCGGCAAGAGATTTGAACGGCAGCGGCCGCCCCGGGAGGCGGCTGCCGAGCCGGTGAGTGTAGCCTCCGGGCCCCGCTGCCCCGCAGCCCGTTAGCGGCTCCCGGCGGGTCTGCTGGCGGCAGGACTCTGGGGGGGCTGGGCGCCTTTCGCCGGGCCGCGCGGGCGGGCCCGCGAAAGGAGGCGGCCGCGGCGGCGTCTCCTTGGGTCTCGTTCGTTGCCCCGCGGAGGATACCGCCGGGTCGGGCGTGCTTGCCTCTTCGGCAGCGCAGTCGCCCGCTCTCGCTGGCAAGCGTTAGCCAGGAGCCCCCGTCAGACGGTAGCCGCCTGTGCCCGGGGCCTGCGGGCGCTCGGGCTGCCCCGTCTGGTGAATTTCCCGCTGGGGGTGTAGCGCTTGGTCATCAGCGCAGGTCGCCCCCCGCCCCGGCCCGCGCTGGGCTGCAGTAAATGCGTTTTCCGTTCCAGAGTCTGCTCAGCGTGGAGAAGCCCAAAGGCCGGCTGCAGTTTCTCCTCGCAGGGGCTGAGAAGAATTGCCAGGTCCCCGTTGCTCTCAGAATGGCTTTAGGTGATTATGAGGAAATTCTCAAGTGCTACGAATCCCATGAAAGGACTGGGACAGGTAGGCCTGATCCGTGGGCACAACCCGATGCGCGCGCCCTGTCTGACCGCTCTCGTGCTTCCCTAAGCACACGTTAACTGTTGCTGTCGAATGCACGGGGCACGTTTCTGTTGTGTGTTTTGCGTGGCAGAGCTCTGGCAGTGTCACTGGAGGTGGGTGTCAGTGGTCGCTTCTTGCTCTAGTGAAGACGCTGCCCGCTGTGCGCGTGACACATTCGCTGCCCCTGTGAGATTACAGGCAAGAAAAGACGTCCTCACGCTGAGCTTTCAAGGTCTCTTTTTCCGGTTCTAGGTGGGTTTGCTGATTATTTCGATGTTCTTCGGTGGCTCGACTCATGGGTGTGTGGGCACCTACGTGATGTACTTTCACCACTAGTTTCCCCAGCGGGTCAGCAATATCTTGCCATACTTGAGCAGCCCAGAGGGGTTTACCTCTGGGTTTGCCTGTGCTGCCAGTTGCTCTGCTTCCAGTGCCTCTGGCCTTCTTGTGGGGCTGCCACCACTGGTGGGGCCACTCTCCACCCCTCCCGGCGCCCCGAGCGTGCCTGGGGGAGGAACTGCCGCTCTGCTCAGCAGCAGAAGGCCCCACTGGGCCTTCCGTGGGGCCCTGCGAGGCCCGGGAGAGGCCCTGGGGCTCTTGGTGGGGACCGCTTGGCCCAGCTCATGCTCCTGAGAGGGCCGGAGAAGCCCTGGGGTTGCCTGGAGGGCAGCAGGGCCCTGCCCGTGCCCCAGACAAGCCCGGCTGCTGTGTCCGGGTATGGAATTGGCCATGTCCACCAGCTATCCCCAGGGTGTTCAGCCTCCTGAGCTGGGAGATAAGGATGGAGAGCAGAACAACCCACCCATAACCCAGGAGGAAGTAGCCCATGACCTGCTTCTGCACCCAGACGCACATAAGTGCGTCTATCGTAATGATAGAGTTTTCAATTCTGCGAGAAGCAAGGAGAGGGGTCAGCAGAACTGCTACCTTGGACTTCCGGAGGGCAGACTTTGGGCTTTTCAGGAGCCTGGTTGACAAAGTCCCCTGGGAGGCAGTCCTCCAGGGCAAAGGAGCCCAGGAAGCCTGGATGATTTTCAAGAAGGAAGTCTTAAAGGCGCAGGAGCAGGCTGTCCCCATGTGCCAGAAGACAAGCCGTCGGGGAAAAAGGCCGGCCTGGCTAAACAGGGAGCTAGTGTTACAACTTAGGGAAAAAAAGAGGATCTATGGCCTCTGGAAGGAAGGGCAGGCCACTCAAGACGACTACAAAGAGGTAGTTAAGCTATGTAGGGAAAAAATCAGGAGGGCCAAAGCCCAGCTGGAGCTAAACCTGGCGTCTGTTGTCAAGGACAACAAAAAAAGCTTCTATAAATATATTAGCAATAGGAAGAGGACTAAGGATTATCTCTGTCCTCTAGTAGATGGGGCCGGCAACATAGTGACCAAGGATGAGGAAAAGGCTGAGGTACTTAACGAAGTCTTTGCCTCGGTCTTCAGCAGTAGGACCAGTTGTTCCCTGAGCACCCAGACCCCTGAACTAGAAGACAGGGATGGGGAGCAGAATGAAGCCCCTCTAATCCAAAGGGAAATGGTGAGGGACCTGCTTCAGCACCTGGATGTGCACAAATCTATGGGGCCGGATGGGATCCACCCAAGGGTATTGAAAGAGCTGGCGGAGGTGCTCGCCAGGCCACTTGGTATCATTTATGAGCAGTCCTGGACAACCGGGGAGGTCCCAGCTGACTGGAGGTTAGCAAATGTGACACCCATCCACAAGAAGGGCCGGAAGGAGGATCCGGGGAACTACAGGCCAGTCAGTCTGACCTCGGTGCCTGGGAAGGTCATGGAACAGATCCTCCTCAGTGCCATTACACGGCACATGCAGGAGAACAGGGTGATCAGGCCCAGTCAGCATGGGTTTGTGAAGGGCAGGTCATGCCTATCAAACCTAATATCCTTCTATGATAAGGTGACCCACTTAGTGGATGAGGGAAAAGCTGTGGATGTTATCTACTTGGATTTTTGCAAAGCTTTTGACACCGTTTCCCACAGCATTCTCCTGGAGAAACTGGCTGCTCATGGCCTGGACAGGTGTACTCTTCGCTGGGTAAAAAACTGGCTGGATGGCCGTGCCCAGAGAGTGGTGGTAAATGGAGTTAAATCCAGTTGGTGTCCAGTCACAAGTGGTGTCCCCCAGGGTTCGGTGCTGGGGCCGGTTCTCTTTAATATCTTTATCAATGATCTGGATGAAGGGATTGAATGCACCCTCAGTAAGTTCGCAGATGACACTAAACTGGGCGGGCGTGTTGATCTGCTTGAGGGTAGGTTGGCTCTGCAGAGGGATCTGGACAGGCTGGACCGATGGGCTGTGACCAATGGTATGAGGTTCAACAAGGCCAAGTGCCGGGTCCTGCACTTGGGTCACAACAACCCCATGCAGTGCTACAGGATTGGGGCAGAATGGCTTGAAAGCAGCTCGACAGAAAAGGACTTGGGAGTGTTGGTTGACAGCCGGCTGAATATGAGCCAGCAGTGTGCCCAGGTGGCCAAGAAGGCCAACAGCATCCTGGCCTGTATCAGGAATAGTGTGGTGAGCCGGACTAGGGAAGTGATCATCCCCCTGTACTCGGCACTGGTGAGGCCCCACCTCGAGTACTGCGTTCAGTTTTGGGCCCCTCGCTACAAGAGGGACATTGAGGTGTTGGAGCGTGTCCAGAGAAGGGCTACAAAGCTGGTGAGGGGCCTGGAGGACAAACCTTATGAGGAACGACTGAGGGAGCTGGGGTTGTTTAGCCTGGAGAAGAGGAGGCTGAGGGGAGACCTTATCACCCTCTACAACTACCTGAAAGGAGGTTGTAGAGAGATGGGGGCTGACCTCTTCTCCCTGGTGACAAGTGATAGGACGAGGGGAAACGGGTTCAAGTTACGTCAGGGGAGGTTTAGATTAGATATTAGGAGACATTTTTTCACTGAAAGGGTTATTAAACATTGGAATAGGCTGCCCAGGGAGGTGGTGGATTCACCATCTCTGGAGGTGTTTAAAAAAAGGGTAGATGGGGCACTGAGGGACACGGTTTAGAAGTGGCTCTTGTCAGGGTAGGCTAAAGGTTGGACTCGATGATCTTAAAGGTCCCTTCCAACCTCAACAATTCTATGATTCTATGATAAGTCTATGGGGCCGGATGGGATTCACCCAAGAGTACTCAGGGAGCTGGCGGGAGAGCTCACCAAGCCTCTCTCCATCATTTATCAACAATCCTGGTCAACAGGGCAGGTACCAGATGCCTGGAGGGTGGCTAATGTGACGCCCATCTACAAGAAGGGTCGGAAGGAGGATCCGGGGAACTACAGGCCTGTCAGCCTGACCTCGGTACCAGGAAAGATCATGGAGAGGATCATCTCGAGTGAGCTCTCACGGCAAGCGCAGGGCAGCCAAGGGATCGGGGCCAGCCAGCATGGCTTTAGGAAAGGGAGGTGCTGCTTAACCAACCTGATCTCTTTCTATGACCATGTCACCCGCCTTCTGGATGCAGGGAAGTCTGTGGACGTTGTCTATCTGGACTTTGGCAAGGCCTTTGACACCGTCCCCCACAGCATTCTCCTGGAGAAGCTGGCGATCCATGGCATAGACGAGTGTACTCTTTGCTGGGTTAAAAACTGTCTGGCTGGCCGTGCCCAGAGAGTTGGGATTAATGGGGTGAAATCCTCTTGGCGGCCGGTCACCAGTGGTGTCCCTCAGGGCTCAGTTTTGGGGCCGGTTTTAATGTCTTTATCAATGATGTGGATGAGGGGATTGAGTGCACCCTCAGTAAGTTTGCAGATGACACCAGACTGGGTGGGGGTGTTGATCTGCTTGAGGGTAGGAAGGCTCTCCAGAGGGACCTGGACAGGCTGGATCGATGGGCCAAGGCCAACTGTATGAGGTTTAATAAGGCCAAGTGCCGGGTCCTGCATTTCGGTCACAACAACCCACAGCAACGCTACAGGCTTGGGGCAGAGTGGCTGGAAAGCTGCCCGGCAGAAAAGGACCTGTGGGTGCTGGTGGACGGCCAGCTTAACATGAGCCAGCAGTGTGCCCAGGTGGCCAAGAGGGCCAACAGCATTCTGGCTTCTACCAGGAATAGCGTGGCCAGCAGGAGCAGGGAAGTGATGGTGCCTCTGTACTGGGCACTGGTGAGGCCCCACCTCGAGTGCTGTGTTCAGTTCTGGGCCCCTCTGTACAAGAGGGACATTGAGGTGCTGGAGCGTGTCCAGAGGAGAGCGACCAGGCTGGTGAGGGGTCTGGAGACCAGGGCATATGAGGAGAGGCTGCGGGAGCTGGGCATGTTTAGCTTGGAGAAGAGGAGGCTGAGGGGAGACCTCATTGCCCTCTACAACTCCCTGAAAGGAGGGTGCAGAGAGGTGGGGGTTGGCCTCTTCTCCCAGGGGAATAATGACAGGACCAGAGGAAATGGCCTAAACTTGCGGCAGGGGAGGTTTAGGTTAGATATTAGGAAGAATGACTTTACTGCAAGAGTGGTCAGGCACTGGAACAGCCTGCCCAGGGAGGTGGTTGAGTCACCATCCCTAGAGGTGTTTAAGAAATGTCTAGATGTGGCACTTCAGGGCATGCGCTAGTGTGGAGATTGTAGGTTGTTTGGTTGGACTCGATGATCTCCAAGGTCTTTTCCAACCATGAAGATTCTGTGATTCTAAGATCAGGAGGGGGATGCCCTCAGCGTAGGAGCTTCCTTGGGGAATGGAGATCCTCTAGGGGCCGGGCAGCAGATTCGGTGAGCCCTTTTGGGTGAGGGGACACTGCAGGGTTCAAACAGACCCAGAAGTTTCTGTGGGTTCCTGGGGCCGGCTTCTGAGCACAGCTGCCAGATGTGCCAACAGAGGTGATGCTCACCTGGATCTCCTACATGCAATCAGGGAAAAAAGGATCAGGGCTGTGATAATGGAGTGGCAGCCTTGGCTGCAGTGTCCCTGAAGTAGCGGGTTCTCAGCTCCCCAGGGGAGCAAGCAAGGAGAGACACAGAGTGCAGACAGCAGGTCTCAGAGGGGAAGACTCTGAAGTAACAACCGAAAGGCCGCAAGAAGGTCTCCCCGGAGCCTTCTCTGCTCCAGACGGAACAGCCCCAACTCTCTCAGCCCGTCCTCACAGCAGAGGGGTTCCATCCCTCCGATCATTTCTGTGGCATTCCTCTGGCCCGTTCTGTGAGGCAGCAGCAGGAATGCAGGGAGCTCTGCCTGGGGACAGACAGACTCGGCTGGGAGCTGAGGCGTCAACAGGAGAGGACAGAACAACCTGGGAAACTGGCAGCTTTGTGGCGGGTGAACGTCTGCTCCAGACTTCATACCAACAAACAAGCAACAGCTAGTCAGGGATGTAAAAGCCAGGGCTAAGAAGGTAGAGTTGAGGCTCCTGAGAGAAAGGAAAAAGGCCGAGAGCAGGAGACGTCTGGAGAGCAGGCTTTGGCCTGCTGGGGGACTGGCTTGGAAGAATCCTGTGGGATACGGCCCTGCGGAGAAGCAGGGTGCGGAGGGCTGCTTGAGGATCTCCTCTTCACGCTCCACAATGGCCCGCCTTGACATTCAGAAAGGACGGCGTGGATGAGAAAGAAGCTGCTGACAAAACCCAAGCCTGAAGAGGAAGCACAGAGGAGGTGGAAGCTGGCTGCCTGCCAGCCTCAGGGGTTTTGTGTTTCCATACCGGAGACAGGCAGTTGTGTGTGCGTGTGCTTGTTTATGTGGGGGGGAACTGAGGGATGAGGAGATCCTGGGGCCGGCTTCTGGATAGAGGATGTAAAACCAGCTCCTGGAGGGATCCCTTTTCTCTGTGTGTCTCTACAGGTCTATATTTCCCACTGACGTAGTCTGCCATACAGGCAGCGCACCGTACCAATACCCTCCCTGGTATTTTGGTGATGGTTGTCACGGTACTTCCTACTTGAGTCGGAAATTCTATTGAACTAGTACCTCCTTTAATTGTCTATCGTGGCCTGCAACTCCTCAGGTTATCTTGTGAGAGACAGCACCACCAGGGTGAGCCATCAGCATAGAAACATTGACAGCTGAGCAAATGGATCTTCATTCCAGGGCAATGGAGCTTCACTTCAGGGGAACCGTGAGAAACTCTGGGATATGGCCAAGAGAAACCTCCAGAAGTTTACAAGGAGAAGTGTCCGGTCCTGCACTGAGGGGGAGGAAGGTGCATCAGAGCCCGCTGGGACCTAACGTGCTGAGCAGTGGTCCTGAGGAGAAGGTGCTGGGAACTGGAGTGGCCCCCCAAAGAAAAGTGTCCCCCTGCGTGCAGCTCCCCATTTTGGAGGAGTGGGGAGGAACTGGAGAGTGCCCAGAGGAGGTCTGCCCAGGTGTGGTTCAGCGTATAGTGCACATGCGCTGCGTGGGGAGGCTGAGGAATGTGGGCTTCTTTGCCCCTTTGGCCCCATGGTGGAGAGGCTCTGGGCAGGACAGGGGTTGCTCGAAGGACGGTTTCAGAGATGATGGGGCTTTTCTTCTTCGTGGGAGACCGCATGAGAAAGAAAGAATGCCAGAACTTGTAGCTTGGGAGGTTTAAACAGGAAACGGGAGAAAGAAACGTCACTCCAAGGGCAGTGCTGTGGAAAAGGCGGCCATCCAGAAAGAATGTGGATCAGCCCGTGGCTTTGTGTCTAAAGACATATCCCCGAAGGATGGCGAGACTTCAGAAAGCTTAGTGAGTTGCTCAGGCGAGAGCAAGGTGGAGAAGCAGGGGAGATGTCTGCAGCCTGCAGGGAACATGCCCAGGTGTGGAACACAATAGGACAGCCTGCGGTGGTTTCAACAGTGTGGGGCTGTTGAAATGTGAAAAGCCCCCAAGAGATCCAAGGTCTTAATCTCCGTGTCTGTGACTGTTACCTCTGCCACTGATGCCTATAAGGAGTACAAGAGCCTGATGGCCTCCTCGTCCCCACCTGGGAGCCTGGGAGGTGTCCTGCTGTCATTCTGCACGTGTCATTGCACCTCCCTTCCCACATCATCCGCATGGAAGAGCAACTTGGAAGACATCATCCTGATTATGGAACAGGTCATCCGGAGTGCCATTATGTGGCACATGAAGAACAACCAGGCGATCAGGCACAGTCAGCATGGGTTCATGAAAGGCAGGTCGTGCTTGACAATCCTGATCCCCTTCTAAAACAAGGTGACCCGCTGAGTGGATGAGGGAAAGGCTGTGGATGTTGTTTACCTGGAGTTTAGTAAAGCTTCTTGACACAGTTTCCCACAGCGTTCTCCTGGAGAAATTGGCTGCCCATGGCTTGGATGGGCGTACGCTTCGCTGGGTGAAAAACTGCTGGGACAGCCGGGCCCAATGAGTGGTGGTGAATGGAGCTCAATCCAGTGGGCGGCCGGTCACAAGTGGTGTTCCCCAGGGCTCAGTACGGGGGCCGATTCTGTTTAAAATCTTTATCAATGATCTGGACGATGGGATCGATTGCACCCTCAGTATGACACCAAGTTGGGTGTGAGTGTCGACCTGCCCAAGGGTAGGAAGGCAGGAGAAGAGGAAACGGCATCAAGTTGCACCAGGGGACGTTTAGGTTGGACGTCAGGAAAATTTTTTACACTGAAAGGGTTATTAAGCATTGGAACAGGCTGCCCAGGGAAGTGGTGGAATCACCATCCCTGGAGGTATTTAAAATTAGACGGGTAGACGTAGTGCTTAGCGACATGGTTTAGTGATGGTTTTTGTCAGTGTTAGGTGGATGGTTGGACTGGATGATGTGAAAGGTCCCTTCTAACCTAAGCAATTCTATGATTCTGTGACCCCCCAGTTTCTCTAGGAGGCGGTCTGGGCTACCTTCTTCCTCCAGTACCCAACTTGCAGACGTTCTGGTCTCTCTAGCGTCCAGTCCAGACTTAGGCCCTCAAAAATGACTTGCTCGCAGGTGTGTTTTACTCTCTGGTTTCTCTTGTTTGGTGTTTGCTTGTGATTAAACCACTACCATACACACCAATCTTAAGTGCACACCCGCCAGTCTCACCAGTTGCTGGTCCCCCAAAGTACAAAAGAACTTAGGGCTTGTGGTTCCCACTCCGGTTGCTGGCACTTGAACCTCCATCTGTGCATAGAGCAGAGATCTCCCTTGCCCCACAAAGCTCTTGGAAAGGGAGGTATTAAGAAAACAGGGCAGGCTGCGGTGATCCGTTGCAGGGCACAGCCAGGGAAGTGTCCTGACCAGCCATCTGGTTACACATGACCATCTCCTTTCAGCCCTTTTCTCTCTATTTTCCCATGGTCGTTCGTCTACAAACCTTTGATCCTTTCCTAGACATCCCATGGCAAGTCTTGCACAGTCCCCAAATGCACTTTCTGGCGTCCCAACATGAGTCTCAGACCCCGAAAGAAAAAAAACCCTCTTCCGTTGGCAAGGTCACCGTGCAAGGCTCTCCCATTGGCTCACTTAACTAACTGAATTGATGCAACTATGCCAGGACTTTCTTGGAAGGATTTTTTTTCCTTTTGGGTTTTGAATTGTTCCTCTGAAAACATGGCAACTTCTGTCCTAGAAATGGCAATCCTTTCTTTTTTATCTAAGGGTTGGAGACTAGGTCAGGTGAAAATCCCTATATGGTGTATGTAGGTGTTTGCAGCCTTGTGCAGGAGGAGTTGGGCATATTAGAATCCAAGCATCATAGAATGGTTCAGGTTGGAAGGGACCTAAAAGATCATCTAGTCCAACCCCCTGCCGTGAGGAGGGACGTCTTTCACTAGTTCAGGTTGCTCCAAGCTCCTGACCTTGGACACGTCCAGGGATGGGGCATCCACAACTGCTCTGGGCAACCTGTTCCAAGGTCTCACCACGCTCATCATAAAGCATTTCTTCCTTATGGCCAACCTAAATATAACCTCTTCCAGTGTAAAGCCATTGCCCCTTGTTCTGCTATTAAAGGCCCTGGTAAAAAGTCTCACTCCATCTTTCTTGGCCTATGACCACTGCGATTTCATCTGCAAACACTGTGGAGAGAGCCCAGAGATCTCCCAAGACAGGGTTTGGAGGCCTCAAGCACTTGACCAGTATCTAGAGGCTGAGAGCCCTGGGCTCAGTGGTTTGGAGACTGGGGACGGTATAGGAGGAGCCTGAGCGTGCTGGAAGGGTGCTTTCAGAGCTGGTGGAGCTTTTCTTCCTAGTGGAAAACAGCCTGAGAAAGAAAGAACTCCCCAACATGCAGGTGGGGAGGTGCAGCCTGGCCAGGAGGAGAAAGAAACGTCACTCCAAGGGCAGTGCTGTGGTGCAACACGCCACCCAGAAGGAGTCTGGATCAGCCCAAGGCTTTGTGTTTCAAGGAAGAGCCAGGGAGGATGGAGAGATCTCAGCAAAGGAAGGTGACAGCAAGATGGGGCAGCCGGGTGGATGACTGCAGCCTGCAGGGAAAGAGGCAGAGGTGATGGGACACCGTAGGACAGCCTGTGGTGGAGAAGACAGAGGGATGTGGCAAAGCTGGAAGTCCCCTAACAGAGCCAGCCTCTTCATGTCTTGGGCTACGGCTGTTGTCTCTGCCACTGATGCCTCTGAGACAACCAGCCCTTCCAGCACTGGGGTCTCGTTGCCTCCTTGTCCATACTCAGGAGCCTGGGAGGTGTCGTACCATAGTCCTGCCCTTGGCATTGCACATCTCCACATCCCACTGTCCCAGGAAGAGCCCTGAGGAAGGAGTGAGGGAGAGGATCTCCCTTCCTGGGGGCTGGGGGTCAGGCCTTGGCCCTTTGGGCGATGGAGTCAGGGCTTGGCCCTTTGCATTAATGAAACACATCCACGTTTACCCAGCATCAGAGTCACCTTCAACTTGCTTTTCCCGACCTGCCATCGCTGCCTCCAGTTTTCTGCTGTAACCAGACCCTGGGGGCAATTCCTCAGTGGTGTCCCTCAGTGGGACCCATCAACACCACAAGAAACTTTGGAGTTTGAACCCGACTTTGACTCCTTGAGAGGTTCCTTCAACTTCCTCGCAGCGTCGGAGGTTCACGGACTGGGCCTCGAACCCACCAGAGGGGTCATTAAAACTCCTTGGGCTGGTCCTCTGCGTCTGAGCTGGGCTGGGCTCCTGGGATGGAGGGAGCTCATGGCAAGCGGGCAGCGCTGCAGAGAGACAGCTCTGCCCGGGAGCAGCTCCTCTGCCAAGCGCAGCAGGGCTGAGGGCACTGCCAGGGTGTCTCAGGGAGATGAGCAAGGCAGAGAGAGAGCTTGAAGGTGTCAGGATTGGGAGGACGACTGAGAGCTCACTGGAGGAGAAATCTTTGCAGCCCTTGACAGGGTAAGTCTGCGGGTGCAGGGCACTGCAGGCGGAGTTGCTGGAGGCATCTCCTAAAGCTGGCACAGCCACAGCTTACGGGATCTGTACATGTGGGAGCTCTTGTCAGGCACTTTGAATAGCTGTGAAGGTGGGTGTGCAGCCAGGGGTGCCCAGGGCTGTCCTTCAGAGCAGGCTCCCTGCACCCCAGGGGTCTGTGTGCCGGGGCAGGGACTCCGCCACCTGCCAGGGTCAGCTCTCAGCCTGCCTGGGAAGCCCACCACATCACTGTGGGGAGAAGTTCTGCATGGAAGGAGCATCCCCCGGCGGGGCAAGGTCCTGCTGCTGAGAGGGTTCTGCGTGGCTGAGGGCTGCTCACAGCTGCAGATCACTGCAGGACATTCCCTGGAGACTTCCAGAAGCACAGCAAGGAGGGGGCCAATGGTGATGATTTTTGGTCTGGTGTCTTCTAACATCTCATTGGATTCTTTTCCAGCCTAAAGGTTTCAGCAAATCCAGCACCTCATGCTAAGTAGAGCTAAGCAAGCAGCACAAATCACACCGAATGATAATCCTAAATCATTTATTCTACTTAAAACGTATGTATTTATGCTGAACAATTAATATCCCGCAAGGAGAAGGAAGGAGCACAGGGTCTCCCCGCCCTGCTCAGCCCTGGGCAGCCCCAGCATGACGTCAGAGGTGACACCACTGTGAGGTCACAGCTGGCTGCCTGCACAGCGCTGTGGCGTGTGGGGCAGGAGCCCACAGTTGCCCTGTGGCTGCGGCCCTGGACAGGCTCCTGCTGGCTGCGGCGAGAGGCTGCTGCTGGAGCTGGTTTTGGGGACAGGACACGCCCTGGTCTCTCTGTGGAGACATCTGCTGAGCATGTGCCTCTTGGCCGCGTACGTACGACATGTTTCTGCTGCGGATGGGGGGTAGAACGGGGGTGTCTGAGGGCCGGTGCCAGCAAAGGGCAGAGCAGAGGGTGCTCCCCAGCCAGCAGCCCGGGGCTCCCAGTGGGGCGCCTCAGCTTGGGCGCTGCTCGTGCTGTGGCCATTCTCAGGGGAGCCAAGAGCAAAGCCCCTCGGCAGCCATTTGCTGCAGCCCCAAGCTTTGGCTGCGGCAGGACAAACTGCCCCGTAGCCAGACGCTCGGGTGCAGAGCCAAGCCTCCGCAGGGCAAGGGTTTTCCCCAGTTCAGGCAAGAGACCGCGCCGGTCTGTGGAGGCCTCTGGGAGGAAAGGCGGACAAGGCTCCTGCGCTTCCCAGCTCTGCGGGAAAACACTTGCCCTAAGAGGGATGTGTGTGGTGGCAAGGGAGAACAGGCCTGCTTCCTCAGCCAGAGGGAGAGCAAGGTCCGCACCAGAAAGACTGCTGGAAAGCACTCTTCGTGTGCTCGACGTCTTTGCTTCCTGGGATGATCTTCCTGGAGACCTTCCTTTGGGGAAGAGCTGCCGGCAGCGTTGAACGATGTGGACAGAAATCGTGTTCCTGCTGGACGCTGCTCTGTCAGTTCTCTGTCAGCAGCAGGCTTCCAAAACGGTGTCTGTTTGGCCTGAAAGGGAAATCCGCCTGTGAAGGGGTTTGTCCAAGGCTTGGATCATGACAGCACCAGGACTCCCTCTTTTTCAGGCAAAAGATGGCCCTGCAGAAGAAGGCGTTCTTGCAAGTCTTCTTGTTGCTCCCCCTGGCTCTTGGTGAGTTTTCATGAGCAACCATCTGAGAGCGACAGCCTGGCTGGGCTGGACGCCACCTTTCCTTTTGGGCCAGTATGTGCAGAAACTCCCGTGGCCCAAGTGCTTCCCAAGCAAGTCCTTGAGTGGGACTGCCTTCTGGGCTCCCAGTAAGACTGGTAGCCTCCCAGTCACACTGCTGCCCTGCCTACCGGACCACAGGGCTCACTTAGTCGGCACCTCTGCGAGAGACGGGGGTAGCTCTTTGCAAGCCTGACCTGGGGATTCCCAGAGGGCAGGGGCCATGCAGGGGGACCGATGGAGAGGTACCTCTCCTCGCCCAGCAGCCTGGTCTCGGTGCTCACTGGGGCAGTGAGGGGAAATGGGGAATAGCTCTGGGGCACCGAGCACACCTGAAGATCACGGCTGCGCAGTCCGCTCAAGCCCGGGCTGATGGCCCCCGGTCAGAGGTGTGTCCTCTCTCTGCACCCCACGTCCCCCGCCTCCTCAGCTCACCTGCTGCCCCAGCCCCAAGGCAACAGGGACAGACAACGCCACTGCAGGCATCGCCAGCACCCCCGGTAAAATAACTGTCTCTTGCTGATGTGAATTGCAGCTGATGTTCACTGCGGGACCTCGCTGACAGGCCTGAAGCCCCTGAGGTAAGCGATGTTTCCTGAGCTGGAATTGGGTCTGTGCAGAAGGGTCAGACGACCTCGTGTCCCTGCACCCATTTGCCTGAGAGCCGGGGCTCCCGCACGGCCCTTCCTGCCTTTGCCTCTTGCGCCAGCTGGTGCGGAAGGGAAGCGCTGGCAAAGCAGGGAACGCACGCGTGTCTCTCCTCCTTGCGGAGCTCAGAGGCTCCCAGTGGGGTGGGCAGCTCTCTGACAACATCTGCTTTCCTGGTTCCTGCAGGAACTGCCCGGTTTTAATGGCGCAGCAAACTCAAAAGATGCAGCTAATGCTGGAGGAGGTGGCTCGGCTGAGGGCAGAGATCAGCAGCGTGAAGCAGGTGCTGCGGCGTGTTGGGGAAGGAGGCTTGGCTGGGCAGAAGCCCTTGGGGCTGTGGGTGTGTGGGACTGCTGACTGCAGTCAGCCAGCCTTTGCCCCAGGGGCCTCCTGGGCTGCACAGGCCCTTCTCCGGCCCCACTTTCACCGGCCGCTTCAGGCAGCACAGGACTCCCTTGGCACGCCAGCACCTCTGGCTGCTCTGGCTGGGCTCCTCAGGCAGGGGTGGGACCCAGGCACGCTCACGGGGGGCCAGCCATCGCTGGCAGGGCTTGAGTCCACCTTCCACCTGCCCTGGAGAGTGTGGAGGATGGGGACGAGGGTGTGGGGACCCTCATCAACCCACCTCGGGGCCGTGGCCATGGCTGTGGACACAGACACTGTTCCTCAGTCCTGCAGCTCCGTGGAGAGGGTTTGCCTTGCCTTTCTGACAGTGGCCCTTTGCCGCTCCGGGCGCTAGTAGCCACGCTGAACGTTGATGTGCTCCTTTTCTCTGTTTGTTTATGGCGTTCCCAGGAAGTCGAGGAAATGAAGCAGGCAGCATCTGAGAGGGCTTTGGAAGCCTACGTGGAGATGTCTGACTGGGCCCTGCAAAGCTCTGGTATGGACACAAGCAGCCCCGTCTCCTTGCCCTGCGCTTGTCTGCAGCCCTCCCCAAAGGCGCCTGCGCTCCAGGCGCTGCTCTCCAAAGTGGGGGAGCTGAAATGCTTGGGGGGTCCCAGGGCAAGGCTGTGGCAGAGCAGCTCTCTCAGACTCCCTCCCAACCCTGCCCTCGGCATCCTCACGCTGCCTCTGGCGCTGCCCCCGCACGTGTTCCTGTGCGGACGGAGGGGCTCTCTTCCTCTCCTCAGCATTGGAAAAGGAGATGGCCGGGCCGTCCTTGGCTGCCCACGCAGCAAGCCCTCAGCTTGGGTCTGCTGCCATTCACATGGGCACCGTCTGTCTCCCAGAACCCTCAGACCTTCTCCTGCTGGCGCTGGGAGTGCAGCAGTCACCAGGCACGTGGCCGCTGTCATTCCCCTGCGCGGCTGGGCAGCTGGGCAGCCCACCAGCCTGGGACGAGGACAGGACTGACAGAGGCGCAGCTGGCCGGCGGTGTCAGAAATAGTGTCTGAGCACCAAGCCCTCCTCGTCTGTGGCCTCTTGCAGTCATCTGCTTTCCCTTCCCTGCAGGTGCCAGCATTGACCTGCAGAGAACTTCGGAGACCTACACCTGCAAAAACGACTGGTTCTGGAGGTTTATTGAGTTCTTTTGCACTCCCCGCAGTCCCGATCGCATTTTGCAGGTATTGTAGCAGAAATCGAGAGGGAATTCTTTCCTTTCTTCCTGTGAAGTTGGAGACTGACCTCAGGGCTCTCCCTTCAGTCCAGTGTTGCGCCGTCTTGGGGGTGGGAGGCGAGAGGTGGGGGGTGCCCTGCAGAGCCCCTGGGCAGGGATGTGTTTCTGCAAGGCCCTGACTAGAATGGTTTCGTAACCGCTGTTCTCCTCTGCTCCATAATACTGACAGCCCTGGCAAAGGTCGGTCAGGGAAGGAGGCCTCCTGCTTCTGTCCACTTCCTCACACACACCTCATTTTCAAGCTGAAATAGACCCCACAGACACACCGGTGCCTACGCTTCAAGCTACGTGGGCAGTTGTCTTGGCCCCAACACTCTCTCACGCTTCATTGCTCTGGCTTTCTGGTTGCAGCCGGATGTTTCCCCAGGAAACTGCTGGCCTTTCCCAGGGCATCAGGGCCAGGTGGTCATCAGGTTGCCAGCGCGAGTCCACCTGACTGCCATCACTGTGCAGCACATCTCCAAAGAAGTCTCTCCATCTGGGACCGTCACCAGCGCCCCCAGGGACATCGCTGTCTTTGTAAGTCTCTGCTGGGTGCTTCTGGTGCGGATCTGGTCCTGGGGGAAAGCCATGACAGGGTCTTCCTTGCTTTTGTGCCTCCTCTGAGGTTGGAGTCCCGGTCTCCTGAGCACTGCAGGGCCCTGGTGAGGCTCTAGGAGTCTCCTCCTAAGGGCTCTAGAGGTCTCCTCCCTCTTAAGACTTGTTCTGGCCAAGCAGCTCAGGGTTCTTGACTAAAACTCAAGCGGAGCCTGAGCTCCACCGTAACCAGTGCTAGACTAGGGCTAGAGCCCCAGGGGAGGGTGGGTAGGTAACAGGGCTGACCCAGCACCTACGTTCCCTCTTTGTCGGGACGAGTCTGAGCTGCTCTCCTTGTGCTTTGCCCCACAGGGAGTGGATGTGGACGGAGAAGAGGAAACTCTCCTGGTGACCTTCATGTACGATGTGGCAAAAGAGGCCATTCAGACCTTCCCTCTGAAGGTGCGATGCACGCACGGTGTTGGGGGAAGATGCCAGGGAGCAAAGCAGGTTTGCCTGCAGGGCCATGGCAGGAGGAGCGTGAATGCTTTCTCCCTGGGCAGAGGGGGCCTGGGTCACCGCCAGGAGAGAGCTGGTGGGGTTGGGAGGGCTGAGTGGCACGCGGTGGTGCTAGCAAAAGGACAGTGAGGGCAAGGTCAGGCCCGTGGGAGCATGAGTCCCAAGAGATCCCTGGCTGCCTTCAGCAGAGCCCGCTGCACACGCAGCCACTGCACCCGAGCAACGTCTTTGTGCCATGGAGAAACCGAGACGCCCGCTGGAGAAAGCCGTCGGGCAGCACCCTGGCTCCATCCCGTGGCCTGCTGGCAGGCTGGACGGTGTCCTCTCCTCCCAGCATAGCATGCCCCTTCTCTCCCGCTGCTCTCACGCCTGCCCGCAGGAAAGCGGGCAGAGCAGACAGCGGGAGCTCGGGGGGGGTGTCACACCAGCTGCCCCACGCAAAGGAGCACCTCCCCGGCCTCTCTGCCGGCACAGAGCGAGGCGCAGAGGGAAGGAGCAGAGGGGAGGGAGGCTGAGCCCCAGCCGGGCCCATGCAGAGGGTGCCAGGTGCCTTCCCCCTCCCCGTGTCCCCAGCCTCCCCAGCACCCCGCTACCAGAGCCAGCCTCAGGTTTCCACAGCCGCTCCCACCCACTGTCAGGAGCTTGTTCCTGAGCAGGAGCAGGGCTGGTGGGGGGAGATACCTTGACTGCATTGTGGCTCTTAACACCTCCGATTCCTCTTCCCTCTTTTCCTCGCAGAACGCCCCGCATCCCAGAGCCTTCTCCTATCTCAAACTCCTTGTGAAGAGCAACTGGGGAAAACCAAAGTACACATGCATTTACCGAGTGCAGGTTCATGGGAAGATGGCAAAACCAAACAGCCTCAACTGAAACCAGAGACAGAAAAAGGACAAACATAAAAAAGAAGAAAAAGAATAATGTTGCTGCGACTCAGATTGGTGTAGAAGATTTGTCTCCTAAGTTGGGTGCACAATAAGGTCCATTGCAGGGAGGGCAGTCGTGGGAAAGCAACAGAAGATCGGCGAGGAGGATTGTTAATACGCTCAAGTGACTCACAGCTGGGTGCTGGAAAACACATATATCACACTAATTGTTATTCAGTCTCGGACGCTTGCAAGAAAAACACTTGCACTTCGATAACATAAACCTGTGATGGACTCAGGGACACCTTATCCAGCCACTTGAGAATCCTGGCCTGGTGCTGAAGAAGATCAAAGCACAGTGGGAAAACGATGCCTGTTTGAACCCTTTAAATGCCAGGCAGAACAGGGAGTCCGTGCGTGCTCTTGCTCACAAGGACTCTCTCGCTGCCAAGGGCTCTTGCTAACAAGGACTCTCTCTCACTCCACGGTGCCCGCAGTCCCTGCTTCCGTGCCTCTGCCCGGGTGTTGCTTCGGAGATTCCCTGGTCTGTGAGGTATCGAGAAGAAACTTGTTCTTTGCCTTTCATCCGTGGTTTTGTGGTTGTTCCTGCGTCCTGCCCGCATCGGCTCACACAGCGGGGTTACAACCAGGGACTGAGTCTGGTAAATAGGTAAACGTAGCTCCTTGTGAAGAACAAACAGCGAAGAATACCACATCCCCGAAGAGACTGGAGGGACCGATAACAAGCTCGCAAAATAAATGGGGGAGTTGCAAAAGCTGCTGCATTTATCTTCCCCAGTCCACACAAAGAGATTCCTCTATTATCAGCTCAAACCAGCCACCGTACACCACTAGGAACCACCCAAGACCTACCATGAAGCCCCTAACAGAGTTAATGTGCATGTGCCAAGGGGATGTGAATATGGAGATGAGTTCTGGAAATGTAATGAACGTGGCAATGAGTGCTGAGACATGTAACGACCACGCATATTCTGTATGGATGTAAGTCTCTGTGAATCTCACATTCAGTGGACATGTCAGGTGGAGAGATCCCCCACGTCCCCGGTGCTGAATAAAAGAATGCCTGCTTCTTAAGACTACATCGGTGTTAAGAAGTTCATTCCCGATTTCGGTGACAGTTTCTGGCGACCCAGATGGGACTCTGCCTCTGAATCTCGACAGATCCTTGGAATTGCAGGGCCTCCATCCGGCACCGAGGGATTCTCAGGGAGAACCTCCGATCCCCGGACCAAAGAGCTCCGAGCAAGGCCCCTGGAAAGGTGAAGGCATTCTTTTCTTTAAGGGATATTAAGGGTTGCCTGTCCATAAGGCGAGGCATAAGCCTCGCAGGGTTGGGCTGTAAAGGTACCTAAGGGAAGGAGTTGGTCTCACTGGATGAAAGCCTGTGAGAAACGCGGCTGATAAGCGTAAAGGTATTGTCCTCAACACCAGGCGGGGAAGGGCCGCACCAAGAGCAAAGGTCTGGTATAAAAGGTTCAGGCCCTAAGGTTTTGTTATTTTGTCTTGTGTAATAAGTGCTATGTTCAGTTGTCATTTTTCTTTGTGTTTTGTGTTGTTCGTTCTACTAGTACTATCCTATAATGGGTAGCAAGCCCTTGGCGGAAGGGGGAATTTTGAAAAAGTCTCCTTTAGGTTGTATACTCCTTTAGGTTGTATACTGAAGCGTTGGAAACAAATAGGAGGGGACCCGCTCACGAGAAAGCAGCTGATTGAATATTGTAACAATTGGTGGCCGTTATGTACTTCAGAAGATCAAGAAAAATGGACAAGAAATGGGACTTTAAAATAGAATACAATTTTACAGCTTATGTTATTTTGTAGCAGGGAAAACAAATGGGATGTATGTAGATTTGTTTTTCACTTTAAGAAACCACCCAGAGTGGCAGAAGGATTGTGGGCGATAACCAGATATCAGAGACGGTTATTCGGAATGAGACATGCTACGCCAAAAGCCATTAATTGGTCAAAATCGTATGAGGTTAAACAAGAACCAAATGAATCGCCACCTGCATTTATGGAACGAGTAAAGAATACTGCTAGGAAATACACGAACGTGGACCCCGAGAGGAGGCTGGGCAATTGGCCTCTATTTTTATGGGACAATCTGCCCCGGATGTACACAAGAAACTCCAAAAGTTAGAAGGAGAAGATTCGAGGGACTTGGGAACATTGGTGTAAGTAGCTTGGACCATCTAGAATAACGGAGAAAAGGAGAGGGAGAATCAAAGAGAAGGGAGATTAATTGCCGCATTGACGGGAGTTGCTCCGGGAAGAATGAACGGGGCCCGGGGAAGTAGAGGAGGCTACAGAAGAGTTGGGAAGGAACTCGTTTAGCAGAAGCTCAGTGCGCGATCTGCAAAGAGCGAGGACATTGGAAAAACGCGTGCCCTAGAGTCAGTAACCAAGGCTCGATCCTGCAGCCTGTCAAGGTGATGGCTTTAGGTGATGGTTTAGGGAAGCGTTGCAAAACAGGTAGTAATAAGTCACCTACGTAAACAAATCAATAGCAGGCATGCATCGAGGATTGCTGAAGAGGAAAGTTCATCTGGAGGGCAACTGACGGAGAGGAAGATACGACCACCAGATGAAGTAAACGACCACCAGAACGACTGTGATTCGCGAAATGACTTGCCTCATGATTGTGCAATTGGTTCTGGGAGGGGGCGTGCTTATGTTAATGATTTAGGGAAAACGAATGAATACGTAACAATTTTGTAAATATAAATGGCTCAAAATAAGATCATTGTGGGAGCACTTATGGTGGAAAATCCCCAGTGCGACCGCAGCGCTGCTAATAAAGAATACCTGCTCTACAGGACCATCTGCTGTTGAGTTTATTTCTTTGCTTCAGCTCGTCTCTGTAATCCTGAAAGTTGAAAATATTATAACCATCTGATTTAGGTGAGACCCCCAAAGAGTGACCTTTGGAAGTCTCAAAGAGGGGAACTGTTACACCCAGGGACTGAGCGTCTGGTCAATGGTACTTGACTCCTCCCTGAGGAGGGGTTCAGAAAGCCCGGGGGGTCCTTTCTGAGCCCCGGGACCCAACGGGAAGGTCTCCCTGACGGCTGGTCTGACCCCGGCCCCTGTGCAGTAAATAACCAAGTGTGCCCTTCCAGCGTGTCACAGAGTCATGGAATGTGTTGGGTTGGAAGGGACCCTTAAAGGCCATCTCGTCCAACCCCCGGCAGTGAGCAGGGACGTCTTCAACTAGATCAGGTTGCTCAGAGCCTCATCCAGCCTGGCCTTGGATGTCTCCAGGGATGGGGCCTCCACCCTCTCTCTGGGCAACCTGGGCCGGTGTCTCACCACCCTCAGTGTAAAGAGCTTCTTCCTAATGTCTGATCTAAACCTGCCCTGCTCTAGTTTAAAGCCATTGCCCCTCGTGCTGTGGCTCTGTGCCCTCGCAAACAGCTCCTCCAGCTCTCCTGGAGCCCCTTCAGGGACTGGAAGGGGCTCTAAGGTCTCCCCGGGGCCTTCTCTTCTCCAGGCTGAACCCCCCCAGCTCTCTCAGCCTGTCCCCACAGCAGAGGGGCTCCCGCCCTCGGATCACCTCCGCGGCCTGTCTCGTAAAGCGCTGCCACATTCACCGCTGACTTTGTTAAATCGCTGGTTTATGTTAATAAATATTTCCCCACTTCTCTCCCACAAGTGAAGCCAATGGCTGCGCGCGCCACAAATTGGCCCTTGGTGCCGGGCTCCTGAAATGCCCCTAATGCTGCCACCACTCCCGGAACGCTCCCAGTGGCCACTCCTGTGCTAAAGCGCCACCGCGCAGGGAGCGGGGCGCGGCGGGGAGGAGTTGGTGGGATCGGCGGTGTGTGTTTGGGAGACCCCGCTTTCTGCCCCCAGTGGAGGGCGCGGGGCTGGGGCAGCCGGCAGTGTGGGGCCTGCGAGGCTGCCTGCGCCCGGCCGGTGCCACTTCTGCCGGGACGAGCCCAAATTCGGGGGTCAGCAGCATCAGAAGCTCCGCTGGAGGCAGCGCCTGTGCTGGAGCCATGGTGGGTGCACTCCTGCTCTCACCAAACTAGCTTGTTCTGGCATCTCTCCCCATCTACTCTCCTCAAGGATACAACATCCCAAGACTTCCTTGGATCCAACTAAGCCCAGCAGATGTCTAACCCATCCGCTTACAAAGCGTTTCAAACTTAGCTACATTATTCCAGTAAGGAGGAACCAGATGTTCTTTTCAACTGGGTATCAGTAAGGCCTGAGGGGCTTTCCACCCCAGCCTTTTGTGCTGTTCAAGGCTACTGTATCACCAGCGACGGTATCACCCTGGCAGCAGCCATTGGCACCTGCTGTTCTGTAACCTTCAGCAGTCCCACCACAGAAGGGTCAGCTGAAAGACCGGGTAAGGCAGACAGCTGTGTAATGTCCTCAGTCCCTCCAGCTGCTATACCAACAGCCCACCGATACGCTTTCGGGTCTTTGAAATACCCTCTCTTGAGCAAGTCTACGCCAAGGATGCACGGAGCGTCTGGGCCACTCACAATGGAGCGCTTCCGCCATTTATTCCCAGTTCGGCTCACTTTGGCCGAAGTACAGTCAGTTCTTGAGACCTGTCACACCAGAATCAGCAACAGATTTTGTCCCTTTATGAGTCAATGGCAATAGGGTACACTGTGCACCGCTGTCCACCATGTCTTTATGCTTTTGTGGCTCTAATACACGAGGACATCGAATCCACACAGCCCAATAAACTCGGTTATCCCTCTCCCCCTCCTGGCTGGAGGCAGGGCACCTCTAATGTTGAGGACAACATCTACAGTTAGCAGATGAGTTCCGACCCGGACCAGAGAACTGCTCCCTGGGCACTGGAGCAGCCACCCTCCTGGAAGAATTCTTTCTTCTATCTGTTTTACCTTGCAACTAGTGCCTGTAGGGCCAAGGTAGGTCCTTCATCCCACTTACTCAGGTCCTCTCCATAGGCACCGAGGTAAAACCACAAGGTGTCTCGTAGTGTCTTCTTTTTCTTCCAAGTCGGTCTCGTAGGAGGGCATCTTCTCCTAATGGCTGCGACATGGGTCCATGCAGGGGAAAAGCGGGATGTTTCTTCCATCCTAGACAGTTTCTCAAACAGTGTCTCCTTTTTCTCAATCATCTTCTCAGTTTTATCAGCTTCCCCGCTGCTGAGCTGGCCGGGGGCGGCGGCCAGGGAGTGGGGCTGCCGAGGGCAGCAGGGCAGTGCGCGCTATGATAAGTCTATGGGGCCGGATGGGATTCACCCAAGAGTACTCAGGGAGCTGGCGGGAGAGCTCACCAAGCCTCTCTGCATCATTTATCAACAATCCTGGTCAACAGGGCAGGTACCAGATGCCTGGAGGGTGGCTAATGTGACGCCCATCTACAAGAAGGGTCGGAAGGAGGATCCGGGGAACTACAGGCCTGTCAGCCTGACCTCGGTACCAGGAAAGATCATGGAGAGGATCATCTCGAGTGAGCTCTCACGGCAAGCGCAGGGCAGCCAAGGGATCGGGGCCAGCCAGCATGGCTTTAGGAAAGGGAGGTGCTGCTTAACCAACCTGATCTCTTTCTATGACCATGTCACCCGCCTTCTGGATGCAGGGAAGGCTGTGGACGTTGTCTATCTGGACTTTGGCAAGGCCTTTGACACCGTCCCCCACAGCATTCTCCTGGAGAAGCTGGCGATCCATGGCATAGACGAGTGTACTCTTTGCTGGGTTAAAAACTGTCTGGCTGGCCGTGCCCAGAGAGTTGGGATTAATGGGGTGAAATGCTCTTGGCGGCCGGTCACCAGTGGTGTCCCTCAGGGCTCAGTTTTGGGGCCGGTTTTAATGTCTTTATCAATGATGTGGATGAGGGGATTGAGTGCACCCTCAGTAAGTTTGCAGATGACACCAGACTGGGTGGGGGTGTTGATCTGCTTGAGGGTAGGAAGGCTCTCCAGAGGGACCTGGACAGGCTGGATCGATGGGCCAAGGCCAACTGTATGAGGTTTAATAAGGCCAAGTGCCGGGTCCTGCATTTCGGTCACAACAACCCACAGCAACGCTACAGGCTTGGGGCAGAGTGGCTGGAAAGCTGCCCGGCAGAAAAGGACCTGGGGGTGCTGGTGGACGGCCAGCTTAACATGAGCCAGCAGTGTGCCCAGGTGGCCAAGAGGGCCAACAGCATTCTGGCTTCTACCAGGAATAGCGTGGCCAGCAGGAGCAGGGAAGTGATGGTGCCTCTGTACTGGGCACTGGTGAGGCCCCACCTCGAGTGCTGTGTTCAGTTCTGGGCCCCTCTGTACAAGAGGGACATTGAGGTGCTGGAGCGTGTCCAGAGGAGAGCGACCAGGCTGGTGAGGGGTCTGGAGACCAGGGCATATGAGGAGAGGCTGCGGGAGCTGGGCATGTTTAGCTTGGAGAAGAGGAGGCTGAGGGGAGACCTCATTGCCCTCTACAACTCCCTGAAAGGAGGGTGCAGAGAGGTGGGGGTTGGCCTCTTCTCCCAGGGGAATAATGACAGGACCAGAGGAAATGGCCTGAACTTGCGGCAGGGGAGGTTTAGGTTAGATATTAGGAAGAATGACTTTACTGCAAGAGTGGTCAGGCACTGGAACAGCCTGCCCAGGGAGGTGGTTGAGTCACCATCCCTAGAGGTGTTTAAGAAATGTCTAGATGTGGCACTTCAGGGCATGCGCTAGTGTGGAGATTGTAGGTTGTTTGGTTGGACTCGATGATCTCCAAGGTCTTTTCCAACCATGAAGATTCTGTGATTCTAAGATCAGGAGGGGGATGCCCTCAGCGTAGGAGCTTCCTTGGGGAATGGAGATCCTCTAGGGGCCGGGCAGCAGATTCGGTGAGCCCTTTTGGGTGAGGGGACACTGCAGGGTTCAAACAGACCCAGAAGTTTCTGTGGGTTCCTGGGGCCGGCTTCTGAGCACAGCTGCCAGATGTGCCAACAGAGGTGATGCTCACCTGGATCTCCTACATGCAATCAGGGAAAAAAGGATCAGGGCTGTGATAATGGAGTGGCAGCCTTGGCTGCAGTGTCCCTGAAGTAGCGGGTTCTCAGCTCCCCAGGGGAGCAAGCAAGGAGAGACACAGAGTGCAGACAGCAGGTCTCAGAGGGGAAGACTCTGAAGTAACAACCGAAAGGCCGCAAGAAGGTCTCCCCGGAGCCTTCTCTGCTCCAGACGGAACAGCCCCAACTCTCTCAGCCCGTCCTCACAGCAGAGGGGTTCCATCCCTCCGATCATTTCTGTGGCATTCCTCTGGCCCGTTCTGTGAGGCAGCAGCAGGAATGCAGGGAGCTCTGCCTGGGGACAGACAGACTCGGCTGGGAGCTGAGGCGTCAACAGGAGAGGACAGAACAACCTGGGAAACTGGCAGCTTTGTGGCGGGTGAACGTCTGCTCCAGACTTCATACCAACAAACAAGCAACAGCTAGTCAGGGATGTAAAAGCCAGGGCTAAGAAGGTAGAGTTGAGGCTCCTGAGAGAAAGGAAAAAGGCCGAGAGCAGGAGACGTCTGGAGAGCAGGCTTTGGCCTGCTGGGGGACTGGCTTGGAAGAATCCTGTGGGATACGGCCCTGCGGAGAAGCAGGGTGCGGAGGGCTGCTTGAGGATCTCCTCTTCACGCTCCACAATGGCCCGCCTTGACATTCAGAAAGGACGGCGTGGATGAGAAAGAAGCTGCTGACAAAACCCAAGCCTGAAGAGGAAGCACAGAGGAGGTGGAAGCTGGCTGCCTGCCAGCCTCAGGGGTTTTGTGTTTCCATACCGGAGACAGGCAGTTGTGTGTGCGTGTGCTTGTTTATGTGGGGGGGAACTGAGGGATGAGGAGATCCTGGGGCCGGCTTCTGGATAGAGGATGTAAAACCAGCTCCTGGAGGGATCCCTTTTCTCTGTGTGTCTCTACAGGTCTATATTTCCCACTGACGTAGTCTGCCATACAGGCAGCGCACCGTACCAATACCCTCCCTGGTATTTTGGTGATGGTTGTCACGGTACTTCCTACTTGAGTCGGAAATTCTATTGAACTAGTACCTCCTTTAATTGTCTATCGTGGCCTGCAACTCCTCAGGTTATCTTGTGAGAGACAGCACCACCAGGGTGAGCCATCAGCATAGAAACATTGACAGCTGAGCAAATGGATCTTCATTCCAGGGCAATGGAGCTTCACTTCAGGGGAACCGTGAGAAACTCTGGGCTATGGCCAAGAGAAACCTCCAGAAGTTTACAAGGAGAAGTGTCCGGTCCTGCACTGAGGGGGAGGAAGGTGCATCAGAGCCCGCTGGGACCTAACGTGCTGAGCAGTGGTCCTGAGGAGAAGGTGCTGGGAACTGGAGTGGCCCCCCAAAGAAAAGTGTCCCCCTGCGTGCAGCTCCCCATTTTGGAGGAGTGGGGAGGAACTGGAGAGTGCCCAGAGGAGGTCTGCCCAGGTGTGGTTCAGCGTATAGTGCACATGCGCTGCGTGGGGAGGCTGAGGAATGTGGGCTTCTTTGCCCCTTTGGCCCCATGGTGGAGAGGCTCTGGGCAGGACAGGGGTTGCTCGAAGGACGGTTTCAGAGATGATGGGGCTTTTCTTCTTCGTGGGAGACCGCATGAGAAAGAAAGAATGCCAGAACTTGTAGCTTGGGAGGTTTAAACAGGAAACGGGAGAAAGAAACGTCACTCCAAGGGCAGTGCTGTGGAAAAGGCGGCCATCCAGAAAGAATGTGGATCAGCCCGTGGCTTTGTGTCTAAAGACATATCCCCCCCGAAGGATGGCGAGACTTCAGAAAGCTTAGTGAGTTGCTCAGGCGAGAGCAAGGTGGAGAAGCAGGGGAGATGTCTGCAGCCTGCAGGGAACATGCCCAGGTGTGGAACACAATAGGACAGCCTGCGGTGGTTTCAACAGTGTGGGGCTGTTGAAATGTGAAAAGCCCCCAAGAGATCCAAGGTCTTAATCTCCGTGTCTGTGACTGTTACCTCTGCCACTGATGCCTATAAGGAGTACAAGAGCCTGATGGCCTCCTCGTCCCCACCTGGGAGCCTGGGAGGTGTCCTGCTGTCATTCTGCACGTGTCATTGCACCTCCCTTCCCACATCATCCGCATGGAAGAGCAACTTGGAAGACATCATCCTGATTATGGAACAGGTCATCCTGAGTGCCATTATGTGGCACATGAAGAACAACCAGGCGATCAGGCACAGTCAGCATGGGTTCATGAAAGGCAGGTCGTGCTTGACAATCCTGATCCCCTTCTAAAACAAGGTGACCCGCTGAGTGGATGAGGGAAAGGCTGTGGATGTTGTTTACCTGGAGTTTAGTAAAGCTTCTTGACACAGTTTCCCACAGCGTTCTCCTGGAGAAATTGGCTGCCCATGGCTTGGATGGGCGTACGCTTCGCTGGGTGAAAAACTGCTGGGACAGCCGGGCCCAATGAGTGGTGGTGAATGGAGCTCAATCCAGTGGGCGGCCGGTCACAAGTGGTGTTCCCCAGGGCTCAGTACGGGGGCCGATTCTGTTTAAAATCTTTATCAATGATCTGGACGATGGGATCGATTGCACCCTCAGTATGACACCAAGTTGGGTGTGAGTGTCGACCTGCCCAAGGGTAGGAAGGCAGGAGAAGAGGAAACGGCATCAAGTTGCACCAGGGGACGTTTAGATTGGACGTCAGGAAAATTTTTTACACTGAAAGGGTTATTAAGCATTGGAACAGGCTGCCCAGGGAAGTGGTGGAATCACCATCCCTGGAGGTATTTAAAATTAGACGGGTAGACGTAGTGCTTAGCGACATGGTTTAGTGATGGTTTTTGTCAGTGTTAGGTGGATGGTTGGACTGGATGATGTGAAAGGTCCCTTCTAACCTAAGCAATTCTATGATTCTGTGACCCCCCAGTTTCTCTAGGAGGCGGTCTGGGCTACCTTCTTCCTCCAGTACCCAACTTGCAGACGTTCTGGTCTCTCTAGCGTCCAGTCCAGACTTAGGCCCTCAAAAATGACTTGCTCGCAGGTGTGTTTTACTCTCTGGTTTCTCTTGTTTGGTGTTTGCTTGTGATTAAACCACTACCATACACACCAATCTTAAGTGCACACCCGCCAGTCTCACCAGTTGCTGGTCCCCCAAAGTACAAAAGAACTTAGGGCTTGTGGTTCCCACTCCGGTTGCTGGCACTTGAACCTCCATCTGTGCATAGAGCAGAGATCTCCCTTGCCCCACAAAGCTCTTGGAAAGGGAGGTATTAAGAAAACAGGGCAGGCTGCGGTGATCCGTTGCAGGGCACAGCCAGGGAAGTGTCCTGACCAGCCATCTGGTTACACATGACCATCTCCTTTCAGCCCTTTTCTCTCTATTTTCCCATGGTCGTTCGTCTACAAACCTTTGATCCTTTCCTAGACATCCCATGGCAAGTCTTGCACAGTCCCCAAATGCACTTTCTGGCATCCCAACATGAGTCTCAGACCCCGAAAGAAAAAAAACCCTCTTCCGTTGGCAAGGTCACCGTGCAAGGCTCTCCCATTGGCTCACTTAACTAACTGAATTGATGCAACTATGCCAGGACTTTCTTGGAAGGATTTTTTTTCCTTTTGGGTTTTGAATTGTTCCTCTGAAAACATGGCAACTTCTGTCCTAGAAATGGCAATCCTTTCTTTTTTATCTAAGGGTTGGAGACTAGGTCAGGTGAAAATCCCTATATGGTGTATGTAGGTGTTTGCAGCCTTGTGCAGGAGGAGTTGGGCATATTAGAATCCAAGCATCATAGAATGGTTCAGGTTGGAAGGGACCTAAAAGATCATCTAGTCCAACCCCCTGCCGTGAGGAGGGACGTCTTTCACTAGTTCAGGTTGCTCCAAGCTCCTGACCTTGGACACGTCCAGGGATGGGGCATCCACAACTGCTCTGGGCAACCTGTTCCAAGGTCTCACCACGCTCATCATAAAGCATTTCTTCCTTATGGCCAACCTAAATATAACCTCTTCCAGTGTAAAGCCATTGCCCCTTGTTCTGCTATTAAAGGCCCTGGTAAAAAGTCTCACTCCATCTTTCTTGGCCTATGACCACTGCGATTTCATCTGCAAACACTGTGGAGAGAGCCCAGAGATCTCCCAAGACAGGGTTTGGAGGCCTCAAGCACTTGACCAGTATCTAGAGGCTGAGAGCCCTGGGCTCAGTGGTTTGGAGACCGGGGACGGTATAGGAGGAGCCTGAGCGTGCTGGAAGGGTGCTTTCAGAGCTGGTGGAGCTTTTCTTCCTAGTGGAAAACAGCCTGAGAAAGAAAGAACTCCCCAACATGCAGGTGGGGAGGTGCAGCCTGGCCACGAGGAGAAAGAAACGTCACTCCAAGGGCAGTGCTGTGGTGCAACACGCCACCCAGAAGGAGTCTGGATCAGCCCAAGGCTTTGTGTTTCAAGGAAGAGCCAGGGAGGATGGAGAGATCTCAGCAAAGGAAGGTGACAGCAAGATGGGGCAGCCGGGTGGATGACTGCAGCCTGCAGGGAAAGAGGCAGAGGTGATGGGACACCGTAGGACAGCCTGTGGTGGAGAAGATAGAGGGATGTGGCAAAGCTGGAAGTCCCCTAACAGAGCCAGCCTCTTCATGTCTTGGGCTACGGCTGTTGTCTCTGCCACTGATGCCTCTGAGACAACCAGTCCTTCCAGCACTGGGGTCTCGTTGCCTCCTTGTCCATACTCAGGAGCCTGGGAGGTGTCGTACCATAGTCCTGCCCTTGGCATTGCACATCTCCACATCCCACTGTCCCAGGAAGAGCCCTGAGGAAGGAGTGAGGGAGAGGATCTCCCTTCCTGGGGGCTGGGGGTCAGGCCTTGGCCCTTTGGGCGATGGAGTCAGGGCTTGGCCCTTTGCATTAATGAAACACATCCACGTTTACCCAGCATCAGAGTCACCTTCAACTTGCTTTTCCCGACCTGCCATCGCTGCCTCCAGTTTTCTGCTGTAACCAGACCCTGGGGGCAATTCCTCAGTGGTGTCCCTCAGTGGGACCCATCAACACCACAAGAAACTTTGGAGTTTGAACCCGACTTTGACTCCTTGAGAGGTTCCTTCAACTTCCTCGCAGCGTCGGAGGTTCACGGACTGGGCCTCGAACCCACCAGAGGGGTCATTAAAACTCCTTGGGCTGGTCCTCTGCGTCTGAGCTGGGCTGGGCTCCTGGGATGGAGGGAGCTCACGGCAAGCGGGCAGCGCTGCAGAGAGACAGCTCTGCCCGGGAGCAGCTCCTCTGCCAAGCGCAGCAGGGCTGAGGGCACTGCCAGGGTGTCTCAGGGAGATGAGCAAGGCAGAGAGAGAGCTTGAAGGTGTCAGGATTGGGAGGACGACTGAGAGCTCACTGGAGGAGAAATCTTTGCAGCCCTTGACAGGGTAAGTCTGCGGGTGCAGGGCACTGCAGGCGGAGTTGCTGGAGGCATCTCCTAAAGCTGGCACAGCCACAGCTTACGGGATCTGTACATGTGGGAGCTCTTGTCAGGCACTTTGAATAGCTGTGAAGGTGGGTGTGCAGCCAGGGGTGCCCAGGGCTGTCCTTCAGAGCAGGCTCCCTGCACCCCAGGGGTCTGTGTGCCGGGGCAGGGACTCCGCCACCTGCCAGGGTCAGCTCTCAGCCTGCCTGGGAAGCCCACCACATCACTGTGGGGAGAAGTTCTGCATGGAAGGAGCATCCCCCGGCGGGGCAAGGTCCTGCTGCTGAGAGGGTTCTGCGTGGCTGAGGGCTGCTCACAGCTGCAGATCACTGCAGGACATTCCCTGGAGACTTCCAGAAGCACAGCAAGGAGGGGGCCAATGGTGATGATTTTTGGTCTGGTGTCTTCTAACATCTCATTGGATTCTTTTCCAGCCTAAAGGTTTCAGCAAATCCAGCACCTCATGCTAAGTAGAGCTAAGCAAGCAGCACAAATCACACCGAATGATAATCCTAAATCATTTATTCTACTTAAAACGTATGTATTTATGCTGAACAATTAATATCCCGCAAGGAGAAGGAAGGAGCACAGGGTCTCCCCGCCCTGCTCAGCCCTGGGCAGCCCCAGCATGACGTCAGAGGTGACACCACTGTGAGGTCACAGCTGGCTGCCTGCACAGCGCTGTGGCGTGTGGGGCAGGAGCCCACAGTTGCCCTGTGGCTGTGGCCCTGGACAGGCTCCTGCTGGCTGCGGCGAGAGGCTGCTGCTGGAGCTGGTTTTGGGGACAGGACACGCCCTGGTCTCTCTGTGGAGACATCTGCTGAGCATGTGCCTCTTGGCCGCGTACGTACGACATGTTTCTGCTGCGGATGGGGGGTAGAACGGGGGTGTCTGAGGGCCGGTGCCAGCAAAGGGCAGAGCAGAGGGTGCTCCCCAGCCAGCAGCCCGGGGCTCCCAGTGGGGCGCCTCAGCTTGGGCGCTGCTCGTGCTGTGGCCATTCTCAGGGGAGCCAAGAGCAAAGCCCCTCGGCAGCCATTTGCTGCAGCCCCAAGCTTTGGCTGCGGTAGGACAAACTGCCCCGTAGCCAGACGCTCGGGTGCAGAGCCAAGCCTCCGCAGGGCAAGGGTTTTCCCCAGTTCAGGCAAGAGACCGCGCCGGTCTGTGGAGGCCTCTGGGAGGAAAGGCGGACAAGGCTCCTGCGCTTCCCAGCTCTGTGGGAAAACACTTGCCCTAAGAGGGATGTGTGTGGTGGCAAGGGAGAACAGGCCTGCTTCCTCAGCCAGAGGGAGAGCAAGGTCCGCACCAGAAAGACTGCTGGAAAGCACTCTTCGTGTGCTCGACGTCTTTGCTTCCTGGGATGATCTTCCTGGAGACCTTCCTTTGGGGAAGAGCTGCCGGCAGCGTTGAACGATGTGGACAGAAATCGTGTTCCTGCTGGACGCTGCTCTGTCAGTTCTCTGTCAGCAGCAGGCTTCCAAAACGGTGTCTGTTTGGCCTGAAAAGGGAAATCCGCCTGTGAAGGGGTTTGTCCAAGGCTTGGATCATGACAGCACCAGGACTCCCTCTTTTTCAGGCAAAAGATGGCCCTGCAGAAGAAGGCGTTCTTGCAAGTCTTCTTGTTGCTCCCCCTGGCTCTTGGTGAGTTTTCATGAGCAACCATCTGAGAGCGACAGCCTGGCTGGGCTGGACGCCACCTTTCCTTTTGGGCCAGTATGTGCGGAAACTCCCGTGGCCCAAGTGCTTCCCAAGCAAGTCCTTGAGTGGGACTGCCTTCTGGGCTCCCAGTAAGACTGGTAGCCTCCCAGTCACACTGCTGCCCTGCCTACCGGACCACAGGGCTCACTTAGTCGGCACCTCTGCGAGAGACGGGGGTAGCTCTTTGCAAGCCTGACCTGGGGATTCCCAGAGGGCAGGGGCCATGCAGGGGGACCGATGGAGAGGTACCTCTCCTCGCCCAGCAGCCTGGTCTCGGTGCTCACTGGGGCAGTGAGGGGAAATGGGGAATAGCTCTGGGGCACCGAGCACACCTGAAGATCACGGCTGCGCAGTCCGCTCAAGCCCGGGCTGATGGCCCCCGGTCAGAGGTGTGTCCTCTCTCTGCACCCCACGTCCCCCGCCTCCTCAGCTCACCTGCTGCCCCAGCCCCAAGGCAACAGGGACAGACAACGCCACTGCAGGCATCGCCAGCACCCCCGGTAAAATAACTGTCTCTTGCTGATGTGAATTGCAGCTGATGTTCACTGCGGGACCTCGCTGACAGGCCTGAAGCCCCTGAGGTAAGCGATGTTTCCTGAGCTGGAATTGGGTCTGTGCAGAAGGGTCAGACGACCTCGTGTCCCTGCACCCATTTGCCTGAGAGCCGGGGCTCCCGCACGGCCCTTCCTGCCTTTGCCTCTTGTGCCAGCTGGTGCGGAAGGGAAGCGCTGGCAAAGCAGGGAACGCACGCGTGTCTCTCCTCCTTGCGGAGCTCAGAGGCTCCCAGTGGGGTGGGCAGCTCTCTGACAACATCTGCTTTCCTGGTTCCTGCAGGAACTGCCCGGTTTTAATGGCGCAGCAAACTCAAAAGATGCAGCTAATGCTGGAGGAGGTGGCTCGGCTGAGGGCAGAGATCAGCAGCGTGAAGCAGGTGCTGCGGCGTGTTGGGGAAGGAGGCTTGGCTGGGCAGAAGCCCTTGGGGCTGTGGGTGTGTGGGACTGCTGACTGCAGTCAGCCAGCCTTTGCCCCAGGGGCCTCCTGGGCTGCACAGGCCCTTCTCCGGCCCCACTTTCACCGGCCGCTTCAGGCAGCGCAGGACTCCCTTGGCACGCCAGCACCTCTGGCTGCTCTGGCTGGGCTCCTCAGGCAGGGGTGGGACCCAGGCACGCTCACGGGGGGCCAGCCATCGCTGGCAGGGCTTGAGTCCACCTTCCACCTGCCCTGGAGAGTGTGGAGGATGGGGACGAGGGTGTGGGGACCCTCATCAACCCACCTCGGGGCCGTGGCCATGGCTGTGGACACAGACACTGTTCCTCAGTCCTGCAGCTCCGTGGAGAGGGTTTGCCTTGCCTTTCTGACAGTGGCCCTTTGCCGCTCCGGGCGCTAGTAGCCACGCTGAACGTTGATGTGCTCCTTTTCTCTGTTTGTTTATGGCGTTCCCAGGAAGTCGAGGAAATGAAGCAGGCAGCATCTGAGAGGGCTTTGGAAGCCTACGTGGAGATGTCTGACTGGGCCCTGCAAAGCTCTGGTATGGACACAAGCAGCCCCGTCTCCTTGCCCTGCGCTTGTCTGCAGCCCTCCCCAAAGGCGCCTGCGCTCCAGGCGCTGCTCTCCAAAGTGGGGGAGCTGAAATGCTTGGGGGGTCCCAGGGCAAGGCTGTGGCAGAGCAGCTCTCTCAGACTCCCTCCCAACCCTGCCCTCGGCATCCTCACGCTGCCTCTGGCGCTGCCCCCGCACGTGTTCCTGTGCGGACGGAGGGGCTCTCTTCCTCTCCTCAGCATTGGAAAAGGAGATGGCCGGGCCGTCCTTGGCTGCCCACGCAGCAAGCCCTCAGCTTGGGTCTGCTGCCATTCACATGGGCACCGTCTGTCTCCCAGAACCCTCAGACCTTCTCCTGCTGGCGCTGGGAGTGCAGCAGTCACCAGGCACATGGCCGCTGTCATTCCCCTGCGCGGCTGGGCAGCTGGGCAGCCCACCAGCCTGGGACGAGGACAGGACTGACAGAGGCGCAGCTGGCCGGCGGTGTCAGAAATAGTGTCTGAGCACCAAGCCCTCCTCGTCTGTGGCCTCTTGCAGTCGTCTGCTTTCCCTTCCCTGCAGGTGCCAGCATTGACCTGCAGAGAACTTCGGAGACCTACACCTGCAAAAACGACTGGTTCTGGAGGTTTATTGAGTTCTTTTGCACTCCCCGCAGTCCCGATCGCATTTTGCAGGTATTGTAGCAGAAATCGAGAGGGAATTCTTTCCTTTCTTCCTGTGAAGTTGGAGACTGACCTCAGGGCTCTCCCTTCGGTCCAGTGTTGCGCCGTCTTGGGGGTGGGAGGCGAGAGGTGGGGGGTGCCCTGCAGAGCCCCTGGGCAGGGATGTGTTTCTGCAAGGCCCTGACTAGAATGGTTTCGTAACCGCTGTTCTCCTCTGCTCCATAATGCTGACAGCCCTGGCAAAGGTCGGTCAGGGAAGGAGGCCTCCTGCTTCTGTCCACTTCCTCACACACACCTCATTTTCAAGCTGAAATAGACCCCACAGACACACCGGTGCCTACGCTTCAAGCTACGTGGGCAGTTGTCTTGGCCCCAACACTCTCTCACGCTTCATTGCTCTGGCTTTCTGGTTGCAGCCGGATGTTTCCCCAGGAAACTGCTGGCCTTTCCCAGGGCATCAGGGCCAGGTGGTCATCAGGTTGCCAGCGCGAGTCCACCTGACTGCCATCACTGTGCAGCACATCTCCAAAGAAGTCTCTCCATCTGGGACCGTCACCAGCGCCCCCAGGGACATCGCTGTCTTTGTAAGTCTCTGCTGGGTGCTTCTGGTGCGGGTCTGGTCCTGGGGGAAAGCCATGACAGGGTCTTCCTTGCTTTTGTGCCTCCTCTGAGGTTGGAGTCCCGGTCTCCTGAGCACTGCAGGGCCCTGGTGAGGCTCTAGGAGTCTCCTCCTAAGGGCTCTAGAGGTCTCCTCCCTCTTAAGACTTGTTCTGGCCAAGCAGCTCAGGGTTCTTGACTAAAACTCAAGCGGAGCCTGAGCTCCACCGTAACCAGTGCTAGACTAGGGCTAGAGCCCCAGGGGAGGGTGGGTAGGTAACAGGGCTGACCCAGCACCTACGTTCCCTCTTTGTCGGGACGAGTCTGAGCTGCTCTCCTTGTGCTTTGCCCCACAGGGAGTGGATGTGGACGGAGAAGAGGAAACTCTCCTGGTGACCTTCATGTACGATGTGGCAAAAGAGGCCATTCAGACCTTCCCTCTGAAGGTGCGATGCACGCACGGTGTTGGGGGAAGATGCCAGGGAGCAAAGCAGGTTTGCCTGCAGGGCCATGGCAGGAGGAGCGTGAATGCTTTCTCCCTGGGCAGAGGGGGCCTGGGTCACCGCCAGGAGAGAGCTGGTGGGGTTGGGAGGGCTGAGTGGCACGCGGTGGTGCTAGCAAAAGGACAGTGAGGGCAAGGTCAGGCCCGTGGGAGCATGAGTCCCAAGAGATCCCTGGCTGCCTTCAGCAGAGCCCGCTGCACACGCAGCCACTGCACCCGAGCAACGTCTTTGTGCCATGGAGAAACTGAGACGCCCGCTGGAGAAAGCCGTCGGGCAGCACCCTGGCTCCATCCCGTGGCCTGCTGGCAGGCTGGACGGTGTCCTCTCCTCCCAGCATAGCATGCCCCTTCTCTCCCGCTGCTCTCACGCCTGCCCGCAGGAAAGCGGGCAGAGCAGACAGCGGGAGCTCGGGGGGGTGTCACACCAGCTGCCCCACGCAAAGGAGCACCTCCCCGGCCTCTCTGCCGGCACAGAGCGAGGCGCAGAGGGAAGGGGCAGAGGGGAGGGAGGCTGAGCCCCAGCCGGGCCCATGCAGAGGGTGCCAGGTGCCTTCCCCCTCCCCGTGTCCCCAGCCTCCCCAGCACCCCGCTACCAGAGCCAGCCTCAGGTTTCCACAGCCGCTCCCACCCACTGTCAGGAGCTTGTTCCTGAGCAGGAGCAGGGCTGGTGGGGGGAGATACCTTGACTGCATTGTGGCTCTTAACACCTCCGATTCCTCTTCCCTCTTTTCCTCGCAGAACGCCCCGCATCCCAGAGCCTTCTCCTATCTCAAACTCCTTGTGAAGAGCAACTGGGGAAAACCAAAGTACACATGCATTTACCGAGTGCAGGTTCATGGGAAGATGGCAAAACCAAACAGCCTCAACTGAAACCAGAGACAGAAAAAGGACAAACATAAAAAAGAAGAAAAAGAATAATGTTGCTGCGACTCAGATTGGTGTAGAAGATTTGTCTCCTAAGTTGGGTGCACAATAAGGTCCATTGCAGGGAGGGCAGTCGTGGGAAAGCAACAGAAGATCGGCGAGGAGGATTGTTAATACGCTCAAGTGACTCACAGCTGGGTGCTGGAAAACACATATATCACACTAATTGTTATTCAGTCTCGGACGCTTGCAAGAAAAACACTTGCACTTCGATAACATAAACCTGTGATGGACTCAGGGACACCTTATCCAGCCACTTGAGAATCCTGGCCTGGTGCTGAAGAAGATCAAAGCACAGTGGGAAAACGATGCCTGTTTGAACCCTTTAAATGCCAGGCAGAACAGGGAGTCCGTGCGTGCTCTTGCTCACAAGGACTCTCTCGCTGCCAAGGGCTCTTGCTAACAAGGACTCTCTCTCACTCCACGGTGCCCGCAGTCCCTGCTTCCGTGCCTCTGCCCGGGTGTTGCTTCGGAGATTCCCTGGTCTGTGAGGTATCGAGAAGAAACTTGTTCTTTGCCTTTCATCCGTGGTTTTGTGGTTGTTCCTGCGTCCTGCCCGCATCGGCTCACACAGCGGGGTTACAACCAGGGACTGAGTCTGGTAAATAGGTAAACGTAGCTCCTTGTGAAGAACAAACAGCGAAGAATACCACATCCCCGAAGAGACTGGAGGGACCGATAACAAGCTCGCAAAATAAATGGGGGAGTTGCAAAAGCTGCTGCATTTATCTTCCCCAGTCCACACAAAGAGATTCCTCTATTATCAGCTCAAACCAGCCACCGTACACCACTAGGAACCACCCAAGACCTACCATGAAGCCCCTAACAGAGTTAATGTGCATGTGCCAAGGGGATGTGAATATGGAGATGAGTTCTGGAAATGTAATGAACGTGGCAATGAGTGCTGAGACATGTAACGACCACGCATATTCTGTATGGATGTAAGTCTCTGTGAATCTCACATTCAGTGGACATGTCAGGTGGAGAGATCCCCCACGTCCCCGGTGCTGAATAAAAGAATGCCTGCTTCTTAAGACTACATCGGTGTTAAGAAGTTCATTCCCGATTTCGGTGACAGTTTCTGGCGACCCAGATGGGACTCTGCCTCTGAATCTCGACAGATCCTTGGAATTGCAGGGCCTCCATCCGGCACCGAGGGATTCTCAGGGAGAACCTCCGATCCCCGGACCAAAGAGCTCCGAGCAAGGCCCCTGGAAAGGTGAAGGCATTCTTTTCTTTAAGGGATATTAAGGGTTGCCTGTCCATAAGGCGAGGCATAAGCCTCGCAGGGTTGGGCTGTAAAGGTACCTAAGGGAAGGAGTTGGTCTCACTGGATGAAAGCCTGTGAGAAACGCGGCTGATAAGCGTAAAGGTATTGTCCTCAACACCAGGCGGGGAAGGGCCGCACCAAGAGCAAAGGTCTGGTATAAAAGGTTCAGGCCCTAAGGTTTTGTTATTTTGTCTTGTGTAATAAGTGCTATGTTCAGTTGTCATTTTTCTTTGTGTTTTGTGTTGTTCGTTCTACTAGTACTATCCTATAATGGGTAGCAAGCCCTTGGCGGAAGGGGGAATTTTGAAAAAGTCTCCTTTAGGTTGTATACTCCTTTAGGTTGTATACTGAAGCGTTGGAAACAAATAGGAGGGGACCCGCTCACGAGAAAGCAGCTGATTGAATATTGTAACAATTGGTGGCCGTTATGTACTTCAGAAGATCAAGAAAAATGGACAAGAAATGGGACTTTAAAATAGAATACAATTTTACAGCTTATGTTATTTTGTAGCAGGGAAAACAAATGGGATGTATGTAGATTTGTTTTTCACTTTAAGAAACCACCCAGAGTGGCAGAAGGATTGTGGGCGATAACCAGATATCAGAGACGGTTATTCGGAATGAGACATGCTACGCCAAAAGCCATTAATTGGTCAAAATCGTATGAGGTTAAACAAGAACCAAATGAATCGCCACCTGCATTTATGGAACGAGTAAAGAATACTGCTAGGAAATACACGAACGTGGACCCCGAGAGGAGGCTGGGCAATTGGCCTCTATTTTTATGGGACAATCTGCCCCGGATGTACAAAAGAAACTCCAAAAGTTAGAAGGAGAAGATTCGAGGGACTTGGGAACATTGGTGTAAGTAGCTTGGACCATCTAGAATAACAGAGAAAAGGAGAGGGAGAATCAAAGAGAAGGGAGATTAATTGCCGCATTGACGGGAGTTGCTCCGGGAAGAATGAACGGGGCCCGGGGAAGTAGAGGAGGCTACAGAAGAGTTGGGAAGGAACTCGTTTAGCAGCAGCTCAGTGCGCGATCTGCAAAGAGCGAGGACATTGGAAAAACGCGTGCCCTAGAGTCAGTAACCAAGGCTCGATCCTGCAGCCTGTCAAGGTGATGGCTTTAGGTGATGGTTTAGGGAAGCGTTGCAAAACAGGTAGTAATAAGTCACCTACGTAAACAAATCAATAGCAGGCATGCATCGAGGATTGCTGAAGAGGAAAGTTCATCTGGAGGGCAACTGACGGAGAGGAAGATACGACCACCAGATGAAGTAAACGACCACCAGAACGACTGTGATGCGCGAAATGACTTGCCTCATGATTGTGCAATTGGTTCTGGGAGGGGGCGTGCTTATGTTAATGATTTAGGGAAAACGAATGAATACGTAACAATTTTGTAAATATAAATGGCTCAAAATAAGATCATTGTGGGAGCACTTATGGTGGAAAATCCCCAGTGCGACCGCAGCGCTGCTAATAAAGAATACCTGCTCTACAGGACCATCTGCTGTTGAGTTTATTTCTTTGCTTCAGCTCGTCTCTGTAATCCTGAAAGTTGAAAATATTATAACCATCTGATTTAGGTGAGACCCCCAAAGAGTGACCTTTGGAAGTCTCAAAGAGGGGAACTGTTACACCCAGGGACTGAGCGTCTGGTCAATGGTACTTGACTCCTCCCTGAGGAGGGGTTCAGAAAGCCCGGGGGGTCCTTTCTGAGCCCCGGGACCCAACGGGAAGGTCTCCCTGACGGCTGGTCTGACCCCGGCCCCTGTGCAGTAAATAACCAAGTGTGCCCTTCCAGCGTGTCACAGAGTCATGGAATGTGTTGGGTTGGAAGGGACCCTTAAAGGCCATCTCGTCCAACCCCCGGCAGTGAGCAGGGACGTCTTCAACTAGATCAGGTTGCTCAGAGCCTCATCCAGCCTGGCCTTGGATGTCTCCAGGGATGGGGCCTCCACCCTCTCTCTGGGCAACCTGGGCCGGTGTCTCACCACCCTCAGTGTAAAGAGCTTCTTCCTAATGTCTGATCTAAACCTGCCCTGCTCTAGTTTAAAGCCATTGCCCCTCGTGCTGTGGCTCTGTGCCCTCGCAAACAGCTCCTCCAGCTCTCCTGGAGCCCCTTCAGGGACTGGAAGGGGCTCTAAGGTCTCCCCGGGGCCTTCTCTTCTCCAGGCTGAACCCCCCCAGCTCTCTCAGCCTGTCCCCACAGCAGAGGGGCTCCCGCCCTCGGATCACCTCCGCGGCCTGTCTCGTAAAGCGCTGCCACATTCACCGCTGACTTTGTTAAATCGCTGGTTTATGTTAATAAATATTTCCCCACTTCTCTCCCACAAGTGAAGCCAATGGCTGCGCGCGCCACAAATTGGCCCTTGGTGCCGGGCTCCTGAAATGCCCCTAATGCTGCCACCACTCCCAGAACGCTCCCAGTGGCCACTCCTGTGCTAAAGCGCCACCGCGCAGGGAGCGGGGCGCGGCGGGGAGGAGTTGGTGGGATCGGCGGTGTGTGTTTGGGAGACCCCGCTTTCTGCCCCCAGTGGAGGGCGCGGGGCTGGGGCAGCCGGCAGTGTGGGGCCTGCGAGGCTGCCTGCGCCCGGCCGGTGCCACTTCTGCCGGGACGAGCCCAAATTCGGGGGTCAGCAGCATCAGAAGCTCCGCTGGAGGCAGCGCCTGTGCTGGAGCCATGGTGGGTGCACTCCTGCTCTCACCAAACTAGCTTGTTCTGGCATCTCTCCCCATCTACTCTCCTCAAGGATACAACATCCCAAGACTTCCTTGGATCCAACTAAGCCCAGCAGATGTCTAACCCATCCGCTTACAAAGCGTTTCAAACTTAGCTACATTATTCCAGTAAGGAGGAACCAGATGTTCTTTTCAACTGGGTATCAGTAAGGCCTGAGGGGCTTTCCACCCCAGCCTTTTGTGCTGTTCAAGGCTACTGTATCACCAGCGACGGTATCACCCTGGCAGCAGCCATTGGCACCTGCTGTTCTGTAACCTTCAGCAGTCCCACCACAGAAGGGTCAGCTGAAAGACCGGGTAAGGCAGACAGCTGTGTAATGTCCTCAGTCCCTCCAGCTGCTATACCAACAGCCCACCGATACGCTTTCTGGTCTTTGAAATACCCTCTCTTGAGCAAGTCTACGCCAAGGATGCACGGAGCGTCTGGGCCACTCACAATGGAGCGCTTCCGCCATTCCCAGTTCGGCTCACTTTGGCCGAAGTACAGTCAGTTCTTGAGACCTGTCACACCAGAATCAGCAACAGATTTTGTCCCTTTATGAGTCAATGGCAATAGGGTACACTGTGCACCGCTGTCCACCATGTCTTTATGCTTTTGTGGCTCTAATACACGAGGACATCGAATCCACACAGCCCAATAAACTCGGTTATCCCTCTCCCCCTCCTGGCTGGAGGCAGGGCACCTCTAATGTTGAGGACAACATCTACAGTTAGCAGATGAGTTCCGACCCGGACCAGAGAACTGCTCCCTGGGCACTGGAGCAGCCACCCTCCTGGAAGAATTCTTTCTTCTATCTGTTTTACCTTGCAACTAGTGCCTGCAGGGCCAAGGTAGGTCCTTCATCCCACTTACTCAGGTCCTCTCCATAGGCACCGAGGTAAAACCACAAGGTGTCTCGTAGTGTCTTCTTTTTCTTCCAAGTCGGTCTTGTAGGAGGGCATCTTCTCCTAATGGCTGCGACATGGGTCCATGCAGGGGAAAAGCGGGATGTTTCTTCCATCCTAGACAGTTTCTCAAACAGTGTCTCCTTTTTCTCAATCATCTTCTCAGTTTTATCAGCTTCCCCGCTGCAGAGCTGGCCGGGGGCGGCGGCCAGGGAGTGGGGCTGCCGAGGGCAGCAGGGCAGTGCGCGCTATGATAAGTCTATGGGGCCGGATGGGATTCACCCAAGAGTACTCAGGGAGCTGGCGGGAGAGCTCACCAAGCCTCTCTCCATCATTTATCAACAATCCTGGTCAACAGGGCAGGTACCAGATGCCTGGAGGGTGGCTAATGTGACGCCCATCTACAAGAAGGGTCGGAAGGAGGATCCGGGGAACTACAGGCCTGTCAGCCTGACCTCGGTACCAGGAAAGATCATGGAGAGGATCATCTCGAGTGAGCTCTCACGGCAAGCGCAGGGCAGCCAAGGGATCGGGGCCAGCCAGCATGGCTTTAGGAAAGGGAGGTGCTGCTTAACCAACCTGATCTCTTTCTATGACCATGTCACCCGCCTTCTGGATGCAGGGAAGGCTGTGGACGTTGTCTATCTGGACTTTGGCAAGGCCTTTGACACCGTCCCCCACAGCATTCTCCTGGAGAAGCTGGCGATCCATGGCATAGACGAGTGTACTCTTTGCTGGGTTAAAAACTGTCTGGCTGGCCGTGCCCAGAGAGTTGGGATTAATGGGGTGAAATCCTCTTGGCGGCCGGTCACCAGTGGTGTCCCTCAGGGCTCAGTTTTGGGGCCGGTTTTAATGTCTTTACCAATGATGTGGATGAGGGGATTGAGTGCACCCTCAGTAAGTTTGCAGATGACACCAGACTGGGTGGGGGTGTTGATCTGCTTGAGGGTAGGAAGGCTCTCCAGAGGGACCTGGACAGGCTGGATCGATGGGCCAAGGCCAACTGCATGAGGTTTAATAAGGCCAAGTGCCGGGTCCTGCATTTCGGTCACAACAACCCACAGCAACGCTACAGGCTTGGGGCAGAGTGGCTGGAAAGCTGCCCGGCAGAAAAGGACCTGGGGGTGCTGGTGGACGGCCAGCTTAACATGAGCCAGCAGTGTGCCCAGGTGGCCAAGAGGGCCAACAGCATTCTGGCTTCTACCAGGAATAGCGTGGCCAGCAGGAGCAGGGAAGTGATGGTGCCTCTGTACTGGGCACTGGTGAGGCCCCACCTCGAGTGCTGTGTTCAGTTCTGGGCCCCTCTGTACAAGAGGGACATTGAGGTGCTGGAGCGTGTCCAGAGGAGAGCGACCAGGCTGGTGAGGGGTCTGGAGACCAGGGCATATGAGGAGAGGCTGCGGGAGCTGGGCATGTTTAGCTTGGAGAAGAGGAGGCTGAGGGGAGACCTCATTGCCCTCTACAACTCCCTGAAAGGAGGGTGCAGAGAGGTGGGGGTTGGCCTCTTCTCCCAGGGGAATAATGACAGGACCAGAGGAAATGGCCTGAACTTGCGGCAGGGGAGGTTTAGGTTAGATATTAGGAAGAATGACTTTACTGCAAGAGTGGTCAGGCACTGGAACAGCCTGCCCAGGGAGGTGGTTGAGTCACCATCCCTAGAGGTGTTTAAGAAATGTCTAGATGTGGCACTTCAGGGCATGCGCTAGTGTGGAGATTGTAGGTTGTTTGGTTGGACTCAATGATCTCCAAGGTCTTTTCCAACCATGAAGATTCTGTGATTCTAAGATCAGGAGGGGGATGCCCTCAGCGTAGGAGCTTCCTTGGGGAATGGAGATCCTCTAGGGGCCGGGCAGCAGATCCGGTGAGCCCTTTTGGGTGAGGGGACACTGCAGGGTTCAAACAGACCCAGAAGTTTCTGTGGGTTCCTGGGGCCGGCTTCTGAGCACAGCTGCCAGATGTGCCAACAGAGGTGATGCTCACCTGGATCTCCTACATGCAATCAGGGAAAAAAGGATCAGGGCTGTGATAATGGAGTGGCAGCCTTGGCTGCAGTGTCCCTGAAGTAGCGGGTTCTCAGCTCCCCAGGGGAGCAAGCAAGGAGAGACACAGAGTGCAGACAGCAGGTCTCAGAGGGGAAGACTCTGAAGTAACAACCGAAAGGCCGCAAGAAGGTCTCCCCGGAGCCTTCTCTGCTCCAGACGGAACAGCCCCAACTCTCTCAGCCCGTCCTCACAGCAGAGGGGTTCCATCCCTCCGATCATTTCTGTGGCATTCCTCTGGCCCGTTCTGTGAGGCAGCAGCAGGAATGCAGGGAGCTCTGCCTGGGGACAGACAGACTCGGCTGGGAGCTGAGGCGTCAACAGGAGAGGACAGAACAACCTGGGAAACTGGCAGCTTTGTGGCGGGTGAACGTCTGCTCCAGACTTCATACCAACAAACAAGCAACAGCTAGTCAGGGATGTAAAAGCCAGGGCTAAGAAGGTAGAGTTGAGGCTCCTGAGAGAAAGGAAAAAGGCCGAGAGCAGGAGACGTCTGGAGAGCAGGCTTTGGCCTGCTGGGGGACTGGCTTGGAAGAATCCTGTGGGATACGGCCCTGCGGAGAAGCAGGGTGCGGAGGGCTGCTTGAGGATCTCCTCTTCACGCTCCACAATGGCCCGCCTTGACATTCAGAAAGGACGGCGTGGATGAGAAAGAAGCTGCTGACAAAACCCAAGCCTGAAGAGGAAGCACAGAGGAGGTGGAAGCTGGCTGCCTGCCAGCCTCAGGGGTTTTGTGTTTCCATACCGGAGACAGGCAGTTGTGTGTGCGTGTGCTTGTTTATGTGGGGGGGAACTGAGGGATGAGGAGATCCTGGGGCCGGCTTCTGGATAGAGGATGTAAAACCAGCTCCTGGAGGGATCCCTTTTCTCTGTGTGTCTCTACAGGTCTATATTTCCCACTGACGTAGTCTGCCATACAGGCAGCGCACCGTACCAATACCCTCCCTGGTATTTTGGTGATGGTTGTCACGGTACTTCCTACTTGAGTCGGAAATTCTATTGAACTAGTACCTCCTTTAATTGTCTATCGTGGCCTGCAACTCCTCAGGTTATCTTGTGAGAGACAGCACCACCAGGGTGAGCCATCAGCATAGAAACATTGACAGCTGAGCAAATGGATCTTCATTCCAGGGCAATGGAGCTTCACTTCAGGGGAACCGTGAGAAACTCTGGGCTATGGCCAAGAGAAACCTCCAGAAGTTTACAAGGAGAAGTGTCCGGTCCTGCACTGAGGGGGAGGAAGGTGCATCAGAGCCCGCTGGGACCTAACGTGCTGAGCAGTGGTCCTGAGGAGAAGGTGCTGGGAACTGGAGTGGCCCCCCCAAAGAAAAGTGTCCCCCTGCGTGCAGCTCCCCATTTTGGAGGAGTGGGGAGGAACTGGAGAGTGCCCAGAGGAGGTCTGCCCAGGTGTGGTTCAGCGTATAGTGCACATGCGCTGCGTGGGGAGGCTGAGGAATGTGGGCTTCTTTGCCCCTTTGGCCCCATGGTGGAGAGGCTCTGGGCAGGACAGGGGTTGCTCGAAGGACGGTTTCAGAGATGATGGGGCTTTTCTTCTTCGTGGGAGACCGCATGAGAAAGAAAGAATGCCAGAACTTGTAGCTTGGGAGGTTTAAACAGGAAACGGGAGAAAGAAACGTCACTCCAAGGGCAGTGCTGTGGAAAAGGCGGCCATCCAGAAAGAATGTGGATCAGCCCGTGGCTTTGTGTCTAAAGACATATCCCCGAAGGATGGCGAGACTTCAGAAAGCTTAGTGAGTTGCTCAGGCGAGAGCAAGGTGGAGAAGCAGGGGAGATGTCTGCAGCCTGCAGGGAACATGCCCAGGTGTGGAACACAATAGGACAGCCTGCGGTGGTTTCAACAGTGTGGGGCTGTTGAAATGTGAAAAGCCCCCAAGAGATCCAAGGTCTTAATCTCCGTGTCCGTGACTGTTACCTCTGCCACTGATGCCTATAAGGAGTACAAGAGCCTGATGGCCTCCTCGTCCCCACCTGGGAGCCTGGGAGGTGTCCTGCTGTCATTCTGCACGTGTCATTGCACCTCCCTTCCCACATCATCCGCATGGAAGAGCAACTTGGAAGACATCATCCTGATTATGGAACAGGTCATCCTGAGTGCCATTATGTGGCACATGAAGAACAACCAGGCGATCAGGCACAGTCAGCATGGGTTCATGAAAGGCAGGTCGTGCTTGACAATCCTGATCCCCTTCTAAAACAAGGTGACCCGCTGAGTGGATGAGGGAAAGGCTGTGGATGTTGTTTACCTGGAGTTTAGTAAAGCTTCTTGACACAGTTTCCCACAGCGTTCTCCTGGAGAAATTGGCTGCCCATGGCTTGGATGGGCGTACGCTTCGCTGGGTGAAAAACTGCTGGGACAGCCGGGCCCAATGAGTGGTGGTGAATGGAGCTCAATCCAGTGGGCGGCCGGTCACAAGTGGTGTTCCCCAGGGCTCAGTACGGGGGCCGATTCTGTTTAAAATCTTTATCAATGATCTGGACGATGGGATCGATTGCACCCTCAGTATGACACCAAGTTGGGTGTGAGTGTCGACCTGCCCAAGGGTAGGAAGGCAGGAGAAGAGGAAACGGCATCAAGTTGCACCAGGGGACGTTTAGATTGGACGTCAGGAAAATTTTTTACACTGAAAGGGTTATTAAGCATTGGAACAGGCTGCCCAGGGAAGTGGTGGAATCACCATCCCTGGAGGTATTTAAAATTAGACGGGTAGACGTAGTGCTTAGCGACATGGTTTAGTGATGGTTTTTGTCAGTGTTAGGTGGATGGTTGGACTGGATGATGTGAAAGGTCCCTTCTAACCTAAGCAATTCTATGATTCTGTGACCCCCCAGTTTCTCTAGGAGGCGGTCTGGGCTACCTTCTTCCTCCAGTACCCAACTTGCAGACGTTCTGGTCTCTCTAGCGTCCAGTCCAGACTTAGGCCCTCAAAAATGACTTGCTCGCAGGTGTGTTTTACTCTCTGGTTTCTCTTGTTTGGTGTTTGCTTGTGATTAAACCACTACCATACACACCAATCTTAAGTGCACACCCGCCAGTCTCACCAGTTGCTGGTCCCCCAAAGTACAAAAGAACTTAGGGCTTGTGGTTCCCACTCCGGTTGCTGGCACTTGAACCTCCATCTGTGCATAGAGCAGAGATCTCCCTTGCCCCACAAAGCTCTTGGAAAGGGAGGTATTAAGAAAACAGGGCAGGCTGCGGTGATCCGTTGCAGGGCACAGCCAGGGAAGTGTCCTGACCAGCCATCTGGTTACACATGACCATCTCCTTTCAGCCCTTTTCTCTCTATTTTCCCATGGTCGTTCGTCTACAAACCTTTGATCCTTTCCTAGACATCCCATGGCAAGTCTTGCACAGTCCCCAAATGCACTTTCTGGCGTCCCAACATGAGTCTCAGACCCCGAAAGAAAAAAAACCCTCTTCCGTTGGCAAGGTCACCGTGCAAGGCTCTCCCATTGGCTCACTTAACTAACTGAATTGATGCAACTATGCCAGGACTTTCTTGGAAGGATTTTTTTTCCTTTTGGGTTTTGAATTGTTCCTCTGAAAACATGGCAACTTCTGTCCTAGAAATGGCAATCCTTTCTTTTTTATCTAAGGGTTGGAGACTAGGTCAGGTGAAAATCCCTATATGGTGTATGTAGGTGTTTGCAGCCTTGTGCAGGAGGAGTTGGGCATATTAGAATCCAAGCATCATAGAATGGTTCAGGTTGGAAGGGACCTAAAAGATCATCTAGTCCAACCCCCTGCCGTGAGGAGGGACGTCTTTCACTAGTTCAGGTTGCTCCAAGCTCCTGACCTTGGACACGTCCAGGGATGGGGCATCCACAACTGCTCTGGGCAACCTGTTCCAAGGTCTCACCACGCTCATCATAAAGCATTTCTTCCTTATGGCCAACCTAAATATAACCTCTTCCAGTGTAAAGCCATTGCCCCTTGTTCTGCTATTAAAGGCCCTCGTAAAAAGTCTCACTCCATCTTTCTTGGCCTATGACCACTGCGATTTCATCTGCAAACACTGTGGAGAGAGCCCAGAGATCTCCCAAGACAGGGTTTGGAGGCCTCAAGCACTTGACCAGTATCTAGAGGCTGAGAGCCCTGGGCTCAGTGGTTTGGAGACTGGGGACGGTATAGGAGGAGCCTGAGCGTGCTGGAAGGGTGCTTTCAGAGCTGGTGGAGCTTTTCTTCCTAGTGGAAAACAGCCTGAGAAAGAAAGAACTCCCCAACATGCAGGTGGGGAGGTGCAGCCTGGCCACGAGGAGAAAGAAACGTCACTCCAAGGGCAGTGCTGTGGTGCAACACGCCACCCAGAAGGAGTCTGGATCAGCCCAAGGCTTTGTGTTTCAAGGAAGAGCCAGGGAGGATGGAGAGATCTCAGCAAAGGAAGGTGACAGCAAGATGGGGCAGCCGGGTGGATGACTGCAGCCTGCAGGGAAAGAGGCAGAGGTGATGGGACACCGTAGGACAGCCTGTGGTGGAGAAGATAGAGGGATGTGGCAAAGCTGGAAGTCCCCTAACAGAGCCAGCCTCTTCATGTCTTGGGCTACGGCTGTTGTCTCTGCCACTGATGCCTCTGAGACAACCAGTCCTTCCAGCACTGGGGTCTCGTTGCCTCCTTGTCCATACTCAGGAGCCTGGGAGGTGTCGTACCATAGTCCTGCCCTTGGCATTGCACATCTCCACATCCCACTGTCCCAGGAAGAGCCCTGAGGAAGGAGTGAGGGAGAGGATCTCCCTTCCTGGGGGCTGGGGGTCAGGCCTTGGCCCTTTGGGCGATGGAGTCAGGGCTTGGCCCTTTGCATTAATGAAACACATCCACGTTTACCCAGCATCAGAGTCACCTTCAACTTGCTTTTCCCGACCTGCCATCGCTGCCTCCAGTTTTCTGCTGTAACCAGACCCTGGGGGCAATTCCTCAGTGGTGTCCCTCAGTGGGACCCATCAACACCACAAGAAACTTTGGAGTTTGAACCGGACTTTGACTCCTTGAGAGGTTCCTTCAACTTCCTCGCAGCGTCGGAGGTTCACGGACTGGGCCTCGAACCCACCAGAGGGGTCATTAAAACTCCTTGGGCTGGTCCTCTGCGTCTGAGCTGGGCTGGGCTCCTGGGATGGAGGGAGCTCACGGCAAGCGGGCAGCGCTGCAGAGAGACAGCTCTGCCCGGGAGCAGCTCCTCTGCCAAGCGCAGCAGGGCTGAGGGCACTGCCAGGGTGTCTCAGGGAGATGAGCAAGGCAGAGAGAGAGCTTGAAGGTGTCAGGATTGGGAGGACGACTGAGAGCTCACTGGAGGAGAAATCTTTGCAGCCCTTGACAGGGTAAGTCTGCGGGTGCAGGGCACTGCAGGCGGAGTTGCTGGAGGCATCTCCTAAAGCTGGCACAGCCACAGCTTACGGGATCTGTACATGTGGGAGCTCTTGTCAGGCACTTTGAATAGCTGTGAAGGTGGGTGTGCAGCCAGGGGTGCCCAGGGCTGTCCTTCAGAGCAGGCTCCCTGCACCCCAGGGGTCTGTGTGCCGGGGCAGGGACTCCGCCACCTGCCAGGGTCAGCTCTCAGCCTGCCTGGGAAGCCCACCACATCACTGTGGGGAGAAGTTCTGCATGGAAGGAGCATCCCCCGGCGGGGCAAGGTCCTGCTGCTGAGAGGGTTCTGCGTGGCTGAGGGCTGCTCACAGCTGCAGATCACTGCAGGACATTCCCTGGAGACTTCCAGAAGCACAGCAAGGAGGGGGCCAATGGTGATGATTTTTGGTCTGGTGTCTTCTAACATCTCATTGGATTCTTTTCCAGCCTAAAGGTTTCAGCAAATCCAGCACCTCATGCTAAGTAGAGCTAAGCAAGCAGCACAAATCACACCGAATGATAATCCTAAATCATTTATTCTACTTAAAACGTATGTATTTATGCTGAACAATTAATATCCCGCAAGGAGAAGGAAGGAGCACAGGGTCTCCCCGCCCTGCTCAGCCCTGGGCAGCCCCAGCATGACGTCAGAGGTGACACCACTGTGAGGTCACAGCTGGCTGCCTGCACAGCGCTGTGGCGTGTGGGGCAGGAGCCCACAGTTGCCCTGTGGCTGCGGCCCTGGACAGGCTCCTGCTGGCTGCGGCGAGAGGCTGCTGCTGGAGCTGGTTTTGGGGACAGGACACGCCCTGGTCTCTCTGTGGAGACATCTGCTGAGCATGTGCCTCTTGGCCGCGTACGTACGACATGTTTCTGCTGCGGATGGGGGGTAGAACGGGGGTGTCTGAGGGCCGGTGCCAGCAAAGGGCAGAGCAGAGGGTGCTCCCCAGCCAGCAGCCCGGGGCTCCCAGTGGGGCGCCTCAGCTTGGGCGCTGCTCGTGCTGTGGCCATTCTCAGGGGAGCCAAGAGCAAAGCCCCTCGGCAGCCATTTGCTGCAGCCCCAAGCTTTGGCTGCGGCAGGACAAACTGCCCCGTAGCCAGACGCTCGGGTGCAGAGCCAAGCCTCCGCAGGGCAAGGGTTTTCCCCAGTTCAGGCAAGAGACCACGCCGGTCTGTGGAGGCCTCTGGGAGGAAAGGCGGACAAGGCTCCTGCGCTTCCCAGCTCTGCGGGAAAACACTTGCCCTAAGAGGGATGTGTGTGATGGCAAGGGAGAACAGGCCTGCTTCCTCAGCCAGAGGGAGAGCAAGGTCCGCACCAGAAAGACTGCTGGAAAGCACTCTTCGTGTGCTCGACGTCTTTGCTTCCTGGGATGATCTTCCTGGAGACCTTCCTTTGGGGAAGAGCTGCCGGCAGCGTTGAACGATGTGGACAGAAATCGTGTTCCTGCTGGACGCTGCTCTGTCAGTTCTCTGTCAGCAGCAGGCTTCCAAAACGGTGTCTGTTTGGCCTGAAAAGGGAAATCCGCCTGTGAAGGGGTTTGTCCAAGGCTTGGATCATGACAGCACCAGGACTCCCTCTTTTTCAGGCAAAAGATGGCCCTGCAGAAGAAGGCGTTCTTGCAAGTCTTCTTGTTGCTCCCCCTGGCTCTTGGTGAGTTTTCATGAGCAACCATCTGAGAGCGACAGCCTGGCTGGGCTGGACGCCACCTTTCCTTTTGGGCCAGTATGTGCGGAAACTCCCGTGGCCCAAGTGCTTCCCAAGCAAGTCCTTGAGTGGGACTGCCTTCTGGGCTCCCAGTAAGACTGGTAGCCTCCCAGTCACACTGCTGCCCTGCCTACCGGACCACAGGGCTCACTTAGTCGGCACCTCTGCGAGAGACGGGGGTAGCTCTTTGCAAGCCTGACCTGGGGATTCCCAGAGGGCAGGGGCCATGCAGGGGGACCGATGGAGAGGTACCTCTCCTCGCCCAGCAGCCTGGTCTCGGTGCTCACTGGGGCAGTGAGGGGAAATGGGGAATAGCTCTGGGGCACCGAGCACACCTGAAGATCACGGCTGCGCAGTCCGCTCAAGCCCGGGCTGATGGCCCCCGGTCAGAGGTGTGTCCTCTCCCTGCACCCCACGTCCCCCCGCCTCCTCAGCTCACCTGCTGCCCCAGCCCCAAGGCAACAGGGACAGACAACGCCACTGCAGGCATCGCCAGCACCCCCGGTAAAATAACTGTCTCTTGCTGATGTGAATTGCAGCTGATGTTCACTGCGGGACCTCGCTGACAGGCCTGAAGCCCCTGAGGTAAGCGATGTTTCCTGAGCTGGAATTGGGTCTGTGCAGAAGGGTCAGACGACCTCGTGTCCCTGCACCCATTTGCCTGAGAGCCGGGGCTCCCGCACGGCCCTTCCTGCCTTTGCCTCTTGCGCCAGCTGGTGCGGAAGGGAAGCGCTGGCAAAGCAGGGAACGCACGCGTGTCTCTCCTCCTTGCTGAGCTCAGAGGCTCCCAGTGGGGTGGGCAGCTCTCTGACAACATCTGCTTTCCTGGTTCCTGCAGGAACTGCCCGGTTTTAATGGCGCAGCAAACTCAAAAGATGCAGCTAATGCTGGAGGAGGTGGCTCGGCTGAGGGCAGAGATCAGCAGCGTGAAGCAGGTGCTGCGGCGTGTTGGGGAAGGAGGCTTGGCTGGGCAGAAGCCCTTGGGGCTGTGGGTGTGTGGGACTGCTGACTGCAGTCAGCCAGCCTTTGCCCCAGGGGCCTCCTGGGCTGCACAGGCCCTTCTCCGGCCCCACTTTCACCGGCCGCTTCAGGCAGCGCAGGACTCCCTTGGCACGCCAGCACCTCTGGCTGCTCTGGCTGGGCTCCTCAGGCAGGGGTGGGACCCAGGCACGCTCACGGGGGGCCAGCCATCGCTGGCAGGGCTTGAGTCCACCTTCCACCTGCCCTGGAGAGTGTGGAGGATGGGGACGAGGGTGTGGGGACCCTCATCAACCCACCTCGGGGCCGTGGCCATGGCTGTGGACACAGACACTGTTCCTCAGTCCTGCAGCTCCGTGGAGAGGGTTTGCCTTGCCTTTCTGACAGTGGCCCTTTGCCGCTCCGGGCGCTAGTAGCCACGCTGAACGTTGATGTGCTCCTTTTCTCTGTTTGTTTATGGCGTTCCCAGGAAGTCGAGGAAATGAAGCAGGCAGCATCTGAGAGGGCTTTGGAAGCCTACGTGGAGATGTCTGACTGGGCCCTGCAAAGCTCTGGTATGGACACAAGCAGCCCCGTCTCCTTGCCCTGCGCTTGTCTGCAGCCCTCCCCAAAGGCGCCTGCGCTCCAGGCGCTGCTCTCCAAAGTGGGGGAGCTGAAATGCTTGGGGGGTCCCAGGGCAAGGCTGTGGCAGAGCAGCTCTCTCAGACTCCCTCCCAACCCTGCCCTCGGCATCCTCACGCTGCCTCTGGCGCTGCCCCCGCACGTGTTCCTGTGCGGACGGAGGGGCTCTCTTCCTCTCCTCAGCATTGGAAAAGGAGATGGCCGGGCCGTCCTTGGCTGCCCACGCAGCAAGCCCTCAGCTTGGGTCTGCTGCCATTCACATGGGCACCGTCTGTCTCCCAGAACCCTCAGACCTTCTCCTGCTGGCGCTGGGAGTGCAGCAGTCACCAGGCACGTGGCCGCTGTCATTCCCCTGCGCGGCTGGGCAGCTGGGCAGCCCACCAGCCTGGGACGAGGACAGGACTGACAGAGGCGCAGCTGGCCGGCGGTGTCAGAAATAGTGTCTGAGCACCAAGCCCTCCTCGTCTGTGGCCTCTTGCAGTCGTCTGCTTTCCCTTCCCTGCAGGTGCCAGCATTGACCTGCAGAGAACTTCGGAGACCTACACCTGCAAAAACGACTGGTTCTGGAGGTTTATTGAGTTCTTTTGCACTCCCCGCAGTCCCGATCGCATTTTGCAGGTATTGTAGCAGAAATCGAGAGGGAATTCTTTCCTTTCTTCCTGTGAAGTTGGAGACTGACCTCAGGGCTCTCCCTTCGGTCCAGTGTTGCGCCGTCTTGGGGGTGGGAGGCGAGAGGTGGGGGGTGCCCTGCAGAGCCCCTGGGCAGGGATGTGTTTCTGCAAGGCCCTGACTAGAATGGTTTCGTAACCGCTGTTCTCCTCTGCTCCATAATACTGACAGCCCTGGCAAAGGTCGGTCAGGGAAGGAGGCCTCCTGCTTCTGTCCACTTCCTCACACACACCTCATTTTCAAGCTGAAATAGACCCCACAGACACACCGGTGCCTACGCTTCAAGCTACGTGGGCAGTTGTCTTGGCCCCAACACTCTCTCACGCTTCATTGCTCTGGCTTTCTGGTTGCAGCCGGATGTTTCCCCAGGAAACTGCTGGCCTTTCCCAGGGCATCAGGGCCAGGTGGTCATCAGGTTGCCAGCGCGAGTCCACCTGACTGCCATCACTGTGCAGCACATCTCCAAAGAAGTCTCTCCATCTGGGACCGTCACCAGCGCCCCCAGGGACATCGCTGTCTTTGTAAGTCTCTGCTGGGTGCTTCTGGTGCGGATCTGGTCCCGGGGGAAAGCCATGACAGGGTCTTCCTTGCTTTTGTGCCTCCTCTGAGGTTGGAGTCCCGGTCTCCTGAGCACTGCAGGGCCCTGGTGAGGCTCTAGGAGTCTCCTCCTAAGGGCTCTAGAGGTCTCCTCCCTCTTAAGACTTGTTCTGGCCAAGCAGCTCAGGGTTCTTGACTAAAACTCAAGCGGAGCCTGAGCTCCACCGTAACCAGTGCTAGACTAGGGCTAGAGCCCCAGGGGAGGGTGGGTAGGTAACAGGGCTGACCCAGCACCTACGTTCCCTCTTTGTCGGGACGAGTCTGAGCTGCTCTCCTTGTGCTTTGCCCCACAGGGAGTGGATGTGGACGGAGAAGAGGAAACTCTCCTGGTGACCTTCATGTACGATGTGGCAAAAGAGGCCATTCAGACCTTCCCTCTGAAGGTGCGATGCACGCACGGTGTTGGGGGAAGATGCCAGGGAGCAAAGCAGGTTTGCCTGCAGGGCCATGGCAGGAGGAGCGTGAATGCTTTCTCCCTGGGCAGAGGGGGCCTGGGTCACCGCCAGGAGAGAGCTGGTGGGGTTGGGAGGGCTGAGTGGCACGCGGTGGTGCTAGCAAAAGGACAGTGAGGGCAAGGTCAGGCCCGTGGGAGCATGAGTCCCAAGAGATCCCTGGCTGCCTTCAGCAGAGCCCGCTGCACACGCAGCCACTGCACCCGAGCAACGTCTTTGTGCCATGGAGAAACCGAGACGCCCGCTGGAGAAAGCCGTCGGGCAGCACCCTGGCTCCATCCCGTGGCCTGCTGGCAGGCTGGACGGTGTCCTCTCCTCCCAGCATAGCATGCCCCTTCTCTCCCGCTGCTCTCACGCCTGCCCGCAGGAAAGCGGGCAGAGCAGACAGCGGGAGCTCGGGGGGGGGTGTCACACCAGCTGCCCCACGCAAAGGAGCACCTCCCCGGCCTCTCTGCCGGCACAGAGCGAGGCGCAGAGGGAAGGGGCAGAGGGGAGGGAGGCTGAGCCCCAGCCGGGCCCATGCAGAGGGTGCCAGGTGCCTTCCCCCTCCCCGTGTCCCCAGCCTCCCCAGCACCCCGCTACCAGAGCCAGCCTCAGGTTTCCACAGCCGCTCCCACCCACTGTCAGGAGCTTGTTCCTGAGCAGGAGCAGGGCTGGTGGGGGGAGATACCTTGACTGCATTGTGGCTCTTAACACCTCCGATTCCTCTTCCCTCTTTTCCTCGCAGAACGCCCCGCATCCCAGAGCCTTCTCCTATCTCAAACTCCTTGTGAAGAGCAACTGGGGAAAACCAAAGTACACATGCATTTACCGAGTGCAGGTTCATGGGAAGATGGCAAAACCAAACAGCCTCAACTGAAACCAGAGACAGAAAAAGGACAAACATAAAAAAGAAGAAAAAGAATAATGTTGCTGCGACTCAGATTGGTGTAGAAGATTTGTCTCCTAAGTTGGGTGCACAATAAGGTCCATTGCAGGGAGGGCAGTCGTGGGAAAGCAACAGAAGATCGGCGAGGAGGATTGTTAATACGCTCAAGTGACTCACAGCTGGGTGCTGGAAAACACATATATCACACTAATTGTTATTCAGTCTCGGACGCTTGCAAGAAAAACACTTGCACTTCGATAACATAAACCTGTGATGGACTCAGGGACACCTTATCCAGCCACTTGAGAATCCTGGCCTGGTGCTGAAGAAGATCAAAGCACAGTGGGAAAACGATGCCTGTTTGAACCCTTTAAATGCCAGGCAGAACAGGGAGTCCGTGCGTGCTCTTGCTCACAAGGACTCTCTCGCTGCCAAGGGCTCTTGCTAACAAGGACTCTCTCTCACTCCATGGTGCCCGCAGTCCCTGCTTCCGTGCCTCTGCCCGGGTGTTGCTTCGGAGATTCCCTGGTCTGTGAGGTATCGAGAAGAAACTTGTTCTTTGCCTTTCATCCGTGGTTTTGTGGTTGTTCCTGCGTCCTGCCCGCATCGGCTCACACAGCGGGCTTACAACCAGGGACTGAGTCTGGTAAATAGGTAAACGTAGCTCCTTGTGAAGAACAAACAGCGAAGAATACCACATCCCCGAAGAGACTGGAGGGACCGATAACAAGCTCGCAAAATAAATGGGGGAGTTGCAAAAGCTGCTGCATTTATCTTCCCCAGTCCACACAAAGAGATTCCTCTATTATCAGCTCAAACCAGCCACCGTACACCACTAGGAACCACCCAAGACCTACCATGAAGCCCCTAACAGAGTTAATGTGCATGTGCCAAGGGGATGTGAATGTGGAGATGAGTTCTGGAAATGTAATGAACGTGGCAATGAGTGCTGAGACATGTAACGACCACGCATATTCTGTATGGATGTAAGTCTCTGTGAATCTCACATTCAGTGGACATGTCAGGTGGAGAGATCCCCCACGTCCCCGGTGCTGAATAAAAGAATGCCTGCTTCTTAAGACTACATCGGTGTTAAGAAGTTCATTCCCGATTTCGGTGACAGTTTCTGGCGACCCAGATGGGACTCTGCCTCTGAATCTCGACAGATCCTTGGAATTGCAGGGCCTCCATCCGGCACCGAGGGATTCTCAGGGAGAACCTCCGATCCCCGGACCAAAGAGCTCCGAGCAAGGCCCCTGGAAAGGTGAAGGCATTCTTTTCTTTAAGGGATATTAAGGGTTGCCTGTCCATAAGGCGAGGCATAAGCCTCGCAGGGTTGGGCTGTAAAGGTACCTAAGGGAAGGAGTTGGTCTCACTGGATGAAAGCCTGTGAGAAACGCGGCTGATAAGCGTAAAGGTATTGTCCTCAACACCAGGCGGGGAAGGGCCGCACCAAGAGCAAAGGTCTGGTATAAAAGGTTCAGGCCCTAAGGTTTTGTTATTTTGTCTTGTGTAATAAGTGCTATGTTCAGTTGTCATTTTTCTTTGTGTTTTGTGTTGTTCGTTCTACTAGTACTATCCTATAATGGGTAGCAAGCCCTTGGCGGAAGGGGGAATTTTGAAAAAGTCTCCTTTAGGTTGTATACTCCTTTAGGTTGTATACTGAAGCGTTGGAAACAAATAGGAGGGGACCCGCTCACGAGAAAGCAGCTGATTGAATATTGTAACAATTGGTGGCCGTTATGTACTTCAGAAGATCAAGAAAAATGGACAAGAAATGGGACTTTAAAATAGAATACAATTTTACAGCTTATGTTATTTTGTAGCAGGGAAAACAAATGGGATGTATGTAGATTTGTTTTTCACTTTAAGAAACCACCCAGAGTGGCAGAAGGATTGTGGGCGATAACCAGATATCAGAGACGGTTATTCGGAATGAGACATGCTACGCCAAAAGCCATTAATTGGTCAAAATCGTATGAGGTTAAACAAGAACCAAATGAATCGCCACCTGCATTTATGGAACGAGTAAAGAATACTGCTAGGAAATACACGAACGTGGACCCCGAGAGGAGGCTGGGCAATTGGCCTCTATTTTTATGGGACAATCTGCCCCGGATGTACACAAGAAACTCCAAAAGTTAGAAGGAGAAGATTCGAGGGACTTGGGAACATTGGTGTAAGTAGCTTGGACCATCTAGAATAACGGAGAAAAGGAGAGGGAGAATCAAAGAGAAGGGAGATTAATTGCCGCATTGACGGGAGTTGCTCCGGGAAGAATGAACGGGGCCCGGGGAAGTAGAGGAGGCTACAGAAGAGTTGGGAAGGAACTCGTTTAGCAGAAGCTCAGTGCGCGATCTGCAAAGAGCGAGGACATTGGAAAAACGCGTGCCCTAGAGTCAGTAACCAAGGCTCGATCCTGCAGCCTGTCAAGGTGATGGCTTTAGGTGATGGTTTAGGGAAGCGTTGCAAAACAGGTAGTAATAAGTCACCTACGTAAACAAATCAATAGCAGGCATGCATCGAGGATTGCTGAAGAGGAAAGTTCATCTGGAGGGCAACTGACGGAGAGGAAGATACGACCACCAGATGAAGTAAACGACCACCAGAACGACTGTGATTCGCGAAATGACTTGCCTCATGATTGTGCAATTGGTTCTGGGAGGGGGCGTGCTTATGTTAATGATTTAGGGAAAACGAATGAATACGTAACAATTTTGTAAATATAAATGGCTCAAAATAAGATCATTGTGGGAGCACTTATGGTGGAAAATCCCCAGTGCGACCGCAGCGCTGCTAATAAAGAATACCTGCTCTACAGGACCATCTGCTGTTGAGTTTATTTCTTTGCTTCAGCTCGTCTCTGTAATCCTGAAAGTTGAAAATATTATAACCATCTGATTTAGGTGAGACCCCCAAAGAGTGACCTTTGGAAGTCTCAAAGAGGGGAACTGTTACACCCAGGGACTGAGCGTCTGGTCAATGGTACTTGACTCCTCCCTGAGGAGGGGTTCAGAAAGCCCGGGGGGTCCTTTCTGAGCCCCGGGACCCAACGGGAAGGTCTCCCTGACGGCTGGTCTGACCCCGGCCCCTGTGCAGTAAATAACCAAGTGTGCCCTTCCAGCGTGTCACAGAGTCATGGAATGTGTTGGGTTGGAAGGGACCCTTAAAGGCCATCTCGTCCAACCCCCGGCAGTGAGCAGGGACGTCTTCAACTAGATCAGGTTGCTCAGAGCCTCATCCAGCCTGGCCTTGGATGTCTCCAGGGATGGGGCCTCCACCCTCTCTCTGGGCAACCTGGGCCGGTGTCTCACCACCCTCAGTGTAAAGAGCTTCTTCCTAATGTCTGATCTAAACCTGCCCTGCTCTAGTTTAAAGCCATTGCCCCTCGTGCTGTGGCTCTGTGCCCTCGCAAACAGCTCCTCCAGCTCTCCTGGAGCCCCTTCAGGGACTGGAAGGGGCTCTAAGGTCTCCCCGGGGCCTTCTCTTCTCCAGGCTGAACCCCCCCAGCTCTCTCAGCCTGTCCCCACAGCAGAGGGGCTCCCGCCCTCGGATCACCTCCGCGGCCTGTCTCGTAAAGCGCTGCCACATTCACCGCTGACTTTGTTAAATCGCTGGTTTATGTTAATAAATATTTCCCCACTTCTCTCCCACAAGTGAAGCCAATGGCTGCGCGCGCCACAAATTGGCCCTTGGTGCCGGGCTCCTGAAATGCCCCTAATGCTGCCACCACTCCCGGAACGCTCCCAGTGGCCACTCCTGTGCTAAAGCGCCACCGCGCAGGGAGCGGGGCGCGGCGGGGAGGAGTTGGTGGGATCGGCGGTGTGTGTTTGGGAGACCCCGCTTTCTGCCCCCAGTGGAGGGCGCGGGGCTGGGGCAGCCGGCAGTGTGGGGCCTGCGAGGCTGCCTGCGCCCGGCCGGTGCCACTTCTGCCGGGACGAGCCCAAATTCGGGGGTCAGCAGCATCAGAAGCTCCGCTGGAGGCAGCGCCTGTGCTGGAGCCATGGTGGGTGCACTCCTGCTCTCACCAAACTAGCTTGTTCTGGCATCTCTCCCCATCTACTCTCCTCAAGGATACAACATCCCAAGACTTCCTTGGATCCAACTAAGCCCAGCAGATGTCTAACCCATCCGCTTACAAAGCGTTTCAAACTTAGCTACATTATTCCAGTAAGGAGGAACCAGATGTTCTTTTCAACTGGGTATCAGTAAGGCCTGAGGGGCTTTCCACCCCAGCCTTTTGTGCTGTTCAAGGCTACTGTATCACCAGCGACGGTATCACCCTGGCAGCAGCCATTGGCACCTGCTGTTCTGTAACCTTCAGCAGTCCCACCACAGAAGGGTCAGCTGAAAGACCGGGTAAGGCAGACAGCTGTGTAATGTCCTCAGTCCCTCCAGCTGCTATACCAACAGCCCACCGATACGCTTTCGGGTCTTTGAAATACCCTCTCTTGAGCAAGTCTACGCCAAGGATGCACGGAGCGTCTGGGCCACTCACAATGGAGCGCTTCCGCCATTTATTCCCAGTTCGGCTCACTTTGGCCGAAGTACAGTCAGTTCTTGAGACCTGTCACACCAGAATCAGCAACAGATTTTGTCCCTTTATGAGTCAATGGCAATAGGGTACACTGTGCACCGCTGTCCACCATGTCTTTATGCTTTTGTGGCTCTAATACACGAGGACATCGAATCCACACAGCCCAATAAACTCGGTTATCCCTCTCCCCCTCCTGGCTGGAGGCAGGGCACCTCTAATGTTGAGGACAACATCTACAGTTAGCAGATGAGTTCCGACCCGGACCAGAGAACTGCTCCCTGGGCACTGGAGCAGCCACCCTCCTGGAAGAATTCTTTCTTCTATCTGTTTTACCTTGCAACTAGTGCCTGTAGGGCCAAGGTAGGTCCTTCATCCCACTTACTCAGGTCCTCTCCATAGGCACCGAGGTAAAACCACAAGGTGTCTCGTAGTGTCTTCTTTTTCTTCCAAGTCGGTCTCGTAGGAGGGCATCTTCTCCTAATGGCTGCGACATGGGTCCATGCAGGGGAAAAGCGGGATGTTTCTTCCATCCTAGACAGTTTCTCAAACAGTGTCTCCTTTTTCTCAATCATCTTCTCAGTTTTATCAGCTTCCCCGCTGCAGAGCTGGCCGGGGGCGGCGGCCAGGGAGTGGGGCTGCCGAGGGCAGCAGGGCAGTGCGCGCTATGATAAGTCTATGGGGCCGGATGGGATTCACCCAAGAGTACTCAGGGAGCTGGCGGGAGAGCTCACCAAGCCTCTCTGCATCATTTATCAACAATCCTGGTCAACAGGGCAGGTACCAGATGCCTGGAGGGTGGCTAATGTGACGCCCATCTACAAGAAGGGTCGGAAGGAGGATCCGGGGAACTACAGGCCTGTCAGCCTGACCTCGGTACCAGGAAAGATCATGGAGAGGATCATCTCGAGTGAGCTCTCACGGCAAGCGCAGGGCAGCCAAGGGATCGGGGCCAGCCAGCATGGCTTTAGGAAAGGGAGGTGCTGCTTAACCAACCTGATCTCTTTCTATGACCATGTCACCCGCCTTCTGGATGCAGGGAAGGCTGTGGACGTTGTCTATCTGGACTTTGGCAAGGCCTTTGACACCGTCCCCCACAGCATTCTCCTGGAGAAGCTGGCGATCCATGGCATAGACGAGTGTACTCTTTGCTGGGTTAAAAACTGTCTGGCTGGCCGTGCCCAGAGAGTTGGGATTAATGGGGTGAAATCCTCTTGGCGGCCGGTCACCAGTGGTGTCCCTCAGGGCTCAGTTTTGGGGCCGGTTTTAATGTCTTTACCAATGATGTGGATGAGGGGATTGAGTGCACCCTCAGTAAGTTTGCAGATGACACCAGACTGGGTGGGGGTGTTGATCTGCTTGAGGGTAGGAAGGCTCTCCAGAGGGACCTGGACAGGCTGGATCGATGGGCCAAGGCCAACTGTATGAGGTTTAATAAGGCCAAGTGCCGGGTCCTGCATTTCGGTCACAACAACCCACAGCAACGCTACAGGCTTGGGGCAGAGTGGCTGGAAAGCTGCCCGGCAGAAAAGGACCTGGGGGTGCTGGTGGACGGCCAGCTTAACATGAGCCAGCAGTGTGCCCAGGTGGCCAAGAGGGCCAACAGCATTCTGGCTTCTACCAGGAATAGCGTGGCCAGCAGGAGCAGGGAAGTGATGGTGCCTCTGTACTGGGCACTGGTGAGGCCCCACCTCGAGTGCTGTGTTCAGTTCTGGGCCCCTCTGTACAAGAGGGACATTGAGGTGCTGGAGCGTGTCCAGAGGAGAGCGACCAGGCTGGTGAGGGGTCTGGAGACCAGGGCATATGAGGAGAGGCTGCGGGAGCTGGGCATGTTTAGCTTGGAGAAGAGGAGGCTGAGGGGAGACCTCATTGCCCTCTACAACTCCCTGAAAGGAGGGTGCAGAGAGGTGGGGGTTGGCCTCTTCTCCCAGGGGAATAATGACAGGACCAGAGGAAATGGCCTGAACTTGCGGCAGGGGAGGTTTAGGTTAGATATTAGGAAGAATGACTTTACTGCAAGAGTGGTCAGGCACTGGAACAGCCTGCCCAGGGAGGTGGTTGAGTCACCATCCCTAGAGGTGTTTAAGAAATGTCTAGATGTGGCACTTCAGGGCATGCGCTAGTGTGGAGATTGTAGGTTGTTTGGTTGGACTCGATGATCTCCAAGGTCTTTTCCAACCATGAAGATTCTGTGATTCTAAGATCAGGAGGGGGATGCCCTCAGCGTAGGAGCTTCCTTGGGGAATGGAGATCCTCTAGGGGCCGGGCAGCAGATCCGGTGAGCCCTTTTGGGTGAGGGGACACTGCAGGGTTCAAACAGACCCAGAAGTTTCTGTGGGTTCCTGGGGCCGGCTTCTGAGCACAGCTGCCAGATGTGCCAACAGAGGTGATGCTCACCTGGATCTCCTACATGCAATCAGGGAAAAAAGGATCAGGGCTGTGATAATGGAGTGGCAGCCTTGGCTGCAGTGTCCCTGAAGTAGCGGGTTCTCAGCTCCCCAGGGGAGCAAGCAAGGAGAGACACAGAGTGCAGACAGCAGGTCTCAGAGGGGAAGACTCTGAAGTAACAACCGAAAGGCCGCAAGAAGGTCTCCCCGGAGCCTTCTCTGCTCCAGACGGAACAGCCCCAACTCTCTCAGCCCATCCTCACAGCAGAGGGGTTCCATCCCTCCGATCATTTCTGTGGCATTCCTCTGGCCCGTTCTGTGAGGCAGCAGCAGGAATGCAGGGAGCTCTGCCTGGGGACAGACAGACTCGGCTGGGAGCTGAGGCGTCAACAGGAGAGGACAGAACAACCTGGGAAACTGGCAGCTTTGTGGCGGGTGAACGTCTGCTCCAGACTTCATACCAACAAACAAGCAACAGCTAGTCAGGGATGTAAAAGCCAGGGCTAAGAAGGTAGAGTTGAGGCTTTGGCCTGCTGGGGGACTGGCTTGGAAGAATCCTGTGGGATACGGCCCTGCGGAGAAGCAGGGTGCGGAGGGCTGCTTGAGGATCTCCTCTTCACGCTCCACAATGGCCCGCCTTGACATTCAGAAAGGACGGCGTGGATGAGAAAGAAGCTGCTGACAAAACCCAAGCCTGAAGAGGAAGCACAGAGGAGGTGGAAGCTGGCTGCCTGCCAGCCTCAGGGGTTTTGTGTTTCCATACCGGAGACAGGCAGTTGTGTGTGCGTGTGCTTGTTTATGTGGGGGGGAACTGAGGGATGAGGAGATCCTGGGGCCGGCTTCTGGATAGAGGATGTAAAACCAGCTCCTGGAGGGATCCCTTTTCTCTGTGTGTCTCTACAGGTCTATATTTCCCACTGACGTAGTCTGCCATACAGGCAGCGCACCGTACCAATACCCTCCCTGGTATTTTGGTGATGGTTGTCACGGTACTTCCTACTTGAGTCGGAAATTCTATTGAACTAGTACCTCCTTTAATTGTCTATCGTGGCCTGCAACTCCTCAGGTTATCTTGTGAGAGACAGCACCACCAGGGTGAGCCATCAGCATAGAAACATTGACAGCTGAGCAAATGGATCTTCATTCCAGGGCAATGGAGCTTCACTTCAGGGGAACCGTGAGAAACTCTGGGATATGGCCAAGAGAAACCTCCAGAAGTTTACAAGGAGAAGTGTCCGGTCCTGCACTGAGGGGGAGGAAGGTGCATCAGAGCCCGCTGGGACCTAACGTGCTGAGCAGTGGTCCTGAGGAGAAGGTGCTGGGAACTGGAGTGGCCCCCCAAAGAAAAGTGTCCCCCTGCGTGCAGCTCCCCATTTTGGAGGAGTGGGGAGGAACTGGAGAGTGCCCAGAGGAGGTCTGCCCAGGTGTGGTTCAGCGTATAGTGCACATGCGCTGCGTGGGGAGGCTGAGGAATGTGGGCTTCTTTGCCCCTTTGGCCCCATGGTGGAGAGGCTCTGGGCAGGACAGGGGTTGCTCGAAGGACGGTTTCAGAGATGATGGGGCTTTTCTTCTTCGTGGGAGACTGCATGAGAAAGAAAGAATGCCAGAACTTGTAGCTTGGGAGGTTTAAACAGGAAACGGGAGAAAGAAACGTCACTCCAAGGGCAGTGCTGTGGAAAAGGCGGCCATCCAGAAAGAATGTGGATCAGCCCGTGGCTTTGTGTCTAAAGACATATCCCCGAAGGATGGCGAGACTTCAGAAAGCTTAGTGAGTTGCTCAGGCGAGAGCAAGGTGGAGAAGCAGGGGAGATGTCTGCAGCCTGCAGGGAACATGCCCAGGTGTGGAACACAATAGGACAGCCTGCGGTGGTTTCAACAGTGTGGGGCTGTTGAAATGTGAAAAGCCCCCAAGAGATCCAAGGTCTTAATCTCCGTGTCTGTGACTGTTACCTCTGCCACTGATGCCTATAAGGAGTACAAGAGCCTGATGGCCTCCTCGTCCCCACCTGGGAGCCTGGGAGGTGTCCTGCTGTCATTCTGCACGTGTCATTGCACCTCCCTTCCCACATCATCCGCATGGAAGAGCAACTTGGAAGACATCATCCTGATTATGGAACAGGTCATCCGGAGTGCCATTATGTGGCACATGAAGAACAACCAGGCGATCAGGCACAGTCAGCATGGGTTCATGAAAGGCAGGTCGTGCTTGACAATCCTGATCCCCTTCTAAAACAAGGTGACCCGCTGAGTGGATGAGGGAAAGGCTGTGGATGTTGTTTACCTGGAGTTTAGTAAAGCTTCTTGACACAGTTTCCCACAGCGTTCTCCTGGAGAAACTGGCTGCCCATGGCTTGGATGGGCGTACGCTTCGCTGGGTGAAAAACTGCTGGGACAGCCGGGCCCAATGAGTGGTGGTGAATGGAGCTCAATCCAGTGGGCGGCCGGTCACAAGTGGTGTTCCCCAGGGCTCAGTACGGGGGCCGATTCTGTTTAAAATCTTTATCAATGATCTGGACGATGGGATCGATTGCACCCTCAGTATGACACCAAGTTGGGTGTGAGTGTCGACCTGCCCAAGGGTAGGAAGGCAGGAGAAGAGGAAACGGCATCAAGTTGCACCAGGGGACGTTTAGATTGGACGTCAGGAAAATTTTTTACACTGAAAGGGTTATTAAGCATTGGAACAGGCTGCCCAGGGAAGTGGTGGAATCACCATCCCTGGAGGTATTTAAAATTAGACGGGTAGACGTAGTGCTTAGCGACATGGTTTAGTGATGGTTTTTGTCAGTGTTAGGTGGATGGTTGGACTGGATGATGTGAAAGGTCCCTTCTAACCTAAGCAATTCTATGATTCTGTGACCCCCCAGTTTCTCTAGGAGGCGGTCTGGGCTACCTTCTTCCTCCAGTACCCAACTTGCAGACGTTCTGGTCTCTCTAGCGTCCAGTCCAGACTTAGGCCCTCAAAAATGACTTGCTCGCAGGTGTGTTTTACTCTCTGGTTTCTCTTGTTTGGTGTTTGCTTGTGATTAAACCACTACCATACACACCAATCTTAAGTGCACACCCGCCAGTCTCACCAGTTGCTGGTCCCCCAAAGTACAAAAGAACTTAGGGCTTGTGGTTCCCACTCCGGTTGCTGGCACTTGAACCTCCATCTGTGCACAGAGCAGAGATCTCCCTTGCCCCACAAAGCTCTTGGAAAGGGAGGTATTAAGAAAACAGGGCAGGCTGCGGTGATCCGTTGCAGGGCACAGCCAGGGAAGTGTCCTGACCAGCCATCTGGTTACACATGACCATCTCCTTTCAGCCCTTTTCTCTCTATTTTCCCATGGTCGTTCGTCTACAAACCTTTGATCCTTTCCTAGACATCCCATGGCAAGTCTTGCACAGTCCCCAAATGCACTTTCTGGCGTCCCAACATGAGTCTCAGACCCCGAAAGAAAAAAAACCCTCTTCCGTTGGCAAGGTCACCGTGCAAGGCTCTCCCATTGGCTCACTTAACTAACTGAATTGATGCAACTATGCCAGGACTTTCTTGGAAGGATTTTTTTTCCTTTTGGGTTTTGAATTGTTCCTCTGAAAACATGGCAACTTCTGTCCTAGAAATGGCAATCCTTTCTTTTTTATCTAAGGGTTGGAGACTAGGTCAGGTGAAAATCCCTATATGGTGTATGTAGGTGTTTGCAGCCTTGTGCAGGAGGAGTTGGGCATATTAGAATCCAAGCATCATAGAATGGTTCAGGTTGGAAGGGACCTAAAAGATCATCTAGTCCAACCCCCTGCCGTGAGGAGGGACGTCTTTCACTAGTTCAGGTTGCTCCAAGCTCCTGACCTTGGACACGTCCAGGGATGGGGCATCCACAACTGCTCTGGGCAACCTGTTCCAAGGTCTCACCACGCTCATCATAAAGCATTTCTTCCTTATGGCCAACCTAAATATAACCTCTTCCAGTGTAAAGCCATTGCCCCTTGTTCTGCTATTAAAGGCCCTGGTAAAAAGTCTCACTCCATCTTTCTTGGCCTATGACCACTGCGATTTCATCTGCAAACACTGTGGAAAGAGCCCAGAGATCTCCCAAGACAGGGTTTGGAGGCCTCAAGCACTTGACCAGTATCTAGAGGCTGAGAGCCCTGGGCTCAGTGGTTTGGAGACTGGGGACGGTATAGGAGGAGCCTGAGCGTGCTGGAAGGGTGCTTTCAGAGCTGGTGGAGCTTTTCTTCCTAGTGGAAAACAGCCTGAGAAAGAAAGAACTCCCCAACATGCAGGTGGGGAGGTGCAGCCTGGCCACGAGGAGAAAGAAACGTCACTCCAAGGGCAGTGCTGTGGTGCAACACGCCACCCAGAAGGAGTCTGGATCAGCCCAAGGCTTTGTGTTTCAAGGAAGAGCCAGGGAGGATGGAGAGATCTCAGCAAAGGAAGGTGACAGCAAGATGGGGCAGCCGGGTGGATGACTGCAGCCTGCAGGGAAAGAGGCAGAGGTGATGGGACACCGTAGGACAGCCTGTGGTGGAGAAGATAGAGGGATGTGGCAAAGCTGGAAGTCCCCTAACAGAGCCAGCCTCTTCATGTCTTGGGCTACGGCTGTTGTCTCTGCCACTGATGCCTCTGAGACAACCAGTCCTTCCAGCACTGGGGTCTCGTTGCCTCCTTGTCCATACTCAGGAGCCTGGGAGGTGTCGTACCATAGTCCTGCCCTTGGCATTGCACATCTCCACATCCCACTGTCCCAGGAAGAGCCCTGAGGAAGGAGTGAGGGAGAGGATCTCCCTTCCTGGGGGCTGGGGGTCAGGCCTTGGCCCTTTGGGCGATGGAGTCAGGGCTTGGCCCTTTGCATTAATGAAACACATCCACGTTTACCCAGCATCAGAGTCACCTTCAACTTGCTTTTCCCGACCTGCCATCGCTGCCTCCAGTTTTCTGCTGTAACCAGACCCTGGGGGCAATTCCTCAGTGGTGTCCCTCAGTGGGACCCATCAACACCACAAGAAACTTTGGAGTTTGAACCGGACTTTGACTCCTTGAGAGGTTCCTTCAACTTCCTCGCAGCGTCGGAGGTTCACGGACTGGGCCTCGAACCCACCAGAGGGGTCATTAAAACTCCTTGGGCTGGTCCTCTGCGTCTGAGCTGGGCTGGGCTCCTGGGATGGAGGGAGCTCACGGCAAGCGGGCAGCGCTGCAGAGAGACAGCTCTGCCCGGGAGCAGCTCCTCTGCCAAGCGCAGCAGGGCTGAGGGCACTGCCAGGGTGTCTCAGGGAGATGAGCAAGGCAGAGAGAGAGCTTGAAGGTGTCAGGATTGGGAGGACGACTGAGAGCTCACTGGAGGAGAAATCTTTGCAGCCCTTGACAGGGTAAGTCTGCGGGTGCAGGGCACTGCAGGCGGAGTTGCTGGAGGCATCTCCTAAAGCTGGCACAGCCACAGCTTACGGGATCTGTACATGTGGGAGCTCTTGTCAGGCACTTTGAATAGCTGTGAAGGTGGGTGTGCAGCCAGGGGTGCCCAGGGCTGTCCTTCAGAGCAGGCTCCCTGCACCCCAGGGGTCTGTGTGCCGGGGCAGGGACTCCGCCACCTGCCAGGGTCAGCTCTCAGCCTGCCTGGGAAGCCCACCACATCACTGTGGGGAGAAGTTCTGCATGGAAGGAGCATCCCCCGGCGGGGCAAGGTCCTGCTGCTGAGAGGGTTCTGCGTGGCTGAGGGCTGCTCACAGCTGCAGATCACTGCAGGACATTCCCTGGAGACTTCCAGAAGCACAGCAAGGAGGGGGCCAATGGTGATGATTTTTGGTCTGGTGTCTTCTAACATCTCATTGGATTCTTTTCCAGCCTAAAGGTTTCAGCAAATCCAGCACCTCATGCTAAGTAGAGCTAAGCAAGCAGCACAAATCACACCGAATGATAATCCTAAATCATTTATTCTACTTAAAACGTATGTATTTATGCTGAACAATTAATATCCCGCAAGGAGAAGGAAGGAGCACAGGGTCTCCCCGCCCTGCTCAGCCCTGGGCAGCCCCAGCATGACGTCAGAGGTGACACCACTGTGAGGTCACAGCTGGCTGCCTGCACAGCGCTGTGGCGTGTGGGGCAGGAGCCCACAGTTGCCCTGTGGCTGCGGCCCTGGACAGGCTCCTGCTGGCTGCGGCGAGAGGCTGCTGCTGGAGCTGGTTTTGGGGACAGGACACGCCCTGGTCTCTCTGTGGAGACATCTGCTGAGCATGTGCCTCTTGGCCGCGTACGTACGACATGTTTCTGCTGCGGATGGGGGGTAGAACGGGGGTGTCTGAGGGCCGGTGCCAGCAAAGGGCAGAGCAGAGGGTGCTCCCCAGCCAGCAGCCCGGGGCTCCCAGTGGGGCGCCTCAGCTTGGGCGCTGCTCGTGCTGTGGCCATTCTCAGGGGAGCCAAGAGCAAAGCCCCTCGGCAGCCATTTGCTGCAGCCCCAAGCTTTGGCTGCGGCAGGACAAACTGCCCCGTAGCCAGACGCTCGGGTGCAGAGCCAAGCCTCCGCAGGGCAAGGGTTTTCCCCAGTTCAGGCAAGAGACCACGCCGGTCTGTGGAGGCCTCTGGGAGGAAAGGCGGACAAGGCTCCTGCGCTTCCCAGCTCTGCGGGAAAACACTTGCCCTAAGAGGGATGTGTGTGATGGCAAGGGAGAACAGGCCTGCTTCCTCAGCCAGAGGGAGAGCAAGGTCCGCACCAGAAAGACTGCTGGAAAGCACTCTTCGTGTGCTCGACGTCTTTGCTTCCTGGGATGATCTTCCTGGAGACCTTCCTTTGGGGAAGAGCTGCCGGCAGCGTTGAACGATGTGGACAGAAATCGTGTTCCTGCTGGACGCTGCTCTGTCAGTTCTCTGTCAGCAGCAGGCTTCCAAAACGGTGTCTGTTTGGCCTGAAAAGGGAAATCCGCCTGTGAAGGGGTTTGTCCAAGGCTTGGATCATGACAGCACCAGGACTCCCTCTTTTTCAGGCAAAAGATGGCCCTGCAGAAGAAGGCGTTCTTGCAAGTCTTCTTGTTGCTCCCCCTGGCTCTTGGTGAGTTTTCATGAGCAACCATCTGAGAGCGACAGCCTGGCTGGGCTGGACGCCACCTTTCCTTTTGGGCCAGTATGTGCGGAAACTCCCGTGGCCCAAGTGCTTCCCAAGCAAGTCCTTGAGTGGGACTGCCTTCTGGGCTCCCAGTAAGACTGGTAGCCTCCCAGTCACACTGCTGCCCTGCCTACCGGACCACAGGGCTCACTTAGTCGGCACCTCTGCGAGAGACGGGGGTAGCTCTTTGCAAGCCTGACCTGGGGATTCCCAGAGGGCAGGGGCCATGCAGGGGGACCGATGGAGAGGTACCTCTCCTCGCCCAGCAGCCTGGTCTCGGTGCTCACTGGGGCAGTGAGGGGAAATGGGGAATAGCTCTGGGGCACCGAGCACACCTGAAGATCACGGCTGCGCAGTCCGCTCAAGCCCGGGCTGATGGCCCCCGGTCAGAGGTGTGTCCTCTCCCTGCACCCCACGTCCCCCGCCTCCTCAGCTCACCTGCTGCCCCAGCCCCAAGGCAACAGGGACAGACAACGCCACTGCAGGCATCGCCAGCACCCCCGGTAAAATAACTGTCTCTTGCTGATGTGAATTGCAGCTGATGTTCACTGCGGGACCTCGCTGACAGGCCTGAAGCCCCTGAGGTAAGCGATGTTTCCTGAGCTGGAATTGGGTCTGTGCAGAAGGGTCAGACGACCTCGTGTCCCTGCACCCATTTGCCTGAGAGCCGGGGCTCCCGCACGGCCCTTCCTGCCTTTGCCTCTTGCGCCAGCTGGTGCGGAAGGGAAGCGCTGGCAAAGCAGGGAACGCACGCGTGTCTCTCCTCCTTGCTGAGCTCAGAGGCTCCCAGTGGGGTGGGCAGCTCTCTGACAACATCTGCTTTCCTGGTTCCTGCAGGAACTGCCCGGTTTTAATGGCGCAGCAAACTCAAAAGATGCAGCTAATGCTGGAGGAGGTGGCTCGGCTGAGGGCAGAGATCAGCAGCGTGAAGCAGGTGCTGCGGCGTGTTGGGGAAGGAGGCTTGGCTGGGCAGAAGCCCTTGGGGCTGTGGGTGTGTGGGACTGCTGACTGCAGTCAGCCAGCCTTTGCCCCAGGGGCCTCCTGGGCTGCACAGGCCCTTCTCCGGCCCCACTTTCACCGGCCGCTTCAGGCAGCGCAGGACTCCCTTGGCACGCCAGCACCTCTGGCTGCTCTGGCTGGGCTCCTCAGGCAGGGGTGGGACCCAGGCACGCTCACGGGGGGCCAGCCATCGCTGGCAGGGCTTGAGTCCACCTTCCACCTGCCCTGGAGAGTGTGGAGGATGGGGACGAGGGTGTGGGGACCCTCATCAACCCACCTCGGGGCCGTGGCCATGGCTGTGGACACAGACACTGTTCCTCAGTCCTGCAGCTCCGTGGAGAGGGTTTGCCTTGCCTTTCTGACAGTGGCCCTTTGCCGCTCCGGGCGCTAGTAGCCACGCTGAACGTTGATGTGCTCCTTTTCTCTGTTTGTTTATGGCGTTCCCAGGAAGTCGAGGAAATGAAGCAGGCAGCATCTGAGAGGGCTTTGGAAGCCTACGTGGAGATGTCTGACTGGGCCCTGCAAAGCTCTGGTATGGACACAAGCAGCCCCGTCTCCTTGCCCTGCGCTTGTCTGCAGCCCTCCCCAAAGGCGCCTGCGCTCCAGGCGCTGCTCTCCAAAGTGGGGGAGCTGAAATGCTTGGGGGGTCCCAGGGCAAGGCTGTGGCAGAGCAGCTCTCTCAGACTCCCTCCCAACCCTGCCCTCGGCATCCTCACGCTGCCTCTGGCGCTGCCCCCGCACGTGTTCCTGTGCGGACGGAGGGGCTCTCTTCCTCTCCTCAGCATTGGAAAAGGAGATGGCCGGGCCGTCCTTGGCTGCCCACGCAGCAAGCCCTCAGCTTGGGTCTGCTGCCATTCACATGGGCACCGTCTGTCTCCCAGAACCCTCAGACCTTCTCCTGCTGGCGCTGGGAGTGCAGCAGTCACCAGGCACGTGGCCGCTGTCATTCCCCTGCGCGGCTGGGCAGCTGGGCAGCCCACCAGCCTGGGACGAGGACAGGACTGACAGAGGCGCAGCTGGCCGGCGGTGTCAGAAATAGTGTCTGAGCACCAAGCCCTCCTCGTCTGTGGCCTCTTGCAGTCGTCTGCTTTCCCTTCCCTGCAGGTGCCAGCATTGACCTGCAGAGAACTTCGGAGACCTACACCTGCAAAAACGACTGGTTCTGGAGGTTTATTGAGTTCTTTTGCACTCCCCGCAGTCCCGATCGCATTTTGCAGGTATTGTAGCAGAAATCGAGAGGGAATTCTTTCCTTTCTTCCTGTGAAGTTGGAGACTGACCTCAGGGCTCTCCCTTCGGTCCAGTGTTGCGCCGTCTTGGGGGTGGGAGGCGAGAGGTGGGGGGTGCCCTGCAGAGCCCCTGGGCAGGGATGTGTTTCTGCAAGGCCCTGACTAGAATGGTTTCGTAACCGCTGTTCTCCTCTGCTCCATAATACTGACAGCCCTGGCAAAGGTCGGTCAGGGAAGGAGGCCTCCTGCTTCTGTCCACTTCCTCACACACACCTCATTTTCAAGCTGAAATAGACCCCACAGACACACCGGTGCCTACGCTTCAAGCTACGTGGGCAGTTGTCTTGGCCCCAACACTCTCTCACGCTTCATTGCTCTGGCTTTCTGGTTGCAGCCGGATGTTTCCCCAGGAAACTGCTGGCCTTTCCCAGGGCATCAGGGCCAGGTGGTCATCAGGTTGCCAGCGCGAGTCCACCTGACTGCCATCACTGTGCAGCACATCTCCAAAGAAGTCTCTCCATCTGGGACCGTCACCAGCGCCCCCAGGGACATCGCTGTCTTTGTAAGTCTCTGCTGGGTGCTTCTGGTGCGGATCTGGTCCTGGGGGAAAGCCATGACAGGGTCTTCCTTGCTTTTGTGCCTCCTCTGAGGTTGGAGTCCCGGTCTCCTGAGCACTGCAGGGCCCTGGTGAGGCTCTAGGAGTCTCCTCCTAAGGGCTCTAGAGGTCTCCTCCCTCTTAAGACTTGTTCTGGCCAAGCAGCTCAGGGTTCTTGACTAAAACTCAAGCGGAGCCTGAGCTCCACCGTAACCAGTGCTAGACTAGGGCTAGAGCCCCAGGGGAGGGTGGGTAGGTAACAGGGCTGACCCAGCACCTACGTTCCCTCTTTGTCGGGACGAGTCTGAGCTGCTCTCCTTGTGCTTTGCCCCACAGGGCGTGGATGTGGACGGAGAAGAGGAAACTCTCCTGGTGACCTTCATGTACGATGTGGCAAAAGAGGCCATTCAGACCTTCCCTCTGAAGGTGCGATGCACGCACGGTGTTGGGGGAAGATGCCAGGGAGCAAAGCAGGTTTGCCTGCAGGGCCATGGCAGGAGGAGCGTGAATGCTTTCTCCCTGGGCAGAGGGGGCCTGGGTCACCGCCAGGAGAGAGCTGGTGGGGTTGGGAGGGCTGAGTGGCACGCGGTGGTGCTAGCAAAAGGACAGTGAGGGCAAGGTCAGGCCCGTGGGAGCATGAGTCCCAAGAGATCCCTGGCTGCCTTCAGCAGAGCCCGCTGCACACGCAGCCACTGCACCCGAGCAACGTCTTTGTGCCATGGAGAAACCGAGACGCCCGCTGGAGAAAGCCGTCGGGCAGCACCCTGGCTCCATCCCGTGGCCTGCTGGCAGGCTGGACGGTGTCCTCTCCTCCCAGCATAGCATGCCCCTTCTCTCCCGCTGCTCTCACGCCTGCCCGCAGGAAAGCGGGCAGAGCAGACAGCGGGAGCTCGGGGGGGGTGTCACACCAGCTGCCCCACGCAAAGGAGCACCTCCCCGGCCTCTCTGCCGGCACAGAGCGAGGCGCAGAGGGAAGGGGCAGAGGGGAGGGAGGCTGAGCCCCAGCCGGGCCCATGCAGAGGGTGCCAGGTGCCTTCCCCCTCCCCGTGTCCCCAGCCTCCCCAGCACCCCGCTACCAGAGCCAGCCTCAGGTTTCCACAGCCGCTCCCACCCACTGTCAGGAGCTTGTTCCTGAGCAGGAGCAGGGCTGGTGGGGGGAGATACCTTGACTGCATTGTGGCTCTTAACACCTCCGATTCCTCTTCCCTCTTTTCCTCGCAGAACGCCCCGCATCCCAGAGCCTTCTCCTATCTCAAACTCCTTGTGAAGAGCAACTGGGGAAAACCAAAGTACACATGCATTTACCGAGTGCAGGTTCATGGGAAGATGGCAAAACCAAACAGCCTCAACTGAAACCAGAGACAGAAAAAGGACAAACATAAAAAAGAAGAAAAAGAATAATGTTGCTGCGACTCAGATTGGTGTAGAAGATTTGTCTCCTAAGTTGGGTGCACAATAAGGTCCATTGCAGGGAGGGCAGTCGTGGGAAAGCAACAGAAGATCGGCGAGGAGGATTGTTAATACGCTCAAGTGACTCACAGCTGGGTGCTGGAAAACACATATATCACACTAATTGTTATTCAGTCTCGGACGCTTGCAAGAAAAACACTTGCACTTCGATAACATAAACCTGTGATGGACTCAGGGACACCTTATCCAGCCACTTGAGAATCCTGGCCTGGTGCTGAAGAAGATCAAAGCACAGTGGGAAAACGATGCCTGTTTGAACCCTTTAAATGCCAGGCAGAACAGGGAGTCCGTGCGTGCTCTTGCTCACAAGGACTCTCTCGCTGCCAAGGGCTCTTGCTAACAAGGACTCTCTCACTCCACGATGCCCGCAGTCCCTGCTTCCGTGCCTCTGCCCGGGTGTTGCTTCGGAGATTCCCTGGTCTGTGAGGTATCGAGAAGAAACTTGTTCTTTGCCTTTCATCCGTGGTTTTGTGGTTGTTCCTGCGTCCTGCCCGCATCGGCTCACACAGCGGGGTTACAACCAGGGACTGAGTCTGGTAAATAGGTAAACGTAGCTCCTTGTGAAGAACAAACAGCGAAGAATACCACATCCCCGAAGAGACTGGAGGGACCGATAACAAGCTCGCAAAATAAATGGGGGAGTTGCAAAAGCTGCTGCATTTATCTTCCCCAGTCCACACAAAGAGATTCCTCTATTATCAGCTCAAACCAGCCACCGTACACCACTAGGAACCACCCAAGACCTACCATGAAGCCCCTAACAGAGTTAATGTGCATGTGCCAAGGGGATGTGAATGTGGAGATGAGTTCTGGAAATGTAATGAACGTGGCAATGAGTGCTGAGACATGTAACGACCACGCATATTCTGTATGGATGTAAGTCTCTGTGAATCTCACATTCAGTGGACATGTCAGGTGGAGAGATCCCCCACGTCCCCGGTGCTGAATAAAAGAATGCCTGCTTCTTAAGACTACATCGGTGTTAAGAAGTTCATTCCCGATTTCGGTGACAGTTTCTGGCGACCCAGATGGGACTCTGCCTCTGAATCTCGACAGATCCTTGGAATTGCAGGGCCTCCATCCGGCACCGAGGGATTCTCAGGGAGAACCTCCGATCCCCGGACCAAAGAGCTCCGAGCAAGGGCCCTGGAAAGGTGAAGGCATTCTTTTCTTTAAGGGATATTAAGGGTTGCCTGTCCATAAGGCGAGGCATAAGCCTCGCAGGGTTGGGCTGTAAAGGTACCTAAGGGAAGGAGTTGGTCTCACTGGATGAAAGCCTGTGAGAAACGCGGCTGATAAGCGTAAAGGTATTGTCCTCAACACCAGGCGGGGAAGGGCCGCACCAAGAGCAAAGGTCTGGTATAAAAGGTTCAGGCCCTAAGGTTTTGTTATTTTGTCTTGTGTAATAAGTGCTATGTTCAGTTGTCATTTTCTTTGTGTTTTGTGTTGTTCGTTCTACTAGTACTATCCTATAATGGGTAGCAAGCCCTTGGCGGAAGGGGGAATTTTGAAAAAGTCTCCTTTAGGTTGTATACTCCTTTAGGTTGTATACTGAAGCGTTGGAAACAAATAGGAGGGGACCCGCTCACGAGAAAGCAGCTGATTGAATATTGTAACAATTGGTGGCCGTTATGTACTTCAGAAGATCAAGAAAAATGGACAAGAAATGGGACTTTAAAATAGAATACAATTTTACAGCTTATGTTATTTTGTAGCAGGGAAAACAAATGGGATGTATGTAGATTTGTTTTTCACTTTAAGAAACCACCCAGAGTGGCAGAAGGATTGTGGGCGATAACCAGATATCAGAGACGGTTATTCGGAATGAGACATGCTACGCCAAAAGCCATTAATTGGTCAAAATCGTATGAGGTTAAACAAGAACCAAATGAATCGCCACCTGCATTTATGGAACGAGTAAAGAATACTGCTAGGAAATACACGAACGTGGACCCCGAGAGGAGGCTGGGCAATTGGCCTCTATTTTTATGGGACAATCTGCCCCGGATGTACAAAAGAAACTCCAAAAGTTAGAAGGAGAAGATTCGAGGGACTTGGGAACATTGGTGTAAGTAGCTTGGACCATCTAGAATAACAGAGAAAAGGAGAGGGAGAATCAAAGAGAAGGGAGATTAATTGCCGCATTGACGGGAGTTGCTCCGGGAAGAATGAACGGGGCCCGGGGAAGTAGAGGAGGCTACAGAAGAGTTGGGAAGGAACTCGTTTAGCAGAAGCTCAGTGCGCGATCTGCAAAGAGCGAGGACATTGGAAAAACGCGTGCCCTAGAGTCAGTAACCAAGGCTCGATCCTGCAGCCTGTCAAGGTGATGGCTTTAGGTGATGGTTTAGGGAAGCGTTGCAAAACAGGTAGTAATAAGTCACCTACGTAAACAAATCAATAGCAGGCATGCATCGAGGATTGCTGAAGAGGAAAGTTCATCTGGAGGGCAACTGACGGAGAGGAAGATACGACCACCAGATGAAGTAAACGACCACCAGAACGACCGTGATTCGCGAAATGACTTGCCTCATGATTGTGCAATTGGTTCTGGGAGGGGGCGTGCTTATGTTAATGATTTAGGGAAAACGAATGAATACGTAACAATTTTGTAAATATAAATGGCTCAAAATAAGATCATTGTGGGAGCACTTATGGTGGAAAATCCCCAGTGCGACCGCAGCGCTGCTAATAAAGAATACCTGCTCTACAGGACCATCTGCTGTTGAGTTTATTTCTTTGCTTCAGCTCGTCTCTGTAATCCTGAAAGTTGAAAATATTATAACCATCTGATTTAGGTGAGACCCCCAAAGAGTGACCTTTGGAAGTCTCAAAGAGGGGAACTGTTACACCCAGGGACTGAGCGTCTGGTCAATGGTACTTGACTCCTCCCTGAGGAGGGGTTCAGAAAGCCCGGGGGGTCCTTTCTGAGCCCCGGGACCCAACGGGAAGGTCTCCCTGACGGCTGGTCTGACCCCGGCCCCTGTGCAGTAAATAACCAAGTGTGCCCTTCCAGCGTGTCACAGAGTCATGGAATGTGTTGGGTTGGAAGGGACCCTTAAAGGCCATCTCGTCCAACCCCCGGCAGTGAGCAGGGACGTCTTCAACTAGATCAGGTTGCTCAGAGCCTCATCCAGCCTGGCCTTGGATGTCTCCAGGGATGGGGCCTCCACCCTCTCTCTGGGCAACCTGGGCCGGTGTCTCACCACCCTCAGTGTAAAGAGCTTCTTCCTAATGTCTGATCTAAACCTGCCCTGCTCTAGTTTAAAGCCATTGCCCCTCGTGCTGTGGCTCTGTGCCCTCGCAAACAGCTCCTCCAGCTCTCCTGGAGCCCCTTCAGGGACTGGAAGGGGCTCTAAGGTCTCCCCGGGGCCTTCTCTTCTCCAGGCTGAACCCCCCCAGCTCTCTCAGCCTGTCCCCACAGCAGAGGGGCTCCCGCCCTCGGATCACCTCCGCGGCCTGTCTCGTAAAGCGCTGCCACATTCACCGCTGACTTTGTTAAATCGCTGGTTTATGTTAATAAATATTTCCCCACTTCTCTCCCACAAGTGAAGCCAATGGCTGCGCGCGCCACAAATTGGCCCTTGGTGCCGGGCTCCTGAAATGCCCCTAATGCTGCCACCACTCCCGGAACGCTCCCAGTGGCCACTCCTGTGCTAAAGCGCCACCGCGCAGGGAGCGGGGCGCGGCGGGGAGGAGTTGGTGGGATCGGCGGTGTGTGTTTGGGAGACCCCGCTTTCTGCCCCCAGTGGAGGGCGCGGGGCTGGGGCAGCCGGCAGTGTGGGGCCTGCGAGGCTGCCTGCGCCCGGCCGGTGCCACTTCTGCCGGGACGAGCCCAAATTCGGGGGTCAGCAGCATCAGAAGCTCCGCTGGAGGCAGCGCCTGTGCTGGAGCCATGGTGGGTGCACTCCTGCTCTCACCAAACTAGCTTGTTCTGGCATCTCTCCCCATCTACTCTCCTCAAGGATACAACATCCCAAGACTTCCTTGTATCCAACTAAGCCCAGCAGATGTCTAACCCATCCGCTTACAAAGCGTTTCAAACTTAGCTACATTATTCCAGTAAGGAGGAACCAGATGTTCTTTTCAACTGGGTATCAGTAAGGCCTGAGGGGCTTTCCACCCCAGCCTTTTGTGCTGTTCAAGGCTACTGTATCACCAGCGACGGTATCACCCTGGCAGCAGCCATTGGCACCTGCTGTTCTGTAACCTTCAGCAGTCCCACCACAGAAGGGTCAGCTGAAAGACCGGGTAAGGCAGACAGCTGTGTAATGTCCTCAGTCCCTCCAGCTGCTATACCAACAGCCCACCGATACGCTTTCGGGTCTTTGAAATACCCTCTCTTGAGCAAGTCTACGCCAAGGATGCACGGAGCGTCTGGGCCACTCACAATGGAGCGCTTCCGCCATTTATTCCCAGTTCGGCTCACTTTGGCCGAAGTACAGTCAGTTCTTGAGACCTGTCACACCAGAATCAGCAACAGATTTTGTCCCTTTATGAGTCAATGGCAATAGGGTACACTGTGCACCGCTGTCCACCATGTCTTTATGCTTTTGTGGCTCTAATACACGAGGACATCGAATCCACACAGCCCAATAAACTCGGTTATCCCTCTCCCCCTCCTGGCTGGAGGCAGGGCACCTCTAATGTTGAGGACAACATCTACAGTTAGCAGATGAGTTCCGACCCGGACCAGAGAACTGCTCCCTGGGCACTGGAGCAGCCACCCTCCTGGAAGAATTCTTTCTTCTATCTGTTTTACCTTGCAACTAGTGCCTGTAGGGCCAAGGTAGGTCCTTCATCCCACTTACTCAGGTCCTCTCCATAGGCACCGAGGTAAAACCACAAGGTGTCTCGTAGTGTCTTCTTTTTCTTCCAAGTCGGTCTCGTAGGAGGGCATCTTCTCCTAATGGCTGCGACATGGGTCCATGCAGGGGAAAAGCGGGATGTTTCTTCCATCCTAGACAGTTTCTCAAACAGTGTCTCCTTTTTCTCAATCATCTTCTCAGTTTTATCAGCTTCCCCGCTGCAGAGCTGGCCGGGGGCGGCGGCCAGGGAGTGGGGCTGCCGAGGGCAGCAGGGCAGTGCGCGCTATGATAAGTCTATGGGGCCGGATGGGATTCACCCAAGAGTACTCAGGGAGCTGGCGGGAGAGCTCACCAAGCCTCTCTCCATCATTTATCAACAATCCTGGTCAACAGGGCAGGTACCAGATGCCTGGAGGGTGGCTAATGTGACGCCCATCTACAAGAAGGGTCGGAAGGAGGATCCGGGGAACTACAGGCCTGTCAGCCTGACCTCGGTACCAGGAAAGATCATGGAGAGGATCATCTCGAGTGAGCTCTCACGGCAAGCGCAGGGCAGCCAAGGGATCGGGGCCAGCCAGCATGGCTTTAGGAAAGGGAGGTGCTGCTTAACCAACCTGATCTCTTTCTATGACCATGTCACCCGCCTTCTGGATGCAGGGAAGGCTGTGGACGTTGTCTATCTGGACTTTGGCAAGGCCTTTGACACCGTCCCCCACAGCATTCTCCTGGAGAAGCTGGCGATCCATGGCATAGACGAGTGTACTCTTTGCTGGGTTAAAAACTGTCTGGCTGGCCGTGCCCAGAGAGTTGGGATTAATGGGGTGAAATCCTCTTGGCGGCCGGTCACCAGTGGTGTCCCTCAGGGCTCAGTTTTGGGGCCGGTTTTAATGTCTTTACCAATGATGTGGATGAGGGGATTGAGTGCACCCTCAGTAAGTTTGCAGATGACACCAGACTGGGTGGGGGTGTTGATCTGCTTGAGGGTAGGAAGGCTCTCCAGAGGGACCTGGACAGGCTGGATCGATGGGCCAAGGCCAACTGTATGAGGTTTAATAAGGCCAAGTGCCGGGTCCTGCATTTCGGTCACAACAACCCACAGCAACGCTACAGGCTTGGGGCAGAGTGGCTGGAAAGCTGCCCGGCAGAAAAGGACCTGGGGGTGCTGGTGGACGGCCAGCTTAACATGAGCCAGCAGTGTGCCCAGGTGGCCAAGAGGGCCAACAGCATTCTGGCTTCTACCAGGAATAGCGTGGCCAGCAGGAGCAGGGAAGTGATGGTGCCTCTGTACTGGGCACTGGTGAGGCCCCACCTCGAGTGCTGTGTTCAGTTCTGGGCCCCTCTGTACAAGAGGGACATTGAGGTGCTGGAGCGTGTCCAGAGGAGAGCGACCAGGCTGGTGAGGGGTCTGGAGACCAGGGCATATGAGGAGAGGCTGCGGGAGCTGGGCATGTTTAGCTTGGAGAAGAGGAGGCTGAGGGGAGACCTCATTGCCCTCTACAACTCCCTGAAAGGAGGGTGCAGAGAGGTGGGGGTTGGCCTCTTCTCCCAGGGGAATAATGACAGGACCAGAGGAAATGGCCTGAACTTGCGGCAGGGGAGGTTTAGGTTAGATATTAGGAAGAATGACTTTACTGCAAGAGTGGTCAGGCACTGGAACAGCCTGCCCAGGGAGGTGGTTGAGTCACCATCCCTAGAGGTGTTTAAGAAATGTCTAGATGTGGCACTTCAGGGCATGCGCTAGTGTGGAGATTGTAGGTTGTTTGGTTGGACTCGATGATCTCCAAGGTCTTTTCCAACCATGAAGATTCTGTGATTCTAAGATCAGGAGGGGGATGCCCTCAGCGTAGGAGCTTCCTTGGGGAATGGAGATCCTCTAGGGGCCGGGCAGCAGATTCGGTGAGCCCTTTTGGGTGAGGGGACACTGCAGGGTTCAAACAGACCCAGAAGTTTCTGTGGGTTCCTGGGGCCGGCTTCTGAGCACAGCTGCCAGATGTGCCAACAGAGGTGATGCTCACCTGGATCTCCTACATGCAATCAGGGAAAAAAGGATCAGGGCTGTGATAATGGAGTGGCAGCCTTGGCTGCAGTGTCCCTGAAGTAGCGGGTTCTCAGCTCCCCAGGGGAGCAAGCAAGGAGAGACACAGAGTGCAGACAGCAGGTCTCAGAGGGGAAGACTCTGAAGTAACAACCGAAAGGCCGCAAGAAGGTCTCCCCGGAGCCTTCTCTGCTCCAGACGGAACAGCCCCAACTCTCTCAGCCCATCCTCACAGCAGAGGGGTTCCATCCCTCCGATCATTTCTGTGGCATTCCTCTGGCCCGTTCTGTGAGGCAGCAGCAGGAATGCAGGGAGCTCTGCCTGGGGACAGACAGACTCGGCTGGGAGCTGAGGCGTCAACAGGAGAGGACAGAACAACCTGGGAAACTGGCAGCTTTGTGGCGGGTGAACGTCTGCTCCAGACTTCATACCAACAAACAAGCAACAGCTAGTCAGGGATGTAAAAGCCAGGGCTAAGAAGGTAGAGTTGAGGCTCCTGAGAGAAAGGAAAAAGGCCGAGAGCAGGAGACGTCTGGAGAGCAGGCTTTGGCCTGCTGGGGGACTGGCTTGGAAGAATCCTGTGGGATACGGCCCTGCGGAGAAGCAGGGTGCGGAGGGCTGCTTGAGGATCTCCTCTTCACGCTCCACAATGGCCCGCCTTGACATTCAGAAAGGACGGCGTGGATGAGAAAGAAGCTGCTGACAAAACCCAAGCCTGAAGAGGAAGCACAGAGGAGGTGGAAGCTGGCTGCCTGCCAGCCTCAGGGGTTTTGTGTTTCCATACCGGAGACAGGCAGTTGTGTGTGCGTGTGCTTGTTTATGTGGGGGGGAACTGAGGGATGAGGAGATCCTGGGGCCGGCTTCTGGATAGAGGATGTAAAACCAGCTCCTGGAGGGATCCCTTTTCTCTGTGTGTCTCTACAGGTCTATATTTCCCACTGACGTAGTCTGCCATACAGGCAGCGCACCGTACCAATACCCTCCCTGGTATTTTGGTGATGGTTGTCACGGTACTTCCTACTTGAGTCGGAAATTCTATTGAACTAGTACCTCCTTTAATTGTCTATCGTGGCCTGCAACTCCTCAGGTTATCTTGTGAGAGACAGCACCACCAGGGTGAGCCATCAGCATAGAAACATTGACAGCTGAGCAAATGGATCTTCATTCCAGGGCAATGGAGCTTCACTTCAGGGGAACCGTGAGAAACTCTGGGATATGGCCAAGAGAAACCTCCAGAAGTTTACAAGGAGAAGTGTCCGGTCCTGCACTGAGGGGGAGGAAGGTGCATCAGAGCCCGCTGGGACCTAACGTGCTGAGCAGTGGTCCTGAGGAGAAGGTGCTGGGAACTGGAGTGGCCCCCCAAAGAAAAGTGTCCCCCTGCGTGCAGCTCCCCATTTTGGAGGAGTGGGGAGGAACTGGAGAGTGCCCAGAGGAGGTCTGCCCAGGTGTGGTTCAGCGTATAGTGCACATGCGCTGCGTGGGGAGGCTGAGGAATGTGGGCTTCTTTGCCCCTTTGGCCCCATGGTGGAGAGGCTCTGGGCAGGACAGGGGTTGCTCGAAGGACGGTTTCAGAGATGATGGGGCTTTTCTTCTTCGTGGGAGACCGCATGAGAAAGAAAGAATGCCAGAACTTGTAGCTTGGGAGGTTTAAACAGGAAACGGGAGAAAGAAACGTCACTCCAAGGGCAGTGCTGTGGAAAAGGCGGCCATCCAGAAAGAATGTGGATCAGCCCGTGGCTTTGTGTCTAAAGACATATCCCCCCCGAAGGATGGCGAGACTTCAGAAAGCTTAGTGAGTTGCTCAGGCGAGAGCAAGGTGGAGAAGCAGGGGAGATGTCTGCAGCCTGCAGGGAACATGCCCAGGTGTGGAACACAATAGGACAGCCTGCGGTGGTTTCAACAGTGTGGGGCTGTTGAAATGTGAAAAGCCCCCAAGAGATCCAAGGTCTTAATCTCCGTGTCTGTGACTGTTACCTCTGCCACTGATGCCTATAAGGAGTACAAGAGCCTGATGGCCTCCTCGTCCCCACCTGGGAGCCTGGGAGGTGTCCTGCTGTCATTCTGCACGTGTCATTGCACCTCCCTTCCCACATCATCCGCATGGAAGAGCAACTTGGAAGACATCATCCTGATTATGGAACAGGTCATCCTGAGTGCCATTATGTGGCACATGAAGAACAACCAGGCGATCAGGCACAGTCAGCATGGGTTCATGAAAGGCAGGTCGTGCTTGACAATCCTGATCCCCTTCTAAAACAAGGTGACCCGCTGAGTGGATGAGGGAAAGGCTGTGGATGTTGTTTACCTGGAGTTTAGTAAAGCTTCTTGACACAGTTTCCCACAGCGTTCTCCTGGAGAAATTGGCTGCCCATGGCTTGGATGGGCGTACGCTTCGCTGGGTGAAAAACTGCTGGGACAGCCGGGCCCAATGAGTGGTGGTGAATGGAGCTCAATCCAGTGGGCGGCCGGTCACAAGTGGTGTTCCCCAGGGCTCAGTACGGGGGCCGATTCTGTTTAAAATCTTTATCAATGATCTGGACGATGGGATCGATTGCACCCTCAGTATGACACCAAGTTGGGTGTGAGTGTCGACCTGCCCAAGGGTAGGAAGGCAGGAGAAGAGGAAACGGCATCAAGTTGCACCAGGGGACGTTTAGATTGGACGTCAGGAAAATTTTTTACACTGAAAGGGTTATTAAGCATTGGAACAGGCTGCCCAGGGAAGTGGTGGAATCACCATCCCTGGAGGTATTTAAAATTAGACGGGTAGACGTAGTGCTTAGCGACATGGTTTAGTGATGGTTTTTGTCAGTGTTAGGTGGATGGTTGGACTGGATGATGTGAAAGGTCCCTTCTAACCTAAGCAATTCTATGATTCTGTGACCCCCCAGTTTCTCTAGGAGGCGGTCTGGGCTACCTTCTTCCTCCAGTACCCAACTTGCAGACGTTCTGGTCTCTCTAGCGTCCAGTCCAGACTTAGGCCCTCAAAAATGACTTGCTCGCAGGTGTGTTTTACTCTCTGGTTTCTCTTGTTTGGTGTTTGCTTGTGATTAAACCACTACCATACACACCAATCTTAAGTGCACACCCGCCAGTCTCACCAGTTGCTGGTCCCCCAAAGTACAAAAGAACTTAGGGCTTGTGGTTCCCACTCCGGTTGCTGGCACTTGAACCTCCATCTGTGCATAGAGCAGAGATCTCCCTTGCCCCACAAAGCTCTTGGAAAGGGAGGTATTAAGAAAACAGGGCAGGCTGCGGTGATCCGTTGCAGGGCACAGCCAGGGAAGTGTCCTGACCAGCCATCTGGTTACACATGACCATCTCCTTTCAGCCCTTTTCTCTCTATTTTCCCATGGTCGTTCGTCTACAAACCTTTGATCCTTTCCTAGACATCCCATGGCAAGTCTTGCACAGTCCCCAAATGCACTTTCTGGCGTCCCAACATGAGTCTCAGACCCCGAAAGAAAAAAAACCCTCTTCCGTTGGCAAGGTCACCGTGCAAGGCTCTCCCATTGGCTCACTTAACTAACTGAATTGATGCAACTATGCCAGGACTTTCTTGGAAGGATTTTTTTTCCTTTTGGGTTTTGAATTGTTCCTCTGAAAACATGGCAACTTCTGTCCTAGAAATGGCAATCCTTTCTTTTTTATCTAAGGGTTGGAGACTAGGTCAGGTGAAAATCCCTATATGGTGTATGTAGGTGTTTGCAGCCTTGTGCAGGAGGAGTTGGGCATATTAGAATCCAAGCATCATAGAATGGTTCAGGTTGGAAGGGACCTAAAAGATCATCTAGTCCAACCCCCTGCCGTGAGGAGGGACGTCTTTCACTAGTTCAGGTTGCTCCAAGCTCCTGACCTTGGACACGTCCAGGGATGGGGCATCCACAACTGCTCTGGGCAACCTGTTCCAAGGTCTCACCACGCTCATCATAAAGCATTTCTTCCTTATGGCCAACCTAAATATAACCTCTTCCAGTGTAAAGCCATTGCCCCTTGTTCTGCTATTAAAGGCCCTGGTAAAAAGTCTCACTCCATCTTTCTTGGCCTATGACCACTGCGATTTCATCTGCAAACACTGTGGAGAGAGCCCAGAGATCTCCCAAGACAGGGTTTGGAGGCCTCAAGCACTTGACCAGTATCTAGAGGCTGAGAGCCCTGGGCTCAGTGGTTTGGAGACTGGGGACGGTATAGGAGGAGCCTGAGCGTGCTGGAAGGGTGCTTTCAGAGCTGGTGGAGCTTTTCTTCCTAGTGGAAAACAGCCTGAGAAAGAAAGAACTCCCCAACATGCAGGTGGGGAGGTGCAGCCTGGCCACGAGGAGAAAGAAACGTCACTCCAAGGGCAGTGCTGTGGTGCAACACGCCACCCAGAAGGAGTCTGGATCAGCCCAAGGCTTTGTGTTTCAAGGAAGAGCCAGGGAGGACGGAGAGATCTCAGCAAAGGAAGGTGACAGCAAGATGGGGCAGCCGGGTGGATGACTGCAGCCTGCAGGGAAAGAGGCAGAGGTGATGGGACACCGTAGGACAGCCTGTGGTGGAGAAGATAGAGGGATGTGGCAAAGCTGGAAGTCCCCTAACAGAGCCAGCCTCTTCATGTCTTGGGCTACGGCTGTTGTCTCTGCCACTGATGCCTCTGAGACAACCAGCCCTTCCAGCACTGGGGTCTCGTTGCCTCCTTGTCCATACTCAGGAGCCTGGGAGGTGTCGTACCATAGTCCTGCCCTTGGCATTGCACATCTCCACATCCCACTGTCCCAGGAAGAGCCCTGAGGAAGGAGTGAGGGAGAGGATCTCCCTTCCTGGGGGCTGGGGGTCAGGCCTTGGCCCTTTGGGCGATGGAGTCAGGGCTTGGCCCTTTGCATTAATGAAACACATCCACGTTTACCCAGCATCAGAGTCACCTTCAACTTGCTTTTCCCGACCTGCCATCGCTGCCTCCAGTTTTCTGCTGTAACCAGACCCTGGGGGCAATTCCTCAGTGGTGTCCCTCAGTGGGACCCATCAACACCACAAGAAACTTTGGAGTTTGAACCGGACTTTGACTCCTTGAGAGGTTCCTTCAACTTCCTCGCAGCGTCGGAGGTTCACGGACTGGGCCTCGAACCCACCAGAGGGGTCATTAAAACTCCTTGGGCTGGTCCTCTGCGTCTGAGCTGGGCTGGGCTCCTGGGATGGAGGGAGCTCACGGCAAGCGGGCAGCGCTGCAGAGAGACAGCTCTGCCCGGGAGCAGCTCCTCTGCCAAGCGCAGCAGGGCTGAGGGCACTGCCAGGGTGTCTCAGGGAGATGAGCAAGGCAGAGAGAGAGCTTGAAGGTGTCAGGATTGGGAGGACGACTGAGAGCTCACTGGAGGAGAAATCTTTGCAGCCCTTGACAGGGTAAGTCTGCGGGTGCAGGGCACTGCAGGCGGAGTTGCTGGAGGCATCTCCTAAAGCTGGCACAGCCACAGCTTACGGGATCTGTACATGTGGGAGCTCTTGTCAGGCACTTTGAATAGCTGTGAAGGTGGGTGTGCAGCCAGGGGTGCCCAGGGCTGTCCTTCAGAGCAGGCTCCCTGCACCCCAGGGGTCTGTGTGCCGGGGCAGGGACTCCGCCACCTGCCAGGGTCAGCTCTCAGCCTGCCTGGGAAGCCCACCACATCACTGTGGGGAGAAGTTCTGCATGGAAGGAGCATCCCCCGGCGGGGCAAGGTCCTGCTGCTGAGAGGGTTCTGCGTGGCTGAGGGCTGCTCACAGCTGCAGATCACTGCAGGACATTCCCTGGAGACTTCCAGAAGCACAGCAAGGAGGGGGCCAATGGTGATGATTTTTGGTCTGGTGTCTTCTAACATCTCATTGGATTCTTTTCCAGCCTAAAGGTTTCAGCAAATCCAGCACCTCATGCTAAGTAGAGCTAAGCAAGCAGCACAAATCACACCGAATGATAATCCTAAATCATTTATTCTACTTAAAACGTATGTATTTATGCTGAACAATTAATATCCCGCAAGGAGAAGGAAGGAGCACAGGGTCTCCCCGCCCTGCTCAGCCCTGGGCAGCCCAAGCATGACGTCAGAGGTGACACCACTGTGAGGTCACAGCTGGCTGCCTGCACAGCGCTGTGGCGTGTGGGGCAGGAGCCCACAGTTGCCCTGTGGCTGCGGCCCTGGACAGGCTCCTGCTGGCTGCGGCGAGAGGCTGCTGCTGGAGCTGGTTTTGGGGACAGGACACGCCCTGGTCTCTCTGTGGAGACATCTGCTGAGCATGTGCCTCTTGGCCGCGTACGTACGACATGTTTCTGCTGCGGATGGGGGGTAGAACGGGGGTGTCTGAGGGCCGGTGCCAGCAAAGGGCAGAGCAGAGGGTGCTCCCCAGCCAGCAGCCCGGGGCTCCCAGTGGGGCGCCTCAGCTTGGGCGCTGCTCGTGCTGTGGCCATTCTCAGGGGAGCCAAGAGCAAAGCCCCTCGGCAGCCATTTGCTGCAGCCCCAAGCTTTGGCTGCGGTAGGACAAACTGCCCCGTAGCCAGACGCTCGGGTGCAGAGCCAAGCCTCCGCAGGGCAAGGGTTTTCCCCAGTTCAGGCAAGAGACCGCGCCGGTCTGTGGAGGCCTCTGGGAGGAAAGGCGGACAAGGCTCCTGCGCTTCCCAGCTCTGCGGGAAAACACTTGCCCTAAGAGGGATGTGTGTGGTGGCAAGGGAGAACAGGCCTGCTTCCTCAGCCAGAGGGAGAGCAAGGTCCGCACCAGAAAGACTGCTGGAAAGCACTCTTCGTGTGCTCGACGTCTTTGCTTCCTGGGATGATCTTCCTGGAGACCTTCCTTTGGGGAAGAGCTGCCGGCAGCGTTGAACGATGTGGACAGAAATCGTGTTCCTGCTGGACGCTGCTCTGTCAGTTCTCTGTCAGCAGCAGGCTTCCAAAACGGTGTCTGTTTGGCCTGAAAAGGGAAATCCGCCTGTGAAGGGGTTTGTCCAAGGCTTGGATCATGACAGCACCAGGACTCCCTCTTTTTCAGGCAAAAGATGGCCCTGCAGAAGAAGGCGTTCTTGCAAGTCTTCTTGTTGCTCCCCCTGGCTCTTGGTGAGTTTTCATGAGCAACCATCTGAGAGCGACAGCCTGGCTGGGCTGGACGCCACCTTTCCTTTTGGGCCAGTATGTGCGGAAACTCCCGTGGCCCAAGTGCTTCCCAAGCAAGTCCTTGAGTGGGACTGCCTTCTGGGCTCCCAGTAAGACTGGTAGCCTCCCAGTCACACTGCTGCCCTGCCTACCGGACCACAGGGCTCACTTAGTCGGCACCTCTGCGAGAGACGGGGGTAGCTCTTTGCAAGCCTGACCTGGGGATTCCCAGAGGGCAGGGGCCATGCAGGGGGACCGATGGAGAGGTACCTCTCCTCGCCCAGCAGCCTGGTCTCGGTGCTCACTGGGGCAGTGAGGGGAAATGGGGAATAGCTCTGGGGCACCGAGCACACCTGAAGATCACGGCTGCGCAGTCCGCTCAAGCCCGGGCTGATGGCCCCCGGTCAGAGGTGTGTCCTCTCCCTGCACCCCACGTCCCCCCGCCTCCTCAGCTCACCTGCTGCCCCAGCCCCAAGGCAACAGGGACAGACAACGCCACTGCAGGCATCGCCAGCACCCCCGGTAAAATAACTGTCTCTTGCTGATGTGAATTGCAGCTGATGTTCACTGCGGGACCTCGCTGACAGGCCTGAAGCCCCTGAGGTAAGCGATGTTTCCTGAGCTGGAATTGGGTCTGTGCAGAAGGGTCAGACGACCTCGTGTCCCTGCACCCATTTGCCTGAGAGCCGGGGCTCCCGCACGGCCCTTCCTGCCTTTGCCTCTTGCGCCAGCTGGTGCGGAAGGGAAGCGCTGGCAAAGCAGGGAACGCACGCGTGTCTCTCCTCCTTGCTGAGCTCAGAGGCTCCCAGTGGGGTGGGCAGCTCTCTGACAACATCTGCTTTCCTGGTTCCTGCAGGAACTGCCCGGTTTTAATGACGCAGCAAACTCAAAAGATGCAGCTAATGCTGGAGGAGGTGGCTCGGCTGAGGGCAGAGATCAGCAGCGTGAAGCAGGTGCTGCGGCGTGTTGGGGAAGGAGGCTTGGCTGGGCAGAAGCCCTTGGGGCTGTGGGTGTGTGGGACTGCTGACTGCAGTCAGCCAGCCTTTGCCCCAGGGGCCTCCTGGGCTGCACAGGCCCTTCTCCGGCCCCACTTTCACCGGCCGCTTCAGGCAGCGCAGGACTCCCTTGGCACGCCAGCACCTCTGGCTGCTCTGGCTGGGCTCCTCAGGCAGGGGTGGGACCCAGGCACGCTCACGGGGGGCCAGCCATCGCTGGCAGGGCTTGAGTCCACCTTCCACCTGCCCTGGAGAGTGTGGAGGATGGGGACGAGGGTGTGGGGACCCTCATCAACCCACCTCGGGGCCGTGGCCATGGCTGTGGACACAGACACTGTTCCTCAGTCCTGCAGCTCCGTGGAGAGGGTTTGCCTTGCCTTTCTGACAGTGGCCCTTTGCCGCTCCGGGCGCTAGTAGCCACGCTGAACGTTGATGTGCTCCTTTTCTCTGTTTGTTTATGGCGTTCCCAGGAAGTCGAGGAAATGAAGCAGGCAGCATCTGAGAGGGCTTTGGAAGCCTACGTGGAGATGTCTGACTGGGCCCTGCAAAGCTCTGGTATGGACACAAGCAGCCCCGTCTCCTTGCCCTGCGCTTGTCTGCAGCCCTCCCCAAAGGCGCCTGCGCTCCAGGCGCTGCTCTCCAAAGTGGGGGAGCTGAAATGCTTGGGGGGTCCCAGGGCAAGGCTGTGGCAGAGCAGCTCTCTCAGACTCCCTCCCAACCCTGCCCTCGGCATCCTCACGCTGCCTCTGGCGCTGCCCCCGCACGTGTTCCTGTGCGGACGGAGGGGCTCTCTTCCTCTCCTCAGCATTGGAAAAGGAGATGGCCGGGCCGTCCTTGGCTGCCCACGCAGCAAGCCCTCAGCTTGGGTCTGCTGCCATTCACATGGGCACCGTCTGTCTCCCAGAACCCTCAGACCTTCTCCTGCTGGCGCTGGGAGTGCAGCAGTCACCAGGCACGTGGCCGCTGTCATTCCCCTGCGCGGCTGGGCAGCTGGGCAGCCCACCAGCCTGGGACGAGGACAGGACTGACAGAGGCGCAGCTGGCCGGCGGTGTCAGAAATAGTGTCTGAGCACCAAGCCCTCCTCGTCTGTGGCCTCTTGCAGTCGTCTGCTTTCCCTTCCCTGCAGGTGCCAGCATTGACCTGCAGAGAACTTCGGAGACCTACACCTGCAAAAACGACTGGTTCTGGAGGTTTATTGAGTTCTTTTGCACTCCCCGCAGTCCCGATCGCATTTTGCAGGTATTGTAGCAGAAATCGAGAGGGAATTCTTTCCTTTCTTCCTGTGAAGTTGGAGACTGACCTCAGGGCTCTCCCTTCGGTCCAGTGTTGCGCCGTCTTGGGGGTGGGAGGCGAGAGGTGGGGGGTGCCCTGCAGAGCCCCTGGGCAGGGATGTGTTTCTGCAAGGCCCTGACTAGAATGGTTTCGTAACCGCTGTTCTCCTCTGCTCCATAATACTGACAGCCCTGGCAAAGGTCGGTCAGGGAAGGAGGCCTCCTGCTTCTGTCCACTTCCTCACACACACCTCATTTTCAAGCTGAAATAGACCCCACAGACACACCGGTGCCTACGCTTCAAGCTACGTGGGCAGTTGTCTTGGCCCCAACACTCTCTCACGCTTCATTGCTCTGGCTTTCTGGTTGCAGCCGGATGTTTCCCCAGGAAACTGCTGGCCTTTCCCAGGGCATCAGGGCCAGGTGGTCATCAGGTTGCCAGCGCGAGTCCACCTGACTGCCATCACTGTGCAGCACATCTCCAAAGAAGTCTCTCCATCTGGGACCGTCACCAGCGCCCCCAGGGACATCGCTGTCTTTGTAAGTCTCTGCTGGGTGCTTCTGGTGCGGATCTGGTCCTGGGGGAAAGCCATGACAGGGTCTTCCTTGCTTTTGTGCCTCCTCTGAGGTTGGAGTCCCGGTCTCCTGAGCACTGCAGGGCCCTGGTGAGGCTCTAGGAGTCTCCTCCTAAGGGCTCTAGAGGTCTCCTCCCTCTTAAGACTTGTTCTGGCCAAGCAGCTCAGGGTTCTTGACTAAAACTCAAGCGGAGCCTGAGCTCCACCGTAACCAGTGCTAGACTAGGGCTAGAGCCCCAGGGGAGGGTGGGTAGGTAACAGGGCTGACCCAGCACCTACGTTCCCTCTTTGTCGGGACGAGTCTGAGCTGCTCTCCTTGTGCTTTGCCCCACAGGGAGTGGATGTGGACGGAGAAGAGGAAACTCTCCTGGTGACCTTCATGTACGATGTGGCAAAAGAGGCCATTCAGACCTTCCCTCTGAAGGTGCGATGCACGCACGGTGTTGGGGGAAGATGCCAGGGAGCAAAGCAGGTTTGCCTGCAGGGCCATGGCAGGAGGAGCGTGAATGCTTTCTCCCTGGGCAGAGGGGGCCTGGGTCACCGCCAGGAGAGAGCTGGTGGGGTTGGGAGGGCTGAGTGGCACGCGGTGGTGCTAGCAAAAGGACAGTGAGGGCAAGGTCAGGCCCGTGGGAGCATGAGTCCCAAGAGATCCCTGGCTGCCTTCAGCAGAGCCCGCTGCACACGCAGCCACTGCACCCGAGCAACGTCTTTGTGCCATGGAGAAACCGAGACGCCCGCTGGAGAAAGCCGTCGGGCAGCACCCTGGCTCCATCCCGTGGCCTGCTGGCAGGCTGGACGGTGTCCTCTCCTCCCAGCATAGCATGCCCCTTCTCTCCCGCTGCTCTCACGCCTGCCCGCAGGAAAGCGGGCAGAGCAGACAGCGGGAGCTCGGGGGGGGTGTCACACCAGCTGCCCCACGCAAAGGAGCACCTCCCCGGCCTCTCTGCCGGCACAGAGCGAGGCGCAGAGGGAAGGGGCAGAGGGGAGGGAGGCTGAGCCCCAGCCGGGCCCATGCAGAGGGTGCCAGGTGCCTTCCCCCTCCCCGTGTCCCCAGCCTCCCCAGCACCCCGCTACCAGAGCCAGCCTCAGGTTTCCACAGCCGCTCCCACCCACTGTCAGGAGCTTGTTCCTGAGCAGGAGCAGGGCTGGTGGGGGGAGATACCTTGACTGCATTGTGGCTCTTAACACCTCCGATTCCTCTTCCCTCTTTTCCTCGCAGAACGCCCCGCATCCCAGAGCCTTCTCCTATCTCAAACTCCTTGTGAAGAGCAACTGGGGAAAACCAAAGTACACATGCATTTACCGAGTGCAGGTTCATGGGAAGATGGCAAAACCAAACAGCCTCAACTGAAACCAGAGACAGAAAAAGGACAAACATAAAAAAGAAGAAAAAGAATAATGTTGCTGCGACTCAGATTGGTGTAGAAGATTTGTCTCCTAAGTTGGGTGCACAATAAGGTCCATTGCAGGGAGGGCAGTCGTGGGAAAGCAACAGAAGATCGGCGAGGAGGATTGTTAATACGCTCAAGTGACTCACAGCTGGGTGCTGGAAAACACATATATCACACTAATTGTTATTCAGTCTCGGACGCTTGCAAGAAAAACACTTGCACTTCGATAACATAAACCTGTGATGGACTCAGGGACACCTTATCCAGCCACTTGAGAATCCTGGCCTGGTGCTGAAGAAGATCAAAGCACAGTGGGAAAACGATGCCTGTTTGAACCCTTTAAATGCCAGGCAGAACAGGGAGTCCGTGCGTGCTCTTGCTCACAAGGACTCTCTCGCTGCCAAGGGCTCTTGCTAACAAGGACTCTCTCTCACTCCACGGTGCCCGCAGTCCCTGCTTCCGTGCCTCTGCCCGGGTGTTGCTTCGGAGATTCCCTGGTCTGTGAGGTATCGAGAAGAAACTTGTTCTTTGCCTTTCATCCGTGGTTTTGTGGTTGTTCCTGCGTCCTGCCCGCATCGGCTCACACAGCGGGGTTACAACCAGGGACTGAGTCTGGTAAATAGGTAAACGTAGCTCCTTGTGAAGAACAAACAGCGAAGAATACCACATCCCCGAAGAGACTGGAGGGACCGATAACAAGCTCGCAAAATAAATGGGGGAGTTGCAAAAGCTGCTGCATTTATCTTCCCCAGTCCACACAAAGAGATTCCTCTATTATCAGCTCAAACCAGCCACCGTACACCACTAGGAACCACCCAAGACCTACCATGAAGCCCCTAACAGAGTTAATGTGCATGTGCCAAGGGGATGTGAATGTGGAGATGAGTTCTGGAAATGTAATGAACGTGGCAATGAGTGCTGAGACATGTAACGACCACGCATATTCTGTATGGATGTAAGTCTCTGTGAATCTCACATTCAGTGGACATGTCAGGTGGAGAGATCCCCCACGTCCCCGGTGCTGAATAAAAGAATGCCTGCTTCTTAAGACTACATCGGTGTTAAGAAGTTCATTCCCGATTTCGGTGACAGTTTCTGGCGACCCAGATGGGACTCTGCCTCTGAATCTCGACAGATCCTTGGAATTGCAGGGCCTCCATCCGGCACCGAGGGATTCTCAGGGAGAACCTCCGATCCCCGGACCAAAGAGCTCCGAGCAAGGCCCCTGGAAAGGTGAAGGCATTCTTTTCTTTAAGGGATATTAAGGGTTGCCTGTCCATAAGGCGAGGCATAAGCCTCGCAGGGTTGGGCTGTAAAGGTACCTAAGGGAAGGAGTTGGTCTCACTGGATGAAAGCCTGTGAGAAACGCGGCTGATAAGCGTAAAGGTATTGTCCTCAACACCAGGCGGGGAAGGGCCGCACCAAGAGCAAAGGTCTGGTATAAAAGGTTCAGGCCCTAAGGTTTTGTTATTTTGTCTTGTGTAATAAGTGCTATGTTCAGTTGTCATTTTTCTTTGTGTTTTGTGTTGTTCGTTCTACTAGTACTATCCTATAATGGGTAGCAAGCCCTTGGCGGAAGGGGGAATTTTGAAAAAGTCTCCTTTAGGTTGTATACTCCTTTAGGTTGTATACTGAAGCGTTGGAAACAAATAGGAGGGGACCCGCTCACGAGAAAGCAGCTGATTGAATATTGTAACAATTGGTGGCCGTTATGTACTTCAGAAGATCAAGAAAAATGGACAAGAAATGGGACTTTAAAATAGAATACAATTTTACAGCTTATGTTATTTTGTAGCAGGGAAAACAAATGGGATGTATGTAGATTTGTTTTTCACTTTAAGAAACCACCCAGAGTGGCAGAAGGATTGTGGGCGATAACCAGATATCAGAGACGGTTATTCGGAATGAGACATGCTACGCCAAAAGCCATTAATTGGTCAAAATCGTATGAGGTTAAACAAGAACCAAATGAATCGCCACCTGCATTTATGGAACGAGTAAAGAATACTGCTAGGAAATACACGAACGTGGACCCCGAGAGGAGGCTGGGCAATTGGCCTCTATTTTTATGGGACAATCTGCCCCGGATGTACAAAAGAAACTCCAAAAGTTAGAAGGAGAAGATTCGAGGGACTTGGGAACATTGGTGTAAGTAGCTTGGACCATCTAGAATAACAGAGAAAAGGAGAGGGAGAATCAAAAAGAAGGGAGATTAATTGCCGCATTGACGGGAGTTGCTCCGGGAAGAATGAACGGGGCCCGGGGAAGTAGAGGAGGCTACAGAAGAGTTGGGAAGGAACTCGTTTAGCAGAAGCTCAGTGCGCGATCTGCAAAGAGCGAGGACATTGGAAAAACGCGTGCCCTAGAGTCAGTAACCAAGGCTCGATCCTGCAGCCTGTCAAGGTGATGGCTTTAGGTGATGGTTTAGGGAAGCGTTGCAAAACAGGTAGTAATAAGTCACCTACGTAAACAAATCAATAGCAGGCATGCATCGAGGATTGCTGAAGAGGAAAGTTCATCTGGAGGGCAACTGACGGAGAGGAAGATACGACCACCAGATGAAGTAAACGACCACCAGAACGACCGTGATGCGCGAAATGACTTGCCTCATGATTGTGCAATTGGTTCTGGGAGGGGGCGTGCTTATGTTAATGATTTAGGGAAAACGAATGAATACGTAACAATTTTGTAAATATAAATGGCTCAAAATAAGATCATTGTGGGAGCACTTATGGTGGAAAATCCCCAGTGCGACCGCAGCGCTGCTAATAAAGAATACCTGCTCTACAGGACCATCTGCTGTTGAGTTTATTTCTTTGCTTCAGCTCGTCTCTGTAATCCTGAAAGTTGAAAATATTATAACCATCTGATTTAGGTGAGACCCCCAAAGAGTGACCTTTGGAAGTCTCAAAGAGGGGAACTGTTACACCCAGGGACTGAGCGTCTGGTCAATGGTACTTGACTCCTCCCTGAGGAGGGGTTCAGAAAGCCCGGGGGGTCCTTTCTGAGCCCCGGGACCCAACGGGAAGGTCTCCCTGACGGCTGGTCTGACCCCGGCCCCTGTGCAGTAAATAACCAAGTGTGCCCTTCCAGCGTGTCACAGAGTCATGGAATGTGTTGGGTTGGAAGGGACCCTTAAAGGCCATCTCGTCCAACCCCCGGCAGTGAGCAGGGACGTCTTCAACTAGATCAGGTTGCTCAGAGCCTCATCCAGCCTGGCCTTGGATGTCTCCAGGGATGGGGCCTCCACCCTCTCTCTGGGCAACCTGGGCCGGTGTCTCACCACCCTCAGTGTAAAGAGCTTCTTCCTAATGTCTGATCTAAACCTGCCCTGCTCTAGTTTAAAGCCATTGCCCCTCGTGCTGTGGCTCTGTGCCCTCGCAAACAGCTCCTCCAGCTCTCCTGGAGCCCCTTCAGGGACTGGAAGGGGCTCTAAGGTCTCCCCGGGGCCTTCTCTTCTCCAGGCTGAACCCCCCCAGCTCTCTCAGCCTGTCCCCACAGCAGAGGGGCTCCCGCCCTCGGATCACCTCCGCGGCCTGTCTCGTAAAGCGCTGCCACATTCACCGCTGACTTTGTTAAATCGCTGGTTTATGTTAATAAATATTTCCCCACTTCTCTCCCACAAGTGAAGCCAATGGCTGCGCGCGCCACAAATTGGCCCTTGGTGCCGGGCTCCTGAAATGCCCCTAATGCTGCCACCACTCCCGGAACGCTCCCAGTGGCCACTCCTGTGCTAAAGCGCCACCGCGCAGGGAGCGGGGCGTGGCGGGGAGGAGTTGGTGGGATCGGCGGTGTGTGTTTGGGAGACCCTGCTTTCTGCCCCCAGTGGAGGGCGCGGGGCTGGGGCAGCCGGCAGTGTGGGGCCTGCGAGGCTGCCTGCGCCCGGCCGGTGCCACTTCTGCCGGGACGAGCCCAAATTCGGGGGTCAGCAGCATCAGAAGCTCCGCTGGAGGCAGCGCCTGTGCTGGAGCCATGGTGGGTGCACTCCTGCTCTCACCAAACTAGCTTGTTCTGGCATCTCTCCCCATCTACTCTCCTCAAGGATACAACATCCCAAGACTTCCTTGGATCCAACTAAGCCCAGCAGATGTCTAACCCATCCGCTTACAAAGCGTTTCAAACTTAGCTACATTATTCCAGTAAGGAGGAACCAGATGTTCTTTTCAACTGGGTATCAGTAAGGCCTGAGGGGCTTTCCACCCCAGCCTTTTGTGCTGTTCAAGGCTACTGTATCACCAGCGACGGTATCACCCTGGCAGCAGCCATTGGCACCTGCTGTTCTGTAACCTTCAGCAGTCCCACCACAGAAGGGTCAGCTGAAAGACCGGGTAAGGCAGACAGCTGTGTAATGTCCTCAGTCCCTCCAGCTGCTATACCAACAGCCCACCGATACGCTTTCGGGTCTTTGAAATACCCTCTCTTGAGCAAGTCTACGCCAAGGATGCACGGAGCGTCTGGGCCACTCACAATGGAGCGCTTCCGCCATTTATTCCCAGTTCGGCTCACTTTGGCCGAAGTACAGTCAGTTCTTGAGACCTGTCACACCAGAATCAGCAACAGATTTTGTCCCTTTATGAGTCAATGGCAATAGGGTACACTGTGCACCGCTGTCCACCATGTCTTTATGCTTTTGTGGCTCTAATACACGAGGACATCGAATCCACACAGCCCAATAAACTCGGTTATCCCTCTCCCCCTCCTGGCTGGAGGCAGGGCACCTCTAATGTTGAGGACAACATCTACAGTTAGCAGATGAGTTCCGACCCGGACCAGAGAACTGCTCCCTGGGCACTGGAGCAGCCACCCTCCTGGAAGAATTCTTTCTTCTATCTGTTTTACCTTGCAACTAGTGCCTGTAGGGCCAAGGTAGGTCCTTCATCCCACTTACTCAGGTCCTCTCCATAGGCACCGAGGTAAAACCACAAGGTGTCTCGTAGTGTCTTCTTTTTCTTCCAAGTCGGTCTCGTAGGAGGGCATCTTCTCCTAATGGCTGCGACATGGGTCCATGCAGGGGAAAAGCGGGATGTTTCTTCCATCCTAGACAGTTTCTCAAACAGTGTCTCCTTTTTCTCAATCATCTTCTCAGTTTTATCAGCTTCCCCGCTGCAGAGCTGGCCGGGGGCGGCGGCCAGGGAGTGGGGCTGCCGAGGGCAGCAGGGCAGTGCGCGCTATGATAAGTCTATGGGGCCGGATGGGATTCACCCAAGAGTACTCAGGGAGCTGGCGGGAGAGCTCACCAAGCCTCTCTGCATCATTTATCAACAATCCTGGTCAACAGGGCAGGTACCAGATGCCTGGAGGGTGGCTAATGTGACGCCCATCTACAAGAAGGGTCGGAAGGAGGATCCGGGGAACTACAGGCCTGTCAGCCTGACCTCGGTACCAGGAAAGATCATGGAGAGGATCATCTCGAGTGAGCTCTCACGGCAAGCGCAGGGCAGCCAAGGGATCGGGGCCAGCCAGCATGGCTTTAGGAAAGGGAGGTGCTGCTTAACCAACCTGATCTCTTTCTATGACCATGTCACCCGCCTTCTGGATGCAGGGAAGGCTGTGGACGTTGTCTATCTGGACTTTGGCAAGGCCTTTGACACCGTCCCCCACAGCATTCTCCTGGAGAAGCTGGCGATCCATGGCATAGACGAGTGTACTCTTTGCTGGGTTAAAAACTGTCTGGCTGGCCGTGCCCAGAGAGTTGGGATTAATGGGGTGAAATGCTCTTGGCGGCCGGTCACCAGTGGTGTCCCTCAGGGCTCAGTTTTGGGGCCGGTTTTAATGTCTTTATCAATGATGTGGATGAGGGGATTGAGTGCACCCTCAGTAAGTTTGCAGATGACACCAGACTGGGTGGGGGTGTTGATCTGCTTGAGGGTAGGAAGGCTCTCCAGAGGGACCTGGACAGGCTGGATCGATGGGCCAAGGCCAACTGTATGAGGTTTAATAAGGCCAAGTGCCGGGTCCTGCATTTCGGTCACAACAACCCACAGCAACGCTACAGGCTTGGGGCAGAGTGGCTGGAAAGCTGCCCGGCAGAAAAGGACCTGGGGGTGCTGGTGGACGGCCAGCTTAACATGAGCCAGCAGTGTGCCCAGGTGGCCAAGAGGGCCAACAGCATTCTGGCTTCTACCAGGAATAGCGTGGCCAGCAGGAGCAGGGAAGTGATGGTGCCTCTGTACTGGGCACTGGTGAGGCCCCACCTCGAGTGCTGTGTTCAGTTCTGGGCCCCTCTGTACAAGAGGGACATTGAGGTGCTGGAGCGTGTCCAGAGGAGAGCGACCAGGCTGGTGAGGGGTCTGGAGACCAGGGCATATGAGGAGAGGCTGCGGGAGCTGGGCATGTTTAGCTTGGAGAAGAGGAGGCTGAGGGGAGACCTCATTGCCCTCTACAACTCCCTGAAAGGAGGGTGCAGAGAGGTGGGGGTTGGCCTCTTCTCCCAGGGGAATAATGACAGGACCAGAGGAAATGGCCTGAACTTGCGGCAGGGGAGGTTTAGGTTAGATATTAGGAAGAATGACTTTACTGCAAGAGTGGTCAGGCACTGGAACAGCCTGCCCAGGGAGGTGGTTGAGTCACCATCCCTAGAGGTGTTTAAGAAATGTCTAGATGTGGCACTTCAGGGCATGCGCTAGTGTGGAGATTGTAGGTTGTTTGGTTGGACTCGATGATCTCCAAGGTCTTTTCCAACCATGAAGATTCTGTGATTCTAAGATCAGGAGGGGGATGCCCTCAGCGTAGGAGCTTCCTTGGGGAATGGAGATCCTCTAGGGGCCGGGCAGCAGATCCGGTGAGCCCTTTTGGGTGAGGGGACACTGCAGGGTTCAAACAGACCCAGAAGTTTCTGTGGGTTCCTGGGGCCGGCTTCTGAGCACAGCTGCCAGATGTGCCAACAGAGGTGATGCTCACCTGGATCTCCTACATGCAATCAGGGAAAAAAGGATCAGGGCTGTGATAATGGAGTGGCAGCCTTGGCTGCAGTGTCCCTGAAGTAGCGGGTTCTCAGCTCCCCAGGGGAGCAAGCAAGGAGAGACACAGAGTGCAGACAGCAGGTCTCAGAGGGGAAGACTCTGAAGTAACAACCGAAAGGCCGCAAGAAGGTCTCCCCGGAGCCTTCTCTGCTCCAGACGGAACAGCCCCAACTCTCTCAGCCCGTCCTCACAGCAGAGGGGTTCCATCCCTCCGATCATTTCTGTGGCATTCCTCTGGCCCGTTCTGTGAGGCAGCAGCAGGAATGCAGGGAGCTCTGCCTGGGGACAGACAGACTCGGCTGGGAGCTGAGGCGTCAACAGGAGAGGACAGAACAACCTGGGAAACTGGCAGCTTTGTGGCGGGTGAACGTCTGCTCCAGACTTCATACCAACAAACAAGCAACAGCTAGTCAGGGATGTAAAAGCCAGGGCTAAGAAGGTAGAGTTGAGGCTCCTGAGAGAAAGGAAAAAGGCCGAGAGCAGGAGACGTCTGGAGAGCAGGCTTTGGCCTGCTGGGGGACTGGCTTGGAAGAATCCTGTGGGATACGGCCCTGCGGAGAAGCAGGGTGCGGAGGGCTGCTTGAGGATCTCCTCTTCACGCTCCACAATGGCCCGCCTTGACATTCAGAAAGGACGGCGTGGATGAGAAAGAAGCTGCTGACAAAACCCAAGCCTGAAGAGGAAGCACAGAGGAGGTGGAAGCTGGCTGCCTGCCAGCCTCAGGGGTTTTGTGTTTCCATACCGGAGACAGGCAGTTGTGTGTGCGTGTGCTTGTTTATGTGGGGGGGAACTGAGGGATGAGGAGATCCTGGGGCCGGCTTCTGGATAGAGGATGTAAAACCAGCTCCTGGAGGGATCCCTTTTCTCTGTGTGTCTCTACAGGTCTATATTTCCCACTGACGTAGTCTGCCATACAGGCAGCGCACCGTACCAATACCCTCCCTGGTATTTTGGTGATGGTTGTCACGGTACTTCCTACTTGAGTCGGAAATTCTATTGAACTAGTACCTCCTTTAATTGTCTATCGTGGCCTGCAACTCCTCAGGTTATCTTGTGAGAGACAGCACCACCAGGGTGAGCCATCAGCATAGAAACATTGACAGCTGAGCAAATGGATCTTCATTCCAGGGCAATGGAGCTTCACTTCAGGGGAACCGTGAGAAACTCTGGGATATGGCCAAGAGAAACCTCCAGAAGTTTACAAGGAGAAGTGTCCGGTCCTGCACTGAGGGGGAGGAAGGTGCATCAGAGCCCGCTGGGACCTAACGTGCTGAGCAGTGGTCCTGAGGAGAAGGTGCTGGGAACTGGAGTGGCCCCCCAAAGAAAAGTGTCCCCCTGCGTGCAGCTCCCCATTTTGGAGGAGTGGGGAGGAACTGGAGAGTGCCCAGAGGAGGTCTGCCCAGGTGTGGTTCAGCGTATAGTGCACATGCGCTGCGTGGGGAGGCTGAGGAATGTGGGCTTCTTTGCCCCTTTGGCCCCATGGTGGAGAGGCTCTGGGCAGGACAGGGGTTGCTCGAAGGACGGTTTCAGAGATGATGGGGCTTTTCTTCTTCGTGGGAGACCGCATGAGAAAGAAAGAATGCCAGAACTTGTAGCTTGGGAGGTTTAAACAGGAAACGGGAGAAAGAAACGTCACTCCAAGGGCAGTGCTGTGGAAAAGGCGGCCATCCAGAAAGAATGTGGATCAGCCCGTGGCTTTGTGTCTAAAGACATATCCCCCCCGAAGGATGGCGAGACTTCAGAAAGCTTAGTGAGTTGCTCAGGCGAGAGCAAGGTGGAGAAGCAGGGGAGATGTCTGCAGCCTGCAGGGAACATGCCCAGGTGTGGAACACAATAGGACAGCCTGCGGTGGTTTCAACAGTGTGGGGCTGTTGAAATGTGAAAAGCCCCCAAGAGATCCAAGGTCTTAATCTCCGTGTCTGTGACTGTTACCTCTGCCACTGATGCCTATAAGGAGTACAAGAGCCTGATGGCCTCCTCGTCCCCACCTGGGAGCCTGGGAGGTGTCCTGCTGTCATTCTGCACGTGTCATTGCACCTCCCTTCCCACATCATCCGCATGGAAGAGCAACTTGGAAGACATCATCCTGATTATGGAACAGGTCATCCGGAGTGCCATTATGTGGCACATGAAGAACAACCAGGCGATCAGGCACAGTCAGCATGGGTTCATGAAAGGCAGGTCGTGCTTGACAATCCTGATCCCCTTCTAAAACAAGGTGACCCGCTGAGTGGATGAGGGAAAGGCTGTGGATGTTGTTTACCTGGAGTTTAGTAAAGCTTCTTGACACAGTTTCCCACAGCGTTCTCCTGGAGAAATTGGCTGCCCATGGCTTGGATGGGCGTACGCTTCGCTGGGTGAAAAACTGCTGGGACAGCCGGGCCCAATGAGTGGTGGTGAATGGAGCTCAATCCAGTGGGCGGCCGGTCACAAGTGGTGTTCCCCAGGGCTCAGTACGGGGGCCGATTCTGTTTAAAATCTTTATCAATGATCTGGACGATGGGATCGATTGCACCCTCAGTATGACACCAAGTTGGGTGTGAGTGTCGACCTGCCCAAGGGTAGGAAGGCAGGAGAAGAGGAAACGGCATCAAGTTGCACCAGGGGACGTTTAGATTGGACGTCAGGAAAATTTTTTACACTGAAAGGGTTATTAAGCATTGGAACAGGCTGCCCAGGGAAGTGGTGGAATCACCATCCCTGGAGGTATTTAAAATTAGACGGGTAGACGTAGTGCTTAGCGACATGGTTTAGTGATGGTTTTTGTCAGTGTTAGGTGGATGGTTGGACTGGATGATGTGAAAGGTCCCTTCTAACCTAAGCAATTCTATGATTCTGTGACCCCCCAGTTTCTCTAGGAGGCGGTCTGGGCTACCTTCTTCCTCCAGTACCCAACTTGCAGACGTTCTGGTCTCTCTAGCGTCCAGTCCAGACTTAGGCCCTCAAAAATGACTTGCTCGCAGGTGTGTTTTACTCTCTGGTTTCTCTTGTTTGGTGTTTGCTTGTGATTAAACCACTACCATACACACCAATCTTAAGTGCACACCCGCCAGTCTCACCAGTTGCTGGTCCCCCAAAGTACAAAAGAACTTAGGGCTTGTGGTTCCCACTCCGGTTGCTGGCACTTGAACCTCCATCTGTGCATAGAGCAGAGATCTCCCTTGCCCCACAAAGCTCTTGGAAAGGGAGGTATTAAGAAAACAGGGCAGGCTGCGGTGATCCGTTGCAGGGCACAGCCAGGGAAGTGTCCTGACCAGCCATCTGGTTACACATGACCATCTCCTTTCAGCCCTTTTCTCTCTATTTTCCCATGGTCGTTCGTCTACAAACCTTTGATCCTTTCCTAGACATCCCATGGCAAGTCTTGCACAGTCCCCAAATGCACTTTCTGGCGTCCCAACATGAGTCTCAGACCCCGAAAGAAAAAAAACCCTCTTCCGTTGGCAAGGTCACCGTGCAAGGCTCTCCCATTGGCTCACTTAACTAACTGAATTGATGCAACTATGCCAGGACTTTCTTGGAAGGATTTTTTTTCCTTTTGGGTTTTGAATTGTTCCTCTGAAAACATGGCAACTTCTGTCCTAGAAATGGCAATCCTTTCTTTTTTATCTAAGGGTTGGAGACTAGGTCAGGTGAAAATCCCTATATGGTGTATGTAGGTGTTTGCAGCCTTGTGCAGGAGGAGTTGGGCATATTAGAATCCAAGCATCATAGAATGGTTCAGGTTGGAAGGGACCTAAAAGATCATCTAGTCCAACCCCCTGCCGTGAGGAGGGACGTCTTTCACTAGTTCAGGTTGCTCCAAGCTCCTGACCTTGGACACGTCCAGGGATGGGGCATCCACAACTGCTCTGGGCAACCTGTTCCAAGGTCTCACCACGCTCATCATAAAGCATTTCTTCCTTATGGCCAACCTAAATATAACCTCTTCCAGTGTAAAGCCATTGCCCCTTGTTCTGCTATTAAAGGCCCTGGTAAAAAGTCTCACTCCATCTTTCTTGGCCTATGACCACTGCGATTTCATCTGCAAACACTGTGGAGAGAGCCCAGAGATCTCCCAAGACAGGGTTTGGAGGCCTCAAGCACTTGACCAGTATCTAGAGGCTGAGAGCCCTGGGCTCAGTGGTTTGGAGACTGGGGACGGTATAGGAGGAGCCTGAGCGTGCTGGAAGGGTGCTTTCAGAGCTGGTGGAGCTTTTCTTCCTAGTGGAAAACAGCCTGAGAAAGAAAGAACTCCCCAACATGCAGGTGGGGAGGTGCAGCCTGGCCACGAGGAGAAAGAAACGTCACTCCAAGGGCAGTGCTGTGGTGCAACACGCCACCCAGAAGGAGTCTGGATCAGCCCAAGGCTTTGTGTTTCAAGGAAGAGCCAGGGAGGACGGAGAGATCTCAGCAAAGGAAGGTGACAGCAAGATGGGGCAGCCGGGTGGATGACTGCAGCCTGCAGGGAAAGAGGCAGAGGTGATGGGACACTGTAGGACAGCCTGTGGTGGAGAAGATAGAGGGATGTGGCAAAGCTGGAAGTCCCCTAACAGAGCCAGCCTCTTCATGTCTTGGGCTACGGCTGTTGTCTCTGCCACTGATGCCTCTGAGACAACCAGCCCTTCCAGCACTGGGGTCTCGTTGCCTCCTTGTCCATACTCAGGAGCCTGGGAGGTGTCGTACCATAGTCCTGCCCTTGGCATTGCACATCTCCACATCCCACTGTCCCAGGAAGAGCCCTGAGGAAGGAGTGAGGGAGAGGATCTCCCTTCCTGGGGGCTGGGGGTCAGGCCTTGGCCCTTTGGGCGATGGAGTCAGGGCTTGGCCCTTTGCATTAATGAAACACATCCACGTTTACCCAGCATCAGAGTCACCTTCAACTTGCTTTTCCCGACCTGCCATCGCTGCCTCCAGTTTTCTGCTGTAACCAGACCCTGGGGGCAATTCCTCAGTGGTGTCCCTCAGTGGGACCCATCAACACCACAAGAAACTTTGGAGTTTGAACCCGACTTTGACTCCTTGAGAGGTTCCTTCGACTTCCTCGCAGCGTCGGAGGTTCACGGACTCGGCCTCGAACCCACCAGAGGGGTCATTAAAACTCCTTGGGCTGGTCCTCTGCGTCTGAGCTGGGCTGGGCTCCTGGGATGGAGGGAGCTCACGGCAAGCGGGCAGCGCTGCAGAGAGACAGCTCTGCCCGGGAGCAGCTCCTCTGCCAAGCGCAGCAGGGCTGAGGGCACTGCCAGGGTGTCTCAGGGAGATGAGCAAGGCAGAGAGAGAGCTTGAAGGTGTCAGGATTGGGAGGACGACTGAGAGCTCACTGGAGGAGAAATCTTTGCAGCCCTTGACAGGGTAAGTCTGCGGGTGCAGGGCACTGCAGGCGGAGTTGCTGGAGGCATCTCCTAAAGCTGGCACAGCCACAGCTTACGGGATCTGTACATGTGGGAGCTCTTGTCAGGCACTTTGAATAGCTGTGAAGGTGGGTGTGCAGCCAGGGGTGCCCAGGGCTGTCCTTCAGAGCAGGCTCCCTGCACCCCAGGGGTCTGTGTGCCGGGGCAGGGACTCCGCCACCTGCCAGGGTCAGCTCTCAGCCTGCCTGGGAAGCCCACCACATCACTGTGGGGAGAAGTTCTGCATGGAAGGAGCATCCCCCGGCGGGGCAAGGTCCTGCTGCTGAGAGGGTTCTGCGTGGCTGAGGGCTGCTCACAGCTGCAGATCACTGCAGGACATTCCCTGGAGACTTCCAGAAGCACAGCAAGGAGGGGGCCAGTGGTGATGATTTTTGGTCTGGTGTCTTCTAACATCTCATTGGATTCTTTTCCAGCCTAAAGGTTTCAGCAAATCCAGCACCTCATGCTAAGTAGAGCTAAGCAAGCAGCACAAATCACACCGAATGATAATCCTAAATCATTTATTCTACTTAAAACGTATGTATTTATGCTGAACAATTAATATCCCGCAAGGAGAAGGAAGGAGCACAGGGTCTCCCCGCCCTGCTCAGCCCTGGGCAGCCCCAGCATGACGTCAGAGGTGACACCACTGTGAGGTCACAGCTGGCTGCCTGCACAGCGCTGTGGCGTGTGGGGCAGGAGCCCACAGTTGCCCTGTGGCTGCGGCCCTGGACAGGCTCCTGCTGGCTGCGGCGAGAGGCTGCTGCTGGAGCTGGTTTTGGGGACAGGACACGCCCTGGTCTCTCTGTGGAGACATCTGCTGAGCATGTGCCTCTTGGCCGCGTACGTACGACATGTTTCTGCTGCGGATGGGGGGTAGAACGGGGGTGTCTGAGGGCCGGTGCCAGCAAAGGGCAGAGCAGAGGGTGCTCCCCAGCCAGCAGCCCGGGGCTCCCAGTGGGGCGCCTCAGCTTGGGCGCTGCTCGTGCTGTGGCCATTCTCAGGGGAGCCAAGAGCAAAGCCCCTCGGCAGCCATTTGCTGCAGCCCCAAGCTTTGGCTGCGGCAGGACAAACTGCCCCGTAGCCAGACGCTCGGGTGCAGAGCCAAGCCTCCGCAGGGCAAGGGTTTTCCCCAGTTCAGGCAAGAGACCACGCCGGTCTGTGGAGGCCTCTGGGAGGAAAGGCGGACAAGGCTCCTGCGCTTCCCAGCTCTGCGGGAAAACACTTGCCCTAAGAGGGATGTGTGTGATGGCAAGGGAGAACAGGCCTGCTTCCTCAGCCAGAGGGAGAGCAAGGTCCGCACCAGAAAGACTGCTGGAAAGCACTCTTCGTGTGCTCGACGTCTTTGCTTCCTGGGATGATCTTCCTGGAGACCTTCCTTTGGGGAAGAGCTGCCGGCAGCGTTGAACGATGTGGACAGAAATCGTGTTCCTGCTGGACGCTGCTCTGTCAGTTCTCTGTCAGCAGCAGGCTTCCAAAATGGTGTCTGTTTGGCCTGAAAAGGGAAATCCGCCTGTGAAGGGGTTTGTCCAAGGCTTGGATCATGACAGCACCAGGACTCCCTCTTTTTCAGGCAAAAGATGGCCCTGCAGAAGAAGGCGTTCTTGCAAGTCTTCTTGTTGCTCCCCCTGGCTCTTGGTGAGTTTTCATGAGCAACCATCTGAGAGCGACAGCCTGGCTGGGCTGGACGCCACCTTTCCTTTTGGGCCAGTATGTGCGGAAACTCCCGTGGCCCAAGTGCTTCCCAAGCAAGTCCTTGAGTGGGACTGCCTTCTGGGCTCCCAGTAAGACTGGTAGCCTCCCAGTCACACTGCTGCCCTGCCTACCGGACCACAGGGCTCACTTAGTCGGCACCTCTGCGAGAGACGGGGGTAGCTCTTTGCAAGCCTGACCTGGGGATTCCCAGAGGGCAGGGGCCATGCAGGGGGACCGATGGAGAGGTACCTCTCCTCGCCCAGCAGCCTGGTCTCGGTGCTCACTGGGGCAGTGAGGGGAAATGGGGAATAGCTCTGGGGCACCGAGCACACCTGAAGATCACGGCTGCGCAGTCCGCTCAAGCCCGGGCTGATGGCCCCCGGTCAGAGGTGTGTCCTCTCCCTGCACCCCACGTCCCCCCGCCTCCTCAGCTCACCTGCTGCCCCAGCCCCAAGGCAACAGGGACAGACAACGCCACTGCAGGCATCGCCAGCACCCCCGGTAAAATAACTGTCTCTTGCTGATGTGAATTGCAGCTGATGTTCACTGCGGGACCTCGCTGACAGGCCTGAAGCCCCTGAGGTAAGCGATGTTTCCTGAGCTGGAATTGGGTCTGTGCAGAAGGGTCAGACGACCTCGTGTCCCTGCACCCATTTGCCTGAGAGCCGGGGCTCCCGCACGGCCCTTCCTGCCTTTGCCTCTTGCGCCAGCTGGTGCGGAAGGGAAGCGCTGGCAAAGCAGGGAACGCACGCGTGTCTCTCCTCCTTGCTGAGCTCAGAGGCTCCCAGTGGGGTGGGCAGCTCTCTGACAACATCTGCTTTCCTGGTTCCTGCAGGAACTGCCCGGTTTTAATGGCGCAGCAAACTCAAAAGATGCAGCTAATGCTGGAGGAGGTGGCTCGGCTGAGGGCAGAGATCAGCAGCGTGAAGCAGGTGCTGCGGCGTGTTGGGGAAGGAGGCTTGGCTGGGCAGAAGCCCTTGGGGCTGTGGGTGTGTGGGACTGCTGACTGCAGTCAGCCAGCCTTTGCCCCAGGGGCCTCCTGGGCTGCACAGGCCCTTCTCCGGCCCCACTTTCACCGGCCGCTTCAGGCAGCGCAGGACTCCCTTGGCACGCCAGCACCTCTGGCTGCTCTGGCTGGGCTCCTCAGGCAGGGGTGGGACCCAGGCACGCTCACGGGGGGCCAGCCATCGCTGGCAGGGCTTGAGTCCACCTTCCACCTGCCCTGGAGAGTGTGGAGGATGGGGACGAGGGTGTGGGGACCCTCATCAACCCACCTCGGGGCCGTGGCCATGGCTGTGGACACAGACACTGTTCCTCAGTCCTGCAGCTCCGTGGAGAGGGTTTGCCTTGCCTTTCTGACAGTGGCCCTTTGCCGCTCCGGGCGCTAGTAGCCACGCTGAACGTTGATGTGCTCCTTTTCTCTGTTTGTTTATGGCGTTCCCAGGAAGTCGAGGAAATGAAGCAGGCAGCATCTGAGAGGGCTTTGGAAGCCTACGTGGAGATGTCTGACTGGGCCCTGCAAAGCTCTGGTATGGACACAAGCAGCCCCGTCTCCTTGCCCTGCGCTTGTCTGCAGCCCTCCCCAAAGGCGCCTGCGCTCCAGGCGCTGCTCTCCAAAGTGGGGGAGCTGAAATGCTTGGGGGGTCCCAGGGCAAGGCTGTGGCAGAGCAGCTCTCTCAGACTCCCTCCCAACCCTGCCCTCGGCATCCTCACGCTGCCTCTGGCGCTGCCCCCGCACGTGTTCCTGTGCGGACGGAGGGGCTCTCTTCCTCTCCTCAGCATTGGAAAAGGAGATGGCCGGGCCGTCCTTGGCTGCCCACGCAGCAAGCCCTCAGCTTGGGTCTGCTGCCATTCACATGGGCACCGTCTGTCTCCCAGAACCCTCAGACCTTCTCCTGCTGGCGCTGGGAGTGCAGCAGTCACCAGGCACGTGGCCGCTGTCATTCCCCTGCGCGGCTGGGCAGCTGGGCAGCCCACCAGCCTGGGACGAGGACAGGACTGACAGAGGCGCAGCTGGCCGGCGGTGTCAGAAATAGTGTCTGAGCACCAAGCCCTCCTCGTCTGTGGCCTCTTGCAGTCGTCTGCTTTCCCTTCCCTGCAGGTGCCAGCATTGACCTGCAGAGAACTTCGGAGACCTACACCTGCAAAAACGACTGGTTCTGGAGGTTTATTGAGTTCTTTTGCACTCCCCGCAGTCCCGATCGCATTTTGCAGGTATTGTAGCAGAAATCGAGAGGGAATTCTTTCCTTTCTTCCTGTGAAGTTGGAGACTGACCTCAGGGCTCTCCCTTCGGTCCAGTGTTGCGCCGTCTTGGGGGTGGGAGGCGAGAGGTGGGGGGTGCCCTGCAGAGCCCCTGGGCAGGGATGTGTTTCTGCAAGGCCCTGACTAGAATGGTTTCGTAACCGCTGTTCTCCTCTGCTCCATAATACTGACAGCCCTGGCAAAGGTCGGTCAGGGAAGGAGGCCTCCTGCTTCTGTCCACTTCCTCACACACACCTCATTTTCAAGCTGAAATAGACCCCACAGACACACCGGTGCCTACGCTTCAAGCTACGTGGGCAGTTGTCTTGGCCCCAACACTCTCTCACGCTTCATTGCTCTGGCTTTCTGGTTGCAGCCGGATGTTTCCCCAGGAAACTGCTGGCCTTTCCCAGGGCATCAGGGCCAGGTGGTCATCAGGTTGCCAGCGCGAGTCCACCTGACTGCCATCACTGTGCAGCACATCTCCAAAGAAGTCTCTCCATCTGGGACCGTCACCAGCGCCCCCAGGGACATCGCTGTCTTTGTAAGTCTCTGCTGGGTGCTTCTGGTGCGGATCTGGTCCTGGGGGAAAGCCATGACAGGGTCTTCCTTGCTTTTGTGCCTCCTCTGAGGTTGGAGTCCCGGTCTCCTGAGCACTGCAGGGCCCTGGTGAGGCTCTAGGAGTCTCCTCCTAAGGGCTCTAGAGGTCTCCTCCCTCTTAAGACTTGTTCTGGCCAAGCAGCTCAGGGTTCTTGACTAAAACTCAAGCGGAGCCTGAGCTCCACCGTAACCAGTGCTAGACTAGGGCTAGAGCCCCAGGGGAGGGTGGGTAGGTAACAGGGCTGACCCAGCACCTACGTTCCCTCTTTGTCGGGACGAGTCTGAGCTGCTCTCCTTGTGCTTTGCCCCACAGGGAGTGGATGTGGACGGAGAAGAGGAAACTCTCCTGGTGACCTTCATGTACGATGTGGCAAAAGAGGCCATTCAGACCTTCCCTCTGAAGGTGCGATGCACGCACGGTGTTGGGGGAAGATGCCAGGGAGCAAAGCAGGTTTGCCTGCAGGGCCATGGCAGGAGGAGCGTGAATGCTTTCTCCCTGGGCAGAGGGGGCCTGGGTCACCGCCAGGAGAGAGCTGGTGGGGTTGGGAGGGCTGAGTGGCACGCGGTGGTGCTAGCAAAAGGACAGTGAGGGCAAGGTCAGGCCCGTGGGAGCATGAGTCCCAAGAGATCCCTGGCTGCCTTCAGCAGAGCCCGCTGCACACGCAGCCACTGCACCCGAGCAACATCTTTGTGCCATGGAGAAACCGAGACGCCCGCTGGAGAAAGCCGTCGGGCAGCACCCTGGCTCCATCCCGTGGCCTGCTGGCAGGCTGGACGGTGTCCTCTCCTCCCAGCATAGCATGCCCCTTCTCTCCCGCTGCTCTCACGCCTGCCCGCAGGAAAGCGGGCAGAGCAGACAGCGGGAGCTCGGGGGGGTGTCACACCAGCTGCCCCACGCAAAGGAGCACCTCCCCGGCCTCTCTGCCGGCACAGAGCGAGGCGCAGAGGGAAGGGGCAGAGGGGAGGGAGGCTGAGCCCCAGCCGGGCCCATGCAGAGGGTGCCAGGTGCCTTCCCCCTCCCCGTGTCCCCAGCCTCCCCAGCACCCCGCTACCAGAGCCAGCCTCAGGTTTCCACAGCCGCTCCCACCCACTGTCAGGAGCTTGTTCCTGAGCAGGAGCAGGGCTGGTGGGGGGAGATACCTTGACTGCATTGTGGCTCTTAACACCTCCGATTCCTCTTCCCTCTTTTCCTCGCAGAACGCCCCGCATCCCAGAGCCTTCTCCTATCTCAAACTCCTTGTGAAGAGCAACTGGGGAAAACCAAAGTACACATGCATTTACCGAGTGCAGGTTCATGGGAAGATGGCAAAACCAAACAGCCTCAACTGAAACCAGAGACAGAAAAAGGACAAACATAAAAAAGAAGAAAAAGAATAATGTTGCTGCGACTCAGATTGGTGTAGAAGATTTGTCTCCTAAGTTGGGTGCACAATAAGGTCCATTGCAGGGAGGGCAGTCGTGGGAAAGCAACAGAAGATCGGCGAGGAGGATTGTTAATACGCTCAAGTGACTCACAGCTGGGTGCTGGAAAACACATATATCACACTAATTGTTATTCAGTCTCGGACGCTTGCAAGAAAAACACTTGCACTTCGATAACATAAACCTGTGATGGACTCAGGGACACCTTATCCAGCCACTTGAGAATCCTGGCCTGGTGCTGAAGAAGATCAAAGCACAGTGGGAAAACGATGCCTGTTTGAACCCTTTAAATGCCAGGCAGAACAGGGAGTCCGTGCGTGCTCTTGCTCACAAGGACTCTCTCGCTGCCAAGGGCTCTTGCTAACAAGGACTCTCTCTCACTCCACGGTGCCCGCAGTCCCTGCTTCCGTGCCTCTGCCCGGGTGTTGCTTCGGAGATTCCCTGGTCTGTGAGGTATCGAGAAGAAACTTGTTCTTTGCCTTTCATCCGTGGTTTTGTGGTTGTTCCTGCGTCCTGCCCGCATCGGCTCACACAGCGGGGTTACAACCAGGGACTGAGTCTGGTAAATAGGTAAACGTAGCTCCTTGTGAAGAACAAACAGCGAAGAATACCACATCCCCGAAGAGACTGGAGGGACCGATAACAAGCTCGCAAAATAAATGGGGGAGTTGCAAAAGCTGCTGCATTTATCTTCCCCAGTCCACACAAAGAGATTCCTCTATTATCAGCTCAAACCAGCCACCGTACACCACTAGGAACCACCCAAGACCTACCATGAAGCCCCTAACAGAGTTAATGTGCATGTGCCAAGGGGATGTGAATGTGGAGATGAGTTCTGGAAATGTAATGAACGTGGCAATGAGTGCTGAGACATGTAACGACCACGCATATTCTGTATGGATGTAAGTCTCTGTGAATCTCACATTCAGTGGACATGTCAGGTGGAGAGATCCCCCACGTCCCCGGTGCTGAATAAAAGAATGCCTGCTTCTTAAGACTACATCGGTGTTAAGAAGTTCATTCCCGATTTCGGTGACAGTTTCTGGCGACCCAGATGGGACTCTGCCTCTGAATCTCGACAGATCCTTGGAATTGCAGGGCCTCCATCCGGCACCGAGGGATTCTCAGGGAGAACCTCCGATCCCCGGACCAAAGAGCTCCGAGCAAGGCCCCTGGAAAGGTGAAGGCATTCTTTTCTTTAAGGGATATTAAGGGTTGCCTGTCCATAAGGCGAGGCATAAGCCTCGCAGGGTTGGGCTGTAAAGGTACCTAAGGGAAGGAGTTGGTCTCACTGGATGAAAGCCTGTGAGAAACGCGGCTGATAAGCGTAAAGGTATTGTCCTCAACACCAGGCGGGGAAGGGCCGCACCAAGAGCAAAGGTCTGGTATAAAAGGTTCAGGCCCTAAGGTTTTGTTATTTTGTCTTGTGTAATAAGTGCTATGTTCAGTTGTCATTTTTCTTTGTGTTTTGTGTTGTTCGTTCTACTAGTACTATCCTATAATGGGTAGCAAGCCCTTGGCGGAAGGGGGAATTTTGAAAAAGTCTCCTTTAGGTTGTATACTCCTTTAGGTTGTATACTGAAGCGTTGGAAACAAATAGGAGGGGACCCGCTCACGAGAAAGCAGCTGATTGAATATTGTAACAATTGGTGGCCGTTATGTACTTCAGAAGATCAAGAAAAATGGACAAGAAATGGGACTTTAAAATAGAATACAATTTTACAGCTTATGTTATTTTGTAGCAGGGAAAACAAATGGGATGTATGTAGATTTGTTTTTCACTTTAAGAAACCACCCAGAGTGGCAGAAGGATTGTGGGCGATAACCAGATATCAGAGACGGTTATTCGGAATGAGACATGCTACGCCAAAAGCCATTAATTGGTCAAAATCGTATGAGGTTAAACAAGAACCAAATGAATCGCCACCTGCATTTATGGAACGAGTAAAGAATACTGCTAGGAAATACACGAACGTGGACCCCGAGAGGAGGCTGGGCAATTGGCCTCTATTTTTATGGGACAATCTGCCCCGGATGTACAAAAGAAACTCCAAAAGTTAGAAGGAGAAGATTCGAGGGACTTGGGAACATTGGTGTAAGTAGCTTGGACCATCTAGAATAACAGAGAAAAGGAGAGGGAGAATCAAAAAGAAGGGAGATTAATTGCCGCATTGACGGGAGTTGCTCCGGGAAGAATGAACGGGGCCCGGGGAAGTAGAGGAGGCTACAGAAGAGTTGGGAAGGAACTCGTTTAGCAGAAGCTCAGTGCGCGATCTGCAAAGAGCGAGGACATTGGAAAAACGCGTGCCCTAGAGTCAGTAACCAAGGCTCGATCCTGCAGCCTGTCAAGGTGATGGCTTTAGGTGATGGTTTAGGGAAGCGTTGCAAAACAGGTAGTAATAAGTCACCTACGTAAACAAATCAATAGCAGGCATGCATCGAGGATTGCTGAAGAGGAAAGTTCATCTGGAGGGCAACTGACGGAGAGGAAGATACGACCACCAGATGAAGTAAACGACCACCAGAACGACCGTGATGCGCGAAATGACTTGCCTCATGATTGTGCAATTGGTTCTGGGAGGGGGCGTGCTTATGTTAATGATTTAGGGAAAACGAATGAATACGTAACAATTTTGTAAATATAAATGGCTCAAAATAAGATCATTGTGGGAGCACTTATGGTGGAAAATCCCCAGTGCGACCGCAGCGCTGCTAATAAAGAATACCTGCTCTACAGGACCATCTGCTGTTGAGTTTATTTCTTTGCTTCAGCTCGTCTCTGTAATCCTGAAAGTTGAAAATATTATAACCATCTGATTGAGGTGAGACCCCCAAAGAGTGACCTTTGGAAGTCTCAAAGAGGGGAACTGTTACACCCAGGGACTGAGCGTCTGGTCAATGGTACTTGACTCCTCCCTGAGGAGGGGTTCAGAAAGCCCGGGGGGTCCTTTCTGAGCCCCGGGACCCAACGGGAAGGTCTCCCTGACGGCTGGTCTGACCCCGGCCCCTGTGCAGTAAATAACCAAGTGTGCCCTTCCAGCGTGTCACAGAGTCATGGAATGTGTTGGGTTGGAAGGGACCCTTAAAGGCCATCTCGTCCAACCCCCGGCAGTGAGCAGGGACGTCTTCAACTAGATCAGGTTGCTCAGAGCCTCATCCAGCCTGGCCTTGGATGTCTCCAGGGATGGGGCCTCCACCCTCTCTCTGGGCAACCTGGGCCGGTGTCTCACCACCCTCAGTGTAAAGAGCTTCTTCCTAATGTCTGATCTAAACCTGCCCTGCTCTAGTTTAAAGCCATTGCCCCTCGTGCTGTGGCTCTGTGCCCTCGCAAACAGCTCCTCCAGCTCTCCTGGAGCCCCTTCAGGGACTGGAAGGGGCTCTAAGGTCTCCCCGGGGCCTTCTCTTCTCCAGGCTGAACCCCCCCAGCTCTCTCAGCCTGTCCCCACAGCAGAGGGGCTCCCGCCCTCGGATCACCTCCGCGGCCTGTCTCGTAAAGCGCTGCCACATTCACCGCTGACTTTGTTAAATCGCTGGTTTATGTTAATAAATATTTCCCCACTTCTCTCCCACAAGTGAAGCCAATGGCTGCGCGCGCCACAAATTGGCCCTTGGTGCCGGGCTCCTGAAATGCCCCTAATGCTGCCACCACTCCCGGAACGCTCCCAGTGGCCACTCCTGTGCTAAAGCGCCACCGCGCAGGGAGCGGGGCGCGGCGGGGAGGAGTTGGTGGGATCGGCGGTGTGTGTTTGGGAGACCCCGCTTTCTGCCCCCAGTGGAGGGCGCGGGGCTGGGGCAGCCGGCAGTGTGGGGCCTGCGAGGCTGCCTGCGCCCGGCCGGTGCCACTTCTGCCGGGACGAGCCCAAATTCGGGGGTCAGCAGCATCAGAAGCTCCGCTGGAGGCAGCGCCTGTGCTGGAGCCATGGTGGGTGCACTCCTGCTCTCACCAAACTAGCTTGTTCTGGCATCTCTCCCCATCTACTCTCCTCAAGGATACAACATCCCAAGACTTCCTTGGATCCAACTAAGCCCAGCAGATGTCTAACCCATCCGCTTACAAAGCGTTTCAAACTTAGCTACATTATTCCAGTAAGGAGGAACCAGATGTTCTTTTCAACTGGGTATCAGTAAGGCCTGAGGGGCTTTCCACCCCAGCCTTTTGTGCTGTTCAAGGCTACTGTATCACCAGCGACGGTATCACCCTGGCAGCAGCCATTGGCACCTGCTGTTCTGTAACCTTCAGCAGTCCCACCACAGAAGGGTCAGCTGAAAGACCGGGTAAGGCAGACAGCTGTGTAATGTCCTCAGTCCCTCCAGCTGCTATACCAACAGCCCACCGATACGCTTTCGGGTCTTTGAAATACCCTCTCTTGAGCAAGTCTACGCCAAGGATGCACGGAGCGTCTGGGCCACTCACAATGGAGCGCTTCCGCCATTTATTCCCAGTTCGGCTCACTTTGGCCGAAGTACAGTCAGTTCTTGAGACCTGTCACACCAGAATCAGCAACAGATTTTGTCCCTTTATGAGTCAATGGCAATAGGGTACACTGTGCACCGCTGTCCACCATGTCTTTATGCTTTTGTGGCTCTAATACACGAGGACATCGAATCCACACAGCCCAATAAACTCGGTTATCCCTCTCCCCCTCCTGGCTGGAGGCAGGGCACCTCTAATGTTGAGGACAACATCTACAGTTAGCAGATGAGTTCCGACCCGGACCAGAGAACTGCTCCCTGGGCACTGGAGCAGCCACCCTCCTGGAAGAATTCTTTCTTCTATCTGTTTTACCTTGCAACTAGTGCCTGTAGGGCCAAGGTAGGTCCTTCATCCCACTTACTCAGGTCCTCTCCATAGGCACCGAGGTAAAACCACAAGGTGTCTCGTAGTGTCTTCTTTTTCTTCCAAGTCGGTCTCGTAGGAGGGCATCTTCTCCTAATGGCTGCGACATGGGTCCATGCAGGGGAAAAGCGGGATGTTTCTTCCATCCTAGACAGTTTCTCAAACAGTGTCTCCTTTTTCTCAATCATCTTCTCAGTTTTATCAGCTTCCCCGCTGCAGAGCTGGCCGGGGGCGGCGGCCAGGGAGTGGGGCTGCCGAGGGCAGCAGGGCAGTGCGCGCTATGATAAGTCTATGGGGCCGGATGGGATTCACCCAAGAGTACTCAGGGAGCTGGCGGGAGAGCTCACCAAGCCTCTCTGCATCATTTATCAACAATCCTGGTCAACAGGGCAGGTACCAGATGCCTGGAGGGTGGCTAATGTGACGCCCATCTACAAGAAGGGTCGGAAGGAGGATCCGGGGAACTACAGGCCTGTCAGCCTGACCTCGGTACCAGGAAAGATCATGGAGAGGATCATCTCGAGTGAGCTCTCACGGCAAGCGCAGGGCAGCCAAGGGATCGGGGCCAGCCAGCATGGCTTTAGGAAAGGGAGGTGCTGCTTAACCAACCTGATCTCTTTCTATGACCATGTCACCCGCCTTCTGGATGCAGGGAAGGCTGTGGACGTTGTCTATCTGGACTTTGGCAAGGCCTTTGACACCGTCCCCCACAGCATTCTCCTGGAGAAGCTGGCGATCCATGGCATAGACGAGTGTACTCTTTGCTGGGTTAAAAACTGTCTGGCTGGCCGTGCCCAGAGAGTTGGGATTAATGGGGTGAAATCCTCTTGGCGGCCGGTCACCAGTGGTGTCCCTCAGGGCTCAGTTTTGGGGCCGGTTTTAATGTCTTTATCAATGATGTGGATGAGGGGATTGAGTGCACCCTCAGTAAGTTTGCAGATGACACCAGACTGGGTGGGGGTGTTGATCTGCTTGAGGGTAGGAAGGCTCTCCAGAGGGACCTGGACAGGCTGGATCGATGGGCCAAGGCCAACTGTATGAGGTTTAATAAGGCCAAGTGCCGGGTCCTGCATTTCGGTCACAACAACCCACAGCAACGCTACAGGCTTGGGGCAGAGTGGCTGGAAAGCTGCCCGGCAGAAAAGGACCTGGGGGTGCTGGTGGACGGCCAGCTTAACATGAGCCAGCAGTGTGCCCAGGTGGCCAAGAGGGCCAACAGCATTCTGGCTTCTACCAGGAATAGCGTGGCCAGCAGGAGCAGGGAAGTGATGGTGCCTCTGTACTGGGCACTGGTGAGGCCCCACCTCGAGTGCTGTGTTCAGTTCTGGGCCCCTCTGTACAAGAGGGACATTGAGGTGCTGGAGCGTGTCCAGAGGAGAGCGACCAGGCTGGTGAGGGGTCTGGAGACCAGGGCATATGAGGAGAGGCTGCGGGAGCTGGGCATGTTTAGCTTGGAGAAGAGGAGGCTGAGGGGAGACCTCATTGCCCTCTACAACTCCCTGAAAGGAGGGTGCAGAGAGGTGGGGGTTGGCCTCTTCTCCCAGGGGAATAATGACAGGACCAGAGGAAATGGCCTGAACTTGCGGCAGGGGAGGTTTAGGTTAGATATTAGGAAGAATGACTTTACTGCAAGAGTGGTCAGGCACTGGAACAGCCTGCCCAGGGAGGTGGTTGAGTCACCATCCCTAGAGGTGTTTAAGAAATGTCTAGATGTGGCACTTCAGGGCATGCGCTAGTGTGGAGATTGTAGGTTGTTTGGTTGGACTCGATGATCTCCAAGGTCTTTTCCAACCATGAAGATTCTGTGATTCTAAGATCAGGAGGGGGATGCCCTCAGCGTAGGAGCTTCCTTGGGGAATGGAGATCCTCTAGGGGCCGGGCAGCAGATTCGGTGAGCCCTTTTGGGTGAGGGGACACTGCAGGGTTCAAACAGACCCAGAAGTTTCTGTGGGTTCCTGGGGCCGGCTTCTGAGCACAGCTGCCAGATGTGCCAACAGAGGTGATGCTCACCTGGATCTCCTACATGCAATCAGGGAAAAAAGGATCAGGGCTGTGATAATGGAGTGGCAGCCTTGGCTGCAGTGTCCCTGAAGTAGCGGGTTCTCAGCTCCCCAGGGGAGCAAGCAAGGAGAGACACAGAGTGCAGACAGCAGGTCTCAGAGGGGAAGACTCTGAAGTAACAACCGAAAGGCCGCAAGAAGGTCTCCCCGGAGCCTTCTCTGCTCCAGACGGAACAGCCCCAACTCTCTCAGCCCGTCCTCACAGCAGAGGGGTTCCATCCCTCCGATCATTTCTGTGGCATTCCTCTGGCCCGTTCTGTGAGGCAGCAGCAGGAATGCAGGGAGCTCTGCCTGGGGACAGACAGACTCGGCTGGGAGCTGAGGCGTCAACAGGAGAGGACAGAACAACCTGGGAAACTGGCAGCTTTGTGGCGGGTGAACGTCTGCTCCAGACTTCATACCAACAAACAAGCAACAGCTAGTCAGGGATGTAAAAGCCAGGGCTAAGAAGGTAGAGTTGAGGCTCCTGAGAGAAAGGAAAAAGGCCGAGAGCAGGAGACGTCTGGAGAGCAGGCTTTGGCCTGCTGGGGGACTGGCTTGGAAGAATCCTGTGGGATACGGCCCTGCGGAGAAGCAGGGTGCGGAGGGCTGCTTGAGGATCTCCTCTTCACGCTCCACAATGGCCCGCCTTGACATTCAGAAAGGACGGCGTGGATGAGAAAGAAGCTGCTGACAAAACCCAAGCCTGAAGAGGAAGCACAGAGGAGGTGGAAGCTGGCTGCCTGCCAGCCTCAGGGGTTTTGTGTTTCCATACCGGAGACAGGCAGTTGTGTGTGCGTGTGCTTGTTTATGTGGGGGGGAACTGAGGGATGAGGAGATCCTGGGGCCGGCTTCTGGATAGAGGATGTAAAACCAGCTCCTGGAGGGATCCCTTTTCTCTGTGTGTCTCTACAGGTCTATATTTCCCACTGACGTAGTCTGCCATACAGGCAGCGCACCGTACCAATACCCTCCCTGGTATTTTGGTGATGGTTGTCACGGTACTTCCTACTTGAGTCGGAAATTCTATTGAACTAGTACCTCCTTTAATTGTCTATCGTGGCCTGCAACTCCTCAGGTTATCTTGTGAGAGACAGCACCACCAGGGTGAGCCATCAGCATAGAAACATTGACAGCTGAGCAAATGGATCTTCATTCCAGGGCAATGGAGCTTCACTTCAGGGGAACCGTGAGAAACTCTGGGCTATGGCCAAGAGAAACCTCCAGAAGTTTACAAGGAGAAGTGTCCGGTCCTGCACTGAGGGGGAGGAAGGTGCATCAGAGCCCGCTGGGACCTAACGTGCTGAGCAGTGGTCCTGAGGAGAAGGTGCTGGGAACTGGAGTGGCCCCCCAAAGAAAAGTGTCCCCCTGCGTGCAGCTCCCCATTTTGGAGGAGTGGGGAGGAACTGGAGAGTGCCCAGAGGAGGTCTGCCCAGGTGTGGTTCAGCGTATAGTGCACATGCGCTGCGTGGGGAGGCTGAGGAATGTGGGCTTCTTTGCCCCTTTGGCCCCATGGTGGAGAGGCTCTGGGCAGGACAGGGGTTGCTCGAAGGACGGTTTCAGAGATGATGGGGCTTTTCTTCTTCGTGGGAGACCGCATGAGAAAGAAAGAATGCCAGAACTTGTAGCTTGGGAGGTTTAAACAGGAAACGGGAGAAAGAAACGTCACTCCAAGGGCAGTGCTGTGGAAAAGGCGGCCATCCAGAAAGAATGTGGATCAGCCCGTGGCTTTGTGTCTAAAGACATATCCCCCCCGAAGGATGGCGAGACTTCAGAAAGCTTAGTGAGTTGCTCAGGCGAGAGCAAGGTGGAGAAGCAGGGGAGATGTCTGCAGCCTGCAGGGAACATGCCCAGGTGTGGAACACAATAGGACAGCCTGCGGTGGTTTCAACAGTGTGGGGCTGTTGAAATGTGAAAAGCCCCCAAGAGATCCAAGGTCTTAATCTCCGTGTCTGTGACTGTTACCTCTGCCACTGATGCCTATAAGGAGTACAAGAGCCTGATGGCCTCCTCGTCCCCACCTGGGAGCCTGGGAGGTGTCCTGCTGTCATTCTGCACGTGTCATTGCACCTCCCTTCCCACATCATCCGCATGGAAGAGCAACTTGGAAGACATCATCCTGATTATGGAACAGGTCATCCGGAGTGCCATTATGTGGCACATGAAGAACAACCAGGCGATCAGGCACAGTCAGCATGGGTTCATGAAAGGCAGGTCGTGCTTGACAATCCTGATCCCCTTCTAAAACAAGGTGACCCGCTGAGTGGATGAGGGAAAGGCTGTGGATGTTGTTTACCTGGAGTTTAGTAAAGCTTCTTGACACAGTTTCCCACAGCGTTCTCCTGGAGAAATTGGCTGCCCATGGCTTGGATGGGCGTACGCTTCGCTGGGTGAAAAACTGCTGGGACAGCCGGGCCCAATGAGTGGTGGTGAATGGAGCTCAATCCAGTGGGCGGCCGGTCACAAGTGGTGTTCCCCAGGGCTCAGTACGGGGGCCGATTCTGTTTAAAATCTTTATCAATGATCTGGACGATGGGATCGATTGCACCCTCAGTATGACACCAAGTTGGGTGTGAGTGTCGACCTGCCCAAGGGTAGGAAGGCAGGAGAAGAGGAAACGGCATCAAGTTGCACCAGGGGACGTTTAGATTGGACGTCAGGAAAATTTTTTACACTGAAAGGGTTATTAAGCATTGGAACAGGCTGCCCAGGGAAGTGGTGGAATCACCATCCCTGGAGGTATTTAAAATTAGACGGGTAGACGTAGTGCTTAGCGACATGGTTTAGTGATGGTTTTTGTCAGTGTTAGGTGGATGGTTGGACTGGATGATGTGAAAGGTCCCTTCTAACCTAAGCAATTCTATGATTCTGTGACCCCCCAGTTTCTCTAGGAGGCGGTCTGGGCTACCTTCTTCCTCCAGTACCCAACTTGCAGACGTTCTGGTCTCTCTAGCGTCCAGTCCAGACTTAGGCCCTCAAAAATGACTTGCTCGCAGGTGTGTTTTACTCTCTGGTTTCTCTTGTTTGGTGTTTGCTTGTGATTAAACCACTACCATACACACCAATCTTAAGTGCACACCCGCCAGTCTCACCAGTTGCTGGTCCCCCAAAGTACAAAAGAACTTAGGGCTTGTGGTTCCCACTCCGGTTGCTGGCACTTGAACCTCCATCTGTGCATAGAGCAGAGATCTCCCTTGCCCCACAAAGCTCTTGGAAAGGGAGGTATTAAGAAAACAGGGCAGGCTGCGGTGATCCGTTGCAGGGCACAGCCAGGGAAGTGTCCTGACCAGCCATCTGGTTACACATGACCATCTCCTTTCAGCCCTTTTCTCTCTATTTTCCCATGGTCGTTCGTCTACAAACCTTTGATCCTTTCCTAGACATCCCATGGCAAGTCTTGCACAGTCCCCAAATGCACTTTCTGGCGTCCCAACATGAGTCTCAGACCCCGAAAGAAAAAAAACCCTCTTCCGTTGGCAAGGTCACCGTGCAAGGCTCTCCCATTGGCTCACTTAACTAACTGAATTGATGCAACTATGCCAGGACTTTCTTGGAAGGATTTTTTTTCCTTTTGGGTTTTGAATTGTTCCTCTGAAAACATGGCAACTTCTGTCCTAGAAATGGCAATCCTTTCTTTTTTATCTAAGGGTTGGAGACTAGGTCAGGTGAAAATCCCTATATGGTGTATGTAGGTGTTTGCAGCCTTGTGCAGGAGGAGTTGGGCATATTAGAATCCAAGCATCATAGAATGGTTCAGGTTGGAAGGGACCTAAAAGATCATCTAGTCCAACCCCCTGCCGTGAGGAGGGACGTCTTTCACTAGTTCAGGTTGCTCCAAGCTCCTGACCTTGGACACGTCCAGGGATGGGGCATCCACAACTGCTCTGGGCAACCTGTTCCAAGGTCTCACCACGCTCATCATAAAGCATTTCTTCCTTATGGCCAACCTAAATATAACCTCTTCCAGTGTAAAGCCATTGCCCCTTGTTCTGCTATTAAAGGCCCTGGTAAAAAGTCTCACTCCATCTTTCTTGGCCTATGACCACTGCGATTTCATCTGCAAACACTGTGGAGAGAGCCCAGAGATCTCCCAAGACAGGGTTTGGAGGCCTCAAGCACTTGACCAGTATCTAGAGGCTGAGAGCCCTGGGCTCAGTGGTTTGGAGACTGGGGACGGTATAGGAGGAGCCTGAGCGTGCTGGAAGGGTGCTTTCAGAGCTGGTGGAGCTTTTCTTCCTAGTGGAAAACAGCCTGAGAAAGAAAGAACTCCCCAACATGCAGGTGGGGAGGTGCAGCCTGGCCACGAGGAGAAAGAAACGTCACTCCAAGGGCAGTGCTGTGGTGCAACACGCCACCCAGAAGGAGTCTGGATCAGCCCAAGGCTTTGTGTTTCAAGGAAGAGCCAGGGAGGATGGAGAGATCTCAGCAAAGGAAGGTGACAGCAAGATGGGGCAGCCGGGTGGATGACTGCAGCCTGCAGGGAAAGAGGCAGAGGTGATGGGACACCGTAGGACAGCCTGTGGTGGAGAAGACAGAGGGATGTGGCAAAGCTGGAAGTCCCCTAACAGAGCCAGCCTCTTCATGTCTTGGGCTACGGCTGTTGTCTCTGCCACTGATGCCTCTGAGACAACCAGCCCTTCCAGCACTGGGGTCTCGTTGCCTCCTTGTCCATACTCAGGAGCCTGGGAGGTGTCGTACCATAGTCCTGCCCTTGGCATTGCACATCTCCACATCCCACTGTCCCAGGAAGAGCCCTGAGGAAGGAGTGAGGGAGAGGATCTCCCTTCCTGGGGGCTGGGGGTCAGGCCTTGGCCCTTTGGGCGATGGAGTCAGGGCTTGGCCCTTTGCATTAATGAAACACATCCACGTTTACCCAGCATCAGAGTCACCTTCAACTTGCTTTTCCCGACCTGCCATCGCTGCCTCCAGTTTTCTGCTGTAACCAGACCCTGGGGGCAATTCCTCAGTGGTGTCCCTCAGTGGGACCCATCAACACCACAAGAAACTTTGGAGTTTGAACCCGACTTTGACTCCTTGAGAGGTTCCTTCAACTTCCTCGCAGCGTCGGAGGTTCACGGACTGGGCCTCGAACCCACCAGAGGGGTCATTAAAACTCCTTGGGCTGGTCCTCTGCGTCTGAGCTGGGCTGGGCTCCTGGGATGGAGGGAGCTCACGGCAAGCGGGCAGCGCTGCAGAGAGACAGCTCTGCCCGGGAGCAGCTCCTCTGCCAAGCGCAGCAGGGCTGAGGGCACTGCCAGGGTGTCTCAGGGAGATGAGCAAGGCAGAGAGAGAGCTTGAAGGTGTCAGGATTGGGAGGACGACTGAGAGCTCACTGGAGGAGAAATCTTTGCAGCCCTTGACAGGGTAAGTCTGCGGGTGCAGGGCACTGCAGGCGGAGTTGCTGGAGGCATCTCCTAAAGCTGGCACAGCCACAGCTTACGGGATCTGTACATGTGGGAGCTCTTGTCAGGCACTTTGAATAGCTGTGAAGGTGGGTGTGCAGCCAGGGGTGCCCAGGGCTGTCCTTCAGAGCAGGCTCCCTGCACCCCAGGGGTCTGTGTGCCGGGGCAGGGACTCCGCCACCTGCCAGGGTCAGCTCTCAGCCTGCCTGGGAAGCCCACCACATCACTGTGGGGAGAAGTTCTGCATGGAAGGAGCATCCCCCGGCGGGGCAAGGTCCTGCTGCTGAGAGGGTTCTGCGTGGCTGAGGGCTGCTCACAGCTGCAGATCACTGCAGGACATTCCCTGGAGACTTCCAGAAGCACAGCAAGGAGGGGGCCAATGGTGATGATTTTTGGTCTGGTGTCTTCTAACATCTCATTGGATTCTTTTCCAGCCTAAAGGTTTCAGCAAATCCAGCACCTCATGCTAAGTAGAGCTAAGCAAGCAGCACAAATCACACCGAATGATAATCCTAAATCATTTATTCTACTTAAAACGTATGTATTTATGCTGAACAATTAATATCCCGCAAGGAGAAGGAAGGAGCACAGGGTCTCCCCGCCCTGCTCAGCCCTGGGCAGCCCCAGCATGACGTCAGAGGTGACACCACTGTGAGGTCACAGCTGGCTGCCTGCACAGCGCTGTGGCGTGTGGGGCAGGAGCCCACAGTTGCCCTGTGGCTGCGGCCCTGGACAGGCTCCTGCTGGCTGTGGCGAGAGGCTGCTGCTGGAGCTGGTTTTGGGGACAGGACACGCCCTGGTCTCTCTGTGGAGACATCTGCTGAGCATGTGCCTCTTGGCCGCGTACGTACGACATGTTTCTGCTGCGGATGGGGGGTAGAACGGGGGTGTCTGAGGGCCGGTGCCAGCAAAGGGCAGAGCAGAGGGTGCTCCCCAGCCAGCAGCCCGGGGCTCCCAGTGGGGCGCCTCAGCTTGGGCGCTGCTCGTGCTGTGGCCATTCTCAGGGGAGCCAAGAGCAAAGCCCCTCGGCAGCCATTTGCTGCAGCCCCAAGCTTTGGCTGCGGCAGGACAAACTGCCCCGTAGCCAGACGCTCGGGTGCAGAGCCAAGCCTCCGCAGGGCAAGGGTTTTCCCCAGTTCAGGCAAGAGACCACGCCGGTCTGTGGAGGCCTCTGGGAGGAAAGGCGGACAAGGCTCCTGCGCTTCCCAGCTCTGCGGGAAAACACTTGCCCTAAGAGGGATGTGTGTGATGGCAAGGGAGAACAGGCCTGCTTCCTCAGCCAGAGGGAGAGCAAGGTCCGCACCAGAAAGACTGCTGGAAAGCACTCTTCGTGTGCTCGACGTCTTTGCTTCCTGGGATGATCTTCCTGGAGACCTTCCTTTGGGGAAGAGCTGCCGGCAGCGTTGAACGATGTGGACAGAAATCGTGTTCCTGCTGGACGCTGCTCTGTCAGTTCTCTGTCAGCAGCAGGCTTCCAAAACGGTGTCTGTTTGGCCTGAAAAGGGAAATCCGCCTGTGAAGGGGTTTGTCCAAGGCTTGGATCATGACAGCACCAGGACTCCCTCTTTTTCAGGCAAAAGATGGCCCTGCAGAAGAAGGCGTTCTTGCAAGTCTTCTTGTTGCTCCCCCTGGCTCTTGGTGAGTTTTCATGAGCAACCATCTGAGAGCGACAGCCTGGCTGGGCTGGACGCCACCTTTCCTTTTGGGCCAGTATGTGCGGAAACTCCCGTGGCCCAAGTGCTTCCCAAGCAAGTCCTTGAGTGGGACTGCCTTCTGGGCTCCCAGTAAGACTGGTAGCCTCCCAGTCACACTGCTGCCCTGCCTACCGGACCACAGGGCTCACTTAGTCGGCACCTCTGCGAGAGACGGGGGTAGCTCTTTGCAAGCCTGACCTGGGGATTCCCAGAGGGCAGGGGCCATGCAGGGGGACCGATGGAGAGGTACCTCTCCTCGCCCAGCAGCCTGGTCTCGGTGCTCACTGGGGCAGTGAGGGGAAATGGGGAATAGCTCTGGGGCACCGAGCACACCTGAAGATCACGGCTGCGCAGTCCGCTCAAGCCCGGGCTGATGGCCCCCGGTCAGAGGTGTGTCCTCTCCCTGCACCCCACGTCCCCCCGCCTCCTCAGCTCACCTGCTGCCCCAGCCCCAAGGCAACAGGGACAGACAACGCCACTGCAGGCATCGCCAGCACCCCCGGTAAAATAACTGTCTCTTGCTGATGTGAATTGCAGCTGATGTTCACTGCGGGACCTCGCTGACAGGCCTGAAGCCCCTGAGGTAAGCGATGTTTCCTGAGCTGGAATTGGGTCTGTGCAGAAGGGTCAGACGACCTCGTGTCCCTGCACCCATTTGCCTGAGAGCCGGGGCTCCCGCACGGCCCTTCCTGCCTTTGCCTCTTGCGCCAGCTGGTGCGGAAGGGAAGCGCTGGCAAAGCAGGGAACGCACGCGTGTCTCTCCTCCTTGCTGAGCTCAGAGGCTCCCAGTGGGGTGGGCAGCTCTCTGACAACATCTGCTTTCCTGGTTCCTGCAGGAACTGCCCGGTTTTAATGGCGCAGCAAACTCAAAAGATGCAGCTAATGCTGGAGGAGGTGGCTCGGCTGAGGGCAGAGATCAGCAGCGTGAAGCAGGTGCTGCGGCGTGTTGGGGAAGGAGGCTTGGCTGGGCAGAAGCCCTTGGGGCTGTGGGTGTGTGGGACTGCTGACTGCAGTCAGCCAGCCTTTGCCCCAGGGGCCTCCTGGGCTGCACAGGCCCTTCTCCGGCCCCACTTTCACCGGCCGCTTCAGGCAGCGCAGGACTCCCTTGGCACGCCAGCACCTCTGGCTGCTCTGGCTGGGCTCCTCAGGCAGGGGTGGGACCCAGGCACGCTCACGGGGGGCCAGCCATCGCTGGCAGGGCTTGAGTCCACCTTCCACCTGCCCTGGAGAGTGTGGAGGATGGGGACGAGGGTGTGGGGACCCTCATCAACCCACCTCGGGGCCGTGGCCATGGCTGTGGACACAGACACTGTTCCTCAGTCCTGCAGCTCCGTGGAGAGGGTTTGCCTTGCCTTTCTGACAGTGGCCCTTTGCCGCTCCGGGCGCTAGTAGCCACGCTGAACGTTGATGTGCTCCTTTTCTCTGTTTGTTTATGGCGTTCCCAGGAAGTCGAGGAAATGAAGCAGGCAGCATCTGAGAGGGCTTTGGAAGCCTACGTGGAGATGTCTGACTGGGCCCTGCAAAGCTCTGGTATGGACACAAGCAGCCCCGTCTCCTTGCCCTGCGCTTGTCTGCAGCCCTCCCCAAAGGCGCCTGCGCTCCAGGCGCTGCTCTCCAAAGTGGGGGAGCTGAAATGCTTGGGGGGTCCCAGGGCAAGGCTGTGGCAGAGCAGCTCTCTCAGACTCCCTCCCAACCCTGCCCTCGGCATCCTCACGCTGCCTCTGGCGCTGCCCCCGCACGTGTTCCTGTGCGGACGGAGGGGCTCTCTTCCTCTCCTCAGCATTGGAAAAGGAGATGGCCGGGCCGTCCTTGGCTGCCCACGCAGCAAGCCCTCAGCTTGGGTCTGCTGCCATTCACATGGGCACCGTCTGTCTCCCAGAACCCTCAGACCTTCTCCTGCTGGCGCTGGGAGTGCAGCAGTCACCAGGCACGTGGCCGCTGTCATTCCCCTGCGCGGCTGGGCAGCTGGGCAGCCCACCAGCCTGGGACGAGGACAGGACTGACAGAGGCGCAGCTGGCCGGCGGTGTCAGAAATAGTGTCTGAGCACCAAGCCCTCCTCGTCTGTGGCCTCTTGCAGTCGTCTGCTTTCCCTTCCCTGCAGGTGCCAGCATTGACCTGCAGAGAACTTCGGAGACCTACACCTGCAAAAACGACTGGTTCTGGAGGTTTATTGAGTTCTTTTGCACTCCCCGCAGTCCCGATCGCATTTTGCAGGTATTGTAGCAGAAATCGAGAGGGAATTCTTTCCTTTCTCCCTGTGAAGTTGGAGACTGACCTCAGGGCTCTCCCTTCGGTCCAGTGTTGCGCCGTCTTGGGGGTGGGAGGCGAGAGGTGGGGGGTGCCCTGCAGAGCCCCTGGGCAGGGATGTGTTTCTGCAAGGCCCTGACTAGAATGGTTTCGTAACCGCTGTTCTCCTCTGCTCCATAATACTGACAGCCCTGGCAAAGGTCGGTCAGGGAAGGAGGCCTCCTGCTTCTGTCCACTTCCTCACACACACCTCATTTTCAAGCTGAAATAGACCCCACAGACACACCGGTGCCTACGCTTCAAGCTACGTGGGCAGTTGTCTTGGCCCCAACACTCTCTCACGCTTCATTGCTCTGGCTTTCTGGTTGCAGCCGGATGTTTCCCCAGGAAACTGCTGGCCTTTCCCAGGGCATCAGGGCCAGGTGGTCATCAGGTTGCCAGCGCGAGTCCACCTGACTGCCATCACTGTGCAGCACATCTCCAAAGAAGTCTCTCCATCTGGGACCGTCACCAGCGCCCCCAGGGACATCGCTGTCTTTGTAAGTCTCTGCTGGGTGCTTCTGGTGCGGATCTGGTCCTGGGGGAAAGCCATGACAGGGTCTTCCTTGCTTTTGTGCCTCCTCTGAGGTTGGAGTCCCGGTCTCCTGAGCACTGCAGGGCCCTGGTGAGGCTCTAGGAGTCTCCTCCTAAGGGCTCTAGAGGTCTCCTCCCTCTTAAGACTTGTTCTGGCCAAGCAGCTCAGGGTTCTTGACTAAAACTCAAGCGGAGCCTGAGCTCCACCGTAACCAGTGCTAGACTAGGGCTAGAGCCCCAGGGGAGGGTGGGTAGGTAACAGGGCTGACCCAGCACCTACGTTCCCTCTTTGTCGGGACGAGTCTGAGCTGCTCTCCTTGTGCTTTGCCCCACAGGGAGTGGATGTGGACGGAGAAGAGGAAACTCTCCTGGTGACCTTCATGTACGATGTGGCAAAAGAGGCCATTCAGACCTTCCCTCTGAAGGTGCGATGCACGCACGGTGTTGGGGGAAGATGCCAGGGAGCAAAGCAGGTTTGCCTGCAGGGCCATGGCAGGAGGAGCGTGAATGCTTTCTCCCTGGGCAGAGGGGGCCTGGGTCACCGCCAGGAGAGAGCTGGTGGGGTTGGGAGGGCTGAGTGGCACGCGGTGGTGCTAGCAAAAGGACAGTGAGGGCAAGGTCAGGCCCGTGGGAGCATGAGTCCCAAGAGATCCCTGGCTGCCTTCAGCAGAGCCCGCTGCACACGCAGCCACTGCACCCGAGCAACGTCTTTGTGCCATGGAGAAACCGAGACGCCCGCTGGAGAAAGCCGTCGGGCAGCACCCTGGCTCCATCCCGTGGCCTGCTGGCAGGCTGGACGGTGTCCTCTCCTCCCAGCATAGCATGCCCCTTCTCTCCCGCTGCTCTCACGCCTGCCCGCAGGAAAGCGGGCAGAGCAGACAGCGGGAGCTCGGGGGGGGGTGTCACACCAGCTGCCCCACGCAAAGGAGCACCTCCCCGGCCTCTCTGCCGGCACAGAGCGAGGCGCAGAGGGAAGGGGCAGAGGGGAGGGAGGCTGAGCCCCAGCCGGGCCCATGCAGAGGGTGCCAGGTGCCTTCCCCCTCCCCGTGTCCCCAGCCTCCCCAGCACCCCGCTACCAGAGCCAGCCTCAGGTTTCCACAGCCGCTCCCACCCACTGTCAGGAGCTTGTTCCTGAGCAGGAGCAGGGCTGGTGGGGGGAGATACCTTGACTGCATTGTGGCTCTTAACACCTCCGATTCCTCTTCCCTCTTTTCCTCGCAGAACGCCCCGCATCCCAGAGCCTTCTCCTATCTCAAACTCCTTGTGAAGAGCAACTGGGGAAAACCAAAGTACACATGCATTTACCGAGTGCAGGTTCATGGGAAGATGGCAAAACCAAACAGCCTCAACTGAAACCAGAGACAGAAAAAGGACAAACATAAAAAAGAAGAAAAAGAATAATGTTGCTGCGACTCAGATTGGTGTAGAAGATTTGTCTCCTAAGTTGGGTGCACAATAAGGTCCATTGCAGGGAGGGCAGTCGTGGGAAAGCAACAGAAGATCGGCGAGGAGGATTGTTAATACGCTCAAGTGACTCACAGCTGGGTGCTGGAAAACACATATATCACACTAATTGTTATTCAGTCTCGGACGCTTGCAAGAAAAACACTTGCACTTCGATAACATAAACCTGTGATGGACTCAGGGACACCTTATCCAGCCACTTGAGAATCCTGGCCTGGTGCTGAAGAAGATCAAAGCACAGTGGGAAAACGATGCCTGTTTGAACCCTTTAAATGCCAGGCAGAACAGGGAGTCCGTGCGTGCTCTTGCTCACAAGGACTCTCTCGCTGCCAAGGGCTCTTGCTAACAAGGACTCTCTCTCACTCCACGGTGCCCGCAGTCCCTGCTTCCGTGCCTCTGCCCGGGTGTTGCTTCGGAGATTCCCTGGTCTGTGAGGTATCGAGAAGAAACTTGTTCTTTGCCTTTCATCCGTGGTTTTGTGGTTGTTCCTGCGTCCTGCCCGCATCGGCTCACACAGCGGGGTTACAACCAGGGACTGAGTCTGGTAAATAGGTAAACGTAGCTCCTTGTGAAGAACAAACAGCGAAGAATACCACATCCCCGAAGAGACTGGAGGGACCGATAACAAGCTCGCAAAATAAATGGGGGAGTTGCAAAAGCTGCTGCATTTATCTTCCCCAGTCCACACAAAGAGATTCCTCTATTATCAGCTCAAACCAGCCACCGTACACCACTAGGAACCACCCAAGACCTACCATGAAGCCCCTAACAGAGTTAATGTGCATGTGCCAAGGGGATGTGAATGTGGAGATGAGTCCTGGAAATGTAATGAACGTGGCAATGAGTGCTGAGACATGTAACGACCACGCATATTCTGTATGGATGTAAGTCTCTGTGAATCTCACATTCAGTGGACATGTCAGGTGGAGAGATCCCCCACGTCCCCGGTGCTGAATAAAAGAATGCCTGCTTCTTAAGACTACATCGGTGTTAAGAAGTTCATTCCCGATTTCGGTGACAGTTTCTGGCGACCCAGATGGGACTCTGCCTCTGAATCTCGACAGATCCTTGGAATTGCAGGGCCTCCATCCGGCACCGAGGGATTCTCAGGGAGAACCTCCGATCCCCGGACCAAAGAGCTCCGAGCAAGGCCCCTGGAAAGGTGAAGGCATTCTTTTCTTTAAGGGATATTAAGGGTTGCCTGTCCATAAGGCGAGGCATAAGCCTCGCAGGGTTGGGCTGTAAAGGTACCTAAGGGAAGGAGTTGGTCTCACTGGATGAAAGCCTGTGAGAAACGCGGCTGATAAGCGTAAAGGTATTGTCCTCAACACCAGGCGGGGAAGGGCCGCACCAAGAGCAAAGGTCTGGTATAAAAGGTTCAGGCCCTAAGGTTTTGTTATTTTGTCTTGTGTAATAAGTGCTATGTTCAGTTGTCATTTTTCTTTGTGTTTTGTGTTGTTCGTTCTACTAGTACTATCCTATAATGGGTAGCAAGCCCTTGGCGGAAGGGGGAATTTTGAAAAAGTCTCCTTTAGGTTGTATACTCCTTTAGGTTGTATACTGAAGCGTTGGAAACAAATAGGAGGGGACCCGCTCACGAGAAAGCAGCTGATTGAATATTGTAACAATTGGTGGCCGTTATGTACTTCAGAAGATCAAGAAAAATGGACAAGAAATGGGACTTTAAAATAGAATACAATTTTACAGCTTATGTTATTTTGTAGCAGGGAAAACAAATGGGATGTATGTAGATTTGTTTTTCACTTTAAGAAACCACCCAGAGTGGCAGAAGGATTGTGGGCGATAACCAGATATCAGAGACGGTTATTCGGAATGAGACATGCTACGCCAAAAGCCATTAATTGGTCAAAATCGTATGAGGTTAAACAAGAACCAAATGAATCGCCACCTGCATTTATGGAACGAGTAAAGAATACTGCTAGGAAATACACGAACGTGGACCCCGAGAGGAGGCTGGGCAATTGGCCTCTATTTTTATGGGACAATCTGCCCCGGATGTACACAAGAAACTCCAAAAGTTAGAAGGAGAAGATTCGAGGGACTTGGGAACATTGGTGTAAGTAGCTTGGACCGTCTAGAATAACAGAGAAAAGGAGAGGGAGAATCAAAGAGAAGGGAGATTAATTGCCGCATTGACGGGAGTTGCTCCGGGAAGAATGAACGGGGCCCGGGGAAGTAGAGGAGGCTACAGAAGAGTTGGGAAGGAACTCGTTTAGCAGAAGCTCAGTGCGCGATCTGCAAAGAGCGAGGACATTGGAAAAACGCGTGCCCTAGAGTCAGTAACCAAGGCTCGATCCTGCAGCCTGTCAAGGTGATGGCTTTAGGTGATGGTTTAGGGAAGCGTTGCAAAACAGGTAGTAATAAGTCACCTACGTAAACAAATCAATAGCAGGCATGCCTCGAGGATTGCTGAAGAGGAAAGTTCATCTGGAGGGCAACTGACGGAGAGGAAGATACGACCACCAGATGAAGTAAACGACCACCAGAACGACCGTGATTCGCGAAATGACTTGCCTCATGATTGTGCAATTGGTTCTGGGAGGGGGCGTGCTTATGTTAATGATTTAGGGAAAACGAATGAATACGTAACAATTTTGTAAATATAAATGGCTCAAAATAAGATCATTGTGGGAGCACTTATGGTGGAAAATCCCCAGTGCGACCGCAGCGCTGCTAATAAAGAATACCTGCTCTACAGGACCATCTGCTGTTGAGTTTATTTCTTTGCTTCAGCTCGTCTCTGTAATCCTGAAAGTTGAAAATATTATAACCATCTGATTTAGGTGAGACCCCCAAAGAGTGACCTTTGGAAGTCTCAAAGAGGGGAACTGTTACACCCAGGGACTGAGCGTCTGGTCAATGGTACTTGACTCCTCCCTGAGGAGGGGTTCAGAAAGCCCGGGGGGTCCTTTCTGAGCCCCGGGACCCAACGGGAAGGTCTCCCTGACGGCTGGTCTGACCCCGGCCCCTGTGCAGTAAATAACCAAGTGTGCCCTTCCAGCGTGTCACAGAGTCATGGAATGTGTTGGGTTGGAAGGGACCCTTAAAGGCCATCTCGTCCAACCCCCGGCAGTGAGCAGGGACGTCTTCAACTAGATCAGGTTGCTCAGAGCCTCATCCAGCCTGGCCTTGGATATCTCCAGGGATGGGGCCTCCACCCTCTCTCTGGGCAACCTGGGCCGGTGTCTCACCACCCTCAGTGTAAAGAGCTTCTTCCTAATGTCTGATCTAAACCTGCCCTGCTCTAGTTTAAAGCCATTGCCCCTCGTGCTGTGGCTCTGTGCCCTCGCAAACAGCTCCTCCAGCTCTCCTGGAGCCCCTTCAGGGACTGGAAGGGGCTCTAAGGTCTCCCCGGGGCCTTCTCTTCTCCAGGCTGAACCCCCCCAGCTCTCTCAGCCTGTCCCCACAGCAGAGGGGCTCCCGCCCTCGGATCACCTCCGCGGCCTGTCTCGTAAAGCGCTGCCACATTCACCGCTGACTTTGTTAAATCGCTGGTTTATGTTAATAAATATTTCCCCACTTCTCTCCCACAAGTGAAGCCAATGGCTGCGCGCGCCACAAATTGGCCCTTGGTGCCGGGCTCCTGAAATGCCCCTAATGCTGCCACCACTCCCGGAACGCTCCCAGTGGCCACTCCTGTGCTAAAGCGCCACCGCGCAGGGAGCGGGGCGCGGCGGGGAGGAGTTGGTGGGATCGGCGGTGTGTGTTTGGGAGACCCCGCTTTCTGCCCCCAGTGGAGGGCGCGGGGCTGGGGCAGCCGGCAGTGTGGGGCCTGCGAGGCTGCCTGCGCCCGGCCGGTGCCACTTCTGCCGGGACGAGCCCAAATTCGGGGGTCAGCAGCATCAGAAGCTCCGCTGGAGGCAGCGCCTGTGCTGGAGCCATGGTGGGTGCACTCCTGCTCTCACCAAACTAGCTTGTTCTGGCATCTCTCCCCATCTACTCTCCTCAAGGATACAACATCCCAAGACTTCCTTGGATCCAACTAAGCCCAGCAGATGTCTAACCCATCCGCTTACAAAGCGTTTCAAACTTAGCTACATTATTCCAGTAAGGAGGAACCAGATGTTCTTTTCAACTGGGTATCAGTAAGGCCTGAGGGGCTTTCCACCCCAGCCTTTTGTGCTGTTCAAGGCTACTGTATCACCAGCGACGGTATCACCCTGGCAGCAGCCATTGGCACCTGCTGTTCTGTAACCTTCAGCAGTCCCACCACAGAAGGGTCAGCTGAAAGACCGGGTAAGGCAGACAGCTGTGTAATGTCCTCAGTCCCTCCAGCTGCTATACCAACAGCCCACCGATACGCTTTCGGGTCTTTGAAATACCCTCTCTTGAGCAAGTCTACGCCAAGGATGCACGGAGCGTCTGGGCCACTCACAATGGAGCGCTTCCGCCATTTATTCCCAGTTCGGCTCACTTTGGCCGAAGTACAGTCAGTTCTTGAGACCTGTCACACCAGAATCAGCAACAGATTTTGTCCCTTTATGAGTCAATGGCAATAGGGTACACTGTGCACCGCTGTCCACCATGTCTTTATGCTTTTGTGGCTCTAATACACGAGGACATCGAATCCACACAGCCCAATAAACTCGGTTATCCCTCTCCCCCTCCTGGCTGGAGGCAGGGCACCTCTAATGTTGAGGACAACATCTACAGTTAGCAGATGAGTTCCGACCCGGACCAGAGAACTGCTCCCTGGGCACTGGAGCAGCCACCCTCCTGGAAGAATTCTTTCTTCTATCTGTTTTACCTTGCAACTAGTGCCTGTAGGGCCAAGGTAGGTCCTTCATCCCACTTACTCAGGTCCTCTCCATAGGCACCGAGGTAAAACCACAAGGTGTCTCGTAGTGTCTTCTTTTTCTTCCAAGTCGGTCTCGTAGGAGGGCATCTTCTCCTAATGGCTGCGACATGGGTCCATGCAGGGGAAAAGCGGGATGTTTCTTCCATCCTAGACAGTTTCTCAAACAGTGTCTCTTTTTTCTCAATCATCTTCTCAGTTTTATCAGCTTCCCCGCTGCTGAGCTGGCCGGGGGCGGCGGCCAGGGAGTGGGGCTGCCGAGGGCAGCAGGGCAGTGCGCGCTATGATAAGTCTATGGGGCCGGATGGGATTCACCCAAGAGTACTCAGGGAGCTGGCGGGAGAGCTCACCAAGCCTCTCTGCATCATTTATCAACAATCCTGGTCAACAGGGCAGGTACCAGATGCCTGGAGGGTGGCTAATGTGACGCCCATCTACAAGAAGGGTCGGAAGGAGGATCCGGGGAACTACAGGCCTGTCAGCCTGACCTCGGTACCAGGAAAGATCATGGAGAGGATCATCTCGAGTGAGCTCTCACGGCAAGCGCAGGGCAGCCAAGGGATCGGGGCCAGCCAGCATGGCTTTAGGAAAGGGAGGTGCTGCTTAACCAACCTGATCTCTTTCTATGACCATGTCACCCACCTTCTGGATGCAGGGAAGTCTGTGGACGTTGTCTATCTGGACTTTGGCAAGGCCTTTGACACCGTCCCCCACAGCATTCTCCTGGAGAAGCTGGCGATCCATGGCATAGACGAGTGTACTCTTTGCTGGGTTAAAAACTGTCTGGCTGGCCGTGCCCAGAGAGTTGGGATTAATGGGGTGAAATCCTCTTGGCGGCCGGTCACCAGTGGTGTCCCTCAGGGCTCAGTTTTGGGGCCGGTTTTAATGTCTTTATCAATGATGTGGATGAGGGGATTGAGTGCACCCTCAGTAAGTTTGCAGATGACACCAGACTGGGTGGGGGTGTTGATCTGCTTGAGGGTAGGAAGGCTCTCCAGAGGGACCTGGACAGGCTGGATCGATGGGCCAAGGCCAACTGTATGAGGTTTAATAAGGCCAAGTGCCGGGTCCTGCATTTCGGTCACAACAACCCACAGCAACGCTACAGGCTTGGGGCAGAGTGGCTGGAAAGCTGCCCGGCAGAAAAGGACCTGGGGGTGCTGGTGGACGGCCAGCTTAACATGAGCCAGCAGTGTGCCCAGGTGGCCAAGAGGGCCAACAGCATTCTGGCTTCTACCAGGAATAGCGTGGCCAGCAGGAGCAGGGAAGTGATGGTGCCTCTGTACTGGGCACTGGTGAGGCCCCACCTCGAGTGCTGTGTTCAGTTCTGGGCCCCTCTGTACAAGAGGGACATTGAGGTGCTGGAGCGTGTCCAGAGGAGAGCGACCAGGCTGGTGAGGGGTCTGGAGACCAGGGCATATGAGGAGAGGCTGCGGGAGCTGGGCATGTTTAGCTTGGAGAAGAGGAGGCTGAGGGGAGACCTCATTGCCCTCTACAACTCCCTGAAAGGAGGGTGCAGAGAGGTGGGGGTTGGCCTCTTCTCCCAGGGGAATAATGACAGGACCAGAGGAAATGGCCTGAACTTGCGGCAGGGGAGGTTTAGGTTAGATATTAGGAAGAATGACTTTACTGCAAGAGTGGTCAGGCACTGGAACAGCCTGCCCAGGGAGGTGGTTGAGTCACCATCCCTAGAGGTGTTTAAGAAATGTCTAGATGTGGCACTTCAGGGCATGCGCTAGTGTGGAGATTGTAGGTTGTTTGGTTGGACTCGATGATCTCCAAGGTCTTTTCCAACCATGAAGATTCTGTGATTCTAAGATCAGGAGGGGGATGCCCTCAGCGTAGGAGCTTCCTTGGGGAATGGAGATCCTCTAGGGGCCGGGCAGCAGATTCGGTGAGCCCTTTTGGGTGAGGGGACACTGCAGGGTTCAAACAGACCCAGAAGTTTCTGTGGGTTCCTGGGGCCGGCTTCTGAGCACAGCTGCCAGATGTGCCAACAGAGGTGATGCTCACCTGGATCTCCTACATGCAATCAGGGAAAAAAGGATCAGGGCTGTGATAATGGAGTGGCAGCCTTGGCTGCAGTGTCCCTGAAGTAGCGGGTTCTCAGCTCCCCAGGGGAGCAAGCAAGGAGAGACACAGAGTGCAGACAGCAGGTCTCAGAGGGGAAGACTCTGAAGTAACAACCGAAAGGCCGCAAGAAGGTCTCCCCGGAGCCTTCTCTGCTCCAGACGGAACAGCCCCAACTCTCTCAGCCCGTCCTCACAGCAGAGGGGTTCCATCCCTCCGATCATTTCTGTGGCATTCCTCTGGCCCGTTCTGTGAGGCAGCAGCAGGAATGCAGGGAGCTCTGCCTGGGGACAGACAGACTCGGCTGGGAGCTGAGGCGTCAATAGGAGAGGACAGAACAACCTGGGAAACTGGCAGCTTTGTGGCGGGTGAACGTCTGCTCCAGACTTCATACCAACAAACAAGCAACAGCTAGTCAGGGATGTAAAAGCCAGGGCTAAGAAGGTAGAGTTGAGGCTCCTGAGAGAAAGGAAAAAGGCCGAGAGCAGGAGACGTCTGGAGAGCAGGCTTTGGCCTGCTGGGGGACTGGCTTGGAAGAATCCTGTGGGATACGGCCCTGCGGAGAAGCAGGGTGCGGAGGGCTGCTTGAGGATCTCCTCTTCACGCTCCACAATGGCCCGCCTTGACATTCAGAAAGGACGGCGTGGATGAGAAAGAAGCTGCTGACAAAACCCAAGCCTGAAGAGGAAGCACAGAGGAGGTGGAAGCTGGCTGCCTGCCAGCCTCAGGGGTTTTGTGTTTCCATACCGGAGACAGGCAGTTGTGTGTGCGTGTGCTTGTTTATGTGGGGGGGAACTGAGGGATGAGGAGATCCTGGGGCCGGCTTCTGGATAGAGGATGTAAAACCAGCTCCTGGAGGGATCCCTTTTCTCTGTGTGTCTCTACAGGTCTATATTTCCCACTGACGTAGTCTGCCATACAGGCAGCGCACCGTACCAATACCCTCCCTGGTATTTTGGTGATGGTTGTCACGGTACTTCCTACTTGAGTCGGAAATTCTATTGAACTAGTACCTCCTTTAATTGTCTATCGTGGCCTGCAACTCCTCAGGTTATCTTGTGAGAGACAGCACCACCAGGGTGAGCCATCAGCATAGAAACATTGACAGCTGAGCAAATGGATCTTCATTCCAGGGCAATGGAGCTTCACTTCAGGGGAACCGTGAGAAACTCTGGGATATGGCCAAGAGAAACCTCCAGAAGTTTACAAGGAGAAGTGTCCGGTCCTGCACTGAGGGGGAGGAAGGTGCATCAGAGCCCGCTGGGACCTAACGTGCTGAGCAGTGGTCCTGAGGAGAAGGTGCTGGGAACTGGAGTGGCCCCCCAAAGAAAAGTGTCCCCCTGCGTGCAGCTCCCCATTTTGGAGGAGTGGGGAGGAACTGGAGAGTGCCCAGAGGAGGTCTGCCCAGGTGTGGTTCAGCGTATAGTGCACATGCGCTGCGTGGGGAGGCTGAGGAATGTGGGCTTCTTTGCCCCTTTGGCCCCATGGTGGAGAGGCTCTGGGCAGGACAGGGGTTGCTCGAAGGACGGTTTCAGAGATGATGGGGCTTTTCTTCTTCGTGGGAGACCGCATGAGAAAGAAAGAATGCCAGAACTTGTAGCTTGGGAGGTTTAAACAGGAAACGGGAGAAAGAAACGTCACTCCAAGGGCAGTGCTGTGGAAAAGGCGGCCATCCAGAAAGAATGTGGATCAGCCCGTGGCTTTGTGTCTAAAGACATATCCCCGAAGGATGGCGAGACTTCAGAAAGCTTAGTGAGTTGCTCAGGCGAGAGCAAGGTGGAGAAGCAGGGGAGATGTCTGCAGCCTGCAGGGAACATGCCCAGGTGTGGAACACAATAGGACAGCCTGCGGTGGTTTCAACAGTGTGGGGCTGTTGAAATGTGAAAAGCCCCCAAGAGATCCAAGGTCTTAATCTCCGTGTCTGTGACTGTTACCTCTGCCACTGATGCCTATAAGGAGTACAAGAGCCTGATGGCCTCCTCGTCCCCACCTGGGAGCCTGGGAGGTGTCCTGCTGTCATTCTGCACGTGTCATTGCACCTCCCTTCCCACATCATCCGCATGGAAGAGCAACTTGGAAGACATCATCCTGATTATGGAACAGGTCATCCGGAGTGCCATTATGTGGCACATGAAGAACAACCAGGCGATCAGGCACAGTCAGCATGGGTTCATGAAAGGCAGGTCGTGCTTGACAATCCTGATCCCCTTCTAAAACAAGGTGACCCGCTGAGTGGATGAGGGAAAGGCTGTGGATGTTGTTTACCTGGAGTTTAGTAAAGCTTCTTGACACAGTTTCCCACAGCGTTCTCCTGGAGAAATTGGCTGCCCATGGCTTGGATGGGCATACGCTTCGCTGGGTGAAAAACTGCTGGGACAGCCGGGCCCAATGAGTGGTGGTGAATGGAGCTCAATCCAGTGGGCGGCCGGTCACAAGTGGTGTTCCCCAGGGCTCAGTACGGGGGCCGATTCTGTTTAAAATCTTTATCAATGATCTGGACGATGGGATCGATTGCACCCTCAGTATGACACCAAGTTGGGTGTGAGTGTCGACCTGCCCAAGGGTAGGAAGGCAGGAGAAGAGGAAACGGCATCAAGTTGCACCAGGGGACGTTTAGATTGGACGTCAGGAAAATTTTTTACACTGAAAGGGTTATTAAGCATTGGAACAGGCTGCCCAGGGAAGTGGTGGAATCACCATCCCTGGAGGTATTTAAAATTAGACGGGTAGACGTAGTGCTTAGCGACATGGTTTAGTGATGGTTTTTGTCAGTGTTAGGTGGATGGTTGGACTGGATGATGTGAAAGGTCCCTTCTAACCTAAGCAATTCTATGATTCTGTGACCCCCCAGTTTCTCTAGGAGGCGGTCTGGGCTACCTTCTTCCTCCAGTACCCAACTTGCAGACGTTCTGGTCTCTCTAGCGTCCAGTCCAGACTTAGGCCCTCAAAAATGACTTGCTCGCAGGTGTGTTTTACTCTCTGGTTTCTCTTGTTTGGTGTTTGCTTGTGATTAAACCACTACCATACACACCAATCTTAAGTGCACACCCGCCAGTCTCACCAGTTGCTGGTCCCCCAAAGTACAAAAGAACTTAGGGCTTGTGGTTCCCACTCCGGTTGCTGGCACTTGAACCTCCATCTGTGCATAGAGCAGAGATCTCCCTTGCCCCACAAAGCTCTTGGAAAGGGAGGTATTAAGAAAACAGGGCAGGCTGCGGTGATCCGTTGCAGGGCACAGCCAGGGAAGTGTCCTGACCAGCCATCTGGTTACACATGACCATCTCCTTTCAGCCCTTTTCTCTCTATTTTCCCATGGTCGTTCGTCTACAAACCTTTGATCCTTTCCTAGACATCCCATGGCAAGTCTTGCACAGTCCCCAAATGCACTTTCTGGCGTCCCAACATGAGTCTCAGACCCCGAAAGAAAAAAAACCCTCTTCCGTTGGCAAGGTCACCGTGCAAGGCTCTCCCATTGGCTCACTTAACTAACTGAATTGATGCAACTATGCCAGGACTTTCTTGGAAGGATTTTTTTTCCTTTTGGGTTTTGAATTGTTCCTCTGAAAACATGGCAACTTCTGTCCTAGAAATGGCAATCCTTTCTTTTTTATCTAAGGGTTGGAGACTAGGTCAGGTGAAAATCCCTATATGGTGTATGTAGGTGTTTGCAGCCTTGTGCAGGAGGAGTTGGGCATATTAGAATCCAAGCATCATAGAATGGTTCAGGTTGGAAGGGACCTAAAAGATCATCTAGTCCAACCCCCTGCCGTGAGGAGGGACGTCTTTCACTAGTTCAGGTTGCTCCAAGCTCCTGACCTTGGACACGTCCAGGGATGGGGCATCCACAACTGCTCTGGGCAACCTGTTCCAAGGTCTCACCACGCTCATCATAAAGCATTTCTTCCTTATGGCCAACCTAAATATAACCTCTTCCAGTGTAAAGCCATTGCCCCTTGTTCTGCTATTAAAGGCCCTGGTAAAAAGTCTCACTCCATCTTTCTTGGCCTATGACCACTGCGATTTCATCTGCAAACACTGTGGAGAGAGCCCAGAGATCTCCCAAGACAGGGTTTGGAGGCCTCAAGCACTTGACCAGTATCTAGAGGCTGAGAGCCCTGGGCTCAGTGGTTTGGAGACTGGGGACGGTATAGGAGGAGCCTGAGCGTGCTGGAAGGGTGCTTTCAGAGCTGGTGGAGCTTTTCTTCCTAGTGGAAAACAGCCTGAGAAAGAAAGAACTCCCCAACATGCAGGTGGGGAGGTGCAGCCTGGCCACGAGGAGAAAGAAACGTCACTCCAAGGGCAGTGCTGTGGTGCAACACGCCACCCAGAAGGAGTCTGGATCAGCCCAAGGCTTTGTGTTTCAAGGAAGAGCCAGGGAGGATGGAGAGATCTCAGCAAAGGAAGGTGACAGCAAGATGGGGCAGCCGGGTGGATGACTGCAGCCTGCAGGGAAAGAGGCAGAGGTGATGGGACACCGTAGGACAGCCTGTGGTGGAGAAGACAGAGGGATGTGGCAAAGCTGGAAGTCCCCTAACAGAGCCAGCCTCTTCATGTCTTGGGCTACGGCTGTTGTCTCTGCCACTGATGCCTCTGAGACAACCAGCCCTTCCAGCACTGGGGTCTCGTTGCCTCCTTGTCCATACTCAGGAGCCTGGGAGGTGTCGTACCATAGTCCTGCCCTTGGCATTGCACATCTCCACATCCCACTGTCCCAGGAAGAGCCCTGAGGAAGGAGTGAGGGAGAGGATCTCCCTTCCTGGGGGCTGGGGGTCAGGCCTTGGCCCTTTGGGCGATGGAGTCAGGGCTTGGCCCTTTGCATTAATGAAACACATCCACGTTTACCCAGCATCAGAGTCACCTTCAACTTGCTTTTCCCGACCTGCCATCGCTGCCTCCAGTTTTCTGCTGTAACCAGACCCTGGGGGCAATTCCTCAGTGGTGTCCCTCAGTGGGACCCATCAACACCACAAGAAACTTTGGAGTTTGAACCCGACTTTGACTCCTTGAGAGGTTCCTTCAACTTCCTCGCAGCGTCGGAGGTTCACGGACTGGGCCTCGAACCCACCAGAGGGGTCATTAAAACTCCTTGGGCTGGTCCTCTGCGTCTGAGCTGGGCTGGGCTCCTGGGATGGAGGGAGCTCACGGCAAGCGGGCAGCGCTGCAGAGAGACAGCTCTGCCCGGGAGCAGCTCCTCTGCCAAGCGCAGCAGGGCTGAGGGCACTGCCAGGGTGTCTCAGGGAGATGAGCAAGGCAGAGAGAGAGCTTGAAGGTGTCAGGATTGGGAGGACGACTGAGAGCTCACTGGAGGAGAAATCTTTGCAGCCCCTGACAGGGTAAGTCTGCGGGTGCAGGGCACTGCAGGCGGAGTTGCTGGAGGCATCTCCTAAAGCTGGCACAGCCACAGCTTACGGGATCTGTACATGTGGGAGCTCTTGTCAGGCACTTTGAATAGCTGTGAAGGTGGGTGTGCAGCCAGGGGTGCCCAGGGCTGTCCTTCAGAGCAGGCTCCCTGCACCCCAGGGGTCTGTGTGCCGGGGCAGGGACTCCGCCACCTGCCAGGGTCAGCTCTCAGCCTGCCTGGGAAGCCCACCACATCACTGTGGGGAGAAGTTCTGCATGGAAGGAGCATCCCCCGGCGGGGCAAGGTCCTGCTGCTGAGAGGGTTCTGCGTGGCTGAGGGCTGCTCACAGCTGCAGATCACTGCAGGACATTCCCTGGAGACTTCCAGAAGCACAGCAAGGAGGGGGCCAATGGTGATGATTTTTGGTCTGGTGTCTTCTAACATCTCATTGGATTCTTTTCCAGCCTAAAGGTTTCAGCAAATCCAGCACCTCATGCTAAGTAGAGCTAAGCAAGCAGCACAAATCACACCGAATGATAATCCTAAATCATTTATTCTACTTAAAACGTATGTATTTATGCTGAACAATTAATATCCCGCAAGGAGAAGGAAGGAGCACAGGGTCTCCCCGCCCTGCTCAGCCCTGGGCAGCCCCAGCATGACGTCAGAGGTGACACCACTGTGAGGTCACAGCTGGCTGCCTGCACAGCGCTGTGGGGTGTGGGGCAGGAGCCCACAGTTGCCCTGTGGCTGCGGCCCTGGACAGGCTCCTGCTGGCTGCGGCGAGAGGCTGCTGCTGGAGCTGGTTTTGGGGACAGGACACGCCCTGGTCTCTCTGTGGAGACATCTGCTGAGCATGTGCCTCTTGGCCGCGTACGTACGACATGTTTCTGCTGCGGATGGGGGGTAGAACGGGGGTGTCTGAGGGCCGGTGCCAGCAAAGGGCAGAGCAGAGGGTGCTCCCCAGCCAGCAGCCCGGGGCTCCCAGTGGGGCGCCTCAGCTTGGGCGCTGCTCGTGCTGTGGCCATTCTCAGGGGAGCCAAGAGCAAAGCCCCTCGGCAGCCATTTGCTGCAGCCCCAAGCTTTGGCTGCGGCAGGACAAACTGCCCCGTAGCCAGACGCTCGGGTGCAGAGCCAAGCCTCCGCAGGGCAAGGGTTTTCCCCAGTTCAGGCAAGAGACCACGCCGGTCTGTGGAGGCCTCTGGGAGGAAAGGCGGACAAGGCTCCTGCGCTTCCCAGCTCTGCGGGAAAACACTTGCCCTAAGAGGGATGTGTGTGATGGCAAGGGAGAACAGGCCTGCTTCCTCAGCCAGAGGGAGAGCAAGGTCCGCACCAGAAAGACTGCTGGAAAGCACTCTTCGTGTGCTCGACGTCTTTGCTTCCTGGGATGATCTTCCTGGAGACCTTCCTTTGGGGAAGAGCTGCCGGCAGCGTTGAACGATGTGGACAGAAATCGTGTTCCTGCTGGACGCTGCTCTGTCAGTTCTCTGTCAGCAGCAGGCTTCCAAAACGGTGTCTGTTTGGCCTGAAAAGGGAAATCCGCCTGTGAAGGGGTTTGTCCAAGGCTTGGATCATGACAGCACCAGGACTCCCTCTTTTTCAGGCAAAAGATGGCCCTGCAGAGGAAGGCGTTCTTGCAAGTCTTCTTGTTGCTCCCCCTGGCTCTTGGTGAGTTTTCATGAGCAACCATCTGAGAGCGACAGCCTGGCTGGGCTGGACGCCACCTTTCCTTTTGGGCCAGTATGTGCGGAAACTCCCGTGGCCCAAGTGCTTCCCAAGCAAGTCCTTGAGTGGGACTGCCTTCTGGGCTCCCAGTAAGACTGGTAGCCTCCCAGTCACACTGCTGCCCTGCCTACCGGACCACAGGGCTCACTTAGTCGGCACCTCTGCGAGAGACGGGGGTAGCTCTTTGCAAGCCTGACCTGGGGATTCCCAGAGGGCAGGGGCCATGCAGGGGGACCGATGGAGAGGTACCTCTCCTCGCCCAGCAGCCTGGTCTCGGTGCTCACTGGGGCAGTGAGGGGAAATGGGGAATAGCTCTGGGGCACCGAGCACACCTGAAGATCACGGCTGCGCAGTCCGCTCAAGCCCGGGCTGATGGCCCCCGGTCAGAGGTGTGTCCTCTCCCTGCACCCCACGTCCCCCCGCCTCCTCAGCTCACCTGCTGCCCCAGCCCCAAGGCAACAGGGACAGACAACGCCACTGCAGGCATCGCCAGCACCCCCGGTAAAATAACTGTCTCTTGCTGATGTGAATTGCAGCTGATGTTCACTGCGGGACCTCGCTGACAGGCCTGAAGCCCCTGAGGTAAGCGATGTTTCCTGAGCTGGAATTGGGTCTGTGCAGAAGGGTCAGACGACCTCGTGTCCCTGCACCCATTTGCCTGAGAGCCGGGGCTCCCGCACGGCCCTTCCTGCCTTTGCCTCTTGCGCCAGCTGGTGCGGAAGGGAAGCGCTGGCAAAGCAGGGAACGCACGCGTGTCTCTCCTCCTTGCTGAGCTCAGAGGCTCCCAGTGGGGTGGGCAGCTCTCTGACAACATCTGCTTTCCTGGTTCCTGCAGGAACTGCCCGGTTTTAATGGCGCAGCAAACTCAAAAGATGCAGCTAATGCTGGAGGAGGTGGCTCGGCTGAGGGCAGAGATCAGCAGCGTGAAGCAGGTGCTGCGGCGTGTTGGGGAAGGAGGCTTGGCTGGGCAGAAGCCCTTGGGGCTGTGGGTGTGTGGGACTGCTGACTGCAGTCAGCCAGCCTTTGCCCCAGGGGCCTCCTGGGCTGCACAGGCCCTTCTCCGGCCCCACTTTCACCGGCCGCTTCAGGCAGCGCAGGACTCCCTTGGCACGCCAGCACCTCTGGCTGCTCTGGCTGGGCTCCTCAGGCAGGGGTGGGACCCAGGCACGCTCACGGGGGGCCAGCCATCGCTGGCAGGGCTTGAGTCCACCTTCCACCTGCCCTGGAGAGTGTGGAGGATGGGGACGAGGGTGTGGGGACCCTCATCAACCCACCTCGGGGCCGTGGCCATGGCTGTGGACACAGACACTGTTCCTCAGTCCTGCAGCTCCGTGGAGAGGGTTTGCCTTGCCTTTCTGACAGTGGCCCTTTGCCGCTCCGGGCGCTAGTAGCCACGCTGAACGTTGATGTGCTCCTTTTCTCTGTTTGTTTATGGCGTTCCCAGGAAGTCGAGGAAATGAAGCAGGCAGCATCTGAGAGGGCTTTGGAAGCCTACGTGGAGATGTCTGACTGGGCCCTGCAAAGCTCTGGTATGGACACAAGCAGCCCCGTCTCCTTGCCCTGCGCTTGTCTGCAGCCCTCCCCAAAGGCGCCTGCGCTCCAGGCGCTGCTCTCCAAAGTGGGGGAGCTGAAATGCTTGGGGGGTCCCAGGGCAAGGCTGTGGCAGAGCAGCTCTCTCAGACTCCCTCCCAACCCTGCCCTCGGCATCCTCACGCTGCCTCTGGCGCTGCCCCCGCACGTGTTCCTGTGCGGACGGAGGGGCTCTCTTCCTCTCCTCAGCATTGGAAAAGGAGATGGCCGGGCCGTCCTTGGCTGCCCACGCAGCAAGCCCTCAGCTTGGGTCTGCTGCCATTCACATGGGCACCGTCTGTCTCCCAGAACCCTCAGACCTTCTCCTGCTGGCGCTGGGAGTGCAGCAGTCACCAGGCACGTGGCCGCTGTCATTCCCCTGCGCGGCTGGGCAGCTGGGCAGCCCACCAGCCTGGGACGAGGACAGGACTGACAGAGGCGCAGCTGGCCGGCGGTGTCAGAAATAGTGTCTGAGCACCAAGCCCTCCTCGTCTGTGGCCTCTTGCAGTCGTCTGCTTTCCCTTCCCTGCAGGTGCCAGCATTGACCTGCAGAGAACTTCGGAGACCTACACCTGCAAAAACGACTGGTTCTGGAGGTTTATTGAGTTCTTTTGCACTCCCCGCAGTCCCGATCGCATTTTGCAGGTATTGTAGCAGAAATCGAGAGGGAATTCTTTCCTTTCTCCCTGTGAAGTTGGAGACTGACCTCAGGGCTCTCCCTTCGGTCCAGTGTTGCGCCGTCTTGGGGGTGGGAGGCGAGAGGTGGGGGGTGCCCTGCAGAGCCCCTGGGCAGGGATGTGTTTCTGCAAGGCCCTGACTAGAATGGTTTCGTAACCGCTGTTCTCCTCTGCTCCATAATACTGACAGCCCTGGCAAAGGTCGGTCAGGGAAGGAGGCCTCCTGCTTCTGTCCACTTCCTCACACACACCTCATTTTCAAGCTGAAATAGACCCCACAGACACACCGGTGCCTACGCTTCAAGCTACGTGGGCAGTTGTCTTGGCCCCAACACTCTCTCACGCTTCATTGCTCTGGCTTTCTGGTTGCAGCCGGATGTTTCCCCAGGAAACTGCTGGCCTTTCCCAGGGCATCAGGGCCAGGTGGTCATCAGGTTGCCAGCGCGAGTCCACCTGACTGCCATCACTGTGCAGCACATCTCCAAAGAAGTCTCTCCATCTGGGACCGTCACCAGCGCCCCCAGGGACATCGCTGTCTTTGTAAGTCTCTGCTGGGTGCTTCTGGTGCGGATCTGGTCCTGGGGGAAAGCCATGACAGGGTCTTCCTTGCTTTTGTGCCTCCTCTGAGGTTGGAGTCCCGGTCTCCTGAGCACTGCAGGGCCCTGGTGAGGCTCTAGGAGTCTCCTCCTAAGGGCTCTAGAGGTCTCCTCCCTCTTAAGACTTGTTCTGGCCAAGCAGCTCAGGGTTCTTGACTAAAACTCAAGCGGAGCCTGAGCTCCACCGTAACCAGTGCTAGACTAGGGCTAGAGCCCCAGGGGAGGGTGGGTAGGTAACAGGGCTGACCCAGCACCTACGTTCCCTCTTTGTCGGGACGAGTCTGAGCTGCTCTCCTTGTGCTTTGCCCCACAGGGAGTGGATGTGGACGGAGAAGAGGAAACTCTCCTGGTGACCTTCATGTACGATGTGGCAAAAGAGGCCATTCAGACCTTCCCTCTGAAGGTGCGATGCACGCACGGTGTTGGGGGAAGATGCCAGGGAGCAAAGCAGGTTTGCCTGCAGGGCCATGGCAGGAGGAGCGTGAATGCTTTCTCCCTGGGCAGAGGGGGCCTGGGTCACCGCCAGGAGAGAGCTGGTGGGGTTGGGAGGGCTGAGTGGCACGCGGTGGTGCTAGCAAAAGGACAGTGAGGGCAAGGTCAGGCCCGTGGGAGCATGAGTCCCAAGAGATCCCTGGCTGCCTTCAGCAGAGCCCGCTGCACACGCAGCCACTGCACCCGAGCAACGTCTTTGTGCCATGGAGAAACCGAGACGCCCGCTGGAGAAAGCCGTCGGGCAGCACCCTGGCTCCATCCCGTGGCCTGCTGGCAGGCTGGACGGTGTCCTCTCCTCCCAGCATAGCATGCCCCTTCTCTCCCGCTGCTCTCACGCCTGCCCGCAGGAAAGCGGGCAGAGCAGACAGCGGGAGCTCGGGGGGGGGTGTCACACCAGCTGCCCCACGCAAAGGAGCACCTCCCCGGCCTCTCTGCCGGCACAGAGCGAGGCGCAGAGGGAAGGGGCAGAGGGGAGGGAGGCTGAGCCCCAGCCGGGCCCATGCAGAGGGTGCCAGGTGCCTTCCCCCTCCCCGTGTCCCCAGCCTCCCCAGCACCCCGCTACCAGAGCCAGCCTCAGGTTTCCACAGCCGCTCCCACCCACTGTCAGGAGCTTGTTCCTGAGCAGGAGCAGGGCTGGTGGGGGGAGATACCTTGACTGCATTGTGGCTCTTAACACCTCCGATTCCTCTTCCCTCTTTTCCTCGCAGAACGCCCCGCATCCCAGAGCCTTCTCCTATCTCAAACTCCTTGTGAAGAGCAACTGGGGAAAACCAAAGTACACATGCATTTACCGAGTGCAGGTTCATGGGAAGATGGCAAAACCAAACAGCCTCAACTGAAACCAGAGACAGAAAAAGGACAAACATAAAAAAGAAGAAAAAGAATAATGTTGCTGCGACTCAGATTGGTGTAGAAGATTTGTCTCCTAAGTTGGGTGCACAATAAGGTCCATTGCAGGGAGGGCAGTCGTGGGAAAGCAACAGAAGATCGGCGAGGAGGATTGTTAATACGCTCAAGTGACTCACAGCTGGGTGCTGGAAAACACATATATCACACTAATTGTTATTCAGTCTCGGACGCTTGCAAGAAAAACACTTGCACTTCGATAACATAAACCTGTGATGGACTCAGGGACACCTTATCCAGCCACTTGAGAATCCTGGCCTGGTGCTGAAGAAGATCAAAGCACAGTGGGAAAACGATGCCTGTTTGAACCCTTTAAATGCCAGGCAGAACAGGGAGTCCGTGCGTGCTCTTGCTCACAAGGACTCTCTCGCTGCCAAGGGCTCTTGCTAACAAGGACTCTCTCTCACTCCACGGTGCCCGCAGTCCCTGCTTCCGTGCCTCTGCCCGGGTGTTGCTTCGGAGATTCCCTGGTCTGTGAGGTATCGAGAAGAAACTTGTTCTTTGCCTTTCATCCGTGGTTTTGTGGTTGTTCCTGCGTCCTGCCCGCATCGGCTCACACAGCGGGGTTACAACCAGGGACTGAGTCTGGTAAATAGGTAAACGTAGCTCCTTGTGAAGAACAAACAGCGAAGAATACCACATCCCCGAAGAGACTGGAGGGACCGATAACAAGCTCGCAAAATAAATGGGGGAGTTGCAAAAGCTGCTGCATTTATCTTCCCCAGTCCACACAAAGAGATTCCTCTATTATCAGCTCAAACCAGCCACCGTACACCACTAGGAACCACCCAAGACCTACCATGAAGCCCCTAACAGAGTTAATGTGCATGTGCCAAGGGGATGTGAATGTGGAGATGAGTCCTGGAAATGTAATGAACGTGGCAATGAGTGCTGAGACATGTAACGACCACGCATATTCTGTATGGATGTAAGTCTCTGTGAATCTCACATTCAGTGGACATGTCAGGTGGAGAGATCCCCCACGTCCCCGGTGCTGAATAAAAGAATGCCTGCTTCTTAAGACTACATCGGTGTTAAGAAGTTCATTCCCGATTTCGGTGACAGTTTCTGGCGACCCAGATGGGACTCTGCCTCTGAATCTCGACAGATCCTTGGAATTGCAGGGCCTCCATCCGGCACCGAGGGATTCTCAGGGAGAACCTCCGATCCCCGGACCAAAGAGCTCCGAGCAAGGCCCCTGGAAAGGTGAAGGCATTCTTTTCTTTAAGGGATATTAAGGGTTGCCTGTCCATAAGGCGAGGCATAAGCCTCGCAGGGTTGGGCTGTAAAGGTACCTAAGGGAAGGAGTTGGTCTCACTGGATGAAAGCCTGTGAGAAACGCGGCTGATAAGCGTAAAGGTATTGTCCTCAACACCAGGCGGGGAAGGGCCGCACCAAGAGCAAAGGTCTGGTATAAAAGGTTCAGGCCCTAAGGTTTTGTTATTTTGTCTTGTGTAATAAGTGCTATGTTCAGTTGTCATTTTTCTTTGTGTTTTGTGTTGTTCGTTCTACTAGTACTATCCTATAATGGGTAGCAAGCCCTTGGCGGAAGGGGGAATTTTGAAAAAGTCTCCTTTAGGTTGTATACTCCTTTAGGTTGTATACTGAAGCGTTGGAAACAAATAGGAGGGGACCCGCTCACGAGAAAGCAGCTGATTGAATATTGTAACAATTGGTGGCCGTTATGTACTTCAGAAGATCAAGAAAAATGGACAAGAAATGGGACTTTAAAATAGAATACAATTTTACAGCTTATGTTATTTTGTAGCAGGGAAAACAAATGGGATGTATGTAGATTTGTTTTTCACTTTAAGAAACCACCCAGAGTGGCAGAAGGATTGTGGGCGATAACCAGATATCAGAGACGGTTATTCGGAATGAGACATGCTACGCCAAAAGCCATTAATTGGTCAAAATCGTATGAGGTTAAACAAGAACCAAATGAATCGCCACCTGCATTTATGGAACGAGTAAAGAATACTGCTAGGAAATACACGAACGTGGACCCCGAGAGGAGGCTGGGCAATTGGCCTCTATTTTTATGGGACAATCTGCCCCGGATGTACACAAGAAACTCCAAAAGTTAGAAGGAGAAGATTCGAGGGACTTGGGAACATTGGTGTAAGTAGCTTGGACCATCTAGAATAACGGAGAAAAGGAGAGGGAGAATCAAAGAGAAGGGAGATTAATTGCCGCATTGACGGGAGTTGCTCCGGGAAGAATGAACGGGGCCCGGGGAAGTAGAGGAGGCTACAGAAGAGTTGGGAAGGAACTCGTTTAGCAGAAGCTCAGTGCGCGATCTGCAAAGAGCGAGGACATTGGAAAAACGCGTGCCCTAGAGTCAGTAACCAAGGCTCGATCCTGCAGCCTGTCAAGGTGATGGCTTTAGGTGATGGTTTAGGGAAGCGTTGCAAAACAGGTAGTAATAAGTCACCTACGTAAACAAATCAATAGCAGGCATGCCTCGAGGATTGCTGAAGAGGAAAGTTCATCTGGAGGGCAACTGACGGAGAGGAAGATACGACCACCAGATGAAGTAAACGACCACCAGAACGACCGTGATGCGCGAAATGACTTGCCTCATGATTGTGCAATTGGTTCTGGGAGGGGGCGTGCTTATGTTAATGATTTAGGGAAAACGAATGAATACGTAACAATTTTGTAAATATAAATGGCTCAAAATAAGATCATTGTGGGAGCACTTATGGTGGAAAATCCCCAGTGCGACCGCAGCGCTGCTAATAAAGAATACCTGCTCTACAGGACCATCTGCTGTTGAGTTTATTTCTTTGCTTCAGCTCGTCTCTGTAATCCTGAAAGTTGAAAATATTATAACCATCTGATTTAGGTGAGACCCCCAAAGAGTGACCTTTGGAAGTCTCAAAGAGGGGAACTGTTACACCCAGGGACTGAGCGTCTGGTCAATGGTACTTGACTCCTCCCTGAGGAGGGGTTCAGAAAGCCCGGGGGGTCCTTTCTGAGCCCCGGGACCCAACGGGAAGGTCTCCCTGACGGCTGGTCTGACCCCGGCCCCTGTGCAGTAAATAACCAAGTGTGCCCTTCCAGCGTGTCACAGAGTCATGGAATGTGTTGGGTTGGAAGGGACCCTTAAAGGCCATCTCGTCCAACCCCCGGCAGTGAGCAGGGACGTCTTCAACTAGATCAGGTTGCTCAGAGCCTCATCCAGCCTGGCCTTGGATGTCTCCAGGGATGGGGCCTCCACCCTCTCTCTGGGCAACCTGGGCCGGTGTCTCACCACCCTCAGTGTAAAGAGCTTCTTCCTAATGTCTGATCTAAACCTGCCCTGCTCTAGTTTAAAGCCATTGCCCCTCGTGCTGTGGCTCTGTGCCCTCGCAAACAGCTCCTCCAGCTCTCCTGGAGCCCCTTCAGGGACTGGAAGGGGCTCTAAGGTCTCCCCGGGGCCTTCTCTTCTCCAGGCTGAACCCCCCCAGCTCTCTCAGCCTGTCCCCACAGCAGAGGGGCTCCCGCCCTCGGATCACCTCCGCGGCCTGTCTCGTAAAGCGCTGCCACATTCACCGCTGACTTTGTTAAATCGCTGGTTTATGTTAATAAATATTTCCCCACTTCTCTCCCACAAGTGAAGCCAATGGCTGCGCGCGCCACAAATTGGCCCTTGGTGCCGGGCTCCTGAAATGCCCCTAATGCTGCCACCACTCCCGGAACGCTCCCAGTGGCCACTCCTGTGCTAAAGCGCCACCGCGCAGGGAGCGGGGCGCGGCGGGGAGGAGTTGGTGGGATCGGCGGTGTGTGTTTGGGAGACCCCGCTTTCTGCCCCCAGTGGAGGGCGCGGGGCTGGGGCAGCCGGCAGTGTGGGGCCTGCGAGGCTGCCTGCGCCCGGCCGGTGCCACTTCTGCCGGGACGAGCCCAAATTCGGGGGTCAGCAGCATCAGAAGCTCCGCTGGAGGCAGCGCCTGTGCTGGAGCCATGGTGGGTGCACTCCTGCTCTCACCAAACTAGCTTGTTCTGGCATCTCTCCCCATCTACTCTCCTCAAGGATACAACATCCCAAGACTTCCTTGGATCCAACTAAGCCCAGCAGATGTCTAACCCATCCGCTTACAAAGCGTTTCAAACTTAGCTACATTATTCCAGTAAGGAGGAACCAGATGTTCTTTTCAACTGGGTATCAGTAAGGCCTGAGGGGCTTTCCACCCCAGCCTTTTGTGCTGTTCAAGGCTACTGTATCACCAGCGACGGTATCACCCTGGCAGCAGCCATTGGCACCTGCTGTTCTGTAACCTTCAGCAGTCCCACCACAGAAGGGTCAGCTGAAAGACCGGGTAAGGCAGACAGCTGTGTAATGTCCTCAGTCCCTCCAGCTGCTATACCAACAGCCCACCGATACGCTTTCGGGTCTTTGAAATACCCTCTCTTGAGCAAGTCTACGCCAAGGATGCACGGAGCGTCTGGGCCACTCACAATGGAGCGCTTCCGCCATTTATTCCCAGTTCGGCTCACTTTGGCCGAAGTACAGTCAGTTCTTGAGACCTGTCACACCAGAATCAGCAACAGATTTTGTCCCTTTATGAGTCAATGGCAATAGGGTACACTGTGCACCGCTGTCCACCATGTCTTTATGCTTTTGTGGCTCTAATACACGAGGACATCGAATCCACACAGCCCAATAAATTCGGTTATCCCTCTCCCCCTCCTGGCTGGAGGCAGGGCACCTCTAATGTTGAGGACAACATCTACAGTTAGCAGATGAGTTCCGACCCGGACCAGAGAACTGCTCCCTGGGCACTGGAGCAGCCACCCTCCTGGAAGAATTCTTTCTTCTATCTGTTTTACCTTGCAACTAGTGCCTGTAGGGCCAAGGTAGGTCCTTCATCCCACTTACTCAGGTCCTCTCCATAGGCACCGAGGTAAAACCACAAGGTGTCTCGTAGTGTCTTCTTTTCCTTCCAAGTCGGTCTCGTAGGAGGGCATCTTCTCCTAATGGCTGCGACATGGGTCCATGCAGGGGAAAAGCGGGATGTTTCTTCCATCCTAGACAGTTTCTCAAACAGTGTCTCCTTTTTCTCAATCATCTTCTCAGTTTTATCAGCTTCCCCGCTGCTGAGCTGGCCGGGGGCGGCGGCCAGGGAGTGGGGCTGCCGAGGGCAGCAGGGCAGTGCGCGCTATGATAAGTCTATGGGGCCGGATGGGATTCACCCAAGAGTACTCAGGGAGCTGGCGGGAGAGCTCACCAAGCCTCTCTGCATCATTTATCAACAATCCTGGTCAACAGGGCAGGTACCAGATGCCTGGAGGGTGGCTAATGTGACGCCCATCTACAAGAAGGGTCGGAAGGAGGATCCGGGGAACTACAGGCCTGTCAGCCTGACCTCGGTACCAGGAAAGATCATGGAGAGGATCATCTCGAGTGAGCTCTCACGGCAAGCGCAGGGCAGCCAAGGGATCGGGGCCAGCCAGCATGGCTTTAGGAAAGGGAGGTGCTGCTTAACCAACCTGATCTCTTTCTATGACCATGTCACCCGCCTTCTGGATGCAGGGAAGGCTGTGGACGTTGTCTATCTGGACTTTGGCAAGGCCTTTGACACCGTCCCCCACAGCATTCTCCTGGAGAAGCTGGCGATCCATGGCATAGACGAGTGTACTCTTTGCTGGGTTAAAAACTGTCTGGCTGGCCGTGCCCAGAGAGTTGGGATTAATGGGGTGAAATCCTCTTGGCGGCCGGTCACCAGTGGTGTCCCTCAGGGCTCAGTTTTGGGGCCGGTTTTAATGTCTTTATCAATGATGTGGATGAGGGGATTGAGTGCACCCTCAGTAAGTTTGCAGATGACACCAGACTGGGTGGGGGTGTTGATCTGCTTGAGGGTAGGAAGGCTCTCCAGAGGGACCTGGACAGGCTGGATCGATGGGCCAAGGCCAACTGTATGAGGTTTAATAAGGCCAAGTGCCGGGTCCTGCATTTCGGTCACAACAACCCACAGCAACGCTACAGGCTTGGGGCAGAGTGGCTGGAAAGCTGCCCGGCAGAAAAGGACCTGGGGGTGCTGGTGGACGGCCAGCTTAACATGAGCCAGCAGTGTGCCCAGGTGGCCAAGAGGGCCAACAGCATTCTGGCTTCTACCAGGAATAGCGTGGCCAGCAGGAGCAGGGAAGTGATGGTGCCTCTGTACTGGGCACTGGTGAGGCCCTACCTCGAGTGCTGTGTTCAGTTCTGGGCCCCTCTGTACAAGAGGGACATTGAGGTGCTGGAGCGTGTCCAGAGGAGAGCGACCAGGCTGGTGAGGGGTCTGGAGACCAGGGCATATGAGGAGAGGCTGCGGGAGCTGGGCATGTTTAGCTTGGAGAAGAGGAGGCTGAGGGGAGACCTCATTGCCCTCTACAACTCCCTGAAAGGAGGGTGCAGAGAGGTGGGGGTTGGCCTCTTCTCCCAGGGGAATAATGACAGGACCAGAGGAAATGGCCTGAACTTGCGGCAGGGGAGGTTTAGGTTAGATATTAGGAAGAATGACTTTACTGCAAGAGTGGTCAGGCACTGGAACAGCCTGCCCAGGGAGGTGGTTGAGTCACCATCCCTAGAGGTGTTTAAGAAATGTCTAGATGTGGCACTTCAGGGCATGCGCTAGTGTGGAGATTGTAGGTTGTTTGGTTGGACTCGATGATCTCCAAGGTCTTTTCCAACCATGAAGATTCTGTGATTCTAAGATCAGGAGGGGGATGCCCTCAGCGTAGGAGCTTCCTTGGGGAATGGAGATCCTCTAGGGGCCGGGCAGCAGATTCGGTGAGCCCTTTTGGGTGAGGGGACACTGCAGGGTTCAAACAGACCCAGAAGTTTCTGTGGGTTCCTGGGGCCGACTTCTGAGCACAGCTGCCAGATGTGCCAACAGAGGTGATGCTCACCTGGATCTCCTACATGCAATCAGGGAAAAAAGGATCAGGGCTGTGATAATGGAGTGGCAGCCTTGGCTGCAGTGTCCCTGAAGTAGCGGGTTCTCAGCTCCCCAGGGGAGCAAGCAAGGAGAGACACAGAGTGCAGACAGCAGGTCTCAGAGGGGAAGACTCTGAAGTAACAACCGAAAGGCCGCAAGAAGGTCTCCCCGGAGCCTTCTCTGCTCCAGACGGAACAGCCCCAACTCTCTCAGCCCGTCCTCACAGCAGAGGGGTTCCATCCCTCCGATCATTTCTGTGGCATTCCTCTGGCCCGTTCTGTGAGGCAGCAGCAGGAATGCAGGGAGCTCTGCCTGGGGACAGACAGACTCGGCTGGGAGCTGAGGCGTCAACAGGAGAGGACAGAACAACCTGGGAAACTGGCAGCTTTGTGGCGGGTGAACGTCTGCTCCAGACTTCATACCAACAAACAAGCAACAGCTAGTCAGGGATGTAAAAGCCAGGGCTAAGAAGGTAGAGTTGAGGCTCCTGAGAGAAAGGAAAAAGGCCGAGAGCAGGAGACGTCTGGAGAGCAGGCTTTGGCCTGCTGGGGGACTGGCTTGGAAGAATCCTGTGGGATACGGCCCTGCGGAGAAGCAGGGTGCGGAGGGCTGCTTGAGGATCTCCTCTTCACGCTCCACAATGGCCCGCCTTGACATTCAGAAAGGACGGCGTGGATGAGAAAGAAGCTGCTGACAAAACCCAAGCCTGAAGAGGAAGCACAGAGGAGGTGGAAGCTGGCTGCCTGCCAGCCTCAGGGGTTTTGTGTTTCCATACCGGAGACAGGCAGTTGTGTGTGCGTGTGCTTGTTTATGTGGGGGGGAACTGAGGGATGAGGAGATCCTGGGGCCGGCTTCTGGATAGAGGATGTAAAACCAGCTCCTGGAGGGATCCCTTTTCTCTGTGTGTCTCTACAGGTCTATATTTCCCACTGACGTAGTCTGCCATACAGGCAGCGCACCGTACCAATACCCTCCCTGGTATTTTGGTGATGGTTGTCACGGTACTTCCTACTTGAGTCGGAAATTCTATTGAACTAGTACCTCCTTTAATTGTCTATCGTGGCCTGCAACTCCTCAGGTTATCTTGTGAGAGACAGCACCACCAGGGTGAGCCATCAGCATAGAAACATTGACAGCTGAGCAAATGGATCTTCATTCCAGGGCAATGGAGCTTCACTTCAGGGGAACCGTGAGAAACTCTGGGATATGGCCAAGAGAAACCTCCAGAAGTTTACAAGGAGAAGTGTCCGGTCCTGCACTGAGGGGGAGGAAGGTGCATCAGAGCCCGCTGGGACCTAACGTGCTGAGCAGTGGTCCTGAGGAGAAGGTGCTGGGAACTGGAGTGGCCCCCCAAAAAAAAGTGTCCCCCTGCGTGCAGCTCCCCATTTTGGAGGAGTGGGGAGGAACTGGAGAGTGCCCAGAGGAGGTCTGCCCAGGTGTGGTTCAGCGTATAGTGCACATGCGCTGCGTGGGGAGGCTGAGGAATGTGGGCTTCTTTGCCCCTTTGGCCCCATGGTGGAGAGGCTCTGGGCAGGACAGGGGTTGCTCGAAGGACGGTTTCAGAGATGATGGGGCTTTTCTTCTTCGTGGGAGACCGCATGAGAAAGAAAGAATGCCAGAACTTGTAGCTTGGGAGGTTTAAACAGGAAACGGGAGAAAGAAACGTCACTCCAAGGGCAGTGCTGTGGAAAAGGCGGCCATCCAGAAAGAATGTGGATCAGCCCGTGGCTTTGTGTCTAAAGACATATCCCCCCCGAAGGATGGCGAGACTTCAGAAAGCTTAGTGAGTTGCTCAGGCGAGAGCAAGGTGGAGAAGCAGGGGAGATGTCTGCAGCCTGCAGGGAACATGCCCAGGTGTGGAACACAATAGGACAGCCTGCGGTGGTTTCAACAGTGTGGGGCTGTTGAAATGTGAAAAGCCCCCAAGAGATCCAAGGTCTTAATCTCCGTGTCTGTGACTGTTACCTCTGCCACTGATGCCTATAAGGAGTACAAGAGCCTGATGGCCTCCTCGTCCCCACCTGGGAGCCTGGGAGGTGTCCTGCTGTCATTCTGCACGTGTCATTGCACCTCCCTTCCCACATCATCCGCATGGAAGAGCAACTTGGAAGACATCATCCTGATTATGGAACAGGTCATCCGGAGTGCCATTATGTGGCACATGAAGAACAACCAGGCGATCAGGCACAGTCAGCATGGGTTCATGAAAGGCAGGTCGTGCTTGACAATCCTGATCCCCTTCTAAAACAAGGTGACCCGCTGAGTGGATGAGGGAAAGGCTGTGGATGTTGTTTACCTGGAGTTTAGTAAAGCTTCTTGACACAGTTTCCCACAGCGTTCTCCTGGAGAAATTGGCTGCCCATGGCTTGGATGGGCGTACGCTTCGCTGGGTGAAAAACTGCTGGGACAGCCGGGCCCAATGAGTGGTGGTGAATGGAGCTCAATCCAGTGGGCGGCCGGTCACAAGTGGTGTTCCCCAGGGCTCAGTACGGGGGCCGATTCTGTTTAAAATCTTTATCAATGATCTGGACGATGGGATCGATTGCACCCTCAGTATGACACCAAGTTGGGTGTGAGTGTCGACCTGCCCAAGGGTAGGAAGGCAGGAGAAGAGGAAACGGCATCAAGTTGCACCAGGGGACGTTTAGATTGGACGTCAGGAAAATTTTTTACACTGAAAGGGTTATTAAGCATTGGAACAGGCTGCCCAGGGAAGTGGTGGAATCACCATCCCTGGAGGTATTTAAAATTAGACGGGTAGACGTAGTGCTTAGCGACATGGTTTAGTGATGGTTTTTGTCAGTGTTAGGTGGATGGTTGGACTGGATGATGTGAAAGGTCCCTTCTAACCTAAGCAATTCTATGATTCTGTGACCCCCCAGTTTCTCTAGGAGGCGGTCTGGGCTACCTTCTTCCTCCAGTACCCAACTTGCAGACGTTCTGGTCTCTCTAGCGTCCAGTCCAGACTTAGGCCCTCAAAAATGACTTGCTCGCAGGTGTGTTTTACTCTCTGGTTTCTCTTGTTTGGTGTTTGCTTGTGATTAAACCACTACCATACACACCAATCTTAAGTGCACACCCGCCAGTCTCACCAGTTGCTGGTCCCCCAAAGTACAAAAGAACTTAGGGCTTGTGGTTCCCACTCCGGTTGCTGGCACTTGAACCTCCATCTGTGCATAGAGCAGAGATCTCCCTTGCCCCACAAAGCTCTTGGAAAGGGAGGTATTAAGAAAACAGGGCAGGCTGCGGTGATCCGTTGCAGGGCACAGCCAGGGAAGTGTCCTGACCAGCCATCTGGTTACACATGACCATCTCCTTTCAGCCCTTTTCTCTCTATTTTCCCATGGTCGTTCGTCTACAAACCTTTGATCCTTTCCTAGACATCCCATGGCAAGTCTTGCACAGTCCCCAAATGCACTTTCTGGCGTCCCAACATGAGTCTCAGACCCCGAAAGAAAAAAAACCCTCTTCCGTTGGCAAGGTCACCGTGCAAGGCTCTCCCATTGGCTCACTTAACTAACTGAATTGATGCAACTATGCCAGGACTTTCTTGGAAGGATTTTTTTTCCTTTTGGGTTTTGAATTGTTCCTCTGAAAACATGGCAACTTCTGTCCTAGAAATGGCAATCCTTTCTTTTTTATCTAAGGGTTGGAGACTAGGTCAGGTGAAAATCCCTATATGGTGTATGTAGGTGTTTGCAGCCTTGTGCAGGAGGAGTTGGGCATATTAGAATCCAAGCATCATAGAATGGTTCAGGTTGGAAGGGACCTAAAAGATCATCTAGTCCAACCCCCTGCCGTGAGGAGGGACGTCTTTCACTAGTTCAGGTTGCTCCAAGCTCCTGACCTTGGACACGTCCAGGGATGGGGCATCCACAACTGCTCTGGGCAACCTGTTCCAAGGTCTCACCACGCTCATCATAAAGCATTTCTTCCTTATGGCCAACCTAAATATAACCTCTTCCAGTGTAAAGCCATTGCCCCTTGTTCTGCTATTAAAGGCCCTGGTAAAAAGTCTCACTCCATCTTTCTTGGCCTATGACCACTGCGATTTCATCTGCAAACACTGTGGAGAGAGCCCAGAGATCTCCCAAGACAGGGTTTGGAGGCCTCAAGCACTTGACCAGTATCTAGAGGCTGAGAGCCCTGGGCTCAGTGGTTTGGAGACTGGGGACGGTATAGGAGGAGCCTGAGCGTGCTGGAAGGGTGCTTTCAGAGCTGGTGGAGCTTTTCTTCCTAGTGGAAAACAGCCTGAGAAAGAAAGAACTCCCCAACATGCAGGTGGGGAGGTGCAGCCTGGCCACGAGGAGAAAGAAACGTCACTCCAAGGGCAGTGCTGTGGTGCAACACGCCACCCAGAAGGAGTCTGGATCAGCCCAAGGCTTTGTGTTTCAAGGAAGAGCCAGGGAGGATGGAGAGATCTCAGCAAAGGAAGGTGACAGCAAGATGGGGCAGCCGGGTGGATGACTGCAGCCTGCAGGGAAAGAGGCAGAGGTGATGGGACACCGTAGGACAGCCTGTGGTGGAGAAGATAGAGGGATGTGGCAAAGCTGGAAGTCCCCTAACAGAGCCAGCCTCTTCATGTCTTGGGCTACGGCTGTTGTCTCTGCCACTGATGCCTCTGAGACAACCAGCCCTTCCAGCACTGGGGTCTCGTTGCCTCCTTGTCCATACTCAGGAGCCTGGGAGGTGTCGTACCATAGTCCTGCCCTTGGCATTGCACATCTCCACATCCCACTGTCCCAGGAAGAGCCCTGAGGAAGGAGTGAGGGAGAGGATCTCCCTTCCTGGGGGCTGGGGGTCAGGCCTTGGCCCTTTGGGCGATGGAGTCAGGGCTTGGCCCTTTGCATTAATGAAACACATCCACGTTTACCCAGCATCAGAGTCACCTTCAACTTGCTTTTCCCGACCTGCCATCGCTGCCTCCAGTTTTCTGCTGTAACCAGACCCTGGGGGCAATTCCTCAGTGGTGTCCCTCAGTGGGACCCATCAACACCACAAGAAACTTTGGAGTTTGAACCCGACTTTGACTCCTTGAGAGGTTCCTTCAACTTCCTCGCAGCGTCGGAGGTTCACGGACTGGGCCTCGAACCCACCAGAGGGGTCATTAAAACTCCTTGGGCTGGTCCTCTGCGTCTGAGCTGGGCTGGGCTCCTGGGATGGAGGGAGCTCACGGCAAGCGGGCAGCGCTGCAGAGAGACAGCTCTGCCCGGGAGCAGCTCCTCTGCCAAGCGCAGCAGGGCTGAGGGCACTGCCAGGGTGTCTCAGGGAGATGAGCAAGGCAGAGAGAGAGCTTGAAGGTGTCAGGATTGGGAGGACGACTGAGAGCTCACTGGAGGAGAAATCTTTGCAGCCCTTGACAGGGTAAGTCTGCGGGTGCAGGGCACTGCAGGCGGAGTTGCTGGAGGCATCTCCTAAAGCTGGCACAGCCACAGCTTACGGGATCTGTACATGTGGGAGCTCTTGTCAGGCACTTTGAATAGCTGTGAAGGTGGGTGTGCAGCCAGGGGTGCCCAGGGCTGTCCTTCAGAGCAGGCTCCCTGCACCCCAGGGGTCTGTGTGCCGGGGCAGGGACTCCGCCACCTGCCAGGGTCAGCTCTCAGCCTGCCTGGGAAGCCCACCACATCACTGTGGGGAGAAGTTCTGCATGGAAGGAGCATCCCCCGGCGGGGCAAGGTCCTGCTGCTGAGAGGGTTCTGCGTGGCTGAGGGCTGCTCACAGCTGCAGATCACTGCAGGACATTCCCTGGAGACTTCCAGAAGCACAGCAAGGAGGGGGCCAATGGTGATGATTTTTGGTCTGGTGTCTTCTAACATCTCATTGGATTCTTTTCCAGCCTAAAGGTTTCAGCAAATCCAGCACCTCATGCTAAGTAGAGCTAAGCAAGCAGCACAAATCACACCGAATGATAATCCTAAATCATTTATTCTACTTAAAACGTATGTATTTATGCTGAACAATTAATATCCCGCAAGGAGAAGGAAGGAGCACAGGGTCTCCCCGCCCTGCTCAGCCCTGGGCAGCCCCAGCATGACGTCAGAGGTGACACCACTGTGAGGTCACAGCTGGCTGCCTGCACAGCGCTGTGGCGTGTGGGGCAGGAGCCCACAGTTGCCCTGTGGCTGCGGCCCTGGACAGGCTCCTGCTGGCTGCGGCGAGAGGCTGCTGCTGGAGCTGGTTTTGGGGACAGGACACGCCCTGGTCTCTCTGTGGAGACATCTGCTGAGCATGTGCCTCTTGGCCGCGTACGTACGACATGTTTCTGCTGCGGATGGGGGGTAGAACGGGGGTGTCTGAGGGCCGGTGCCAGCAAAGGGCAGAGCAGAGGGTGCTCCCCAGCCAGCAGCCCGGGGCTCCCAGTGGGGCGCCTCAGCTTGGGCGCTGCTCGTGCTGTGGCCATTCTCAGGGGAGCCAAGAGCAAAGCCCCTCGGCAGCCATTTGCTGCAGCCCCAAGCTTTGGCTGCGGCAGGACAAACTGCCCCGTAGCCAGACGCTCGGGTGCAGAGCCAAGCCTCCGCAGGGCAAGGGTTTTCCCCAGTTCAGGCAAGAGACCACGCCGGTCTGTGGAGGCCTCTGGGAGGAAAGGCGGACAAGGCTCCTGCGCTTCCCAGCTCTGCGGGAAAACACTTGCCCTAAGAGGGATGTGTGTGATGGCAAGGGAGAACAGGCCTGCTTCCTCAGCCAGAGGGAGAGCAAGGTCCGCACCAGAAAGACTGCTGGAAAGCACTCTTCGTGTGCTCGACGTCTTTGCTTCCTGGGATGATCTTCCTGGAGACCTTCCTTTGGGGAAGAGCTGCCGGCAGCGTTGAACGATGTGGACAGAAATCGTGTTCCTGCTGGACGCTGCTCTGTCAGTTCTCTGTCAGCAGCAGGCTTCCAAAATGGTGTCTGTTTGGCCTGAAAAGGGAAATCCGCCTGTGAAGGGGTTTGTCCAAGGCTTGGATCATGACAGCACCAGGACTCCCTCTTTTTCAGGCAAAAGATGGCCCTGCAGAAGAAGGCGTTCTTGCAAGTCTTCTTGTTGCTCCCCCTGGCTCTTGGTGAGTTTTCATGAGCAACCATCTGAGAGCGACAGCCTGGCTGGGCTGGACGCCACCTTTCCTTTTGGGCCAGTATGTGCGGAAACTCCCGTGGCCCAAGTGCTTCCCAAGCAAGTCCTTGAGTGGGACTGCCTTCTGGGCTCCCAGTAAGACTGGTAGCCTCCCAGTCACACTGCTGCCCTGCCTACCGGACCACAGGGCTCACTTAGTCGGCACCTCTGCGAGAGACGGGGGTAGCTCTTTGCAAGCCTGACCTGGGGATTCCCAGAGGGCAGGGGCCATGCAGGGGGACCGATGGAGAGGTACCTCTCCTCGCCCAGCAGCCTGGTCTCGGTGCTCACTGGGGCAGTGAGGGGAAATGGGGAATAGCTCTGGGGCACCGAGCACACCTGAAGATCACGGCTGCGCAGTCCGCTCAAGCCCGGGCTGATGGCCCCCGGTCAGAGGTGTGTCCTCTCCCTGCACCCCACGTCCCCCCGCCTCCTCAGCTCACCTGCTGCCCCAGCCCCAAGGCAACAGGGACAGACAACGCCACTGCAGGCATCGCCAGCACCCCCGGTAAAATAACTGTCTCTTGCTGATGTGAATTGCAGCTGATGTTCACTGCGGGACCTCGCTGACAGGCCTGAAGCCCCTGAGGTAAGCGATGTTTCCTGAGCTGGAATTGGGTCTGTGCAGAAGGGTCAGACGACCTCGTGTCCCTGCACCCATTTGCCTGAGAGCCGGGGCTCCCGCACGGCCCTTCCTGCCTTTGCCTCTTGCGCCAGCTGGTGCGGAAGGGAAGCGCTGGCAAAGCAGGGAACGCACGCGTGTCTCTCCTCCTTGCTGAGCTCAGAGGCTCCCAGTGGGGTGGGCAGCTCTCTGACAACATCTGCTTTCCTGGTTCCTGCAGGAACTGCCCGGTTTTAATGGCGCAGCAAACTCAAAAGATGCAGCTAATGCTGGAGGAGGTGGCTCGGCTGAGGGCAGAGATCAGCAGCGTGAAGCAGGTGCTGCGGCGTGTTGGGGAAGGAGGCTTGGCTGGGCAGAAGCCCTTGGGGCTGTGGGTGTGTGGGACTGCTGACTGCAGTCAGCCAGCCTTTGCCCCAGGGGCCTCCTGGGCTGCACAGGCCCTTCTCCGGCCCCACTTTCACCGGCCGCTTCAGGCAGCGCAGGACTCCCTTGGCACGCCAGCACCTCTGGCTGCTCTGGCTGGGCTCCTCAGGCAGGGGTGGGACCCAGGCACGCTCACGGGGGGCCAGCCATCGCTGGCAGGGCTTGAGTCCACCTTCCACCTGCCCTGGAGAGTGTGGAGGATGGGGACGAGGGTGTGGGGACCCTCATCAACCCACCTCGGGGCCGTGGCCATGGCTGTGGACACAGACACTGTTCCTCAGTCCTGCAGCTCCGTGGAGAGGGTTTGCCTTGCCTTTCTGACAGTGGCCCTTTGCCGCTCCGGGCGCTAGTAGCCACGCTGAACGTTGATGTGCTCCTTTTCTCTGTTTGTTTATGGCGTTCCCAGGAAGTCGAGGAAATGAAGCAGGCAGCATCTGAGAGGGCTTTGGAAGCCTACGTGGAGATGTCTGACTGGGCCCTGCAAAGCTCTGGTATGGACACAAGCAGCCCCGTCTCCTTGCCCTGCGCTTGTCTGCAGCCCTCCCCAAAGGCGCCTGCGCTCCAGGCGCTGCTCTCCAAAGTGGGGGAGCTGAAATGCTTGGGGGGTCCCAGGGCAAGGCTGTGGCAGAGCAGCTCTCTCAGACTCCCTCCCAACCCTGCCCTCGGCATCCTCACGCTGCCTCTGGCGCTGCCCCCGCACGTGTTCCTGTGCGGACGGAGGGGCTCTCTTCCTCTCCTCAGCATTGGAAAAGGAGATGGCCGGGCCGTCCTTGGCTGCCCACGCAGCAAGCCCTCAGCTTGGGTCTGCTGCCATTCACATGGGCACCGTCTGTCTCCCAGAACCCTCAGACCTTCTCCTGCTGGCGCTGGGAGTGCAGCAGTCACCAGGCACGTGGCCGCTGTCATTCCCCTGCGCGGCTGGGCAGCTGGGCAGCCCACCAGCCTGGGACGAGGACAGGACTGACAGAGGCGCAGCTGGCCGGCGGTGTCAGAAATAGTGTCTGAGCACCAAGCCCTCCTCGTCTGTGGCCTCTTGCAGTCGTCTGCTTTCCCTTCCCTGCAGGTGCCAGCATTGACCTGCAGAGAACTTCGGAGACCTACACCTGCAAAAACGACTGGTTCTGGAGGTTTATTGAGTTCTTTTGCACTCCCCGCAGTCCCGATCGCATTTTGCAGGTATTGTAGCAGAAATCGAGAGGGAATTCTTTCCTTTCTTCCTGTGAAGTTGGAGACTGACCTCAGGGCTCTCCCTTCGGTCCAGTGTTGCGCCGTCTTGGGGGTGGGAGGCGAGAGGTGGGGGGTGCCCTGCAGAGCCCCTGGGCAGGGATGTGTTTCTGCAAGGCCCTGACTAGAATGGTTTCGTAACCGCTGTTCTCCTCTGCTCCATAATACTGACAGCCCTGGCAAAGGTCGGTCAGGGAAGGAGGCCTCCTGCTTCTGTCCACTTCCTCACACACACCTCATTTTCAAGCTGAAATAGACCCCACAGACACACCGGTGCCTACGCTTCAAGCTACGTGGGCAGTTGTCTTGGCCCCAACACTCTCTCACGCTTCATTGCTCTGGCTTTCTGGTTGCAGCCGGATGTTTCCCCAGGAAACTGCTGGCCTTTCCCAGGGCATCAGGGCCAGGTGGTCATCAGGTTGCCAGCGCGAGTCCACCTGACTGCCATCACTGTGCAGCACATCTCCAAAGAAGTCTCTCCATCTGGGACCGTCACCAGCGCCCCCAGGGACATCGCTGTCTTTGTAAGTCTCTGCTGGGTGCTTCTGGTGCGGATCTGGTCCTGGGGGAAAGCCATGACAGGGTCTTCCTTGCTTTTGTGCCTCCTCTGAGGTTGGAGTCCCGGTCTCCTGAGCACTGCAGGGCCCTGGTGAGGCTCTAGGAGTCTCCTCCTAAGGGCTCTAGAGGTCTCCTCCCTCTTAAGACTTGTTCTGGCCAAGCAGCTCAGGGTTCTTGACTAAAACTCAAGCGGAGCCTGAGCTCCACCGTAACCAGTGCTAGACTAGGGCTAGAGCCCCAGGGGAGGGTGGGTAGGTAACAGGGCTGACCCAGCACCTACGTTCCCTCTTTGTCGGGACGAGTCTGAGCTGCTCTCCTTGTGCTTTGCCCCACAGGGAGTGGATGTGGACGGAGAAGAGGAAACTCTCCTGGTGACCTTCATGTACGATGTGGCAAAAGAGGCCATTCAGACCTTCCCTCTGAAGGTGCGATGCACGCACGGTGTTGGGGGAAGATGCCAGGGAGCAAAGCAGGTTTGCCTGCAGGGCCATGGCAGGAGGAGCGTGAATGCTTTCTCCCTGGGCAGAGGGGGCCTGGGTCACCGCCAGGAGAGAGCTGGTGGGGTTGGGAGGGCTGAGTGGCACGCGGTGGTGCTAGCAAAAGGACAGTGAGGGCAAGGTCAGGCCCGTGGGAGCATGAGTCCCAAGAGATCCCTGGCTGCCTTCAGCAGAGCCCGCTGCACACGCAGCCACTGCACCCGAGCAACGTCTTTGTGCCATGGAGAAACCGAGACGCCCGCTGGAGAAAGCCGTCGGGCAGCACCCTGGCTCCATCCCGTGGCCTGCTGGCAGGCTGGACGGTGTCCTCTCCTCCCAGCATAGCATGCCCCTTCTCTCCCGCTGCTCTCACGCCTGCCCGCAGGAAAGCGGGCAGAGCAGACAGCGGGAGCTCGGGGGGGTGTCACACCAGCTGCCCCACGCAAAGGAGCACCTCCCCGGCCTCTCTGCCGGCACAGAGCGAGGCGCAGAGGGAAGGGGCAGAGGGGAGGGAGGCTGAGCCCCAGCCGGGCCCATGCAGAGGGTGCCAGGTGCCTTCCCCCTCCCCGTGTCCCCAGCCTCCCCAGCACCCCGCTACCAGAGCCAGCCTCAGGTTTCCACAGCCGCTCCCACCCGCTGTCAGGAGCTTGTTCCTGAGCAGGAGCAGGGCTGGTGGGGGGAGATACCTTGACTGCATTGTGGCTCTTAACACCTCCGATTCCTCTTCCCTCTTTTCCTCGCAGAACGCCCCGCATCCCAGAGCCTTCTCCTATCTCAAACTCCTTGTGAAGAGCAACTGGGGAAAACCAAAGTACACATGCATTTACCGAGTGCAGGTTCATGGGAAGATGGCAAAACCAAACAGCCTCAACTGAAACCAGAGACAGAAAAAGGACAAACATAAAAAAGAAGAAAAAGAATAATGTTGCTGCGACTCAGATTGGTGTAGAAGATTTGTCTCCTAAGTTGGGTGCACAATAAGGTCCATTGCAGGGAGGGCAGTCGTGGGAAAGCAACAGAAGATCGGCGAGGAGGATTGTTAATACGCTCAAGTGACTCACAGCTGGGTGCTGGAAAACACATATATCACACTAATTGTTATTCAGTCTCGGACGCTTGCAAGAAAAACACTTGCACTTCGATAACATAAACCTGTGATGGACTCAGGGACACCTTATCCAGCCACTTGAGAATCCTGGCCTGGTGCTGAAGAAGATCAAAGCACAGTGGGAAAACGATGCCTGTTTGAACCCTTTAAATGCCAGGCAGAACAGGGAGTCCGTGCGTGCTCTTGCTCACAAGGACTCTCTCGCTGCCAAGGGCTCTTGCTAACAAGGACTCTCTCTCACTCCACGGTGCCCGCAGTCCCTGCTTCCGTGCCTCTGCCCGGGTGTTGCTTCGGAGATTCCCTGGTCTGTGAGGTATCGAGAAGAAACTTGTTCTTTGCCTTTCATCCGTGGTTTTGTGGTTGTTCCTGCGTCCTGCCCGCATCGGCTCACACAGCGGGGTTACAACCAGGGACTGAGTCTGGTAAATAGGTAAACGTAGCTCCTTGTGAAGAACAAACAGCGAAGAATACCACATCCCCGAAGAGACTGGAGGGACCGATAACAAGCTCGCAAAATAAATGGGGGAGTTGCAAAAGCTGCTGCATTTATCTTCCCCAGTCCACACAAAGAGATTCCTCTATTATCAGCTCAAACCAGCCACCGTACACCACTAGGAACCACCCAAGACCTACCATGAAGCCCCTAACAGAGTTAATGTGCATGTGCCAAGGGGATGTGAATATGGAGATGAGTTCTGGAAATGTAATGAACGTGGCAATGAGTGCTGAGACATGTAACGACCACGCATATTCTGTATGGATGTAAGTCTCTGTGAATCTCACATTCAGTGGACATGTCAGGTGGAGAGATCCCCCACGTCCCCGGTGCTGAATAAAAGAATGCCTGCTTCTTAAGACTACATCGGTGTTAAGAAGTTCATTCCCGATTTCGGTGACAGTTTCTGGCGACCCAGATGGGACTCTGCCTCTGAATCTCGACAGATCCTTGGAATTGCAGGGCCTCCATCCGGCACCGAGGGATTCTCAGGGAGAACCTCCGATCCCCGGACCAAAGAGCTCCGAGCAAGGCCCCTGGAAAGGTGAAGGCATTCTTTTCTTTAAGGGATATTAAGGGTTGCCTGTCCATAAGGCGAGGCATAAGCCTCGCAGGGTTGGGCTGTAAAGGTACCTAAGGGAAGGAGTTGGTCTCACTGGATGAAAGCCTGTGAGAAACGCGGCTGATAAGCGTAAAGGTATTGTCCTCAACACCAGGCGGGGAAGGGCCGCACCAAGAGCAAAGGTCTGGTATAAAAGGTTCAGGCCCTAAGGTTTTGTTATTTTGTCTTGTGTAATAAGTGCTATGTTCAGTTGTCATTTTTCTTTGTGTTTTGTGTTGTTCGTTCTACTAGTACTATCCTATAATGGGTAGCAAGCCCTTGGCGGAAGGGGGAATTTTGAAAAAGTCTCCTTTAGGTTGTATACTCCTTTAGGTTGTATACTGAAGCGTTGGAAACAAATAGGAGGGGACCCGCTCACGAGAAAGCAGCTGATTGAATATTGTAACAATTGGTGGCCGTTATGTACTTCAGAAGATCAAGAAAAATGGACAAGAAATGGGACTTTAAAATAGAATACAATTTTACAGCTTATGTTATTTTGTAGCAGGGAAAACAAATGGGATGTATGTAGATTTGTTTTTCACTTTAAGAAACCACCCAGAGTGGCAGAAGGATTGTGGGCGATAACCAGATATCAGAGACGGTTATTCGGAATGAGACATGCTACGCCAAAAGCCATTAATTGGTCAAAATCGTATGAGGTTAAACAAGAACCAAATGAATCGCCACCTGCATTTATGGAACGAGTAAAGAATACTGCTAGGAAATACACGAACGTGGACCCCGAGAGGAGGCTGGGCAATTGGCCTCTATTTTTATGGGACAATCTGCCCCGGATGTACACAAGAAACTCCAAAAGTTAGAAGGAGAAGATTCGAGGGACTTGGGAACATTGGTGTAAGTAGCTTGGACCATCTAGAATAACGGAGAAAAGGAGAGGGAGAATCAAAGAGAAGGGAGATTAATTGCCGCATTGACGGGAGTTGCTCCGGGAAGAATGAACGGGGCCCGGGGAAGTAGAGGAGGCTACAGAAGAGTTGGGAAGGAACTCGTTTAGCAGAAGCTCAGTGCGCGATCTGCAAAGAGCGAGGACATTGGAAAAACGCGTGCCCTAGAGTCAGTAACCAAGGCTCGATCCTGCAGCCTGTCAAGGTGATGGCTTTAGGTGATGGTTTAGGGAAGCGTTGCAAAACAGGTAGTAATAAGTCACCTACGTAAACAAATCAATAGCAGGCATGCATCGAGGATTGCTGAAGAGGAAAGTTCATCTGGAGGGCAACTGACGGAGAGGAAGATACGACCACCAGATGAAGTAAACGACCACCAGAACGACTGTGATTCGCGAAATGACTTGCCTCATGATTGTGCAATTGGTTCTGGGAGGGGGCGTGCTTATGTTAATGATTTAGAGAAAACGAATGAATACGTAACAATTTTGTAAATATAAATGGCTCAAAATAAGATCATTGTGGGAGCACTTATGGTGGAAAATCCCCAGTGCGACCGCAGCGCTGCTAATAAAGAATACCTGCTCTACAGGACCATCTGCTGTTGAGTTTATTTCTTTGCTTCAGCTCGTCTCTGTAATCCTGAAAGTTGAAAATATTATAACCATCTGATTTAGGTGAGACCCCCAAAGAGTGACCTTTGGAAGTCTCAAAGAGGGGAACTGTTACACCCAGGGACTGAGCGTCTGGTCAATGGTACTTGACTCCTCCCTGAGGAGGGGTTCAGAAAGCCCGGGGGGTCCTTTCTGAGCCCCGGGACCCAACGGGAAGGTCTCCCTGACGGCTGGTCTGACCCCGGCCCCTGTGCAGTAAATAACCAAGTGTGCCCTTCCAGCGTGTCACAGAGTCATGGAATGTGTTGGGTTGGAAGGGACCCTTAAAGGCCATCTCGTCCAACCCCCGGCAGTGAGCAGGGACGTCTTCAACTAGATCAGGTTGCTCAGAGCCTCATCCAGCCTGGCCTTGGATGTCTCCAGGGATGGGGCCTCCACCCTCTCTCTGGGCAACCTGGGCCGGTGTCTCACCACCCTCAGTGTAAAGAGCTTCTTCCTAATGTCTGATCTAAACCTGCCCTGCTCTAGTTTAAAGCCATTGCCCCTCGTGCTGTGGCTCTGTGCCCTCGCAAACAGCTCCTCCAGCTCTCCTGGAGCCCCTTCAGGGACTGGAAGGGGCTCTAAGGTCTCCCCGGGGCCTTCTCTTCTCCAGGCTGAACCCCCCCAGCTCTCTCAGCCTGTCCCCACAGCAGAGGGGCTCCCGCCCTCGGATCACCTCCGCGGCCTGTCTCGTAAAGCGCTGCCACATTCACCGCTGACTTTGTTAAATCGCTGGTTTATGTTAATAAATATTTCCCCACTTCTCTCCCACAAGTGAAGCCAATGGCTGCGCGCGCCACAAATTGGCCCTTGGTGCCGGGCTCCTGAAATGCCCCTAATGCTGCCACCACTCCCGGAACGCTCCCAGTGGCCACTCCTGTGCTAAAGCGCCACCGCGCAGGGAGCGGGGCGCGGCGGGGAGGAGTTGGTGGGATCGGCGGTGTGTGTTTGGGAGACCCCGCTTTCTGCCCCCAGTGGAGGGCGCGGGGCTGGGGCAGCCGGCAGTGTGGGGCCTGCGAGGCTGCCTGCGCCCGGCCGGTGCCACTTCTGCCGGGACGAGCCCAAATTCGGGGGTCAGCAGCATCAGAAGCTCCGCTGGAGGCAGCGCCTGTGCTGGAGCCATGGTGGGTGCACTCCTGCTCTCACCAAACTAGCTTGTTCTGGCATCTCTCCCCATCTACTCTCCTCAAGGATACAACATCCCAAGACTTCCTTGGATCCAACTAAGCCCAGCAGATGTCTAACCCATCCGCTTACAAAGCGTTTCAAACTTAGCTACATTATTCCAGTAAGGAGGAACCAGATGTTCTTTTCAACTGGGTATCAGTAAGGCCTGAGGGGCTTTCCACCCCAGCCTTTTGTGCTGTTCAAGGCTACTGTATCACCAGCGACGGTATCACCCTGGCAGCAGCCATTGGCACCTGCTGTTCTGTAACCTTCAGCAGTCCCACCACAGAAGGGTCAGCTGAAAGACCGGGTAAGGCAGACAGCTGTGTAATGTCCTCAGTCCCTCCAGCTGCTATACCAACAGCCCACCGATACGCTTTCGGGTCTTTGAAATACCCTCTCTTGAGCAAGTCTACGCCAAGGATGCACGGAGCGTCTGGGCCACTCACAATGGAGCGCTTCCGCCATTTATTCCCAGTTCGGCTCACTTTGGCCGAAGTACAGTCAGTTCTTGAGACCTGTCACACCAGAATCAGCAACAGATTTTGTCCCTTTATGAGTCAATGGCAATAGGGTACACTGTGCACCGCTGTCCACCATGTCTTTATGCTTTTGTGGCTCTAATACACGAGGACATCGAATCCACACAGCCCAATAAACTCGGTTATCCCTCTCCCCCTCCTGGCTGGAGGCAGGGCACCTCTAATGTTGAGGACAACATCTACAGTTAGCAGATGAGTTCCGACCCGGACCAGAGAACTGCTCCCTGGGCACTGGAGCAGCCACCCTCCTGGAAGAATTCTTTCTTCTATCTGTTTTACCTTGCAACTAGTGCCTGTAGGGCCAAGGTAGGTCCTTCATCCCACTTACTCAGGTCCTCTCCATAGGCACCGAGGTAAAACCACAAGGTGTCTCGTAGTGTCTTCTTTTTCTTCCAAGTCGGTCTCGTAGGAGGGCATCTTCTCCTAATGGCTGCGACATGGGTCCATGCAGGGGAAAAGCGGGATGTTTCTTCCATCCTAGACAGTTTCTCAAACAGTGTCTCCTTTTTCTCAATCATCTTCTCAGTTTTATCAGCTTCCCCGCTGCAGAGCTGGCCGGGGGCGGCGGCCAGGGAGTGGGGCTGCCGAGGGCAGCAGGGCAGTGCGCGCTATGATAAGTCTATGGGGCCGGATGGGATTCACCCAAGAGTACTCAGGGAGCTGGCGGGAGAGCTCACCAAGCCTCTCTCCATCATTTATCAACAATCCTGGTCAACAGGGCAGGTACCAGATGCCTGGAGGGTGGCTAATGTGACGCCCATCTACAAGAAGGGTCGGAAGGAGGATCCGGGGAACTACAGGCCTGTCAGCCTGACCTCGGTACCAGGAAAGATCATGGAGAGGATCATCTCGAGTGAGCTCTCACGGCAAGCGCAGGGCAGCCAAGGGATCGGGGCCAGCCAGCATGGCTTTAGGAAAGGGAGGTGCTGCTTAACCAACCTGATCTCTTTCTATGACCATGTCACCCGCCTTCTGGATGCGGGGAAGGCTGTGGATGTTGTCTATCTGGACTTTGGCAAGGCCTTTGACACCGTCCCCCACAGCATTCTCCTGGAGAAGCTGGCGATCCATGGCATAGACGAGTGTACTCTTTGCTGGGTTAAAAACTGTCTGGCTGGCCGTGCCCAGAGAGTTGGGATTAATGGGGTGAAATCCTCTTGGCGGCCGGTCACCAGTGGTGTCCCTCAGGGCTCAGTTTTGGGGCCGGTTTTAATGTCTTTATCAATGATGTGGATGAGGGGATTGAGTGCACCCTCAGTAAGTTTGCAGATGACACCAGACTGGGTGGGGGTGTTGATCTGCTTGAGGGTAGGAAGGCTCTCCAGAGGGACCTGGACAGGCTGGATCGATGGGCCAAGGCCAACTGTATGAGGTTTAATAAGGCCAAGTGCCGGGTCCTGCATTTCGGTCACAACAACCCACAGCAACGCTACAGGCTTGGGGCAGAGTGGCTGGAAAGCTGCCCGGCAGAAAAGGACCTGGGGGTGCTGGTGGACGGCCAGCTTAACATGAGCCAGCAGTGTGCCCAGGTGGCCAAGAGGGCCAACAGCATTCTGGCTTCTACCAGGAATAGCGTGGCCAGCAGGAGCAGGGAAGTGATGGTGCCTCTGTACTGGGCACTGGTGAGGCCCTACCTCGAGTGCTGTGTTCAGTTCTGGGCCCCTCTGTACAAGAGGGACATTGAGGTGCTGGAGCGTGTCCAGAGGAGAGCTACCAGGCTGGTGAGGGGTCTGGAGACCAGGGCATATGAGGAGAGGCTGCGGGAGCTGGGCATGTTTAGCTTGGAGAAGAGGAGGCTGAGGGGAGACCTCATTGCCCTCTACAACTCCCTGAAAGGAGGGTGCAGAGAGGTGGGGGTTGGCCTCTTCTCCCAGGGGAATAATGACAGGACCAGAGGAAATGGCCTGAACTTGCGGCAGGGGAGGTTTAGGTTAGATATTAGGAAGAATGACTTTACTGCAAGAGTGGTCAGGCACTGGAACAGCCTGCCCAGGGAGGTGGTTGAGTCACCATCCCTAGAGGTGTTTAAGAAATGTCTAGATGTGGCACTTCAGGGCATGCGCTAGTGTGGAGATTGTAGGTTGTTTGGTTGGACTCGATGATCTCCAAGGTCTTTTCCAACCATGAAGATTCTGTGATTCTAAGATCAGGAGGGGGATGCCCTCAGCGTAGGAGCTTCCTTGGGGAATGGAGATCCTCTAGGGGCCGGGCAGCAGATTCGGTGAGCCCTTTTGGGTGAGGGGACACTGCAGGGTTCAAACAGACCCAGAAGTTTCTGTGGGTTCCTGGGGCCGGCTTCTGAGCACAGCTGCCAGATGTGCCAACAGAGGTGATGCTCACCTGGATCTCCTACATGCAATCAGGGAAAAAAGGATCAGGGCTGTGATAATGGAGTGGCAGCCTTGGCTGCAGTGTCCCTGAAGTAGCGGGTTCTCAGCTCCCCAGGGGAGCAAGCAAGGAGAGACACAGAGTGCAGACAGCAGGTCTCAGAGGGGAAGACTCTGAAGTAACAACCGAAAGGCCGCAAGAAGGTCTCCCCGGAGCCTTCTCTGCTCCAGACGGAACAGCCCCAACTCTCTCAGCCCGTCCTCACAGCAGAGGGGTTCCATCCCTCCGATCATTTCTGTGGCATTCCTCTGGCCCGTTCTGTGAGGCAGCAGCAGGAATGCAGGGAGCTCTGCCTGGGGACAGACAGACTCGGCTGGGAGCTGAGGCGTCAACAGGAGAGGACAGAACAACCTGGGAAACTGGCAGCTTTGTGGCGGGTGAACGTCTGCTCCAGACTTCATACCAACAAACAAGCAACAGCTAGTCAGGGATGTAAAAGCCAGGGCTAAGAAGGTAGAGTTGAGGCTCCTGAGAGAAAGGAAAAAGGCCGAGAGCAGGAGACGTCTGGAGAGCAGGCTTTGGCCTGCTGGGGGACTGGCTTGGAAGAATCCTGTGGGATACGGCCCTGCGGAGAAGCAGGGTGCGGAGGGCTGCTTGAGGATCTCCTCTTCACGCTCCACAATGGCCCGCCTTGACATTCAGAAAGGACGGCGTGGATGAGAAAGAAGCTGCTGACAAAACCCAAGCCTGAAGAGGAAGCACAGAGGAGGTGGAAGCTGGCTGCCTGCCAGCCTCAGGGGTTTTGTGTTTCCATACCGGAGACAGGCAGTTGTGTGTGCGTGTGCTTGTTTATGTGGGGGGGAACTGAGGGATGAGGAGATCCTGGGGCCGGCTTCTGGATAGAGGATGTAAAACCAGCTCCTGGAGGGATCCCTTTTCTCTGTGTGTCTCTGCAGGTCTATATTTCCCACTGACGTAGTCTGCCATACAGGCAGCGCACCGTACCAATACCCTCCCTGGTATTTTGGTGATGGTTGTCACGGTACTTCCTACTTGAGTCGGAAATTCTATTGAACTAGTACCTCCTTTAATTGTCTATCGTGGCCTGCAACTCCTCAGGTTATCTTGTGAGAGACAGCACCACCAGGGTGAGCCATCAGCATAGAAACATTGACAGCTGAGCAAATGGATCTTCATTCCAGGGCAATGGAGCTTCACTTCAGGGGAACCGTGAGAAACTCTGGGCTATGGCCAAGAGAAACCTCCAGAAGTTTACAAGGAGAAGTGTCCGGTCCTGCACTGAGGGGGAGGAAGGTGCATCAGAGCCCGCTGGGACCTAACGTGCTGAGCAGTGGTCCTGAGGAGAAGGTGCTGGGAACTGGAGTGGCCCCCCAAAGAAAAGTGTCCCCCTGCGTGCAGCTCCCCATTTTGGAGGAGTGGGGAGGAACTGGAGAGTGCCCAGAGGAGGTCTGCCCAGGTGTGGTTCAGCGTATAGTGCACATGCGCTGCGTGGGGAGGCTGAGGAATGTGGGCTTCTTTGCCCCTTTGGCCCCATGGTGGAGAGGCTCTGGGCAGGACAGGGGTTGCTCGAAGGACGGTTTCAGAGATGATGGGGCTTTTCTTCTTCGTGGGAGACCGCATGAGAAAGAAAGAATGCCAGAACTTGTAGCTTGGGAGGTTTAAACAGGAAACGGGAGAAAGAAACGTCACTCCAAGGGCAGTGCTGTGGAAAAGGCGGCCATCCAGAAAGAATGTGGATCAGCCCGTGGCTTTGTGTCTAAAGACATATCCCCGAAGGATGGCGAGACTTCAGAAAGCTTAGTGAGTTGCTCAGGCGAGAGCAAGGTGGAGAAGCAGGGGAGATGTCTGCAGCCTGCAGGGAACATGCCCAGGTGTGGAACACAATAGGACAGCCTGCGGTGGTTTCAACAGTGTGGGGCTGTTGAAATGTGAAAAGCCCCCAAGAGATCCAAGGTCTTAATCTCCGTGTCTGTGACTGTTACCTCTGCCACTGATGCCTATAAGGAGTACAAGAGCCTGATGGCCTCCTCGTCCCCACCTGGGAGCCTGGGAGGTGTCCTGCTGTCATTCTGCACGTGTCATTGCACCTCCCTTCCCACATCATCCGCATGGAAGAGCAACTTGGAAGACATCATCCTGATTATGGAACAGGTCATCCTGAGTGCCATTATGTGGCACATGAAGAACAACCAGGCGATCAGGCACAGTCAGCATGGGTTCATGAAAGGCAGGTCGTGCTTGACAATCCTGATCCCCTTCTAAAACAAGGTGACCCGCTGAGTGGATGAGGGAAAGGCTGTGGATGTTGTTTACCTGGAGTTTAGTAAAGCTTCTTGACACAGTTTCCCACAGCGTTCTCCTGGAGAAATTGGCTGCCCATGGCTTGGATGGGCGTACGCTTCGCTGGGTGAAAAACTGCTGGGACAGCCAGGCCCAATGAGTGGTGGTGAATGGAGCTCAATCCAGTGGGCGGCCGGTCACAAGTGGTGTTCCCCAGGGCTCAGTACGGGGGCCGATTCTGTTTAAAATCTTTATCAATGATCTGGACGATGGGATCGATTGCACCCTCAGTATGACACCAAGTTGGGTGTGAGTGTCGACCTGCCCAAGGGTAGGAAGGCAGGAGAAGAGGAAACGGCATCAAGTTGCACCAGGGGACGTTTAGGTTGGACGTCAGGAAAATTTTTTACACTGAAAGGGTTATTAAGCATTGGAACAGGCTGCCCAGGGAAGTGGTGGAATCACCATCCCTGGAGGTATTTAAAATTAGACGGGTAGACGTAGTGCTTAGCGACATGGTTTAGTGATGGTTTTTGTCAGTGTTAGGTGGATGGTTGGACTGGATGATGTGAAAGGTCCCTTCTAACCTAAGCAATTCTATGATTCTGTGACCCCCCAGTTTCTCTAGGAGGCGGTCTGGGCTACCTTCTTCCTCCAGTACCCAACTTGCAGACGTTCTGGTCTCTCTAGCGTCCAGTCCAGACTTAGGCCCTCAAAAATGACTTGCTCGCAGGTGTGTTTTACTCTCTGGTTTCTCTTGTTTGGTGTTTGCTTGTGATTAAACCACTACCATACACACCAATCTTAAGTGCACACCCGCCAGTCTCACCAGTTGCTGGTCCCCCAAAGTACAAAAGAACTTAGGGCTTGTGGTTCCCACTCCGGTTGCTGGCACTTGAACCTCCATCTGTGCATAGAGCAGAGATCTCCCTTGCCCCACAAAGCTCTTGGAAAGGGAGGTATTAAGAAAACAGGGCAGGCTGCGGTGATCCGTTGCAGGGCACAGCCAGGGAAGTGTCCTGACCAGCCATCTGGTTACACATGACCATCTCCTTTCAGCCCTTTTCTCTCTATTTTCCCATGGTCGTTCGTCTACAAACCTTTGATCCTTTCCTAGACATCCCATGGCAAGTCTTGCACAGTCCCCAAATGCACTTTCTGGCATCCCAACATGAGTCTCAGACCCCGAAAGAAAAAAAACCCTCTTCCGTTGGCAAGGTCACCGTGCAAGGCTCTCCCATTGGCTCACTTAACTAACTGAATTGATGCAACTATGCCAGGACTTTCTTGGAAGGATTTTTTTTCCTTTTGGGTTTTGAATTGTTCCTCTGAAAACATGGCAACTTCTGTCCTAGAAATGGCAATCCTTTCTTTTTTATCTAAGGGTTGGAGACTAGGTCAGGTGAAAATCCCTATATGGTGTATGTAGGTGTTTGCAGCCTTGTGCAGGAGGAGTTGGGCATATTAGAATCCAAGCATCATAGAATGGTTCAGGTTGGAAGGGACCTAAAAGATCATCTAGTCCAACCCCCTGCCGTGAGGAGGGACGTCTTTCACTAGTTCAGGTTGCTCCAAGCTCCTGACCTTGGACACGTCCAGGGATGGGGCATCCACAACTGCTCTGGGCAACCTGTTCCAAGGTCTCACCACGCTCATCATAAAGCATTTCTTCCTTATGGCCAACCTAAATATAACCTCTTCCAGTGTAAAGCCATTGCCCCTTGTTCTGCTATTAAAGGCCCTGGTAAAAAGTCTCACTCCATCTTTCTTGGCCTATGACCACTGCGATTTCATCTGCAAACACTGTGGAGAGAGCCCAGAGATCTCCCAAGACAGGGTTTGGAGGCCTCAAGCACTTGACCAGTATCTAGAGGCTGAGAGCCCTGGGCTCAGTGGTTTGGAGACTGGGGACGGTATAGGAGGAGCCTGAGCGTGCTGGAAGGGTGCTTTCAGAGCTGGTGGAGCTTTTCTTCCTAGTGGAAAACAGCCTGAGAAAGAAAGAACTCCCCAACATGCAGGTGGGGAGGTGCAGCCTGGCCACGAGGAGAAAGAAACGTCACTCCAAGGGCAGTGCTGTGGTGCAACACGCCACCCAGAAGGAGTCTGGATCAGCCCAAGGCTTTGTGTTTCAAGGAAGAGCCAGGGAGGATGGAGAGATCTCAGCAAAGGAAGGTGACAGCAAGATGGGGCAGCCGGGTGGATGACTGCAGCCTGCAGGGAAAGAGGCAGAGGTGATGGGACACCGTAGGACAGCCTGTGGTGGAGAAGATAGAGGGATGTGGCAAAGCTGGAAGTCCCCTAACAGAGCCAGCCTCTTCATGTCTTGGGCTACGGCTGTTGTCTCTGCCACTGATGCCTCTGAGACAACCAGCCCTTCCAGCACTGGGGTCTCGTTGCCTCCTTGTCCATACTCAGGAGCCTGGGAGGTGTCGTACCATAGTCCTGCCCTTGGCATTGCACATCTCCACATCCCACTGTCCCAGGAAGAGCCCTGAGGAAGGAGTGAGGGAGAGGATCTCCCTTCCTGGGGGCTGGGGGTCAGGCCTTGGCCCTTTGGGCGATGGAGTCAGGGCTTGGCCCTTTGCATTAATGAAACACATCCACGTTTACCCAGCATCAGAGTCACCTTCAACTTGCTTTTCCCGACCTGCCATCGCTGCCTCCAGTTTTCTGCTGTAACCAGACCCTGGGGGCAATTCCTCAGTGGTGTCCCTCAGTGGGACCCATCAACACCACAAGAAACTTTGGAGTTTGAACCCGACTTTGACTCCTTGAGAGGTTCCTTCAACTTCCTCGCAGCGTCGGAGGTTCACGGACTGGGCCTCGAACCCACCAGAGGGGTCATTAAAACTCCTTGGGCTGGTCCTCTGCGTCTGAGCTGGGCTGGGCTCCTGGGATGGAGGGAGCTCACGGCAAGCGGGCAGCGCTGCAGAGAGACAGCTCTGCCCGGGAGCAGCTCCTCTGCCAAGCGCAGCAGGGCTGAGGGCACTGCCAGGGTGTCTCAGGGAGATGAGCAAGGCAGAGAGAGAGCTTGAAGGTGTCAGGATTGGGAGGACGACTGAGAGCTCACTGGAGGAGAAATCTTTGCAGCCCTTGACAGGGTAAGTCTGCGGGTGCAGGGCACTGCAGGCGGAGTTGCTGGAGGCATCTCCTAAAGCTGGCACAGCCACAGCTTACGGGATCTGTACATGTGGGAGCTCTTGTCAGGCACTTTGAATAGCTGTGAAGGTGGGTGTGCAGCCAGGGGTGCCCAGGGCTGTCCTTCAGAGCAGGCTCCCTGCACCCCAGGGGTCTGTGTGCCGGGGCAGGGACTCCGCCACCTGCCAGGGTCAGCTCTCAGCCTGCCTGGGAAGCCCACCACATCACTGTGGGGAGAAGTTCTGCATGGAAGGAGCATCCCCCGGCAGGGCAAGGTCCTGCTGCTGAGAGGGTTCTGCGTGGCTGAGGGCTGCTCACAGCTGCAGATCACTGCAGGACATTCCCTGGAGACTTCCAGAAGCACAGCAAGGAGGGGGCCAATGGTGATGATTTTTGGTCTGGTGTCTTCTAACATCTCATTGGATTCTTTTCCAGCCTAAAGGTTTCAGCAAATCCAGCACCTCATGCTAAGTAGAGCTAAGCAAGCAGCACAAATCACACCGAATGATAATCCTAAATCATTTATTCTACTTAAAACGTATGTATTTATGCTGAACAATTAATATCCCGCAAGGAGAAGGAAGGAGCACAGGGTCTCCCCGCCCTGCTCAGCCCTGGGCAGCCCCAGCATGACGTCAGAGGTGACACCACTGTGAGGTCACAGCTGGCTGCCTGCACAGTGCTGTGGCGTGTGGGGCAGGAGCCCACAGTTGCCCTGTGGCTGCGGCCCTGGACAGGCTCCTGCTGGCTGCGGCGAGAGGCTGCTGCTGGAGCTGGTTCTGGGGACAGGACACGCCCTGGTCTCTCTGTGGAGACATCTGCTGAGCATGTGCCTCTTGGCCGCGTACGTACGACATGTTTCTGCTGCGGATGGGGGGTAGAACGGGGGTGTCTGAGGGCCGGTGCCAGCAAAGGGCAGAGCAGAGGGTGCTCCCCAGCCAGCAGCCCGGGGCTCCCAGTGGGGCGCCTCAGCTTGGGCGCTGCTCGTGCTGTGGCCATTCTCAGGGGAGCCAAGAGCAAAGCCCCTCGGCAGCCATTTGCTGCAGCCCCAAGCTTTGGCTGCGGCAGGACAAACTGCCCCGTAGCCAGACGCTCGGGTGCAGAGCCAAGCCTCCGCAGGGCAAGGGTTTTCCCCAGTTCAGGCAAGAGACCACGCCGGTCTGTGGAGGCCTCTGGGAGGAAAGGCGGACAAGGCTCCTGCGCTTCCCAGCTCTGCGGGAAAACACTTGCCCTAAGAGGGATGTGTGTGATGGCAAGGGAGAACAGGCCTGCTTCCTCAGCCAGAGGGAGAGCAAGGTCCGCACCAGAAAGACTGCTGGAAAGCACTCTTCGTGTGCTCGACGTCTTTGCTTCCTGGGATGATCTTCCTGGAGACCTTCCTTTGGGGAAGAGCTGCCGGCAGCGTTGAACGATGTGGACAGAAATCGTGTTCCTGCTGGACGCTGCTCTGTCAGTTCTCTGTCAGCAGCAGGCTTCCAAAACGGTGTCTGTTTGGCCTGAAAAGGGAAATCCGCCTGTGAAGGGGTTTGTCCAAGGCTTGGATCATGACAGCACCAGGACTCCCTCTTTTTCAGGCAAAAGATGGCCCTGCAGAAGAAGGCGTTCTTGCAAGTCTTCTTGTTGCTCCCCCTGGCTCTTGGTGAGTTTTCATGAGCAACCATCTGAGAGCGACAGCCTGGCTGGGCTGGACGCCACCTTTCCTTTTGGGCCAGTATGTGCGGAAACTCCCGTGGCCCAAGTGCTTCCCAAGCAAGTCCTTGAGTGGGACTGCCTTCTGGGCTCCCAGTAAGACTGGTAGCCTCCCAGTCACACTGCTGCCCTGCCTACCGGACCACAGGGCTCACTTAGTCGGCACCTCTGCGAGAGACGGGGGTAGCTCTTTGCAAGCCTGACCTGGGGATTCCCAGAGGGCAGGGGCCATGCAGGGGGACCGATGGAGAGGTACCTCTCCTCGCCCAGCAGCCTGGTCTCGGTGCTCACTGGGGCAGTGAGGGGAAATGGGGAATAGCTCTGGGGCACCGAGCACACCTGAAGATCACGGCTGCGCAGTCCGCTCAAGCCCGGGCTGATGGCCCCCGGTCAGAGGTGTGTCCTCTCCCTGCACCCCACGTCCCCCCGCCTCCTCAGCTCACCTGCTGCCCCAGCCCCAAGGCAACAGGGACAGACAACGCCACTGCAGGCATCGCCAGCACCCCCGGTAAAATAACTGTCTCTTGCTGATGTGAATTGCAGCTGATGTTCACTGCGGGACCTCGCTGACAGGCCTGAAGCCCCTGAGGTAAGCGATGTTTCCTGAGCTGGAATTGGGTCTGTGCAGAAGGGTCAGACGACCTCGTGTCCCTGCACCCATTTGCCTGAGAGCCGGGGCTCCCGCACGGCCCTTCCTGCCTTTGCCTCTTGCGCCAGCTGGTGCGGAAGGGAAGCGCTGGCAAAGCAGGGAACGCACGCGTGTCTCTCCTCCTTGCTGAGCTCAGAGGCTCCCAGTGGGGTGGGCAGCTCTCTGACAACATCTGCTTTCCTGGTTCCTGCAGGAACTGCCCGGTTTTAATGGCGCAGCAAACTCAAAAGATGCAGCTAATGCTGGAGGAGGTGGCTCGGCTGAGGGCAGAGATCAGCAGCGTGAAGCAGGTGCTGCGGCGTGTTGGGGAAGGAGGCTTGGCTGGGCAGAAGCCCTTGGGGCTGTGGGTGTGTGGGACTGCTGACTGCAGTCAGCCAGCCTTTGCCCCAGGGGCCTCCTGGGCTGCACAGGCCCTTCTCCGGCCCCACTTTCACCGGCCGCTTCAGGCAGCGCAGGACTCCCTTGGCACGCCAGCACCTCTGGCTGCTCTGGCTGGGCTCCTCAGGCAGGGGTGGGACCCAGGCACGCTCACGGGGGGCCAGCCATCGCTGGCAGGGCTTGAGTCCACCTTCCACCTGCCCTGGAGAGTGTGGAGGATGGGGACGAGGGTGTGGGGACCCTCATCAACCCACCTCGGGGCCGTGGCCATGGCTGTGGACACAGACACTGTTCCTCAGTCCTGCAGCTCCGTGGAGAGGGTTTGCCTTGCCTTTCTGACAGTGGCCCTTTGCCGCTCCGGGCGCTAGTAGCCACGCTGAACGTTGATGTGCTCCTTTTCTCTGTTTGTTTATGGCGTTCCCAGGAAGTCGAGGAAATGAAGCAGGCAGCATCTGAGAGGGCTTTGGAAGCCTACGTGGAGATGTCTGACTGGGCCCTGCAAAGCTCTGGTATGGACACAAGCAGCCCCGTCTCCTTGCCCTGCGCTTGTCTGCAGCCCTCCCCAAAGGCGCCTGCGCTCCAGGCGCTGCTCTCCAAAGTGGGGGAGCTGAAATGCTTGGGGGGTCCCAGGGCAAGGCTGTGGCAGAGCAGCTCTCTCAGACTCCCTCCCAACCCTGCCCTCGGCATCCTCACGCTGCCTCTGGCGCTGCCCCCGCACGTGTTCCTGTGCGGACGGAGGGGCTCTCTTCCTCTCCTCAGCATTGGAAAAGGAGATGGCCGGGCCGTCCTTGGCTGCCCACGCAGCAAGCCCTCAGCTTGGGTCTGCTGCCATTCACATGGGCACCGTCTGTCTCCCAGAACCCTCAGACCTTCTCCTGCTGGCGCTGGGAGTGCAGCAGTCACCAGGCACGTGGCCGCTGTCATTCCCCTGCGCGGCTGGGCAGCTGGGCAGCCCACCAGCCTGGGACGAGGACAGGACTGACAGAGGCGCAGCTGGCCGGCGGTGTCAGAAATAGTGTCTGAGCACCAAGCCCTCCTCGTCTGTGGCCTCTTGCAGTCGTCTGCTTTCCCTTCCCTGCAGGTGCCAGCATTGACCTGCAGAGAACTTCGGAGACCTACACCTGCAAAAACGACTGGTTCTGGAGGTTTATTGAGTTCTTTTGCACTCCCCGCAGTCCCGATCGCATTTTGCAGGTATTGTAGCAGAAATCGAGAGGGAATTCTTTCCTTTCTTCCTGTGAAGTTGGAGACTGACCTCAGGGCTCTCCCTTCGGTCCAGTGTTGCGCCGTCTTGGGGGTGGGAGGCGAGAGGTGGGGGGTGCCCTGCAGAGCCCCTGGGCAGGGATGTGTTTCTGCAAGGCCCTGACTAGAATGGTTTCGTAACCGCTGTTCTCCTCTGCTCCATAATACTGACAGCCCTGGCAAAGGTCGGTCAGGGAAGGAGGCCTCCTGCTTCTGTCCACTTCCTCACACACACCTCATTTTCAAGCTGAAATAGACCCCACAGACACACCGGTGCCTACGCTTCAAGCTACGTGGGCAGTTGTCTTGGCCCCAACACTCTCTCACGCTTCATTGCTCTGGCTTTCTGGTTGCAGCCGGATGTTTCCCCAGGAAACTGCTGGCCTTTCCCAGGGCATCAGGGCCAGGTGGTCATCAGGTTGCCAGCGCGAGTCCACCTGACTGCCATCACTGTGCAGCACATCTCCAAAGAAGTCTCTCCATCTGGGACCGTCACCAGCGCCCCCAGGGACATCGCTGTCTTTGTAAGTCTCTGCTGGGTGCTTCTGGTGCGGATCTGGTCCTGGGGGAAAGCCATGACAGGGTCTTCCTTGCTTTTGTGCCTCCTCTGAGGTTGGAGTCCCGGTCTCCTGAGCACTGCAGGGCCCTGGTGAGGCTCTAGGAGTCTCCTCCTAAGGGCTCTAGAGGTCTCCTCCCTCTTAAGACTTGTTCTGGCCAAGCAGCTCAGGGTTCTTGACTAAAACTCAAGCGGAGCCTGAGCTCCACCGTAACCAGTGCTAGACTAGGGCTAGAGCCCCAGGGGAGGGTGGGTAGGTAACAGGGCTGACCCAGCACCTACGTTCCCTCTTTGTCGGGACGAGTCTGAGCTGCTCTCCTTGTGCTTTGCCCCACAGGGAGTGGATGTGGACGGAGAAGAGGAAACTCTCCTGGTGACCTTCATGTACAATGTGGCAAAAGAGGCCATTCAGACCTTCCCTCTGAAGGTGCGATGCACGCACGGTGTTGGGGGAAGATGCCAGGGAGCAAAGCAGGTTTGCCTGCAGGGCCATGGCAGGAGGAGCGTGAATGCTTTCTCCCTGGGCAGAGGGGGCCTGGGTCACCGCCAGGAGAGAGCTGGTGGGGTTGGGAGGGCTGAGTGGCACGCGGTGGTGCTAGCAAAAGGACAGTGAGGGCAAGGTGGTCAGGCCCGTGGGAGCATGAGTCCCAAGAGATCCCTGGCTGCCTTCAGCAGAGCCCGCTGCACACGCAGCCACTGCACCCGAGCAACGTCTTTGTGCCATGGAGAAACCGAGACGCCCGCTGGAGAAAGCCGTCGGGCAGCACCCTGGCTCCATCCCGTGGCCTGCTGGCAGGCTGGACGGTGTCCTCTCCTCCCAGCATAGCATGCCCCTTCTCTCCCGCTGCTCTCACGCCTGCCCGCAGGAAAGCGGGCAGAGCAGACAGCGGGAGCTCGGGGGGGTGTCACACCAGCTGCCCCACGCAAAGGAGCACCTCCCCGGCCTCTCTGCCGGCACAGAGCGAGGCACAGAGGGAAGGGGCAGAGGGGAGGGAGGCTGAGCCCCAGCCGGGCCCATGCAGAGGGTGCCAGGTGCCTTCCCCCTCCCCGTGTCCCCAGCCTCCCCAGCACCCCGCTACCAGAGCCAGCCTCAGGTTTCCACAGCCGCTCCCACCCACTGTCAGGAGCTTGTTCCTGAGCAGGAGCAGGGCTGGTGGGGGGAGATACCTTGACTGCATTGTGGCTCTTAACACCTCCGATTCCTCTTCCCTCTTTTCCTCGCAGAACGCCCCGCATCCCAGAGCCTTCTCCTATCTCAAACTCCTTGTGAAGAGCAACTGGGGAAAACCAAAGTACACATGCATTTACCGAGTGCAGGTTCATGGGAAGATGGCAAAACCAAACAGCCTCAACTGAAACCAGAGACAGAAAAAGGACAAACATAAAAAAGAAGAAAAAGAATAATGTTGCTGCGACTCAGATTGGTGTAGAAGATTTGTCTCCTAAGTTGGGTGCACAATAAGGTCCATTGCAGGGAGGGCAGTCGTGGGAAAGCAACAGAAGATCGGCGAGGAGGATTGTTAATACGCTCAAGTGACTCACAGCTGGGTGCTGGAAAACACATATATCACACTAATTGTTATTCAGTCTCGGACGCTTGCAAGAAAAACACTTGCACTTCGATAACATAAACCTGTGATGGACTCAGGGACACCTTATCCAGCCACTTGAGAATCCTGGCCTGGTGCTGAAGAAGATCAAAGCACAGTGGGAAAACGATGCCTGTTTGAACCCTTTAAATGCCAGGCAGAACAGGGAGTCCGTGCGTGCTCTTGCTCACAAGGACTCTCTCGCTGCCAAGGGCTCTTGCTAACAAGGACTCTCTCTCACTCCACGGTGCCCGCAGTCCCTGCTTCCGTGCCTCTGCCCGGGTGTTGCTTCGGAGATTCCCTGGTCTGTGAGGTATCGAGAAGAAACTTGTTCTTTGCCTTTCATCCGTGGTTTTGTGGTTGTTCCTGCGTCCTGCCCGCATCGGCTCACACAGCGGGGTTACAACCAGGGACTGAGTCTGGTAAATAGGTAAACGTAGCTCCTTGTGAAGAACAAACAGCGAAGAATACCACATCCCCGAAGAGACTGGAGGGACCGATAACAAGCTCGCAAAATAAATGGGGGAGTTGCAAAAGCTGCTGCATTTATCTTCCCCAGTCCACACAAAGAGATTCCTCTATTATCAGCTCAAACCAGCCACCGTACACCACTAGGAACCACCCAAGACCTACCATGAAGCCCCTAACAGAGTTAATGTGCATGTGCCAAGGGGATGTGAATATGGAGATGAGTTCTGGAAATGTAATGAACGTGGCAATGAGTGCTGAGACATGTAACGACCACGCATATTCTGTATGGATGTAAGTCTCTGTGAATCTCACATTCAGTGGACATGTCAGGTGGAGAGATCCCCCACGTCCCCGGTGCTGAATAAAAGAATGCCTGCTTCTTAAGACTACATCGGTGTTAAGAAGTTCATTCCCGATTTCGGTGACAGTTTCTGGCGACCCAGATGGGACTCTGCCTCTGAATCTCGACAGATCCTTGGAATTGCAGGGCCTCCATCCGGCACCGAGGGATTCTCAGGGAGAACCTCCGATCCCCGGACCAAAGAGCTCCGAGCAAGGCCCCTGGAAAGGTGAAGGCATTCTTTTCTTTAAGGGATATTAAGGGTTGCCTGTCCATAAGGCGAGGCATAAGCCTCGCAGGGTTGGGCTGTAAAGGTACCTAAGGGAAGGAGTTGGTCTCACTGGATGAAAGCCTGTGAGAAACGCGGCTGATAAGCGTAAAGGTATTGTCCTCAACACCAGGCGGGGAAGGGCCGCACCAAGAGCAAAGGTCTGGTATAAAAGGTTCAGGCCCTAAGGTTTTGTTATTTTGTCTTGTGTAATAAGTGCTATGTTCAGTTGTCATTTTTCTTTGTGTTTTGTGTTGTTCGTTCTACTAGTACTATCCTATAATGGGTAGCAAGCCCTTGGCGGAAGGGGGAATTTTGAAAAAGTCTCCTTTAGGTTGTATACTCCTTTAGGTTGTATACTGAAGCGTTGGAAACAAATAGGAGGGGACCCGCTCACGAGAAAGCAGCTGATTGAATATTGTAACAATTGGTGGCCGTTATGTACTTCAGAAGATCAAGAAAAATGGACAAGAAATGGGACTTTAAAATAGAATACAATTTTACAGCTTATGTTATTTTGTAGCAGGGAAAACAAATGGGATGTATGTAGATTTGTTTTTCACTTTAAGAAACCACCCAGAGTGGCAGAAGGATTGTGGGCGATAACCAGATATCAGAGACGGTTATTCGGAATGAGACATGCTACGCCAAAAGCCATTAATTGGTCAAAATCGTATGAGGTTAAACAAGAACCAAATGAATCGCCACCTGCATTTATGGAACGAGTAAAGAATACTGCTAGGAAATACACGAACGTGGACCCCGAGAGGAGGCTGGGCAATTGGCCTCTATTTTTATGGGACAATCTGCCCCGGATGTACACAAGAAACTCCAAAAGTTAGAAGGAGAAGATTCGAGGGACTTGGGAACATTGGTGTAAGTAGCTTGGACCATCTAGAATAACAGAGAAAAGGAGAGGGAGAATCAAAGAGAAGGGAGATTAATTGCCGCATTGACGGGAGTTGCTCCGGGAAGAATGAACGGGGCCTGGGGAAGTAGAGGAGGCTACAGAAGAGTTGGGAAGGAACTCGTTTAGCAGAAGCTCAGTGCGCGATCTGCAAAGAGCGAGGACATTGGAAAAACGCGTGCCCTAGAGTCAGTAACCAAGGCTCGATCCTGCAGCCTGTCAAGGTGATGGCTTTAGGTGATGGTTTAGGGAAGCGTTGCAAAACAGGTAGTAATAAGTCACCTACGTAAACAAATCAATAGCAGGCATGCATCGAGGATTGCTGAAGAGGAAAGTTCATCTGGAGGGCAACTGACGGAGAGGAAGATACGACCACCAGATGAAGTAAACGACCACCAGAACGACCGTGATGCGCGAAATGACTTGCCTCATGATTGTGCAATTGGTTCTGGGAGGGGGCGTGCTTATGTTAATGATTTAGGGAAAACGAATGAATACGTAACAATTTTGTAAATATAAATGGCTCAAAATAAGATCATTGTGGGAGCACTTATGGTGGAAAATCCCCAGTGCGACCGCAGCGCTGCTAATAAAGAATACCTGCTCTACAGGACCATCTGCTGTTGAGTTTATTTCTTTGCTTCAGCTCGTCTCTGTAATCCTGAAAGTTGAAAATATTATAACCATCTGATTTAGGTGAGACCCCCAAAGAGTGACCTTTGGAAGTCTCAAAGAGGGGAACTGTTACACCCAGGGACTGAGCGTCTGGTCAATGGTACTTGACTCCTCCCTGAGGAGGGGTTCAGAAAGCCCGGGGGGTCCTTTCTGAGCCCCGGGACCCAACGGGAAGGTCTCCCTGACGGCTGGTCTGACCCCGGCCCCTGTGCAGTAAATAACCAAGTGTGCCCTTCCAGCGTGTCACAGAGTCATGGAATGTGTTGGGTTGGAAGGGACCCTTAAAGGCCATCTCGTCCAACCCCCGGCAGTGAGCAGGGACGTCTTCAACTAGATCAGGTTGCTCAGAGCCTCATCCAGCCTGGCCTTGGATGTCTCCAGGGATGGGGCCTCCACCCTCTCTCTGGGCAACCTGGGCCGGTGTCTCACCACCCTCAGTGTAAAGAGCTTCTTCCTAATGTCTGATCTAAACCTGCCCTGCTCTAGTTTAAAGCCATTGCCCCTCGTGCTGTGGCTCTGTGCCCTCGCAAACAGCTCCTCCAGCTCTCCTGGAGCCCCTTCAGGGACTGGAAGGGGCTCTAAGGTCTCCCCGGGGCCTTCTCTTCTCCAGGCTGAACCCCCCCAGCTCTCTCAGCCTGTCCCCACAGCAGAGGGGCTCCCGCCCTCGGATCACCTCCGCGGCCTGTCTCGTAAAGCGCTGCCACATTCACCGCTGACTTTGTTAAATCGCTGGTTTATGTTAATAAATATTTCCCCACTTCTCTCCCACAAGTGAAGCCAATGGCTGCGCGCGCCACAAATTGGCCCTTGGTGCCGGGCTCCTGAAATGCCCCTAATGCTGCCACCACTCCCGGAACGCTCCCAGTGGCCACTCCTGTGCTAAAGCGCCACCGCGCAGGGAGCGGGGCGCGGCGGGGAGGAGTTGGTGGGATCGGCGGTGTGTGTTTGGGAGACCCCGCTTTCTGCCCCCAGTGGAGGGCGCGGGGCTGGGGCAGCCGGCAGTGTGGGGCCTGCGAGGCTGCCTGCGCCCGGCCGGTGCCACTTCTGCCGGGACGAGCCCAAATTCGGGGGTCAGCAGCATCAGAAGCTCCGCTGGAGGCAGCGCCTGTGCTGGAGCCATGGTGGGTGCACTCCTGCTCTCACCAAACTAGCTTGTTCTGGCATCTCTCCCCATCTACTCTCCTCAAGGATACAACATCCCAAGACTTCCTTGGATCCAACTAAGCCCAGCAGATGTCTAACCCATCCGCTTACAAAGCGTTTCAAACTTAGCTACATTATTCCAGTAAGGAGGAACCAGATGTTCTTTTCAACTGGGTATCAGTAAGGCCTGAGGGGCTTTCCACCCCAGCCTTTTGTGCTGTTCAAGGCTACTGTATCACCAGCGACGGTATCACCCTGGCAGCAGCCATTGGCACCTGCTGTTCTGTAACCTTCAGCAGTCCCACCACAGAAGGGTCAGCTGAAAGACCGGGTAAGGCAGACAGCTGTGTAATGTCCTCAGTCCCTCCAGCTGCTATACCAACAGCCCACCGATACGCTTTCGGGTCTTTGAAATACCCTCTCTTGAGCAAGTCTACGCCAAGGATGCACGGAGCGTCTGGGCCACTCACAATGGAGCGCTTCCGCCATTTATTCCCAGTTCGGCTCACTTTGGCCGAAGTACAGTCAGTTCTTGAGACCTGTCACACCAGAATCAGCAACAGATTTTGTCCCTTTATGAGTCAATGGCAATAGGGTACACTGTGCACCGCTGTCCACCATGTCTTTATGCTTTTGTGGCTCTAATACACGAGGACATCGAATCCACACAGCCCAATAAACTCGGTTATCCCTCTCCCCCTCCTGGCTGGAGGCAGGGCACCTCTAATGTTGAGGACAACATCTACAGTTAGCAGATGAGTTCCGACCCGGACCAGAGAACTGCTCCCTGGGCACTGGAGCAGCCACCCTCCTGGAAGAATTCTTTCTTCTATCTGTTTTACCTTGCAACTAGTGCCTGTAGGGCCAAGGTAGGTCCTTCATCCCACTTACTCAGGTCCTCTCCATAGGCACCGAGGTAAAACCACAAGGTGTCTCGTAGTGTCTTCTTTTTCTTCCAAGTCGGTCTCGTAGGAGGGCATCTTCTCCTAATGGCTGCGACATGGGTCCATGCAGGGGAAAAGCGGGATGTTTCTTCCATCCTAGACAGTTTCTCAAACAGTGTCTCCTTTTTCTCAATCATCTTCTCAGTTTTATCAGCTTCCCCGCTGCAGAGCTGGCCGGGGGCGGCGGCCAGGGAGTGGGGCTGCCGAGGGCAGCAGGGCAGTGCGCGCTATGATAAGTCTATGGGGCCGGATGGGATTCACCCAAGAGTACTCAGGGAGCTGGCGGGAGAGCTCACCAAGCCTCTCTCCATCATTTATCAACAATCCTGGTCAACAGGGCAGGTACCAGATGCCTGGAGGGTGGCTAATGTGACGCCCATCTACAAGAAGGGTCGGAAGGAGGATCCGGGGAACTACAGGCCTGTCAGCCTGACCTCGGTACCAGGAAAGATCATGGAGAGGATCATCTCGAGTGAGCTCTCACGGCAAGCGCAGGGCAGCCAAGGGATCGGGGCCAGCCAGCATGGCTTTAGGAAAGGGAGGTGCTGCTTAACCAACCTGATCTCTTTCTATGACCATGTCACCCGCCTTCTGGATGCAGGGAAGGCTGTGGACGTTGTCTATCTGGACTTTGGCAAGGCCTTTGACACCGTCCCCCACAGCATTCTCCTGGAGAAGCTGGCGATCCATGGCATAGACGAGTGTACTCTTTGCTGGGTTAAAAACTGTCTGGCTGGCCGTGCCCAGAGAGTTGGGATTAATGGGGTGAAATCCTCTTGGCGGCCGGTCACCAGTGGTGTCCCTCAGGGCTCAGTTTTGGGGCCGGTTTTAATGTCTTTATCAATGATGTGGATGAGGGGATTGAGTGCACCCTCAGTAAGTTTGCAGATGACACCAGACTGGGTGGGGGTGTTGATCTGCTTGAGGGTAGGAAGGCTCTCCAGAGGGACCTGGACAGGCTGGATCGATGGGCCAAGGCCAACTGTATGAGGTTTAATAAGGCCAAGTGCCGGGTCCTGCATTTCGGTCACAACAACCCACAGCAACGCTACAGGCTTGGGGCAGAGTGGCTGGAAAGCTGCCCGGCAGAAAAGGACCTGGGGGTGCTGGTGGACGGCCAGCTTAACATGAGCCAGCAGTGTGCCCAGGTGGCCAAGAGGGCCAACAGCATTCTGGCTTCTACCAGGAATAGCGTGGCCAGCAGGAGCAGGGAAGTGATGGTGCCTCTGTACTGGGCACTGGTGAGGCCCCACCTCGAGTGCTGTGTTCAGTTCTGGGCCCCTCTGTACAAGAGGGACATTGAGGTGCTGGAGCGTGTCCAGAGGAGAGCGACCAGGCTGGTGAGGGGTCTGGAGACCAGGGCATATGAGGAGAGGCTGCGGGAGCTGGGCATGTTTAGCTTGGAGAAGAGGAGGCTGAGGGGAGACCTCATTGCCCTCTACAACTCCCTGAAAGGAGGGTGCAGAGAGGTGGGGGTTGGCCTCTTCTCCCAGGGGAATAATGACAGGACCAGAGGAAATGGCCTGAACTTGCGGCAGGGGAGGTTTAGGTTAGATATTAGGAAGAATGACTTTACTGCAAGAGTGGTCAGGCACTGGAACAGCCTGCCCAGGGAGGTGGTTGAGTCACCATCCCTAGAGGTGTTTAAGAAATGTCTAGATGTGGCACTTCAGGGCATGCGCTAGTGTGGAGATTGTAGGTTGTTTGGTTGGACTCGATGATCTCCAAGGTCTTTTCCAACCATGAAGATTCTGTGATTCTAAGATCAGGAGGGGGATGCCCTCAGCGTAGGAGCTTCCTTGGGGAATGGAGATCCTCTAGGGGCCGGGCAGCAGATTCGGTGAGCCCTTTTGGGTGAGGGGACACTGCAGGGTTCAAACAGACCCAGAAGTTTCTGTGGGTTCCTGGGGCCGGCTTCTGAGCACAGCTGCCAGATGTGCCAACAGAGGTGATGCTCACCTGGATCTCCTACATGCAATCAGGGAAAAAAGGATCAGGGCTGTGATAATGGAGTGGCAGCCTTGGCTGCAGTGTCCCTGAAGTAGCGGGTTCTCAGCTCCCCAGGGGAGCAAGCAAGGAGAGACACAGAGTGCAGACAGCAGGTCTCAGAGGGGAAGACTCTGAAGTAACAACCGAAAGGCCGCAAGAAGGTCTCCCCGGAGCCTTCTCTGCTCCAGACGGAACAGCCCCAACTCTCTCAGCCCGTCCTCACAGCAGAGGGGTTCCATCCCTCCGATCATTTCTGTGGCATTCCTCTGGCCCGTTCTGTGAGGCAGCAGCAGGAATGCAGGGAGCTCTGCCTGGGGACAGACAGACTCGGCTGGGAGCTGAGGCGTCAACAGGAGAGGACAGAACAACCTGGGAAACTGGCAGCTTTGTGGCGGGTGAACGTCTGCTCCAGACTTCATACCAACAAACAAGCAACAGCTAGTCAGGGATGTAAAAGCCAGGGCTAAGAAGGTAGAGTTGAGGCTCCTGAGAGAAAGGAAAAAGGCCGAGAGCAGGAGACGTCTGGAGAGCAGGCTTTGGCCTGCTGGGGGACTGGCTTGGAAGAATCCTGTGGGATACGGCCCTGCGGAGAAGCAGGGTGCGGAGGGCTGCTTGAGGATCTCCTCTTCACGCTCCACAATGGCCCGCCTTGACATTCAGAAAGGACGGCGTGGATGAGAAAGAAGCTGCTGACAAAACCCAAGCCTGAAGAGGAAGCACAGAGGAGGTGGAAGCTGGCTGCCTGCCAGCCTCAGGGGTTTTGTGTTTCCATACCGGAGACAGGCAGTTGTGTGTGCGTGTGCTTGTTTATGTGGGGGGGAACTGAGGGATGAGGAGATCCTGGGGCCGGCTTCTGGATAGAGGATGTAAAACCAGCTCCTGGAGGGATCCCTTTTCTCTGTGTGTCTCTGCAGGTCTATATTTCCCACTGACGTAGTCTGCCATACAGGCAGCGCACCGTACCAATACCCTCCCTGGTATTTTGGTGATGGTTGTCACGGTACTTCCTACTTGAGTCGGAAATTCTATTGAACTAGTACCTCCTTTAATTGTCTATCGTGGCCTGCAACTCCTCAGGTTATCTTGTGAGAGACAGCACCACCAGGGTGAGCCATCAGCATAGAAACATTGACAGCTGAGCAAATGGATCTTCATTCCAGGGCAATGGAGCTTCACTTCAGGGGAACCGTGAGAAACTCTGGGCTATGGCCAAGAGAAACCTCCAGAAGTTTACAAGGAGAAGTGTCCGGTCCTGCACTGAGGGGGAGGAAGGTGCATCAGAGCCCGCTGGGACCTAACGTGCTGAGCAGTGGTCCTGAGGAGAAGGTGCTGGGAACTGGAGTGGCCCCCCAAAGAAAAGTGTCCCCCTGCGTGCAGCTCCCCATTTTGGAGGAGTGGGGAGGAACTGGAGAGTGCCCAGAGGAGGTCTGCCCAGGTGTGGTTCAGCGTATAGTGCACATGCGCTGCGTGGGGAGGCTGAGGAATGTGGGCTTCTTTGCCCCTTTGGCCCCATGGTGGAGAGGCTCTGGGCAGGACAGGGGTTGCTCGAAGGACGGTTTCAGAGATGATGGGGCTTTTCTTCTTCGTGGGAGACCGCATGAGAAAGAAAGAATGCCAGAACTTGTAGCTTGGGAGGTTTAAACAGGAAACGGGAGAAAGAAACGTCACTCCAAGGGCAGTGCTGTGGAAAAGGCGGCCATCCAGAAAGAATGTGGATCAGCCCGTGGCTTTGTGTCTAAAGACATATCCCCGAAGGATGGCGAGACTTCAGAAAGCTTAGTGAGTTGCTCAGGCGAGAGCAAGGTGGAGAAGCAGGGGAGATGTCTGCAGCCTGCAGGGAACATGCCCAGGTGTGGAACACAATAGGACAGCCTGCGGTGGTTTCAACAGTGTGGGGCTGTTGAAATGTGAAAAGCCCCCAAGAGATCCAAGGTCTTAATCTCCGTGTCTGTGACTGTTACCTCTGCCACTGATGCCTATAAGGAGTACAAGAGCCTGATGGCCTCCTCGTCCCCACCTGGGAGCCTGGGAGGTGTCCTGCTGTCATTCTGCACGTGTCATTGCACCTCCCTTCCCACATCATCCGCATGGAAGAGCAACTTGGAAGACATCATCCTGATTATGGAACAGGTCATCCTGAGTGCCATTATGTGGCACATGAAGAACAACCAGGCGATCAGGCACAGTCAGCATGGGTTCATGAAAGGCAGGTCGTGCTTGACAATCCTGATCCCCTTCTAAAACAAGGTGACCCGCTGAGTGGATGAGGGAAAGGCTGTGGATGTTGTTTACCTGGAGTTTAGTAAAGCTTCTTGACACAGTTTCCCACAGCGTTCTCCTGGAGAAATTGGCTGCCCATGGCTTGGATGGGCGTACGCTTCGCTGGGTGAAAAACTGCTGGGACAGCCGGGCCCAATGAGTGGTGGTGAATGGAGCTCAATCCAGTGGGCGGCCGGTCACAAGTGGTGTTCCCCAGGGCTCAGTACGGGGGCCGATTCTGTTCAAAATCTTTATCAATGATCTGGACGATGGGATCGATTGCACCCTCAGTATGACACCAAGTTGGGTGTGAGTGTCGACCTGCCCAAGGGTAGGAAGGCAGGAGAAGAGGAAACGGCATCAAGTTGCACCAGGGGACGTTTAGATTGGACGTCAGGAAAATTTTTTACACTGAAAGGGTTATTAAGCATTGGAACAGGCTGCCCAGGGAAGTGGTGGAATCACCATCCCTGGAGGTATTTAAAATTAGACGGGTAGACGTAGTGCTTAGCGACATGGTTTAGTGATGGTTTTTGTCAGTGTTAGGTGGATGGTTGGACTGGATGATGTGAAAGGTCCCTTCTAACCTAAGCAATTCTATGATTCTGTGACCCCCCAGTTTCTCTAGGAGGCGGTCTGGGCTACCTTCTTCCTCCAGTACCCAACTTGCAGACGTTCTGGTCTCTCTAGCGTCCAGTCCAGACTTAGGCCCTCAAAAATGACTTGCTCGCAGGTGTGTTTTACTCTCTGGTTTCTCTTGTTTGGTGTTTGCTTGTGATTAAACCACTACCATACACACCAATCTTAAGTGCACACCCGCCAGTCTCACCAGTTGCTGGTCCCCCAAAGTACAAAAGAACTTAGGGCTTGTGGTTCCCACTCCGGTTGCTGGCACTTGAACCTCCATCTGTGCATAGAGCAGAGATCTCCCTTGCCCCACAAAGCTCTTGGAAAGGGAGGTATTAAGAAAACAGGGCAGGCTGCGGTGATCCGTTGCAGGGCACAGCCAGGGAAGTGTCCTGACCAGCCATCTGGTTACACATGACCATCTCCTTTCAGCCCTTTTCTCTCTATTTTCCCATGGTCGTTCGTCTACAAACCTTTGATCCTTTCCTAGACATCCCATGGCAAGTCTTGCACAGTCCCCAAATGCACTTTCTGGCGTCCCAACATGAGTCTCAGACCCCGAAAGAAAAAAAACCCTCTTCCGTTGGCAAGGTCACCGTGCAAGGCTCTCCCATTGGCTCACTTAACTAACTGAATTGATGCAACTATGCCAGGACTTTCTTGGAAGGATTTTTTTTCCTTTTGGGTTTTGAATTGTTCCTCTGAAAACATGGCAACTTCTGTCCTAGAAATGGCAATCCTTTCTTTTTTATCTAAGGGTTGGAGACTAGGTCAGGTGAAAATCCCTATATGGTGTATGTAGGTGTTTGCAGCCTTGTGCAGGAGGAGTTGGGCATATTAGAATCCAAGCATCATAGAATGGTTCAGGTTGGAAGGGACCTAAAAGATCATCTAGTCCAACCCCCTGCCGTGAGGAGGGACGTCTTTCACTAGTTCAGGTTGCTCCAAGCTCCTGACCTTGGACACGTCCAGGGATGGGGCATCCATCCACAACTGCTCTGGGCAACCTGTTCCAAGGTCTCACCACGCTCATCATAAAGCATTTCTTCCTTATGGCCAACCTAAATATAACCTCTTCCAGTGTAAAGCCATTGCCCCTTGTTCTGCTATTAAAGGCCCTCGTAAAAAGTCTCACTCCATCTTTCTTGGCCTATGACCACTGCGATTTCATCTGCAAACACTGTGGAGAGAGCCCAGAGATCTCCCAAGACAGGGTTTGGAGGCCTCAAGCACTTGACCAGTATCTAGAGGCTGAGAGCCCTGGGCTCAGTGGTTTGGAGACTGGGGACGGTATAGGAGGAGCCTGAGCGTGCTGGAAGGGTGCTTTCAGAGCTGGTGGAGCTTTTCTTCCTAGTGGAAAACAGCCTGAGAAAGAAAGAACTCCCCAACATGCAGGTGGGGAGGTGCAGCCTGGCCACGAGGAGAAAGAAACGTCACTCCAAGGGCAGTGCTGTGGTGCAACACGCCACCCAGAAGGAGTCTGGATCAGCCCAAGGCTTTGTGTTTCAAGGAAGAGCCAGGGAGGATGGAGAGATCTCAGCAAAGGAAGGTGACAGCAAGATGGGGCAGCCGGGTGGATGACTGCAGCCTGCAGGGAAAGAGGCAGAGGTGATGGGACACCGTAGGACAGCCTGTGGTGGAGAAGATAGAGGGATGTGGCAAAGCTGGAAGTCCCCTAACAGAGCCAGCCTCTTCATGTCTTGGGCTACGGCTGTTGTCTCTGCCACTGATGCCTCTGAGACAACCAGTCCTTCCAGCACTGGGGTCTCGTTGCCTCCTTGTCCATACTCAGGAGCCTGGGAGGTGTCGTACCATAGTCCTGCCCTTGGCATTGCACATCTCCACATCCCACTGTCCCAGGAAGAGCCCTGAGGAAGGAGTGAGGGAGAGGATCTCCCTTCCTGGGGGCTGGGGGTCAGGCCTTGGCCCTTTGGGCGATGGAGTCAGGGCTTGGCCCTTTGCATTAATGAAACACATCCACGTTTACCCAGCATCAGAGTCACCTTCAACTTGCTTTTCCTGACCTGCCATCGCTGCCTCCAGTTTTCTGCTGTAACCAGACCCTGGGGGCAATTCCTCAGTGGTGTCCCTCAGTGGGACCCATCAACACCACAAGAAACTGTGGAGTTTGAACCCGACTTTGACTCCTTGAGAGGTTCCTTCAACTTCCTCGCAGCGTCGGAGGTTCACGGACTGGGCCTCGAACCCACCAGAGGGGTCATTAAAACTCCTTGGGCTGGTCCTCTGCGTCTGAGCTGGGCTGGGCTCCTGGGATGGAGGGAGCTCACGGCAAGCGGGCAGCGCTGCAGAGAGACAGCTCTGCCCGGGAGCAGCTCCTCTGCCAAGCGCAGCAGGGCTGAGGGCACTGCCAGGGTGTCTCAGGGAGATGAGCAAGGCAGAGAGAGAGCTTGAAGGTGTCAGGATTGGGAGGACGACTGAGAGCTCACTGGAGGAGAAATCTTTGCAGCCCTTGACAGGGTAAGTCTGCGGGTGCAGGGCACTGCAGGCGGAGTTGCTGGAGGCATCTCCTAAAGCTGGCACAGCCACAGCTTACGGGATCTGTACATGTGGGAGCTCTTGTCAGGCACTTTGAATAGCTGTGAAGGTGGGTGTGCAGCCAGGGGTGCCCAGGGCTGTCCTTCAGAGCAGGCTCCCTGCACCCCAGGGGTCTGTGTGCCGGGGCAGGGACTCCGCCACCTGCCAGGGTCAGCTCTCAGCCTGCCTGGGAAGCCCACCACATCACTGTGGGGAGAAGTTCTGCATGGAAGGAGCATCCCCCGGCGGGGCAAGGTCCTGCTGCTGAGAGGGTTCTGCGTGGCTGAGGGCTGCTCACAGCTGCAGATCACTGCAGGACATTCCCTGGAGACTTCCAGAAGCACAGCAAGGAGGGGGCCAATGGTGATGATTTTTGGTCTGGTGTCTTCTAACATCTCATTGGATTCTTTTCCAGCCTAAAGGTTTCAGCAAATCCAGCACCTCATGCTAAGTAGAGCTAAGCAAGCAGCACAAATCACACCGAATGATAATCCTAAATCATTTATTCTACTTAAAACGTATGTATTTATGCTGAACAATTAATATCCCGCAAGGAGAAGGAAGGAGCACAGGGTCTCCCCGCCCTGCTCAGCCCTGGGCAGCCCCAGCATGACGTCAGAGGTGACACCACTGTGAGGTCACAGCTGGCTGCCTGCACAGTGCTGTGGCGTGTGGGGCAGGAGCCCACAGTTGCCCTGTGGCTGCGGCCCTGGACAGGCTCCTGCTGGCTGCGGCGAGAGGCTGCTGCTGGAGCTGGTTTTGGGGACAGGACACGCCCTGGTCTCTCTGTGGAGACATCTGCTGAGCATGTGCCTCTTGGCCGCGTACGTACGACATGTTTCTGCTGCGGATGGGGGGTAGAACGGGGGTGTCTGAGGGCCGGTGCCAGCAAAGGGCAGAGCAGAGGGTGCTCCCCAGCCAGCAGCCCGGGGCTCCCAGTGGGGCGCCTCAGCTTGGGCGCTGCTCGTGCTGTGGCCATTCTCAGGGGAGCCAAGAGCAAAGCCCCTCGGCAGCCATTTGCTGCAGCCCCAAGCTTTGGCTGCGGCAGGACAAACTGCCCCGTAGCCAGACGCTCGGGTGCAGAGCCAAGCCTCCGCAGGGCAAGGGTTTTCCCCAGTTCAGGCAAGAGACCACGCCGGTCTGTGGAGGCCTCTGGGAGGAAAGGCGGACAAGGCTCCTGCGCTTCCCAGCTCTGCGGGAAAACACTTGCCCTAAGAGGGATGTGTGTGATGGCAAGGGAGAACAGGCCTGCTTCCTCAGCCAGAGGGAGAGCAAGGTCCGCACCAGAAAGACTGCTGGAAAGCACTCTTCGTGTGCTCGACGTCTTTGCTTCCTGGGATGATCTTCCTGGAGACCTTCCTTTGGGGAAGAGCTGCCGGCAGCGTTGAACGATGTGGACAGAAATCGTGTTCCTGCTGGACGCTGCTCTGTCAGTTCTCTGTCAGCAGCAGGCTTCCAAAATGGTGTCTGTTTGGCCTGAAAAGGGAAATCCGCCTGTGAAGGGGTTTGTCCAAGGCTTGGATCATGACAGCACCAGGACTCCCTCTTTTTCAGGCAAAAGATGGCCCTGCAGAAGAAGGCGTTCTTGCAAGTCTTCTTGTTGCTCCCCCTGGCTCTTGGTGAGTTTTCATGAGCAACCATCTGAGAGCGACAGCCTGGCTGGGCTGGACGCCACCTTTCCTTTTGGGCCAGTATGTGCGGAAACTCCCGTGGCCCAAGTGCTTCCCAAGCAAGTCCTTGAGTGGGACTGCCTTCTGGGCTCCCAGTAAGACTGGTAGCCTCCCAGTCACACTGCTGCCCTGCCTACCGGACCACAGGGCTCACTTAGTCGGCACCTCTGCGAGAGACGGGGGTAGCTCTTTGCAAGCCTGACCTGGGGATTCCCAGAGGGCAGGGGCCATGCAGGGGGACCGATGGAGAGGTACCTCTCCTCGCCCAGCAGCCTGGTCTCGGTGCTCACTGGGGCAGTGAGGGGAAATGGGGAATAGCTCTGGGGCACCGAGCACACCTGAAGATCACGGCTGCGCAGTCCGCTCAAGCCCGGGCTGATGGCCCCCGGTCAGAGGTGTGTCCTCTCCCTGCACCCCACGTCCCCCCGCCTCCTCAGCTCACCTGCTGCCCCAGCCCCAAGGCAACAGGGACAGACAACGCCACTGCAGGCATCGCCAGCACCCCCGGTAAAATAACTGTCTCTTGCTGATGTGAATTGCAGCTGATGTTCACTGCGGGACCTCGCTGACAGGCCTGAAGCCCCTGAGGTAAGCGATGTTTCCTGAGCTGGAATTGGGTCTGTGCAGAAGGGTCAGACGACCTCGTGTCCCTGCACCCATTTGCCTGAGAGCCGGGGCTCCCGCACGGCCCTTCCTGCCTTTGCCTCTTGCGCCAGCTGGTGCGGAAGGGAAGCGCTGGCAAAGCAGGGAACGCACGCGTGTCTCTCCTCCTTGCTGAGCTCAGAGGCTCCCAGTGGGGTGGGCAGCTCTCTGACAACATCTGCTTTCCTGGTTCCTGCAGGAACTGCCCGGTTTTAATGGCGCAGCAAACTCAAAAGATGCAGCTAATGCTGGAGGAGGTGGCTCGGCTGAGGGCAGAGATCAGCAGCGTGAAGCAGGTGCTGCGGCGTGTTGGGGAAGGAGGCTTGGCTGGGCAGAAGCCCTTGGGGCTGTGGGTGTGTGGGACTGCTGACTGCAGTCAGCCAGCCTTTGCCCCAGGGGCCTCCTGGGCTGCACAGGCCCTTCTCCGGCCCCACTTTCACCGGCCGCTTCAGGCAGCGCAGGACTCCCTTGGCACGCCAGCACCTCTGGCTGCTCTGGCTGGGCTCCTCAGGCAGGGGTGGGACCCAGGCACGCTCACGGGGGGCCAGCCATCGCTGGCAGGGCTTGAGTCCACCTTCCACCTGCCCTGGAGAGTGTGGAGGATGGGGACGAGGGTGTGGGGACCCTCATCAACCCACCTCGGGGCCGTGGCCATGGCTGTGGACACAGACACTGTTCCTCAGTCCTGCAGCTCCGTGGAGAGGGTTTGCCTTGCCTTTCTGACAGTGGCCCTTTGCCGCTCCGGGCGCTAGTAGCCACGCTGAACGTTGATGTGCTCCTTTTCTCTGTTTGTTTATGGCGTTCCCAGGAAGTCGAGGAAATGAAGCAGGCAGCATCTGAGAGGGCTTTGGAAGCCTACGTGGAGATGTCTGACTGGGCCCTGCAAAGCTCTGGTATGGACACAAGCAGCCCCGTCTCCTTGCCCTGCGCTTGTCTGCAGCCCTCCCCAAAGGCGCCTGCGCTCCAGGCGCTGCTCTCCAAAGTGGGGGAGCTGAAATGCTTGGGGGGTCCCAGGGCAAGGCTGTGGCAGAGCAGCTCTCTCAGACTCCCTCCCAACCCTGCCCTCGGCATCCTCACGCTGCCTCTGGCGCTGCCCCCGCACGTGTTCCTGTGCGGACGGAGGGGCTCTCTTCCTCTCCTCAGCATTGGAAAAGGAGATGGCCGGGCCGTCCTTGGCTGCCCACGCAGCAAGCCCTCAGCTTGGGTCTGCTGCCATTCACATGGGCACCGTCTGTCTCCCAGAACCCTCAGACCTTCTCCTGCTGGCGCTGGGAGTGCAGCAGTCACCAGGCACGTGGCCGCTGTCATTCCCCTGCGCGGCTGGGCAGCTGGGCAGCCCACCAGCCTGGGACGAGGACAGGACTGACAGAGGCGCAGCTGGCCGGCGGTGTCAGAAATAGTGTCTGAGCACCAAGCCCTCCTCGTCTGTGGCCTCTTGCAGTCGTCTGCTTTCCCTTCCCTGCAGGTGCCAGCATTGACCTGCAGAGAACTTCGGAGACCTACACCTGCAAAAACGACTGGTTCTGGAGGTTTATTGAGTTCTTTTGCACTCCCCGCAGTCCCGATCGCATTTTGCAGGTATTGTAGCAGAAATCGAGAGGGAATTCTTTCCTTTCTTCCTGTGAAGTTGGAGACTGACCTCAGGGCTCTCCCTTCGGTCCAGTGTTGCGCCGTCTTGGGGGTGGGAGGCGAGAGGTGGGGGGTGCCCTGCAGAGCCCCTGGGCAGGGATGTGTTTCTGCAAGGCCCTGACTAGAATGGTTTCGTAACCGCTGTTCTCCTCTGCTCCATAATACTGACAGCCCTGGCAAAGGTCGGTCAGGGAAGGAGGCCTCCTGCTTCTGTCCACTTCCTCACACACACCTCATTTTCAAGCTGAAATAGACCCCACAGACACACCGGTGCCTACGCTTCAAGCTACGTGGGCAGTTGTCTTGGCCCCAACACTCTCTCACGCTTCATTGCTCTGGCTTTCTGGTTGCAGCCGGATGTTTCCCCAGGAAACTGCTGGCCTTTCCCAGGGCATCAGGGCCAGGTGGTCATCAGGTTGCCAGCGCGAGTCCACCTGACTGCCATCACTGTGCAGCACATCTCCAAAGAAGTCTCTCCATCTGGGACCGTCACCAGCGCCCCCAGGGACATCGCTGTCTTTGTAAGTCTCTGCTGGGTGCTTCTGGTGCGGATCTGGTCCTGGGGGAAAGCCACGACAGGGTCTTCCTTGCTTTTGTGCCTCCTCTGAGGTTGGAGTCCCGGTCTCCTGAGCACTGCAGGGCCCTGGTGAGGCTCTAGGAGTCTCCTCCTAAGGGCTCTAGAGGTCTCCTCCCTCTTAAGACTTGTTCTGGCCAAGCAGCTCAGGGTTCTTGACTAAAACTCAAGCGGAGCCTGAGCTCCACCGTAACCAGTGCTAGACTAGGGCTAGAGCCCCAGGGGAGGGTGGGTAGGTAACAGGGCTGACCCAGCACCTACGTTCCCTCTTTGTCGGGACGAGTCTGAGCTGCTCTCCTTGTGCTTTGCCCCACAGGGAGTGGATGTGGACGGAGAAGAGGAAACTCTCCTGGTGACCTTCATGTACGATGTGGCAAAAGAGGCCATTCAGACCTTCCCTCTGAAGGTGCGATGCACGCACGGTGTTGGGGGAAGATGCCAGGGAGCAAAGCAGGTTTGCCTGCAGGGCCATGGCAGGAGGAGCGTGAATGCTTTCTCCCTGGGCAGAGGGGGCCTGGGTCACCGCCAGGAGAGAGCTGGTGGGGTTGGGAGGGCTGAGTGGCACGCGGTGGTGCTAGCAAAAGGACAGTGAGGGCAAGGTCAGGCCCGTGGGAGCATGAGTCCCAAGAGATCCCTGGCTGCCTTCAGCAGAGCCCGCTGCACACGCAGCCACTGCACCCGAGCAACGTCTTTGTGCCATGCAGAAACCGAGACGCCCGCTGGAGAAAGCCGTCGGGCAGCACCCTGGCTCCATCCCGTGGCCTGCTGGCAGGCTGGACGGTGTCCTCTCCTCCCAGCATAGCATGCCCCTTCTCTCCCGCTGCTCTCACGCCTGCCCGCAGGAAAGCGGGCAGAGCAGACAGCGGGAGCTCGGGGGGGGTGTCACACCAGCTGCCCCACGCAAAGGAGCACCTCCCCGGCCTCTCTGCCGGCACAGAGCGAGGCGCAGAGGGAAGGGGCAGAGGGGAGGGAGGCTGAGCCCCAGCCGGGCCCATGCAGAGGGTGCCAGGTGCCTTCCCCCTCCCCGTGTCCCCAGCCTCCCCAGCACCCCGCTACCAGAGCCAGCCTCAGGTTTCCACAGCCGCTCCCACCCACTGTCAGGAGCTTGTTCCTGAGCAGGAGCAGGGCTGGTGGGGGGAGATACCTTGACTGCATTGTGGCTCTTAACACCTCCGATTCCTCTTCCCTCTTTTCCTCGCAGAACGCCCCGCATCCCAGAGCCTTCTCCTATCTCAAACTCCTTGTGAAGAGCAACTGGGGAAAACCAAAGTACACATGCATTTACCGAGTGCAGGTTCATGGGAAGATGGCAAAACCAAACAGCCTCAACTGAAACCAGAGACAGAAAAAGGACAAACATAAAAAAGAAGAAAAAGAATAATGTTGCTGCGACTCAGATTGGTGTAGAAGATTTGTCTCCTAAGTTGGGTGCACAATAAGGTCCATTGCAGGGAGGGCAGTCGTGGGAAAGCAACAGAAGATCGGCGAGGAGGATTGTTAATACGCTCAAGTGACTCACAGCTGGGTGCTGGAAAACACATATATCACACTAATTGTTATTCAGTCTCGGACGCTTGCAAGAAAAACACTTGCACTTCGATAACATAAACCTGTGATGGACTCAGGGACACCTTATCCAGCCACTTGAGAATCCTGGCCTGGTGCTGAAGAAGATCAAAGCACAGTGGGAAAACGATGCCTGTTTGAACCCTTTAAATGCCAGGCAGAACAGGGAGTCCGTGCGTGCTCTTGCTCACAAGGACTCTCTCGCTGCCAAGGGCTCTTGCTAACAAGGACTCTCTCACTCCACGATGCCCGCAGTCCCTGCTTCCGTGCCTCTGCCCGGGTGTTGCTTCGGAGATTCCCTGGTCTGTGAGGTATCGAGAAGAAACTTGTTCTTTGCCTTTCATCCGTGGTTTTGTGGTTGTTCCTGCGTCCTGCCCGCATCGGCTCACACAGCGGGGTTACAACCAGGGACTGAGTCTGGTAAATAGGTAAACGTAGCTCCTTGTGAAGAACAAACAGCGAAGAATACCACATCCCCGAAGAGACTGGAGGGACCGATAACAAGCTCGCAAAATAAATGGGGGAGTTGCAAAAGCTGCTGCATTTATCTTCCCCAGTCCACACAAAGAGATTCCTCTATTATCAGCTCAAACCAGCCACCGTACACCACTAGGAACCACCCAAGACCTACCATGAAGCCCCTAACAGAGTTAATGTGCATGTGCCAAGGGGATGTGAATGTGGAGATGAGTTCTGGAAATGTAATGAACGTGGCAATGAGTGCTGAGACATGTAACGACCACGCATATTCTGTATGGATGTAAGTCTCTGTGAATCTCACATTCAGTGGACATGTCAGGTGGAGAGATCCCCCACGTCCCCGGTGCTGAATAAAAGAATGCCTGCTTCTTAAGACTACATCGGTGTTAAGAAGTTCATTCCCGATTTCGGTGACAGTTTCTGGCGACCCAGATGGGACTCTGCCTCTGAATCTCGACAGATCCTTGGAATTGCAGGGCCTCCATCCGGCACCGAGGGATTCTCAGGGAGAACCTCCGATCCCCGGACCAAAGAGCTCCGAGCAAGGCCCCTGGAAAGGTGAAGGCATTCTTTTCTTTAAGGGATATTAAGGGTTGCCTGTCCATAAGGCGAGGCGTAAGCCTCGCAGGGTTGGGCTGTAAAGGTACCTAAGGGAAGGAGTTGGTCTCACTGGATGAAAGCCTGTGAGAAACGCGGCTGATAAGCGTAAAGGTATTGTCCTCAACACCAGGCGGGGAAGGGCCGCACCAAGAGCAAAGGTCTGGTATAAAAGGTTCAGGCCCTAAGGTTTTGTTATTTTGTCTTGTGTAATAAGTGCTATGTTCAGTTGTCATTTTTCTTTGTGTTTTGTGTACCGAGGTAAAACCACAAGGTGTCTCGTAGTGTCTTCTTTTTCTTCCAAGTCGGTCTCGTAGGAGGGCATCTTCTCCTAATGGCTGCGACATGGGTCCATGCAGGGGAAAAGCGGGATGTTTCTTCCATCCTAGACAGTTTCTCAAACAGTGTCTCCTTTTTCTCAATCATCATCTCAGTTTTATCAGCTTCCCCGCTGCTGAGCTGGCCGGGGGCGGCGGCCAGGGAGTGGGGCTGCCGAGGGCAGCAGGGCAGTGCGCGCTGCGGGGCTGAGCGGCACGCGCTCCCTGCCCGGCTGCAGCCCGAGGGCCCTGGGCCAGGCGCCCCAGGAAGGACGGGTTTGGGGGTGGATGGAGAGGGCCAGAGGGGCTGGAGACCGTCCAGCAGCAGCCTCAGCAGCATCCTCAGCAGGTCGGCCAGGAGGCTGGGCTCACAGGACAGCGTGTTCCACGTGGCCCTGGCAGTGCTGCAGAGCCAGAGCACACTGTCAGCAGGGCCACCTCGGCCACCACCCCTTCTGCCTGGGCAGGCCCCGGAGGTCCTGAGCTGCCCCTGAGGCTGACGGGCCACGTACTTGTCACAGGGCCGGGAAACCCTCAGCAGGCCAGTGACCACTTCATAACTGTCGATGTCGGCCAGCCAGGGAAGGGTGAACGTCAGGATGTCCTGGAGCAGCATCCTGCTGACGCAGACCAGGTGCCTATCGATGACCTCCACGAGGTCGTTGACCTACTGGAGACAGCGGGCTGGAGCACAGCTATGGCCCCTGCTGACACCAAGAGCTGCTGCCCTCCTGCTGCCCTTTGCTGGCCTCAAGGGATGCCCGTCAGGTGCTGCAAGCCCTGGCCTCGGGGCGGGGGGAACGGCCCCCGCAGGGCACGCGCACAGGGCAACCCGGCTGCACACTGCCTACCCCGTATAGCTCTGAGCACGAACCTCTCAAGACCAGCTCCAGCACCCTGCCAACCAGCAGGGTGTCAGAGACCCTTGGGTCTGCCATGTTTTTCAAGATGGCAAGGACAAAGTCGTTCATCTCAGACGGGAAGAAGGGGCTCCCAAGTAGCTGAGGGAGAGAGGGAGGGAAAAAGCGTCACACTGAGCGCCCTGGCTGCAGGGACCGTGAGCTCTGCCGGCAACCAGAGCTCGCCGGTGGCCAGAATGGCCAGAGCTGCTGTGCTGACGCTGGGCTAAAGCCTTGGACTACTCCCTGCAGAGAGGTGGTGGCTCCCCGCAGCCTGATGGGCGGGAGGCCGTGCCATCCCCCGCCGCGGCTGATGGGCTGGTTCATCCCAAGCCTCCCGCCAGCCCCACGGCCAAGTAGCTGAGGGAGAGAGGGAGGGAAAAGGTGTCGCACTGAGTGCTCTGGCATGGGTAGCGCTGGCTCTGCCCCATCGAGAAGAGATACCATTTGCCTCGCCCTAAAAGAACGGCCCCATTCTCTCTGTCCCCGAAACAGCCTTCTTCGCCTTTGTTATTCAGGAGAGAACTGAAACTTTCTCTTAGAAATGTAGGTCTTTCTTCAGGAAAGATGCAATGTGTCCGGGAGGATTCCAAAGGACAACCATTTTACAGAAGTAAGATGTTCCACCCGTCGTCTTTTCATTTTTTGCTTCTTCCTGTTCTGCTGGTGGCTTTAGGCCGACACGCCTGTACGCAGGGAGGTCAAAGGCCTGGCAGGGGAATGGCCGCCCGCAGCCAAGGCAGACCGTCAGCCCCCGCCCGGACCTAACAGCGCAACCCCCGTCTTTCTGCTCGGGGCCGGCGCCGGGCGGTGCCGTGAGCGGAGCGGGCGGGGCCGGGCCTGGCGGCGGGAAGGGCCTCCCCTCAGGGAACGGCGGGCCCGCGGAGCGTTCTGGGAGCCGTAGTCTCCCCGGGGCCGTAGGCCGGGCGCCATCTTGTGCGCGGCGGCAGGCCCGGCGGCGCGGCTCCCACGCCAGCCCCCACCGGCGGTAGGGAGCGGCAGCATTCCCGGGGGGAGCGGGCGCTGTTCCCCGTCACCTGTCGGGACCGGGTGCCTGGGCAGCGGAGACCCTCCCGCCATGGCGACGCCCGCACGCCCAGCTCCTCCTCGACCTTCCTCCCGTCATGCACCGCGCGTCTCCGCCTGTTCCGGCCCAGCGCCGCGCGGTGATTGGCCTCTCGGGCGTCCTACCCGGAAGCGGGCGCCGCGGCAAGAGATTTGAACGGCAGCGGCCGCCCCGGGAGGCGGCTGCCGAGCCGGTGAGTGTAGCCTCCGGGCCCCGCTGCCCCGCAGCCCGTTAGCGGCTCCCGGCGGGTCTGCTGGCGGCAGGACTCTGGGGGGGCTGGGCGCCTTTCGCCGGGCCGCGCGGGCGGGCCCGCGAAAGGAGGCGGCCGCGGCGGCGTCTCCTTGGGTCTCGTTCGTTGCCCCGCGGAGGATACCGCCGGGTCGGGCGTGCTTGCCTCTTCGGCAGCGCAGTCGCCCGCTCTCGCTGGCAAGCGTTAGCCAGGAGCCCCCGTCAGACGGTAGCCGCCTGTGCCCGGGGCCTGCGGGCGCTCGGGCTGCCCCGTCTGGTGAATTTCCCGCTGGGGGTGTAGCGCTTGGTCATCAGCGCAGGTCGCCCCCCGCCCCGGCCCGCGCTGGGCTGCAGTAAATGCGTTTTCCGTTCCAGAGTCTGCTCAGCGTGGAGAAGCCCAAAGGCCGGCTGCAGTTTCTCCTCGCAGGGGCTGAGAAGAATTGCCAGGTCCCCGTTGCTCTCAGAATGGCTTTAGGGGATTATGAGGAAATTCTCAAGTGCTACGAATCCCATGAAAGGACTGGGACAGGTAGGCCTGATCCGTGGGCACAACCCGATGCGCGCGCCCTGTCTGACCGCTCTCGTGCTTCCCTAAGCACACGTTAACTGTTGCTGTCGAATGCACGGGGCACGTTTCTGTTGTGTGTTTTGCGTGGCAGAGCTCTGGCAGTGTCACTGGAGGTGGGTGTCAGTGGTCGCTTCTTGCTCTAGTGAAGACGCTGCCCGCTGTGCGCGTGACACATTCGCTGCCCCTGTGAGATTACAGGCAAGAAAAGACGTCCTCACACTGAGCTTTCAAGGTCTCTTTTTCCGGTTCTAGGTGGGTTTGCTGATTATTTCGATGTTCTTCGGTGGCTCGACTCATGGGTGTGTGGGCACCTACGTGATGTACTTTCACCACTAGTTTCCCCAGCGGGTCAGCAATATCTTGCCATACTTGAGCAGCCCAGAGGGGTTTACCTCTGGGTTTGCCTGTGCTGCCAGTTGCTCTGCTTCCAGTGCCTCTGGCCTTCTTGTGGGGCTGCCACCACTGGTGGGGCCACTCTCCACCCCTCCCGGCGCCCCGAGCGTGCCTGGGGGAGGAACTGCCGCTCTGCTCAGCAGCAGAAGGCCCCACTGGGCCTTCCGTGGGGCCCTGCGAGGCCCGGGAGAGGCCCTGGGGCTCTTGGTGGGGACCGCTTGGCCCAGCTCATGCTCCTGAGAGGGCCGGAGAAGCCCTGGGGTTGCCTGGAGGGCAGCAGGGCCCTGCCCGTGCCCCAGACAAGCCCGGCTGCTGTGTCCGGGTATGGAATTGGCCATGTCCACCAGCTATCCCCAGGGTGTTCAGCCTCCTGAGCTGGGAGATAAGGATGGAGAGCAGAACAACCCACCCATAACCCAGGAGGAAGTAGCCCATGACCTGCTTCTGCACCCAGACGCACATAAGTGCGTCTATCGTAATGATAGAGTTTTCAATTCTGCGAGAAGCAAGGAGAGGGGTCAGCAGAACTGCTACCTTGGACTTCCGGAGGGCGGACTTTGGGCTTTTCAGGAGCCTGGTTGACAAAGTCCCCTGGGAGGCAGTCCTCCAGGGCAAAGGAGCCCAGGAAGCCTGGATGATTTTCAAGAAGGAAGTCTTAAAGGCGCAGGAGCAGGCTGTCCCCATGTGCCAGAAGACAAGCCGTCGGGGAAAAAGGCCGGCCTGGCTAAACAGGGAGCTAGTGTTACAACTTAGGGAAAAAAAGAGGATCTATGGCCTCTGGAAGGAAGGGCAGGCCACTCAAGACGACTACAAAGAGGTAGTTAAGCTATGTAGGGAAAAAATCAGGAGGGCCAAAGCCCAGCTGGAGCTAAACCTGGCGTCTGTTGTCAAGGACAACAAAAAAAGCTTCTATAAATATATTAGCAATAGGAAGAGGACTAAGGATTATCTCTGTCCTCTAGTAGATGGGGCCGGCAACATAGTGACCAAGGATGAGGAAAAGGCTGAGGTACTTAACGAAGTCTTTGCCTCGGTCTTCAGCAGTAGGACCAGTTGTTCCCTGAGCACCCAGACCCCTGAACTAGAAGACAGGGATGGGGAGCAGAATGAAGCCCCTCTAATCCAAAGGGAAATGGTGAGGGACCTGCTTCAGCACCTGGATGTGCACAAATCTATGGGGCCGGATGGGATCCACTCAAGGGTATTGAAAGAGCTGGCGGAGGTGCTCGCCAGGCCACTTGGTATCATTTATGAGCAGTCCTGGACAACCGGGGAGGTCCCAGCTGACTGGAGGTTAGCAAATGTGACACCCATCCACAAGAAGGGCCGGAAGGAGGATCCGGGGAACTACAGGCCAGTCAATCTGACCTCGGTGCCTGGGAAGGTCATGGAACAGATCCTCCTCAGTGCCATTACACGGCACATGCAGGAGAACAGGGTGATCAGGCCCAGTCAGCATGGGTTTGTGAAGGGCAGGTCATGCCTATCAAACCTAATATCCTTCTATGATAAGGTGACCCACTTAGTGGATGAGGGAAAAGCTGTGGATGTTATCTACTTGGATTTTTGCAAAGCTTTTGACACCGTTTCCCACAGCATTCTCCTGGAGAAACTGGCTGCTCATGGCCTGGACAGGTGTACTCTTCGCTGGGTAAAAAACTGGCTGGATGGCCGTGCCCAGAGAGTGGTGGTAAATGGAGTTAAATCCAGTTGGTGTCCAGTCACAAGTGGTGTCCCCCAGGGTTCGGTGCTGGGGCCGGTTCTCTTTAATATCTTTATCAATGATCTGGATGAAGGGATTGAATGCACCCTCAGTAAGTTCGCAGATGACACTAAACTGGGCGGGCGTGTTGATCTGCTTGAGGGTAGGTTGGCTCTGCAGAGGGATCTGGACAGGCTGGACCGATGGGCTGTGACCAATGGTATGAGGTTCAACAAGGCCAAGTGCCGGGTCCTGCACTTGGGTCACAACAACCCCATGCAGTGCTACAGGATTGGGGCAGAATGGCTTGAAAGCAGCTCGACAGAAAAGGACTTGGGAGTGTTGGTTGACAGCCGGCTGAATATGAGCCAGCAGTGTGCCCAGGTGGCCAAGAAGGCCAACAGCATCCTGGCCTGTATCAGGAATAGTGTGGTGAGCCGGACTAGGGAAGTGATCATCCCCCTGTACTCGGCACTGGTGAGGCCCCACCTCGAGTACTGCGTTCAGTTTTGGGCCCCTCGCTACAAGAGGGACATTGAGGTGTTGGAGCGTGTCCAGAGAAGGGCTACAAAGCTGGTGAGGGGCCTGGAGGACAAACCTTATGAGGAACGACTGAGGGAGCTGGGGTTGTTTAGCCTGGAGAAGAGGAGGCTGAGGGGAGACCTTATCACCCTCTACAACTACCTGAAAGGAGGTTGTAGAGAGATGGGGGCTGACCTCTTCTCCCTGGTGACAAGTGATAGGACGAGGGGAAACGGGTTCAAGTTACGTCAGGGGAGGTTTAGATTAGATATTAGGAGACATTTTTTCACTGAAAGGGTTATTAAACATTGGAATAGGCTGCCCAGGGAGGTGGTGGATTCACCATCTCTGGAGGTCTTTAAAAAAAGGGTAGATGGGGCACTGAGGGACATGGTTTAGAAGTGGCTCTTGTCAGGGTAGGCTAAAGGTTGGACTCGATGATCTTAAAGGTCCCTTCCAACCTCAACAATTCTATGATTCTATGATAAGTCTATGGGGCCGGATGGGATTCACCCAAGAGTACTCAGGGAGCTGGCGGGAGAGCTCACCAAGCCTCTCTCCATCATTTATCAACAATCCTGGTCAACAGGGCAGGTACCAGATGCCTGGAGGGTGGCTAATGTGACGCCCATCTACAAGAAGGGTCGGAAGGAGGATCCGGGGAACTACAGGCCTGTCAGCCTGACCTCGGTACCAGGAAAGATCATGGAGAGGATCATCTCGAGTGAGCTCTCACGGCAAGCGCAGGGCAGCCAAGGGATCGGGGCCAGCCAGCATGGCTTTAGGAAAGGGAGGTGCTGCTTAACCAACCTGATCTCTTTCTATGACCATGTCACCCGCCTTCTGGATGCGGGGAAGGCTGTGGATGTTGTCTATCTGGACTTTGGCAAGGCCTTTGACACCGTCCCCCACAGCATTCTCCTGGAGAAGCTGGCGATCCATGGCATAGACGAGTGTACTCTTTGCTGGGTTAAAAACTGTCTGGCTGGCCGTGCCCAGAGAGTTGGGATTAATGGGGTGAAATCCTCTTGGCGGCCGGTCACCAGTGGTGTCCCTCAGGGCTCAGTTTTGGGGCCGGTTTTAATGTCTTTATCAATGATGTGGATGAGGGGATTGAGTGCACCCTCAGTAAGTTTGCAGATGACACCAGACTGGGTGGGGGTGTTGATCTGCTTGAGGGTAGGAAGGCTCTCCAGAGGGACCTGGACAGGCTGGATCGATGGGCCAAGGCCAACTGTATGAGGTTTAATAAGGCCAAGTGCCGGGTCCTGCATTTCGGTCACAACAACCCACAGCAACGCTACAGGCTTGGGGCAGAGTGGCTGGAAAGCTGCCCGGCAGAAAAGGACCTGGGGGTGCTGGTGGACGGCCAGCTTAACATGAGCCAGCAGTGTGCCCAGGTGGCCAAGAGGGCCAACAGCATTCTGGCTTCTACCAGGAATAGCGTGGCCAGCAGGAGCAGGGAAGTGATGGTGCCTCTGTACTGGGCACTGGTGAGGCCCCACCTCGAGTGCTGTGTTCAGTTCTGGGCCCCTCTGTACAAGAGGGACATTGAGGTGCTGGAGCGTGTCCAGAGGAGAGCGACCAGGCTGGTGAGGGGTCTGGAGACCAGGGCATATGAGGAGAGGCTGCGGGAGCTGGGCATGTTTAGCTTGGAGAAGAGGAGGCTGAGGGGAGACCTCATTGCCCTCTACAACTCCCTGAAAGGAGGGTGCAGAGAGGTGGGGGTTGGCCTCTTCTCCCAGGGGAATAATGACAGGACCAGAGGAAATGGCCTGAACTTGCGGCAGGGGAGGTTTAGGTTAGATATTAGGAAGAATGACTTTACTGCAAGAGTGGTCAGGCACTGGAACAGCCTGCCCAGGGAGGTGGTTGAGTCACCATCCCTAGAGGTGTTTAAGAAATGTCTAGATGTGGCACTTCAGGGCATGCGCTAGTGTGGAGATTGTAGGTTGTTTGGTTGGACTCGATGATCTCCAAGGTCTTTTCCAACCATGAAGATTCTGTGATTCTAAGATCAGGAGGGGGATGCCCTCAGCGTAGGAGCTTCCTTGGGGAATGGAGATCCTCTAGGGGCCGGGCAGCAGATTCGGTGAGCCCTTTTGGGTGAGGGGACACTGCAGGGTTCAAACAGACCCAGAAGTTTCTGTGGGTTCCTGGGGCCGGCTTCTGAGCACAGCTGCCAGATGTGCCAACAGAGGTGATGCTCACCTGGATCTCCTACATGCAATCAGGGAAAAAAGGATCAGGGCTGTGATAATGGAGTGGCAGCCTTGGCTGCAGTGTCCCTGAAGTAGCGGGTTCTCAGCTCCCCAGGGGAGCAAGCAAGGAGAGACACAGAGTGCAGACAGCAGGTCTCAGAGGGGAAGACTCTGAAGTAACAACCGAAAGGCCGCAAGAAGGTCTCCCCGGAGCCTTCTCTGCTCCAGACGGAACAGCCCCAACTCTCTCAGCCCGTCCTCACAGCAGAGGGGTTCCATCCCTCCGATCATTTCTGTGGCATTCCTCTGGCCCGTTCTGTGAGGCAGCAGCAGGAATGCAGGGAGCTCTGCCTGGGGACAGACAGACTCGGCTGGGAGCTGAGGCGTCAACAGGAGAGGACAGAACAACCTGGGAAACTGGCAGCTTTGTGGCGGGTGAACGTCTGCTCCAGACTTCATACCAACAAACAAGCAACAGCTAGTCAGGGATGTAAAAGCCAGGGCTAAGAAGGTAGAGTTGAGGCTCCTGAGAGAAAGGAAAAAGGCCGAGAGCAGGAGACGTCTGGAGAGCAGGCTTTGGCCTGCTGGGGGACTGGCTTGGAAGAATCCTGTGGGATACGGCCCTGCGGAGAAGCAGGGTGCGGAGGGCTGCTTGAGGATCTCCTCTTCACGCTCCACAATGGCCCGCCTTGACATTCAGAAAGGACGGCGTGGATGAGAAAGAAGCTGCTGACAAAACCCAAGCCTGAAGAGGAAGCACAGAGGAGGTGGAAGCTGGCTGCCTGCCAGCCTCAGGGGTTTTGTGTTTCCATACCGAAGACAGGCAGTTGTGTGTGCGTGTGCTTGTTTATGTGGGGGGGAACTGAGGGATGAGGAGATCCTGGGGCCGGCTTCTGGATAGAGGATGTAAAACCAGCTCCTGGAGGGATCCCTTTTCTCTGTGTGTCTCTACAGGTCTATATTTCCCACTGACGTAGTCTGCCATACAGGCAGCGCACCGTACCAATACCCTCCCTGGTATTTTGGTGATGGTTGTCACGGTACTTCCTACTTGAGTCGGAAATTCTATTGAACTAGTACCTCCTTTAATTGTCTATCGTGGCCTGCAACTCCTCAGGTTATCTTGTGAGAGACAGCACCACCAGGGTGAGCCATCAGCATAGAAACATTGACAGCTGAGCAAATGGATCTTCATTCCAGGGCAATGGAGCTTCACTTCAGGGGAACCGTGAGAAACTCTGGGCTATGGCCAAGAGAAACCTCCAGAAGTTTACAAGGAGAAGTGTCCGGTCCTGCACTGAGGGGGAGGAAGGTGCATCAGAGCCCGCTGGGACCTAACGTGCTGAGCAGTGGTCCTGAGGAGAAGGTGCTGGGAACTGGAGTGGCCCCCCAAAGAAAAGTGTCCCCCTGCGTGCAGCTCCCCATTTTGGAGGAGTGGGGAGGAACTGGAGAGTGCCCAGAGGAGGTCTGCCCAGGTGTGGTTCAGCGTATAGTGCACATGCGCTGCGTGGGGAGGCTGAGGAATGTGGGCTTCTTTGCCCCTTTGGCCCCATGGTGGAGAGGCTCTGGGCAGGACAGGGGTTGCTCGAAGGACGGTTTCAGAGATGATGGGGCTTTTCTTCTTCGTGGGAGACCGCATGAGAAAGAAAGAATGCCAGAACTTGTAGCTTGGGAGGTTTAAACAGGAAACGGGAGAAAGAAACGTCACTCCAAGGGCAGTGCTGTGGAAAAGGCGGCCATCCAGAAAGAATGTGGATCAGCCCGTGGCTTTGTGTCTAAAGACATATCCCCGAAGGATGGCGAGACTTCAGAAAGCTTAGTGAGTTGCTCAGGCGAGAGCAAGGTGGAGAAGCAGGGGAGATGTCTGCAGCCTGCAGGGAACATGCCCAGGTGTGGAACACAATAGGACAGCCTGCGGTGGTTTCAACAGTGTGGGGCTGTTGAAATGTGAAAAGCCCCCAAGAGATCCAAGGTCTTAATCTCCGTGTCTGTGACTGTTACCTCTGCCACTGATGCCTATAAGGAGTACAAGAGCCTGATGGCCTCCTCGTCCCCACCTGGGAGCCTGGGAGGTGTCCTGCTGTCATTCTGCACGTGTCATTGCACCTCCCTTCCCACATCATCCGCATGGAAGAGCAACTTGGAAGACATCATCCTGATTATGGAACAGGTCATCCTGAGTGCCATTATGTGGCACATGAAGAACAACCAGGCGATCAGGCACAGTCAGCATGGGTTCATGAAAGGCAGGTCGTGCTTGACAATCCTGATCCCCTTCTAAAACAAGGTGACCCGCTGAGTGGATGAGGGAAAGGCTGTGGATGTTGTTTACCTGGAGTTTAGTAAAGCTTCTTGACACAGTTTCCCACAGCGTTCTCCTGGAGAAATTGGCTGCCCATGGCTTGGATGGGCGTACGCTTCGCTGGGTGAAAAACTGCTGGGACAGCCAGGCCCAATGAGTGGTGGTGAATGGAGCTCAATCCAGTGGGCGGCCGGTCACAAGTGGTGTTCCCCAGGGCTCAGTACGGGGGCCGATTCTGTTTAAAATCTTTATCAATGATCTGGACGATGGGATCGATTGCACCCTCAGTATGACACCAAGTTGGGTGTGAGTGTCGACCTGCCCAAGGGTAGGAAGGCAGGAGAAGAGGAAACGGCATCAAGTTGCACCAGGGGACGTTTAGGTTGGACGTCAGGAAAATTTTTTACACTGAAAGGGTTATTAAGCATTGGAACAGGCTGCCCAGGGAAGTGGTGGAATCACCATCCCTGGAGGTATTTAAAATTAGACGGGTAGACGTAGTGCTTAGCGACATGGTTTAGTGATGGTTTTTGTCAGTGTTAGGTGGATGGTTGGACTGGATGATGTGAAAGGTCCCTTCTAACCTAAGCAATTCTATGATTCTGTGACCCCCCAGTTTCTCTAGGAGGCGGTCTGGGCTACCTTCTTCCTCCAGTACCCAACTTGCAGACGTTCTGGTCTCTCTAGCGTCCAGTCCAGACTTAGGCCCTCAAAAATGACTTGCTCGCAGGTGTGTTTTACTCTCTGGTTTCTCTTGTTTGGTGTTTGCTTGTGATTAAACCACTACCATACACACCAATCTTAAGTGCACACCCGCCAGTCTCACCCGTTGCTGGTCCCCCAAAGTACAAAAGAACTTAGGACTTGTGGTTCCCACTCCGGTTGCTGGCACTTGAACCTCCATCTGTGCATAGAGCAGAGGTCTCCCTTGCCCCACAAAGCTCTTGGAAAGGGAGGTATTAAGAAAACAGGGCAGGCTGCGGTGATCCGTTGCAGGGCACAGCCAGGGAAGTGTCCTGACCAGCCATCTGGTTACACATGACCATCTCCTTTCAGCCCTTTTCTCTCTATTTTCCCATGGTCGTTCGTCTACAAACCTTTGATCCTTTCCTAGACATCCCATGGCAAGTCTTGCACAGTCCCCAAATGCACTTTCTGGCATCCCAACATGAGTCTCAGACCCCGAAAGAAAAAAAACCCTCTTCCGTTGGCAAGGTCACCGTGCAAGGCTCTCCCATTGGCTCACTTAACTAACTGAATTGATGCAACTATGCCAGGACTTTCTTGGAAGGATTTTTTTTCCTTTTGGGTTTTGAATTGTTCCTCTGAAAACATGGCAACTTCTGTCCTAGAAATGGCAATCCTTTCTTTTTTATCTAAGGGTTGGAGACTAGGTCAGGTGAAAATCCCTATATGGTGTATGTAGGTGTTTGCAGCCTTGTGCAGGAGGAGTTGGGCATATTAGAATCCAAGCATCATAGAATGGTTCAGGTTGGAAGGGACCTAAAAGATCATCTAGTCCAACCCCCTGCCGTGAGGAGGGACGTCTTTCACTAGTTCAGGTTGCTCCAAGCTCCTGACCTTGGACACGTCCAGGGATGGGGCATCCACAACTGCTCTGGGCAACCTGTTCCAAGGTCTCACCACGCTCATCATAAAGCATTTCTTCCTTATGGCCAACCTAAATATAACCTCTTCCAGTGTAAAGCCATTGCCCCTTGTTCTGCTATTAAAGGCCCTGGTAAAAAGTCTCACTCCATCTTTCTTGGCCTATGACCACTGCGATTTCATCTGCAAACACTGTGGAGAGAGCCCAGAGATCTCCCAAGACAGGGTTTGGAGGCCTCAAGCACTTGACCAGTATCTAGAGGCTGAGAGCCCTGGGCTCCGTGGTTTGGAGACTGGGGACGGTATAGGAGGAGCCTGAGCGTGCTGGAAGGGTGCTTTCAGAGCTGGTGGAGCTTTTCTTCCTAGTGGAAAACAGCCTGAGAAAGAAAGAACTCCCCAACATGCAGGTGGGGAGGTGCAGCCTGGCCACGAGGAGAAAGAAACGTCACTCCAAGGGCAGTGCTGTGGTGCAACACGCCACCCAGAAGGAGTCTGGATCAGCCCAAGGCTTTGTGTTTCAAGGAAGAGCCAGGGAGGATGGAGAGATCTCAGCAAAGGAAGGTGACAGCAAGATGGGGCAGCCGGGTGGATGACTGCAGCCTGCAGGGAAAGAGGCAGAGGTGATGGGACACCGTAGGACAGCCTGTGGTGGAGAAGATAGAGGGATGTGGCAAAGCTGGAAGTCCCCTAACAGAGCCAGCCTCTTCATGTCTTGGGCTACGGCTGTTGTCTCTGCCACTGATGCCTCTGAGACAACCAGCCCTTCCAGCACTGGGGTCTCGTTGCCTCCTTGTCCATACTCAGGAGCCTGGGAGGTGTCGTACCATAGTCCTGCCCTTGGCATTGCACATCTCCACATCCCACTGTCCCAGGAAGAGCCCTGAGGAAGGAGTGAGGGAGAGGATCTCCCTTCCTGGGGGCTGGGGGTCAGGCCTTGGCCCTTTGGGCGATGGAGTCAGGGCTTGGCCCTTTGCATTAATGAAACACATCCACGTTTACCCAGCATCAGAGTCACCTTCAACTTGCTTTTCCCGACCTGCCATCGCTGCCTCCAGTTTTCTGCTGTAACCAGACCCTGGGGGCAATTCCTCAGTGGTGTCCCTCAGTGGGACCCATCAACACCACAAGAAACTTTGGAGTTTGAACCCGACTTTGACTCCTTGAGAGGTTCCTTCAACTTCCTCGCAGCGTCGGAGGTTCACGGACTGGGCCTCGAACCCACCAGAGGGGTCATTAAAACTCCTTGGGCTGGTCCTCTGCGTCTGAGCTGGGCTGGGCTCCTGGGATGGAGGGAGCTCACGGCAAGCGGGCAGCGCTGCAGAGAGACAGCTCTGCCCGGGAGCAGCTCCTCTGCCAAGCGCAGCAGGGCTGAGGGCACTGCCAGGGTGTCTCAGGGAGATGAGCAAGGCAGAGAGAGAGCTTGAAGGTGTCAGGATTGGGAGGACGACTGAGAGCTCACTGGAGGAGAAATCTTTGCAGCCCTTGACAGGGTAAGTCTGCGGGTGCAGGGCACTGCAGGCGGAGTTGCTGGAGGCATCTCCTAAAGCTGGCACAGCCACAGCTTACGGGATCTGTACATGTGGGAGCACTTGTCAGGCACTTTGAATAGCTGTGAAGGTGGGTGTGCAGCCAGGGGTGCCCAGGGCTGTCCTTCAGAGCAGGCTCCCTGCACCCCAGGGGTCTGTGTGCCGGGGCAGGGACTCCGCCACCTGCCAGGGTCAGCTCTCAGCCTGCCTGGGAAGCCCACCACATCACTGTGGGGAGAAGTTCTGCATGGAAGGAGCATCCCCCGGCAGGGCAAGGTCCTGCTGCTGAGAGGGTTCTGCGTGGCTGAGGGCTGCTCACAGCTGCAGATCACTGCAGGACATTCCCTGGAGACTTCCAGAAGCACAGCAAGGAGGGGGCCAATGGTGATGATTTTTGGTCTGGTGTCTTCTAACATCTCATTGGATTCTTTTCCAGCCTAAAGGTTTCAGCAAATCCAGCACCTCATGCTAAGTAGAGCTAAGCAAGCAGCACAAATCACACCGAATGATAATCCTAAATCATTTATTCTACTTAAAACGTATGTATTTATGCTGAACAATTAATATCCCGCAAGGAGAAGGAAGGAGCACAGGGTCTCCCCGCCCTGCTCAGCCCTGGGCAGCCCCAGCATGACGTCAGAGGTGACACCACTGTGAGGTCACAGCTGGCTGCCTGCACAGTGCTGTGGCGTGTGGGGCAGGAGCCCACAGTTGCCCTGTGGCTGCGGCCCTGGACAGGCTCCTGCTGGCTGCGGCGAGAGGCTGCTGCTGGAGCTGGTTCTGGGGACAGGACACGCCCTGGTCTCTCTGTGGAGACATCTGCTGAGCATGTGCCTCTTGGCCGCGTACGTACGACATGTTTCTGCTGCGGATGGGGGGTAGAACGGGGGTGTCTGAGGGCCGGTGCCAGCAAAGGGCAGAGCAGAGGGTGCTCCCCAGCCAGCAGCCCGGGGCTCCCAGTGGGGCGCCTCAGCTTGGGCGCTGCTCGTGCTGTGGCCATTCTCAGGGGAGCCAAGAGCAAAGCCCCTCGGCAGCCATTTGCTGCAGCCCCAAGCTTTGGCTGCGGCAGGACAAACTGCCCCGTAGCCAGACGCTCGGGTGCAGAGCCAAGCCTCCGCAGGGCAAGGGTTTTCCCCAGTTCAGGCAAGAGACCACGCCGGTCTGTGGAGGCCTCTGGGAGGAAAGGCGGACAAGGCTCCTGCGCTTCCCAGCTCTGCGGGAAAACACTTGCCCTAAGAGGGATGTGTGTGATGGCAAGGGAGAACAGGCCTGCTTCCTCAGCCAGAGGGAGAGCAAGGTCCGCACCAGAAAGACTGCTGGAAAGCACTCTTCGTGTGCTCGACGTCTTTGCTTCCTGGGATGATCTTCCTGGAGACCTTCCTTTGGGGAAGAGCTGCCGGCAGCGTTGAACGATGTGGACAGAAATCGTGTTCCTGCTGGACGCTGCTCTGTCAGTTCTCTGTCAGCAGCAGGCTTCCAAAATGGTGTCTGTTTGGCCTGAAAAGGGAAATCCGCCTGTGAAGGGGTTTGTCCAAGGCTTGGATCATGACAGCACCAGGACTCCCTCTTTTTCAGGCAAAAGATGGCCCTGCAGAAGAAGGCGTTCTTGCAAGTCTTCTTGTTGCTCCCCCTGGCTCTTGGTGAGTTTTCATGAGCAACCATCTGAGAGCGACAGCCTGGCTGGGCTGGACGCCACCTTTCCTTTTGGGCCAGTATGTGCGGAAACTCCCGTGGCCCAAGTGCTTCCCAAGCAAGTCCTTGAGTGGGACTGCCTTCTGGGCTCCCAGTAAGACTGGTAGCCTCCCAGTCACACTGCTGCCCTGCCTACCGGACCACAGGGCTCACTTAGTCGGCACCTCTGCGAGAGACGGGGGTAGCTCTTTGCAAGCCTGACCTGGGGATTCCCAGAGGGCAGGGGCCATGCAGGGGGACCGATGGAGAGGTACCTCTCCTCGCCCAGCAGCCTGGTCTCGGTGCTCACTGGGGCAGTGAGGGGAAATGGGGAATAGCTCTGGGGCACCGAGCACACCTGAAGATCACGGCTGCGCAGTCCGCTCAAGCCCGGGCTGATGGCCCCCGGTCAGAGGTGTGTCCTCTCCCTGCACCCCACGTCCCCCCGCCTCCTCAGCTCACCTGCTGCCCCAGCCCCAAGGCAACAGGGACAGACAACGCCACTGCAGGCATCGCCAGCACCCCCGGTAAAATAACTGTCTCTTGCTGATGTGAATTGCAGCTGATGTTCACTGCGGGACCTCGCTGACAGGCCTGAAGCCCCTGAGGTAAGCGATGTTTCCTGAGCTGGAATTGGGTCTGTGCAGAAGGGTCAGACGACCTCGTGTCCCTGCACCCATTTGCCTGAGAGCCGGGGCTCCCGCACGGCCCTTCCTGCCTTTGCCTCTTGCGCCAGCTGGTGCGGAAGGGAAGCGCTGGCAAAGCAGGGAACGCACGCGTGTCTCTCCTCCTTGCTGAGCTCAGAGGCTCCCAGTGGGGTGGGCAGCTCTCTGACAACATCTGCTTTCCTGGTTCCTGCAGGAACTGCCCGGTTTTAATGGCGCAGCAAACTCAAAAGATGCAGCTAATGCTGGAGGAGGTGGCTCGGCTGAGGGCAGAGATCAGCAGCGTGAAGCAGGTGCTGCGGCGTGTTGGGGAAGGAGGCTTGGCTGGGCAGAAGCCCTTGGGGCTGTGGGTGTGTGGGACTGCTGACTGCAGTCAGCCAGCCTTTGCCCCAGGGGCCTCCTGGGCTGCACAGGCCCTTCTCCGGCCCCACTTTCACCGGCCGCTTCAGGCAGCGCAGGACTCCCTTGGCACGCCAGCACCTCTGGCTGCTCTGGCTGGGCTCCTCAGGCAGGGGTGGGACCCAGGCACGCTCACGGGGGGCCAGCCATCGCTGGCAGGGCTTGAGTCCACCTTCCACCTGCCCTGGAGAGTGTGGAGGATGGGGACGAGGGTGTGGGGACCCTCATCAACCCACCTCGGGGCCGTGGCCATGGCTGTGGACACAGACACTGTTCCTCAGTCCTGCAGCTCCGTGGAGAGGGTTTGCCTTGCCTTTCTGACAGTGGCCCTTTGCCGCTCCGGGCGCTAGTAGCCACGCTGAACGTTGATGTGCTCCTTTTCTCTGTTTGTTTATGGCGTTCCCAGGAAGTCGAGGAAATGAAGCAGGCAGCATCTGAGAGGGCTTTGGAAGCCTACGTGGAGATGTCTGACTGGGCCCTGCAAAGCTCTGGTATGGACACAAGCAGCCCCGTCTCCTTGCCCTGCGCTTGTCTGCAGCCCTCCCCAAAGGCGCCTGCGCTCCAGGCGCTGCTCTCCAAAGTGGGGGAGCTGAAATGCTTGGGGGGTCCCAGGGCAAGGCTGTGGCAGAGCAGCTCTCTCAGACTCCCTCCCAACCCTGCCCTCGGCATCCTCACGCTGCCTCTGGCGCTGCCCCCGCACGTGTTCCTGTGCGGACGGAGGGGCTCTCTTCCTCTCCTCAGCATTGGAAAAGGAGATGGCCGGGCCGTCCTTGGCTGCCCACGCAGCAAGCCCTCAGCTTGGGTCTGCTGCCATTCACATGGGCACCGTCTGTCTCCCAGAACCCTCAGACCTTCTCCTGCTGGCGCTGGGAGTGCAGCAGTCACCAGGCACGTGGCCGCTGTCATTCCCCTGCGCGGCTGGGCAGCTGGGCAGCCCACCAGCCTGGGACGAGGACAGGACTGACAGAGGCGCAGCTGGCCGGCGGTGTCAGAAATAGTGTCTGAGCACCAAGCCCTCCTCGTCTGTGGCCTCTTGCAGTCGTCTGCTTTCCCTTCCCTGCAGGTGCCAGCATTGACCTGCAGAGAACTTCGGAGACCTACACCTGCAAAAACGACTGGTTCTGGAGGTTTATTGAGTTCTTTTGCACTCCCCGCAGTCCCGATCGCATTTTGCAGGTATTGTAGCAGAAATCGAGAGGGAATTCTTTCCTTTCTTCCTGTGAAGTTGGAGACTGACCTCAGGGCTCTCCCTTCGGTCCAGTGTTGCGCCGTCTTGGGGGTGGGAGGCGAGAGGTGGGGGGTGCCCTGCAGAGCCCCTGGGCAGGGATGTGTTTCTGCAAGGCCCTGACTAGAATGGTTTCGTAACCGCTGTTCTCCTCTGCTCCATAATACTGACAGCCCTGGCAAAGGTCGGTCAGGGAAGGAGGCCTCCTGCTTCTGTCCACTTCCTCACACACACCTCATTTTCAAGCTGAAATAGACCCCACAGACACACCGGTGCCTACGCTTCAAGCTACGTGGGCAGTTGTCTTGGCCCCAACACTCTCTCACGCTTCATTGCTCTGGCTTTCTGGTTGCAGCCGGATGTTTCCCCAGGAAACTGCTGGCCTTTCCCAGGGCATCAGGGCCAGGTGGTCATCAGGTTGCCAGCGCGAGTCCACCTGACTGCCATCACTGTGCAGCACATCTCCAAAGAAGTCTCTCCATCTGGGACCGTCACCAGCGCCCCCAGGGACATCGCTGTCTTTGTAAGTCTCTGCTGGGTGCTTCTGGTGCGGATCTGGTCCTGGGGGAAAGCCATGACAGGGTCTTCCTTGCTTTTGTGCCTCCTCTGAGGTTGGAGTCCCGGTCTCCTGAGCACTGCAGGGCCCTGGTGAGGCTCTAGGAGTCTCCTCCTAAGGGCTCTAGAGGTCTCCTCCCTCTTAAGACTTGTTCTGGCCAAGCAGCTCAGGGTTCTTGACTAAAACTCAAGCGGAGCCTGAGCTCCACCGTAACCAGTGCTAGACTAGGGCTAGAGCCCCAGGGGAGGGTGGGTAGGTAACAGGGCTGACCCAGCACCTACGTTCCCTCTTTGTCGGGACGAGTCTGAGCTGCTCTCCTTGTGCTTTGCCCCACAGGGAGTGGATGTGGACGGAGAAGAGGAAACTCTCCTGGTGACCTTCATGTACGATGTGGCAAAAGAGGCCATTCAGACCTTCCCTCTGAAGGTGCGATGCACGCACGGTGTTGGGGGAAGATGCCAGGGAGCAAAGCAGGTTTGCCTGCAGGGCCATGGCAGGAGGAGCGTGAATGCTTTCTCCCTGGGCAGAGGGGGCCTGGGTCACCGCCAGGAGAGAGCTGGTGGGGTTGGGAGGGCTGAGTGGCACGCGGTGGTGCTAGCAAAAGGACAGTGAGGGCAAGGTCAGGCCCGTGGGAGCATGAGTCCCAAGAGATCCCTGGCTGCCTTCAGCAGAGCCCGCTGCACACGCAGCCACTGCACCCGAGCAACGTCTTTGTGCCATGCAGAAACCGAGACGCCCGCTGGAGAAAGCCGTCGGGCAGCACCCTGGCTCCATCCCGTGGCCTGCTGGCAGGCTGGACGGTGTCCTCTCCTCCCAGCATAGCATGCCCCTTCTCTCCCGCTGCTCTCACGCCTGCCCGCAGGAAAGCGGGCAGAGCAGACAGCGGGAGCTCGGGGGGGGTGTCACACCAGCTGCCCCACGCAAAGGAGCACCTCCCCGGCCTCTCTGCCGGCACAGAGCGAGGCGCAGAGGGAAGGGGCAGAGGGGAGGGAGGCTGAGCCCCAGCCGGGCCCATGCAGAGGGTGCCAGGTGCCTTCCCCCTCCCCGTGTCCCCAGCCTCCCCAGCACCCCGCTACCAGAGCCAGCCTCAGGTTTCCACAGCCGCTCCCACCCACTGTCAGGAGCTTGTTCCTGAGCAGGAGCAGGGCTGGTGGGGGGAGATACCTTGACTGCATTGTGGCTCTTAACACCTCCGATTCCTCTTCCCTCTTTTCCTCGCAGAACGCCCCGCATCCCAGAGCCTTCTCCTATCTCAAACTCCTTGTGAAGAGCAACTGGGGAAAACCAAAGTACACATGCATTTACCGAGTGCAGGTTCATGGGAAGATGGCAAAACCAAACAGCCTCAACTGAAACCAGAGACAGAAAAAGGACAAACATAAAAAAGAAGAAAAAGAATAATGTTGCTGCGACTCAGATTGGTGTAGAAGATTTGTCTCCTAAGTTGGGTGCACAATAAGGTCCATTGCAGGGAGGGCAGTCGTGGGAAAGCAACAGAAGATCGGCGAGGAGGATTGTTAATACGCTCAAGTGACTCACAGCTGGGTGCTGGAAAACACATATATCACACTAATTGTTATTCAGTCTCGGACGCTTGCAAGAAAAACACTTGCACTTCGATAACATAAACCTGTGATGGACTCAGGGACACCTTATCCAGCCACTTGAGAATCCTGGCCTGGTGCTGAAGAAGATCAAAGCACAGTGGGAAAACGATGCCTGTTTGAACCCTTTAAATGCCAGGCAGAACAGGGAGTCCGTGCGTGCTCTTGCTCACAAGGACTCTCTCGCTGCCAAGGGCTCTTGCTAACAAGGACTCTCTCACTCCACGATGCCCGCAGTCCCTGCTTCCGTGCCTCTGCCCGGGTGTTGCTTCGGAGATTCCCTGGTCTGTGAGGTATCGAGAAGAAACTTGTTCTTTGCCTTTCATCCGTGGTTTTGTGGTTGTTCCTGCGTCCTGCCCGCATCGGCTCACACAGCGGGGTTACAACCAGGGACTGAGTCTGGTAAATAGGTAAACGTAGCTCCTTGTGAAGAACAAACAGCGAAGAATACCACATCCCCGAAGAGACTGGAGGGACCGATAACAAGCTCGCAAAATAAATGGGGGAGTTGCAAAAGCTGCTGCATTTATCTTCCCCAGTCCACACAAAGAGATTCCTCTATTATCAGCTCAAACCAGCCACCGTACACCACTAGGAACCACCCAAGACCTGAAGCCCCTAACAGAGTTAATGTGCATGTGCCAAGGGGATGTGAATATGGAGATGAGTTCTGGAAATGTAATGAACGTGGCAATGAGTGCTGAGACATGTAACGACCACGCATATTCTGTATGGATGTAAGTCTCTGTGAATCTCACATTCAGTGGACATGTCAGGTGGAGAGATCCCCCACGTCCCCGGTGCTGAATAAAAGAATGCCTGCTTCTTAAGACTACATCGGTGTTAAGAAGTTCATTCCCGATTTCGGTGACAGTTTCTGGCGACCCAGATGGGACTCTGCCTCTGAATCTCGACAGATCCTTGGAATTGCAGGGCCTCCATCCGGCACCGAGGGATTCTCAGGGAGAACCTCCGATCCCCGGACCAAAGAGCTCCGAGCAAGGCCCCTGGAAAGGTGAAGGCATTCTTTTCTTTAAGGGATATTAAGGGTTGCCTGTCCATAAGGCGAGGCGTAAGCCTCGCAGGGTTGGGCTGTAAAGGTACCTAAGGGAAGGAGTTGGTCTCACTGGATGAAAGCCTGTGAGAAACGCGGCTGATAAGCGTAAAGGTATTGTCCTCAACACCAGGCGGGGAAGGGCCGCACCAAGAGCAAAGGTCTGGTATAAAAGGTTCAGGCCCTAAGGTTTTGTTATTTTGTCTTGTGTAATAAGTGCTATGTTCAGTTGTCATTTTTCTTTGTGTTTTGTGTACCGAGGTAAAACCACAAGGTGTCTCGTAGTGTCTTCTTTTTCTTCCAAGTCGGTCTCGTAGGAGGGCATCTTCTCCTAATGGCTGCGACATGGGTCCATGCAGGGGAAAAGCGGGATGTTTCTTCCATCCTAGACAGTTTCTCAAACAGTGTCTCCTTTTTCTCAATCATCATCTCAGTTTTATCAGCTTCCCCGCTGCTGAGCTGGCCGGGGGCGGCGGCCAGGGAGTGGGGCTGCCGAGGGCAGCAGGGCAGTGCGCGCTGCGGGGCTGAGCGGCACGCGCTCCCTGCCCGGCTGCAGCCCGAGGGCCCTGGGCCAGGCGCCCCAGGAAGGACGGGTTTGGGGGTGGATGGAGAGGGCCAGAGGGGCTGGAGACCGTCCAGCAGCAGCCTCAGCAGCATCCTCAGCAGGTCGGCCAGGAGGCTGGGCTCACAGGACAGCGTGTTCCACGTGGCCCTGGCAGTGCTGCAGAGCCAGAGCACACTGTCAGCAGGGCCACCTCGGCCACCACCCCTTCTGCCTGGGCAGGCCCCGGAGGTCCTGAGCTGCCCCTGAGGCTGACGGGCCACGTACTTGTCACAGGGCCGGGAAACCCTCAGCAGGCCAGTGACCACTTCATAACTGTCGATGTCGGCCAGCCAGGGAAGGGTGAACGTCAGGATGTCCTGGAGCAGCATCCTGCTGACGCAGACCAGGTGCCTATCGATGACCTCCACGAGGTCGTTGACCTACTGGAGACAGCGGGCTGGAGCACAGCTATGGCCCCTGCTGACACCAAGAGCTGCTGCCCTCCTGCTGCCCTTTGCTGGCCTCAAGGGATGCCCGTCAGGTGCTGCAAGCCCTGGCCTCGGGGCGGGGGGAACGGCCCCCGCAGGGCACGCGCACAGGGCAACCCGGCTGCACACTGCCTACCCCGTATAGCTCTGAGCACGAACCTCTCAAGACCAGCTCCAGCACCCTGCCAACCAGCAGGGTGTCAGAGACCCTTGGGTCTGCCATGTTTTTCAAGATGGCAAGGACAAAGTCGTTCATCTCAGACGGGAAGAAGGGGCTCCCAAGTAGCTGAGGGAGAGAGGGAGGGAAAAAGCGTCACACTGAGCGCCCTGGCTGCAGGGACCGTGAGCTCTGCCGGCAACCAGAGCTCGCCGGTGGCCAGAATGGCCAGAGCTGCTGTGCTGACGCTGGGCTAAAGCCTTGGACTACTCCCTGCAGAGAGGTGGTGGCTCCCCGCAGCCTGATGGGCGGGAGGCCGTGCCATCCCCCGCCGCGGCTGATGGGCTGGTTCATCCCAAGCCTCCCGCCAGCCCCACGGCCAAGTAGCTGAGGGAGAGAGGGAGGGAAAAGGTGTCGCACTGAGTGCTCTGGCATGGGTAGCGCTGGCTCTGCCCCATCGAGAAGAGATACCATTTGCCTCGCCCTAAAAGAACGGCCCCATTCTCTCTGTCCCCGAAACAGCCTTCTTCGCCTTTGTTATTCAGGAGAGAACTGAAACTTTCTCTTAGAAATGTAGGTCTTTCTTCAGGAAAGATGCAATGTGTCCGGGAGGATTCCAAAGGACAACCATTTTACAGAAGTAAGATGTTCCACCCGTCGTCTTTTCATTTTTTGCTTCTTCCTGTTCTGCTGGTGGCTTTAGGCCGACACGCCTGTACGCAGGGAGGTCAAAGGCCTGGCAGGGGAATGGCCGCCCGCAGCCAAGGCAGACCGTCAGCCCCCGCCCGGACCTAACAGCGCAACCCCCGTCTTTCTGCTCGGGGCCGGCGCCGGGCGGTGCCGTGAGCGGAGCGGGCGGGGCCGGGCCTGGCGGCGGGAAGGGCCTCCCCTCAGGGAACGGCGGGCCCGCGGAGCGTTCTGGGAGCCGTAGTCTCCCCGGGGCCGTAGGCCGGGCGCCATCTTGTGCGCGGCGGCAGGCCCGGCGGCGCGGCTCCCACGCCAGCCCCCACCGGCGGTAGGGAGCGGCAGCATTCCCGGGGGGAGCGGGCGCTGTTCCCCGTCACCTGTCGGGACCGGGTGCCTGGGCAGCGGAGACCCTCCCGCCATGGCGACGCCCGCACGCCCAGCTCCTCCTCGACCTTCCTCCCGTCATGCACCGCGCGTCTCCGCCTGTTCCGGCCCAGCGCCGCGCGGTGATTGGCCTCTCGGGCGTCCTACCCGGAAGCGGGCGCCGCGGCAAGAGATTTGAACGGCAGCGGCCGCCCCGGGAGGCGGCTGCCGAGCCGGTGAGTGTAGCCTCCGGGCCCCGCTGCCCCGCAGCCCGTTAGCGGCTCCCGGCGGGTCTGCTGGCGGCAGGACTCTGGGGGGGCTGGGCGCCTTTCGCCGGGCCGCGCGGGCGGGCCCGCGAAAGGAGGCGGCCGCGGCGGCGTCTCCTTGGGTCTCGTTCGTTGCCCCGCGGAGGATACCGCCGGGTCGGGCGTGCTTGCCTCTTCGGCAGCGCAGTCGCCCGCTCTCGCTGGCAAGCGTTAGCCAGGAGCCCCCGTCAGACGGTAGCCGCCTGTGCCCGGGGCCTGCGGGCGCTCGGGCTGCCCCGTCTGGTGAATTTCCCGCTGGGGGTGTAGCGCTTGGTCATCAGCGCAGGTCGCCCCCCGCCCCGGCCCGCGCTGGGCTGCAGTAAATGCGTTTTCCGTTCCAGAGTCTGCTCAGCGTGGAGAAGCCCAAAGGCCGGCTGCAGTTTCTCCTCGCAGGGGCTGAGAAGAATTGCCAGGTCCCCGTTGCTCTCAGAATGGCTTTAGGGGATTATGAGGAAATTCTCAAGTGCTACGAATCCCATGAAAGGACTGGGACAGGTAGGCCTGATCCGTGGGCACAACCCGATGCGCGCGCCCTGTCTGACCGCTCTCGTGCTTCCCTAAGCACACGTTAACTGTTGCTGTCGAATGCACGGGGCACGTTTCTGTTGTGTGTTTTGCGTGGCAGAGCTCTGGCAGTGTCACTGGAGGTGGGTGTCAGTGGTCGCTTCTTGCTCTAGTGAAGACGCTGCCTGCTGTGCGCGTGACACATTCGCTGCCCCTGTGAGATTACAGGCAAGAAAAGACGTCCTCACACTGAGCTTTCAAGGTCTCTTTTTCCGGTTCTAGGTGGGTTTGCTGATTATTTCGATGTTCTTCGGTGGCTCGACTCATGGGTGTGTGGGCACCTACGTGATGTACTTTCACCACTAGTTTCCCCAGCGGGTCAGCAATATCTTGCCATACTTGAGCAGCCCAGAGGGGTTTACCTCTGGGTTTGCCTGTGCTGCCAGTTGCTCTGCTTCCAGTGCCTCTGGCCTTCTTGTGGGGCTGCCACCACTGGTGGGGCCACTCTCCACCCCTCCCGGCGCCCCGAGCGTGCCTGGGGGAGGAACTGCCGCTCTGCTCAGCAGCAGAAGGCCCCACTGGGCCTTCCGTGGGGCCCTGCGAGGCCCGGGAGAGGCCCTGGGGCTCTTGGTGGGGACCGCTTGGCCCAGCTCATGCTCCTGAGAGGGCCGGAGAAGCCCTGGGGTTGCCTGGAGGGCAGCAGGGCCCTGCCCGTGCCCCAGACAAGCCCGGCTGCTGTGTCCGGGTATGGAATTGGCCATGTCCACCAGCTATCCCCAGGGTGTTCAGCCTCCTGAGCTGGGAGATAAGGATGGAGAGCAGAACAACCCACCCATAACCCAGGAGGAAGTAGCCCATGACCTGCTTCTGCACCCAGACGCACATAAGTGCGTCTATCGTAATGATAGAGTTTTCAATTCTGCGAGAAGCAAGGAGAGGGGTCAGCAGAACTGCTACCTTGGACTTCCGGAGGGCGGACTTTGGGCTTTTCAGGAGCCTGGTTGACAAAGTCCCCTGGGAGGCAGTCCTCCAGGGCAAAGGAGCCCAGGAAGCCTGGATGATTTTCAAGAAGGAAGTCTTAAAGGCGCAGGAGCAGGCTGTCCCCATGTGCCAGAAGACAAGCCGTCGGGGAAAAAGGCCGGCCTGGCTAAACAGGGAGCTAGTGTTACAACTTAGGGAAAAAAAGAGGATCTATGGCCTCTGGAAGGAAGGGCAGGCCACTCAAGACGACTACAAAGAGGTAGTTAAGCTATGTAGGGAAAAAATCAGGAGGGCCAAAGCCCAGCTGGAGCTAAACCTGGCGTCTGTTGTCAAGGACAACAAAAAAAGCTTCTATAAATATATTAGCAATAGGAAGAGGACTAAGGATTATCTCTGTCCTCTAGTAGATGGGGCCGGCAACATAGTGACCAAGGATGAGGAAAAGGCTGAGGTACTTAACGAAGTCTTTGCCTCGGTCTTCAGCAGTAGGACCAGTTGTTCCCTGAGCACCCAGACCCCTGAACTAGAAGACAGGGATGGGGAGCAGAATGAAGCCCCTCTAATCCAAAGGGAAATGGTGAGGGACCTGCTTCAGCACCTGGATGTGCACAAATCTATGGGGCCGGATGGGATCCACTCAAGGGTATTGAAAGAGCTGGCGGAGGTGCTCGCCAGGCCACTTGGTATCATTTATGAGCAGTCCTGGACAACCGGGGAGGTCCCAGCTGACTGGAGGTTAGCAAATGTGACACCCATCCACAAGAAGGGCCGGAAGGAGGATCCGGGGAACTACAGGCCAGTCAATCTGACCTCGGTGCCTGGGAAGGTCATGGAACAGATCCTCCTCAGTGCCATTACACGGCACATGCAGGAGAACAGGGTGATCAGGCCCAGTCAGCATGGGTTTGTGAAGGGCAGGTCATGCCTATCAAACCTAATATCCTTCTATGATAAGGTGACCCACTTAGTGGATGAGGGAAAAGCTGTGGATGTTATCTACTTGGATTTTTGCAAAGCTTTTGACACCGTTTCCCACAGCATTCTCCTGGAGAAACTGGCTGCTCATGGCCTGGACAGGTGTACTCTTCGCTGGGTAAAAAACTGGCTGGATGGCCGTGCCCAGAGAGTGGTGGTAAATGGAGTTAAATCCAGTTGGTGTCCAGTCACAAGTGGTGTCCCCCAGGGTTCGGTGCTGGGGCCGGTTCTCTTTAATATCTTTATCAATGATCTGGATGAAGGGATTGAATGCACCCTCAGTAAGTTCGCAGATGACACTAAACTGGGCGGGCGTGTTGATCTGCTTGAGGGTAGGTTGGCTCTGCAGAGGGATCTGGACAGGCTGGACCGATGGGCTGTGACCAATGGTATGAGGTTCAACAAGGCCAAGTGCCGGGTTCTGCACTTGGGTCACAACAACCCCATGCAGTGCTACAGGATTGGGGCAGAATGGCTTGAAAGCAGCTCGACAGAAAAGGACTTGGGAGTGTTGGTTGACAGCCGGCTGAATATGAGCCAGCAGTGTGCCCAGGTGGCCAAGAAGGCCAACAGCATCCTGGCCTGTATCAGGAATAGTGTGGTGAGCCGGACTAGGGAAGTGATCATCCCCCTGTACTCGGCACTGGTGAGGCCCCACCTCGAGTACTGCGTTCAGTTTTGGGCCCCTCGCTACAAGAGGGACATTGAGGTGTTGGAGCGTGTCCAGAGAAGGGCTACAAAGCTGGTGAGGGGCCTGGAGGACAAACCTTATGAGGAACGACTGAGGGAGCTGGGGTTGTTTAGCCTGGAGAAGAGGAGGCTGAGGGGAGACCTTATCACCCTCTACAACTACCTGAAAGGAGGTTGTAGAGAGATGGGGGCTGACCTCTTCTCCCTGGTGACAAGTGATAGGACGAGGGGAAACGGGTTCAAGTTACGTCAGGGGAGGTTTAGATTAGATATTAGGAGACATTTTTTCACTGAAAGGGTTATTAAACATTGGAATAGGCTGCCCAGGGAGGTGGTGGATTCACCATCTCTGGAGGTCTTTAAAAAAAGGGTAGATGGGGCACTGAGGGACATGGTTTAGAAGTGGCTCTTGTCAGGGTAGGCTAAAGGTTGGACTCGATGATCTTAAAGGTCCCTTCCAACCTCAACAATTCTATGATTCTATGATAAGTCTATGGGGCCGGATGGGATTCACCCAAGAGTACTCAGGGAGCTGGCGGGAGAGCTCACCAAGCCTCTCTCCATCATTTATCAACAATCCTGGTCAACAGGGCAGGTACCAGATGCCTGGAGGGTGGCTAATGTGACGCCCATCTACAAGAAGGGTCGGAAGGAGGATCCGGGGAACTACAGGCCTGTCAGCCTGACCTCGGTACCAGGAAAGATCATGGAGAGGATCATCTCGAGTGAGCTCTCACGGCAAGCGCAGGGCAGCCAAGGGATCGGGGCCAGCCAGCATGGCTTTAGGAAAGGGAGGTGCTGCTTAACCAACCTGATCTCTTTCTATGACCATGTCACCCGCCTTCTGGATGCGGGGAAGGCTGTGGATGTTGTCTATCTGGACTTTGGCAAGGCCTTTGACACCGTCCCCCACAGCATTCTCCTGGAGAAGCTGGCGATCCATGGCATAGACGAGTGTACTCTTTGCTGGGTTAAAAACTGTCTGGCTGGCCGTGCCCAGAGAGTTGGGATTAATGGGGTGAAATCCTCTTGGCGGCCGGTCACCAGTGGTGTCCCTCAGGGCTCAGTTTTGGGGCCGGTTTTAATGTCTTTATCAATGATGTGGATGAGGGGATTGAGTGCACCCTCAGTAAGTTTGCAGATGACACCAGACTGGGTGGGGGTGTTGATCTGCTTGAGGGTAGGAAGGCTCTCCAGAGGGACCTGGACAGGCTGGATCGATGGGCCAAGGCCAACTGTATGAGGTTTAATAAGGCCAAGTGCCGGGTCCTGCATTTCGGTCACAACAACCCACAGCAACGCTACAGGCTTGGGGCAGAGTGGCTGGAAAGCTGCCCGGCAGAAAAGGACCTGGGGGTGCTGGTGGACGGCCAGCTTAACATGAGCCAGCAGTGTGCCCAGGTGGCCAAGAGGGCCAACAGCATTCTGGCTTCTACCAGGAATAGCGTGGCCAGCAGGAGCAGGGAAGTGATGGTGCCTCTGTACTGGGCACTGGTGAGGCCCCACCTCGAGTGCTGTGTTCAGTTCTGGGCCCCTCTGTACAAGAGGGACATTGAGGTGCTGGAGCGTGTCCAGAGGAGAGCGACCAGGCTGGTGAGGGGTCTGGAGACCAGGGCATATGAGGAGAGGCTGCGGGAGCTGGGCATGTTTAGCTTGGAGAAGAGGAGGCTGAGGGGAGACCTCATTGCCCTCTACAACTCCCTGAAAGGAGGGTGCAGAGAGGTGGGGGTTGGCCTCTTCTCCCAGGGGAATAATGACAGGACCAGAGGAAATGGCCTGAACTTGCGGCAGGGGAGGTTTAGGTTAGATATTAGGAAGAATGACTTTACTGCAAGAGTGGTCAGGCACTGGAACAGCCTGCCCAGGGAGGTGGTTGAGTCACCATCCCTAGAGGTGTTTAAGAAATGTCTAGATGTGGCACTTCAGGGCATGCGCTAGTGTGGAGATTGTAGGTTGTTTGGTTGGACTCGATGATCTCCAAGGTCTTTTCCAACCATGAAGATTCTGTGATTCTAAGATCAGGAGGGGGATGCCCTCAGCGTAGGAGCTTCCTTGGGGAATGGAGATCCTCTAGGGGCCGGGCAGCAGATTCGGTGAGCCCTTTTGGGTGAGGGGACACTGCAGGGTTCAAACAGACCCAGAAGTTTCTGTGGGTTCCTGGGGCCGGCTTCTGAGCACAGCTGCCAGATGTGCCAACAGAGGTGATGCTCACCTGGATCTCCTACATGCAATCAGGGAAAAAAGGATCAGGGCTGTGATAATGGAGTGGCAGCCTTGGCTGCAGTGTCCCTGAAGTAGCGGGTTCTCAGCTCCCCAGGGGAGCAAGCAAGGAGAGACACAGAGTGCAGACAGCAGGTCTCAGAGGGGAAGACTCTGAAGTAACAACCGAAAGGCCGCAAGAAGGTCTCCCCGGAGCCTTCTCTGCTCCAGACGGAACAGCCCCAACTCTCTCAGCCCGTCCTCACAGCAGAGGGGTTCCATCCCTCCGATCATTTCTGTGGCATTCCTCTGGCCCGTTCTGTGAGGCAGCAGCAGGAATGCAGGGAGCTCTGCCTGGGGACAGACAGACTCGGCTGGGAGCTGAGGCGTCAACAGGAGAGGACAGAACAACCTGGGAAACTGGCAGCTTTGTGGCGGGTGAACGTCTGCTCCAGACTTCATACCAACAAACAAGCAACAGCTAGTCAGGGATGTAAAAGCCAGGGCTAAGAAGGTAGAGTTGAGGCTCCTGAGAGAAAGGAAAAAGGCCGAGAGCAGGAGATGTCTGGAGAGCAGGCTTTGGCCTGCTGGGGGACTGGCTTGGAAGAATCCTGTGGGATACGGCCCTGCGGAGAAGCAGGGTGCGGAGGGCTGCTTGAGGATCTCCTCTTCACGCTCCACAATGGCCCGCCTTGACATTCAGAAAGGACGGCGTGGATGAGAAAGAAGCTGCTGACAAAACCCAAGCCTGAAGAGGAAGCACAGAGGAGGTGGAAGCTGGCTGCCTGCCAGCCTCAGGGGTTTTGTGTTTCCATACTGGAGACAGGCAGTTGTGTGTGCGTGTGCTTGTTTATGTGGGGGGGAACTGAGGGATGAGGAGATCCTGGGGCCGGCTTCTGGATAGAGGATGTAAAACCAGCTCCTGGAGGGATCCCTTTTCTCTGTGTGTCTCTACAGGTCTATATTTCCCACTGACGTAGTCTGCCATACAGGCAGCGCACCGTACCAATACCCTCCCTGGTATTTTGGTGATGGTTGTCACGGTACTTCCTACTTGAGTCGGAAATTCTATTGAACTAGTACCTCCTTTAATTGTCTATCGTGGCCTGCAACTCCTCAGGTTATCTTGTGAGAGACAGCACCACCAGGGTGAGCCATCAGCATAGAAACATTGACAGCTGAGCAAATGGATCTTCATTCCAGGGCAATGGAGCTTCACTTCAGGGGAACCGTGAGAAACTCTGGGATATGGCCAAGAGAAACCTCCAGAAGTTTACAAGGAGAAGTGTCCGGTCCTGCACTGAGGGGGAGGAAGGTGCATCAGAGCCCGCTGGGACCTAACGTGCTGAGCAGTGGTCCTGAGGAGAAGGTGCTGGGAACTGGAGTGGCCCCCCAAAGAAAAGTGTCCCCCTGCGTGCAGCTCCCCATTTTGGAGGAGTGGGGAGGAACTGGAGAGTGCCCAGAGGAGGTCTGCCCAGGTGTGGTTCAGCGTATAGTGCACATGCGCTGCGTGGGGAGGCTGAGGAATGTGGGCTTCTTTGCCCCTTTGGCCCCATGGTGGAGAGGCTCTGGGCAGGACAGGGGTTGCTCGAAGGACGGTTTCAGAGATGATGGGGCTTTTCTTCTTCGTGGGAGACGGCATGAGAAAGAAAGAATGCCAGAACTTGTAGCTTGGGAGGTTTAAACAGGAAACGGGAGAAAGAAACGTCACTCCAAGGGCAGTGCTGTGGAAAAGGCGGCCATCCAGAAAGAATGTGGATCAGCCCGTGGCTTTGTGTCTAAAGACATATCCCCGAAGGATGGCGAGACTTCAGAAAGCTTAGTGAGTTGCTCAGGCGAGAGCAAGGTGGAGAAGCAGGGGAGATGTCTGCAGCCTGCAGGGAACATGCCCAGGTGTGGAACACAATAGGACAGCCTGCGGTGGTTTCAACAGTGTGGGGCTGTTGAAATGTGAAAAGCCCCCAAGAGATCCAAGGTCTTAATCTCCGTGTCTGTGACTGTTACCTCTGCCACTGATGCCTATAAGGAGTACAAGAGCCTGATGGCCTCCTCGTCCCCACCTGGGAGCCTGGGAGGTGTCCTGCTGTCATTCTGCACGTGTCATTGCACCTCCCTTCCCACATCATCCGCATGGAAGAGCAACTTGGAAGACATCATCCTGATTATGGAACAGGTCATCCTGAGTGCCATTATGTGGCACATGAAGAACAACCAGGCGATCAGGCACAGTCAGCATGGGTTCATGAAAGGCAGGTCGTGCTTGACAATCCTGATCCCCTTCTAAAACAAGGTGACCCGCTGAGTGGATGAGGGAAAGGCTGTGGATGTTGTTTACCTGGAGTTTAGTAAAGCTTCTTGACACAGTTTCCCACAGCGTTCTCCTGGAGAAATTGGCTGCCCATGGCTTGGATGGGCGTACGCTTCGCTGGGTGAAAAACTGCTGGGACAGCCGGGCCCAATGAGTGGTGGTGAATGGAGCTCAATCCAGTGGGCGGCCGGTCACAAGTGGTGTTCCCCAGGGCTCAGTACGGGGGCCGATTCTGTTCAAAATCTTTATCAATGATCTGGACGATGGGATCGATTGCACCCTCAGTATGACACCAAGTTGGGTGTGAGTGTCGACCTGCCCAAGGGTAGGAAGGCAGGAGAAGAGGAAACGGCATCAAGTTGCACCAGGGGACGTTTAGATTGGACGTCAGGAAAATTTTTTACACTGAAAGGGTTATTAAGCATTGGAACAGGCTGCCCAGGGAAGTGGTGGAATCACCATCCCTGGAGGTATTTAAAATTAGACGGGTAGACGTAGTGCTTAGCGACATGGTTTAGTGATGGTTTTTGTCAGTGTTAGGTGGATGGTTGGACTGGATGATGTGAAAGGTCCCTTCTAACCTAAGCAATTCTATGATTCTGTGACCCCCCAGTTTCTCTAGGAGGCGGTCTGGGCTACCTTCTTCCTCCAGTACCCAACTTGCAGACGTTCTGGTCTCTCTAGCGTCCAGTCCAGACTTAGGCCCTCAAAAATGACTTGCTCGCAGGTGTGTTTTACTCTCTGGTTTCTCTTGTTTGGTGTTTGCTTGTGATTAAACCACTACCATACACACCAATCTTAAGTGCACACCCGCCAGTCTCACCAGTTGCTGGTCCCCCAAAGTACAAAAGAACTTAGGGCTTGTGGTTCCCACTCCGGTTGCTGGCACTTGAACCTCCATCTGTGCATAGAGCAGAGATCTCCCTTGCCCCACAAAGCTCTTGGAAAGGGAGGTATTAAGAAAACAGGGCAGGCTGCGGTGATCCGTTGCAGGGCACAGCCAGGGAAGTGTCCTGACCAGCCATCTGGTTACACATGACCATCTCCTTTCAGCCCTTTTCTCTCTATTTTCCCATGGTCGTTCGTCTACAAACCTTTGATCCTTTCCTAGACATCCCATGGCAAGTCTTGCACAGTCCCCAAATGCACTTTCTGGCGTCCCAACATGAGTCTCAGACCCCGAAAGAAAAAAAAACCTCTTCCGTTGGCAAGGTCACCGTGCAAGGCTCTCCCATTGGCTCACTTAACTAACTGAATTGATGCAACTATGCCAGGACTTTCTTGGAAGGATTTTTTTTCCTTTTGGGTTTTGAATTGTTCCTCTGAAAACATGGCAACTTCTGTCCTAGAAATGGCAATCCTTTCTTTTTTATCTAAGGGTTGGAGACTAGGTCAGGTGAAAATCCCTATATGGTGTATGTAGGTGTTTGCAGCCTTGTGCAGGAGGAGTTGGGCATATTAGAATCCAAGCATCATAGAATGGTTCAGGTTGGAAGGGACCTAAAAGATCATCTAGTCCAACCCCCTGCCGTGAGGAGGGACGTCTTTCACTAGTTCAGGTTGCTCCAAGCTCCTGACCTTGGACACGTCCAGGGATGGGGCATCCACAACTGCTCTGGGCAACCTGTTCCAAGGTCTCACCACGCTCATCATAAAGCATTTCTTCCTTATGGCCAACCTAAATATAACCTCTTCCAGTGTAAAGCCATTGCCCCTTGTTCTGCTATTAAAGGCCCTGGTAAAAAGTCTCACTCCATCTTTCTTGGCCTATGACCACTGCGATTTCATCTGCAAACACTGTGGAGAGAGCCCAGAGATCTCCCAAGACAGGGTTTGGAGGCCTCAAGCACTTGACCAGTATCTAGAGGCTGAGAGCCCTGGGCTCAGTGGTTTGGAGACTGGGGACGGTATAGGAGGAGCCTGAGCGTGCTGGAAGGGTGCTTTCAGAGCTGGTGGAGCTTTTCTTCCTAGTGGAAAACAGCCTGAGAAAGAAAGAACTCCCCAACATGCAGGTGGGGAGGTGCAGCCTGGCCACGAGGAGAAAGAAACGTCACTCCAAGGGCAGTGCTGTGGTGCAACACGCCACCCAGAAGGAGTCTGGATCAGCCCAAGGCTTTGTGTTTCAAGGAAGAGCCAGGGAGGATGGAGAGATCTCAGCAAAGGAAGGTGACAGCAAGATGGGGCAGCCGGGTGGATGACTGCAGCCTGCAGGGAAAGAGGCAGAGGTGATGGGACACCGTAGGACAGCCTGTGGTGGAGAAGATAGAGGGATGTGGCAAAGCTGGAAGTCCCCTAACAGAGCCAGCCTCTTCATGTCTTGGGCTACGGCTGTTGTCTCTGCCACTGATGCCTCTGAGACAACCAGTCCTTCCAGCACTGGGGTCTCGTTGCCTCCTTGTCCATACTCAGGAGCCTGGGAGGTGTCGTACCATAGTCCTGCCCTTGGCATTGCACATCTCCACATCCCACTGTCCCAGGAAGAGCCCTGAGGAAGGAGTGAGGGAGAGGATCTCCCTTCCTGGGGGCTGGGGGTCAGGCCTTGGCCCTTTGGGCGATGGAGTCAGGGCTTGGCCCTTTGCATTAATGAAACACATCCACGTTTACCCAGCATCAGAGTCACCTTCAACTTGCTTTTCCCGACCTGCCATCGCTGCCTCCAGTTTTCTGCTGTAACCAGACCCTGGGGGCAATTCCTCAGTGGTGTCCCTCAGTGGGACCCATCAACACCACAAGAAACTTTGGAGTTTGAACCCGACTTTGACTCCTTGAGAGGTTCCTTCAACTTCCTCGCAGCGTCGGAGGTTCACGGACTGGGCCTCGAACCCACCAGAGGGGTCATTAAAACTCCTTGGGCTGGTCCTCTGCGTCTGAGCTGGGCTGGGCTCCTGGGATGGAGGGAGCTCACGGCAAGCGGGCAGCGCTGCAGAGAGACAGCTCTGCCCGGGAGCAGCTCCTCTGCCAAGCGCAGCAGGGCTGAGGGCACTGCCAGGGTGTCTCAGGGAGATGAGCAAGGCAGAGAGAGAGCTTGAAGGTGTCAGGATTGGGAGGACGACTGAGAGCTCACTGGAGGAGAAATCTTTGCAGCCCTTGACAGGGTAAGTCTGCGGGTGCAGGGCACTGCAGGCGGAGTTGCTGGAGGCATCTCCTAAAGCTGGCACAGCCACAGCTTACGGGATCTGTACATGTGGGAGCTCTTGTCAGGCACTTTGAATAGCTGTGAAGGTGGGTGTGCAGCCAGGGGTGCCCAGGGCTGTCCTTCAGAGCAGGCTCCCTGCACCCCAGGGGTCTGTGTGCCGGGGCAGGGATTCCGCCACCTGCCAGGGTCAGCTCTCAGCCTGCCTGGGAAGCCCACCACATCACTGTGGGGAGAAGTTCTGCATGGAAGGAGCATCCCCCGGCAGGGCAAGGTCCTGCTGCTGAGAGGGTTCTGCGTGGCTGAGGGCTGCTCACAGCTGCAGATCACTGCAGGACATTCCCTGGAGACTTCCAGAAGCACAGCAAGGAGGGGGCCAATGGTGATGATTTTTGGTCTGGTGTCTTCTAACATCTCATTGGATTCTTTTCCAGCCTAAAGGTTTCAGCAAATCCAGCACCTCATGCTAAGTAGAGCTAAGCAAGCAGCACAAATCACACCGAATGATAATCCTAAATCATTTATTCTACTTAAAACGTATGTATTTATGCTGAACAATTAATATCCCGCAAGGAGAAGGAAGGAGCACAGGGTCTCCCCGCCCTGCTCAGCCCTGGGCAGCCCCAGCATGACGTCAGAGGTGACACCACTGTGAGGTCACAGCTGGCTGCCTGCACAGCGCTGTGGCGTGTGGGGCAGGAGCCCACAGTTGCCCTGTGGCTGCGGCCCTGGACAGGCTCCTGCTGGCTGCGGCGAGAGGCTGCTGCTGGAGCTGGTTTTGGGGACAGGACACGCCCTGGTCTCTCTGTGGAGACATCTGCTGAGCATGTGCCTCTTGGCCGCGTACGTACGACATGTTTCTGCTGCGGATGGGGGGTAGAACGGGGGTGTCTGAGGGCCGGTGCCAGCAAAGGGCAGAGCAGAGGGTGCTCCCCAGCCAGCAGCCCGGGGCTCCCAGTGGGGCGCCTCAGCTTGGGCGCTGCTCGTGCTGTGGCCATTCTCAGGGGAGCCAAGAGCAAAGCCCCTCGGCAGCCATTTGCTGCAGCCCCAAGCTTTGGCTGCGGCAGGACAAACTGCCCCGTAGCCAGACGCTCGGGTGCAGAGCCAAGCCTCCGCAGGGCAAGGGTTTTCCCCAGTTCAGGCAAGAGACCACGCCGGTCTGTGGAGGCCTCTGGGAGGAAAGGCGGACAAGGCTCCTGCGCTTCCCAGCTCTGCGGGAAAACACTTGCCCTAAGAGGGATGTGTGTGATGGCAAGGGAGAACAGGCCTGCTTCCTCAGCCAGAGGGAGAGCAAGGTCCGCACCAGAAAGACTGCTGGAAAGCACTCTTCGTGTGCTCGACGTCTTTGCTTCCTGGGATGATCTTCCTGGAGACCTTCCTTTGGGGAAGAGCTGCCGGCAGCGTTGAACGATGTGGACAGAAATCGTGTTCCTGCTGGACGCTGCTCTGTCAGTTCTCTGTCAGCAGCAGGCTTCCAAAACGGTGTCTGTTTGGCCTGAAAAGGGAAATCCGCCTGTGAAGGGGTTTGTCCAAGGCTTGGATCATGACAGCACCAGGACTCCCTCTTTTTCAGGCAAAAGATGGCCCTGCAGAAGAAGGCGTTCTTGCAAGTCTTCTTGTTGCTCCCCCTGGCTCTTGGTGAGTTTTCATGAGCAACCATCTGAGAGCGACAGCCTGGCTGGGCTGGACGCCACCTTTCCTTTTGGGCCAGTATGTGCGGAAACTCCCGTGGCCCAAGTGCTTCCTAAGCAAGTCCTTGAGTGGGACTGCCTTCTGGGCTCCCAGTAAGACTGGTAGCCTCCCAGTCACACTGCTGCCCTGCCTACCGGACCACAGGGCTCACTTAGTCGGCACCTCTGCGAGAGACGGGGGTAGCTCTTTGCAAGCCTGACCTGGGGATTCCCAGAGGGCAGGGGCCATGCAGGGGGACCGATGGAGAGGTACCTCTCCTCGCCCAGCAGCCTGGTCTCAGTGCTCACTGGGGCAGTGAGGGGAAATGGGGAATAGCTCTGGGGCACCGAGCACACCTGAAGATCACGGCTGCGCAGTCCGCTCAAGCCCGGGCTGATGGCCCCCGGTCAGAGGTGTGTCCTCTCCCTGCACCCCACGTCCCCCGCCTCCTCAGCTCACCTGCTGCCCCAGCCCCAAGGCAACAGGGACAGACAACGCCACTGCAGGCATCGCCAGCACCCCCGGTAAAATAACTGTCTCTTGCTGATGTGAATTGCAGCTGATGTTCACTGCGGGACCTCGCTGACAGGCCTGAAGCCCCTGAGGTAAGCGATGTTTCCTGAGCTGGAATTGGGTCTGTGCAGAAGGGTCAGACGACCTCGTGTCCCTGCACCCATTTGCCTGAGAGCCGGGGCTCCCGCACGGCCCTTCCTGCCTTTGCCTCTTGCGCCAGCTGGTGCGGAAGGGAAGCGCTGGCAAAGCAGGGAACGCACGCGTGTCTCTCCTCCTTGCTGAGCTCAGAGGCTCCCAGTGGGGTGGGCAGCTCTCTGACAACATCTGCTTTCCTGGTTCCTGCAGGAACTGCCCGGTTTTAATGGCGCAGCAAACTCAAAAGATGCAGCTAATGCTGGAGGAGGTGGCTCGGCTGAGGGCAGAGATCAGCAGCGTGAAGCAGGTGCTGCGGCGTGTTGGGGAAGGAGGCTTGGCTGGGCAGAAGCCCTTGGGGCTGTGGGTGTGTGGGACTGCTGACTGCAGTCAGCCAGCCTTTGCCCCAGGGGCCTCCTGGGCTGCACAGGCCCTTCTCCGGCCCCACTTTCACCGGCCGCTTCAGGCAGCGCAGGACTCCCTTGGCACGCCAGCACCTCTGGCTGCTCTGGCTGGGCTCCTCAGGCAGGGGTGGGACCCAGGCACGCTCACGGGGGGCCAGCCATCGCTGGCAGGGCTTGAGTCCACCTTCCACCTGCCCTGGAGAGTGTGGAGGATGGGGACGAGGGTGTGGGGACCCTCACAACCCACCTCGGGGCCGTGGCCATGGCTGTGGACACAGACACTGTTCCTCAGTCCTGCAGCTCCGTGGAGAGGGTTTGCCTTGCCTTTCTGACAGTGGCCCTTTGCCGCTCCGGGCGCTAGTAGCCACGCTGAACGTTGATGTGCTCCTTTTCTCTGTTTGTTTATGGCGTTCCCAGGAAGTCGAGGAAATGAAGCAGGCAGCATCTGAGAGGGCTTTGGAAGCCTACGTGGAGATGTCTGACTGGGCCCTGCAAAGCTCTGGTATGGACACAAGCAGCCCCGTCTCCTTGCCCTGCGCTTGTCTGCAGCCCTCCCCAAAGGCGCCTGCGCTCCAGGCGCTGCTCTCCAAAGTGGGGGAGCTGAAATGCTTGGGGGGTCCCAGGGCAAGGCTGTGGCAGAGCAGCTCTCTCAGACTCCCTCCCAACCCTGCCCTCGGCATCCTCACGCTGCCTCTGGCGCTGCCCCCGCACGTGTTCCTGTGCGGACGGAGGGGCTCTCTTCCTCTCCTCAGCATTGGAAAAGGAGATGGCCGGGCCGTCCTTGGCTGCCCACGCAGCAAGCCCTCAGCTTGGGTCTGCTGCCATTCACATGGGCACCGTCTGTCTCCCAGAACCCTCAGACCTTCTCCTGCTGGCGCTGGGAGTGCAGCAGTCACCAGGCACGTGGCCGCTGTCATTCCCCTGCGCGGCTGGGCAGCCGGGCAGCCCACCAGCCTGGGACGAGGACAGGACTGACAGAGGCGCAGCTGGCCGGCGGTGTCAGAAATAGTGTCTGAGCACCAAGCCCTCCTCGTCTGTGGCCTCTTGCAGTCGTCTGCTTTCCCTTCCCTGCAGGTGCCAGCATTGACCTGCAGAGAACTTCGGAGACCTACACCTGCAAAAATGACTGGTTCTGGAGGTTTATTGAGTTCTTTTGCACTCCCCGCAGTCCCGATCGCATTTTGCAGGTATTGTAGCAGAAATCGAGAGGGAATTCTTTCCTTTCTTCCTGTGAAGTTGGAGACTGACCTCAGGGCTCTCCCTTCGGTCCAGTGTTGCGCCGTCTTGGGGGTGGGAGGCGAGAGGTGGGGGGTGCCCTGCAGAGCCCCTGGGCAGGGATGTGTTTCTGCAAGGCCCTGACTAGAATGGTTTCGTAACCGCTGTTCTCCTCTGCTCCATAATACTGACAGCCCTGGCAAAGGTCGGTCAGGGAAGGAGGCCTCCTGCTTCTGTCCACTTCCTCACACACACCTCATTTTCAAGCTGAAATAGACCCCACAGACACACCGGTGCCTACGCTTCAAGCTACGTGGGCAGTTGTCTTGGCCCCAATACTCTCTCACGCTTCATTGCTCTGGCTTTCTGGTTGCAGCCGGATGTTTCCCCAGGAAACTGCTGGCCTTTCCCAGGGCATCAGTGCCAGGTGGTCATCAGGTTGCCAGCGCGAGTCCACCTGACTGCCATCACTGTGCAGCACATCTCCAAAGAAGTCTCTCCATCTGGGACCGTCACCAGCGCCCCCAGGGACATCGCTGTCTTTGTAAGTCTCTGCTGGGTGCTTCTGGTGCGGATCTGGTCCTGGGGGAAAGCCATGACAGGGTCTTCCTTGCTTTTGTGCCTCCTCTGAGGTTGGAGTCCCGGTCTCCTGAGCACTGCAGGGCCCTGGTGAGGCTCTAGGAGTCTCCTCCTAAGGGCTCTAGAGGTCTCCTCCCTCTTAAGACTTGTTCTGGCCAAGCAGCTCAGGGTTCTTGACTAAAACTCAAGCGGAGCCTGAGCTCCACCGTAACCAGTGCTAGACTAGGGCTAGAGCCCCAGGGGAGGGTGGGTAGGTAACAGGGCTGACCCAGCACCTACGTTCCCTCTTTGTCGGGACGAGTCTGAGCTGCTCTCCTTGTGCTTTGCCCCACAGGGAGTGGATGTGGACGGAGAAGAGGAAACTCTCCTGGTGACCTTCATGTACGATGTGGCAAAAGAGGCCATTCAGACCTTCCCTCTGAAGGTGCGATGCACGCACGGTGTTGGGGGAAGATGCCAGGGAGCAAAGCAGGTTTGCCTGCAGGGCCATGGCAGGAGGAGCGTGAATGCTTTCTCCCTGGGCAGAGGGGGCCTGGGTCACCGCCAGGAGAGAGCTGGTGGGGTTGGGAGGGCTGAGTGGCACGCGGTGGTGCTAGCAAAAGGACAGTGAGGGCAAGGTCAGGCCCGTGGGAGCATGAGTCCCAAGAGATCCCTGGCTGCCTTCAGCAGAGCCCGCTGCACACGCAGCCACTGCACCCGAGCAACGTCTTTGTGCCATGGAGAAACCGAGACGCCCGCTGGAGAAAGCCGTCGGGCAGCACCCTGGCTCCATCCCGTGGCCTGCTGGCAGGCTGGACGGTGTCCTCTCCTCCCAGCATAGCATGCCCCTTCTCTCCCGCTGCTCTCACGCCTGCCCGCAGGAAAGCGGGCAGAGCAGACAGCGGGAGCTCGGGGGGGTGTCACACCAGCTGCCCCACGCAAAGGAGCACCTCCCCGGCCTCTCTGCCGGCACAGAGCGAGGCGCAGAGGGAAGGGGCAGAGGGGAGGGAGGCTGAGCCCCAGCCGGGCCCATGCAGAGGGTGCCAGGTGCCTTCCCCCTCCCCGTGTCCCCAGCCTCCCCAGCACCCCGCTACCAGAGCCAGCCTCAGGTTTCCACAGCCGCTCCCACCCGCTGTCAGGAGCTTGTTCCTGAGCAGGAGCAGGGCTGGTGGGGGGAGATACCTTGACTGCATTGTGGCTCTTAACACCTCCGATTCCTCTTCCCTCTTTTCCTCGCAGAACGCCCCGCATCCCAGAGCCTTCTCCTATCTCAAACTCCTTGTGAAGAGCAACTGGGGAAAACCAAAGTACACATGCATTTACCGAGTGCAGGTTCATGGGAAGATGGCAAAACCAAACAGCCTCAACTGAAACCAGAGACAGAAAAAGGACAAACATAAAAAAGAAGAAAAAGAATAATGTTGCTGCGACTCAGATTGGTGTAGAAGATTTGTCTCCTAAGTTGGGTGCACAATAAGGTCCATTGCAGGGAGGGCAGTCGTGGGAAAGCAACAGAAGATCGGCGAGGAGGATTGTTAATACGCTCAAGTGACTCACAGCTGGGTGCTGGAAAACACATATATCACACTAATTGTTATTCAGTCTCGGACGCTTGCAAGAAAAACACTTGCACTTCGATAACATAAACCTGTGATGGACTCAGGGACACCTTATCCAGCCACTTGAGAATCCTGGCCTGGTGCTGAAGAAGATCAAAGCACAGTGGGAAAACGATGCCTGTTTGAACCCTTTAAATGCCAGGCAGAACAGGGAGTCCGTGCGTGCTCTTGCTCACAAGGACTCTCTCGCTGCCAAGGGCTCTTGCTAACAAGGACTCTCTCTCACTCCACGGTGCCCGCAGTCCCTGCTTCCGTGCCTCTGCCCGGGTGTTGCTTCGGAGATTCCCTGGTCTGTGAGGTATCGAGAAGAAACTTGTTCTTTGCCTTTCATCCGTGGTTTTGTGGTTGTTCCTGCGTCCTGCCCGCATCGGCTCACACAGCGGGGTTACAACCAGGGACTGAGTCTGGTAAATAGGTAAACGTAGCTCCTTGTGAAGAACAAACAGCGAAGAATACCACATCCCCGAAGAGACTGGAGGGACCGATAACAAGCTCGCAAAATAAATGGGGGAGTTGCAAAAGCTGCTGCATTTATCTTCCCCAGTCCACACAAAGAGATTCCTCTATTATCAGCTCAAACCAGCCACCGTACACCACTAGGAACCACCCAAGACCTACCATGAAGCCCCTAACAGAGTTAATGTGCATGTGCCAAGGGGATGTGAATATGGAGATGAGTTCTGGAAATGTAATGAACGTGGCAATGAGTGCTGAGACATGTAACGACCACGCATATTCTGTATGGATGTAAGTCTCTGTGAATCTCACATTCAGTGGACATGTCAGGTGGAGAGATCCCCCACGTCCCCGGTGCTGAATAAAAGAATGCCTGCTTCTTAAGACTACATCGGTGTTAAGAAGTTCATTCCCGATTTCGGTGACAGTTTCTGGCGACCCAGATGGGACTCTGCCTCTGAATCTCGACAGATCCTTGGAATTGCAGGGCCTCCATCCGGCACCGAGGGATTCTCAGGGAGAACCTCCGATCCCCGGACCAAAGAGCTCCGAGCAAGGGCCCTGGAAAGGTGAAGGCATTCTTTTCTTTAAGGGATATTAAGGGTTGCCTGTCCATAAGGCGAGGCATAAGCCTCGCAGGGTTGGGCTGTAAAGGTACCTAAGGGAAGGAGTTGGTCTCACTGGATGAAAGCCTGTGAGAAACGCGGCTGATAAGCGTAAAGGTATTGTCCTCAACACCAGGCGGGGAAGGGCCGCACCAAGAGCAAAGGTCTGGTATAAAAGGTTCAGGCCCTAAGGTTTTGTTATTTTGTCTTGTGTAATAAGTGCTATGTTCAGTTGTCATTTTTCTTTGTGTTTTGTGTTGTTCGTTCTACTAGTACTATCCTATAATGGGTAGCAAGCCCTTGGCGGAAGGGGGAATTTTGAAAAAGTCTCCTTTAGGTTGTATACTCCTTTAGGTTGTATACTGAAGCGTTGGAAACAAATAGGAGGGGACCCGCTCACGAGAAAGCAGCTGATTGAATATTGTAACAATTGGTGGCCGTTATGTACTTCAGAAGATCAAGAAAAATGGACAAGAAATGGGACTTTAAAATAGAATACAATTTTACAGCTTATGTTATTTTGTAGCAGGGAAAACAAATGGGATGTATGTAGATTTGTTTTTCACTTTAAGAAACCACCCAGAGTGGCAGAAGGATTGTGGGCGATAACCAGATATCAGAGACGGTTATTCGGAATGAGACATGCTACGCCAAAAGCCATTAATTGGTCAAAATCGTATGAGGTTAAACAAGAACCAAATGAATCGCCACCTGCATTTATGGAACGAGTAAAGAATACTGCTAGGAAATACACGAACGTGGACCCCGAGAGGAGGCTGGGCAATTGGCCTCTATTTTTATGGGACAATCTGCCCCGGATGTACACAAGAAACTCCAAAAGTTAGAAGGAGAAGATTCGAGGGACTTGGGAACATTGGTGTAAGTAGCTTGGACCATCTAGAATAACAGAGAAAAGGAGAGGGAGAATCAAAGAGAAGGGAGATTAATTGCCGCATTGACGGGAGTTGCTCCGGGAAGAATGAACGGGGCCCGGGGAAGTAGAGGAGGCTACAGAAGAGTTGGGAAGGAACTCGTTTAGCAGAAGCTCAGTGCGCGATCTGCAAAGAGCGAGGACATTGGAAAAACGCGTGCCCTAGAGTCAGTAACCAAGGCTCGATCCTGCAGCCTGTCAAGGTGATGGCTTTAGGTGATGGTTTAGGGAAGCGTTGCAAAACAGGTAGTAATAAGTCACCTACGTAAACAAATCAATAGCAGGCATGCCTCGAGGATTGCTGAAGAGGAAAGTTCATCTGGAGGGCAACTGACGGAGAGGAAGATACGACCACCAGATGAAGTAAACGACCACCAGAACGACCGTGATTCGCGAAATGACTTGCCTCATGATTGTGCAATTGGTTCTGGGAGGGGGCGTGCTTATGTTAATGATTTAGGGAAAACGAATGAATACGTAACAATTTTGTAAATATAAATGGCTCAAAATAAGATCATTGTGGGAGCACTTATGGTGGAAAATCCCCAGTGCGACCGCAGCGCTGCTAATAAAGAATACCTGCTCTACAGGACCATCTGCTGTTGAGTTTATTTCTTTGCTTCAGCTCGTCTCTGTAATCCTGAAAGTTGAAAATATTATAACCATCTGATTTAGGTGAGACCCCCAAAGAGTGACCTTTGGAAGTCTCAAAGAGGGGAACTGTTACACCCAGGGACTGAGCGTCTGGTCAATGGTACTTGACTCCTCCCTGAGGAGGGGTTCAGAAAGCCCGGGGGGTCCTTTCTGAGCCCCGGGACCCAACGGGAAGGTCTCCCTGACGGCTGGTCTGACCCCGGCCCCTGTGCAGTAAATAACCAAGTGTGCCCTTCCAGCGTGTCACAGAGTCATGGAATGTGTTGGGTTGGAAGGGACCCTTAAAGGCCATCTCGTCCAACCCCCGGCAGTGAGCAGGGACGTCTTCAACTAGATCAGGTTGCTCAGAGCCTCATCCAGCCTGGCCTTGGATGTCTCCAGGGATGGGGCCTCCACCCTCTCTCTGGGCAACCTGGGCCGGTGTCTCACCACCCTCAGTGTAAAGAGCTTCTTCCTAATGTCTGATCTAAACCTGCCCTGCTCTAGTTTAAAGCCATTGCCCCTCGTGCTGTGGCTCTGTGCCCTCGCAAACAGCTCCTCCAGCTCTCCTGGAGCCCCTTCAGGGACTGGAAGGGGCTCTAAGGTCTCCCCGGGGCCTTCTCTTCTCCAGGCTGAACCCCCCCAGCTCTCTCAGCCTGTCCCCACAGCAGAGGGGCTCCCGCCCTCGGATCACCTCCGCGGCCTGTCTCGTAAAGCGCTGCCACATTCACCGCTGACTTTGTTAAATCGCTGGTTTATGTTAATAAATATTTCCCCACTTCTCTCCCACAAGTGAAGCCAATGGCTGCGCGCGCCACAAATTGGCCCTTGGTGCCGGGCTCCTGAAATGCCCCTAATGCTGCCACCACTCCCGGAACGCTCCCAGTGGCCACTCCTGTGCTAAAGCGCCACCGCGCAGGGAGCGGGGCGCGGCGGGGAGGAGTTGGTGGGATCGGCGGTGTGTGTTTGGGAGACCCCGCTTTCTGCCCCCAGTGGAGGGCGCGGGGCTGGGGCAGCCGGCAGTGTGGGGCCTGCGAGGCTGCCTGCGCCCGGCCGGTGCCACTTCTGCTGGGACGAGCCCAAATTCGGGGGTCAGCAGCATCAGAAGCTCCGCTGGAGGCAGCGCCTGTGCTGGAGCCATGGTGGGTGCACTCCTGCTCTCACCAAACTAGCTTGTTCTGGCATCTCTCCCCATCTACTCTCCTCAAGGATACAACATCCCAAGACTTCCTTGTATCCAACTAAGCCCAGCAGATGTCTAACCCATCCGCTTACAAAGCGTTTCAAACTTAGCTACATTATTCCAGTAAGGAGGAACCAGATGTTCTTTTCAACTGGGTATCAGTAAGGCCTGAGGGGCTTTCCACCCCAGCCTTTTGTGCTGTTCAAGGCTACTGTATCACCAGCGACGGTATCACCCTGGCAGCAGCCATTGGCACCTGCTGTTCTGTAACCTTCAGCAGTCCCACCACAGAAGGGTCAGCTGAAAGACCGGGTAAGGCAGACAGCTGTGTAATGTCCTCAGTCCCTCCAGCTGCTATACCAACAGCCCACCGATACGCTTTCGGGTCTTTGAAATACCCTCTCTTGAGCAAGTCTACGCCAAGGATGCACGGAGCGTCTGGGCCACTCACAATGGAGCGCTTCCGCCATTTATTCCCAGTTCGGCTCACTTTGGCCGAAGTACAGTCAGTTCTTGAGACCTGTCACACCAGAATCAGCAACAGATTTTGTCCCTTTATGAGTCAATGGCAATAGGGTACACTGTGCACCGCTGTCCACCATGTCTTTATGCTTTTGTGGCTCTAATACACGAGGACATCGAATCCACACAGCCCAATAAACTCGGTTATCCCTCTCCCCCTCCTGGCTGGAGGCAGGGCACCTCTAATGTTGAGGACAACATCTACAGTTAGCAGATGAGTTCCGACCCGGACCAGAGAACTGCTCCCTGGGCACTGGAGCAGCCACCCTCCTGGAAGAATTCTTTCTTCTATCTGTTTTACCTTGCAACTAGTGCCTGTAGGGCCAAGGTAGGTCCTTCATCCCACTTACTCAGGTCCTCTCCATAGGCACCGAGGTAAAACCACAAGGTGTCTCGTAGTGTCTTCTTTTTCTTCCAAGTCGGTCTCGTAGGAGGGCATCTTCTCCTAATGGCTGCGACATGGGTCCATGCAGGGGAAAAGCGGGATGTTTCTTCCATCCTAGACAGTTTCTCAAACAGTGTCTCCTTTTTCTCAATCATCTTCTCAGTTTTATCAGCTTCCCCGCTGCAGAGCTGGCCGGGGGCGGCGGCCAGGGAGTGGGGCTGCCGAGGGCAGCAGGGCAGTGCGCGCTATGATAAGTCTATGGGGCCGGATGGGATTCACCCAAGAGTACTCAGGGAGCTGGCGGGAGAGCTCACCAAGCCTCTCTCCATCATTTATCAACAATCCTGGTCAACAGGGCAGGTACCAGATGCCTGGAGGGTGGCTAATGTGACGCCCATCTACAAGAAGGGTCGGAAGGAGGATCCGGGGAACTACAGGCCTGTCAGCCTGACCTCGGTACCAGGAAAGATCATGGAGAGGATCATCTCGAGTGAGCTCTCACGGCAAGCGCAGGGCAGCCAAGGGATCGGGGCCAGCCAGCATGGCTTTAGGAAAGGGAGGTGCTGCTTAACCAACCTGATCTCTTTCTATGACCATGTCACCCACCTTCTGGATGCAGGGAAGGCTGTGGACGTTGTCTATCTGGACTTTGGCAAGGCCTTTGACACCGTCCCCCACAGCATTCTCCTGGAGAAGCTGGCGATCCATGGCATAGACGAGTGTACTCTTTGCTGGGTTAAAAACTGTCTGGCTGGCCGTGCCCAGAGAGTTGGGATTAATGGGGTGAAATCCTCTTGGCGGCCGGTCACCAGTGGTGTCCCTCAGGGCTCAGTTTTGGGGCCGGTTTTAATGTCTTTATCAATGATGTGGATGAGGGGATTGAGTGCACCCTCAGTAAGTTTGCAGATGACACCAGACTGGGTGGGGGTGTTGATCTGCTTGAGGGTAGGAAGGCTCTCCAGAGGGACCTGGACAGGCTGGATCGATGGGCCAAGGCCAACTGTATGAGGTTTAATAAGGCCAAGTGCCGGGTCCTGCATTTCGGTCACAACAACCCACAGCAACGCTACAGGCTTGGGGCAGAGTGGCTGGAAAGCTGCCCGGCAGAAAAGGACCTGGGGGTGCTGGTGGACGGCCAGCTTAACATGAGCCAGCAGTGTGCCCAGGTGGCCAAGAGGGCCAACAGCATTCTGGCTTCTACCAGGAATAGCGTGGCCAGCAGGAGCAGGGAAGTGATGGTGCCTCTGTACTGGGCACTGGTGAGGCCCCACCTCGAGTGCTGTGTTCAGTTCTGGGCCCCTCTGTACAAGAGGGACATTGAGGTGCTGGAGCGTGTCCAGAGGAGAGCTACCAGGCTGGTGAGGGGTCTGGAGACCAGGGCATATGAGGAGAGGCTGCGGGAGCTGGGCATGTTTAGCTTGGAGAAGAGGAGGCTGAGGGGAGACCTCATTGCCCTCTACAACTCCCTGAAAGGAGGGTGCAGAGAGGTGGGGGTTGGCCTCTTCTCCCAGGGGAATAATGACAGGACCAGAGGAAATGGCCTGAACTTGCGGCAGGGGAGGTTTAGGTTAGATATTAGGAAGAATGACTTTACTGCAAGAGTGGTCAGGCACTGGAACAGCCTGCCCAGGGAGGTGGTTGAGTCACCATCCCTAGAGGTGTTTAAGAAATGTCTAGATGTGGCACTTCAGGGCATGCGCTAGTGTGGAGATTGTAGGTTGTTTGGTTGGACTCGATGATCTCCAAGGTCTTTTCCAACCATGAAGATTCTGTGATTCTAAGATCAGGAGGGGGATGCCCTCAGCGTAGGAGCTTCCTTGGGGAATGGAGATCCTCTAGGGGCCGGGCAGCAGATTCGGTGAGCCCTTTTGGGTGAGGGGACACTGCAGGGTTCAAACAGACCCAGAAGTTTCTGTGGGTTCCTGGGGCCGACTTCTGAGCACAGCTGCCAGATGTGCCAACAGAGGTGATGCTCACCTGGATCTCCTACATGCAATCAGGGAAAAAAGGATCAGGGCTGTGATAATGGAGTGGCAGCCTTGGCTGCAGTGTCCCTGAAGTAGCGGGTTCTCAGCTCCCCAGGGGAGCAAGCAAGGAGAGACACAGAGTGCAGACAGCAGGTCTCAGAGGGGAAGACTCTGAAGTAACAACCGAAAGGCCGCAAGAAGGTCTCCCCGGAGCCTTCTCTGCTCCAGACGGAACAGCCCCAACTCTCTCAGCCCGTCCTCACAGCAGAGGGGTTCCATCCCTCCGATCATTTCTGTGGCATTCCTCTGGCCCGTTCTGTGAGGCAGCAGCAGGAATGCAGGGAGCTCTGCCTGGGGACAGACAGACTCGGCTGGGAGCTGAGGCGTCAACAGGAGAGGACAGAACAACCTGGGAAACTGGCAGCTTTGTGGCGGGTGAACGTCTGCTCCAGACTTCATACCAACAAACAAGCAACAGCTAGTCAGGGATGTAAAAGCCAGGGCTAAGAAGGTAGAGTTGAGGCTCCTGAGAGAAAGGAAAAAGGCCGAGAGCAGGAGACGTCTGGAGAGCAGGCTTTGGCCTGCTGGGGGACTGGCTTGGAAGAATCCTGTGGGATACGGCCCTGCGGAGAAGCAGGGTGCGGAGGGCTGCTTGAGGATCTCCTCTTCACGCTCCACAATGGCCCGCCTTGACATTCAGAAAGGACGGCGTGGATGAGAAAGAAGCTGCTGACAAAACCCAAGCCTGAAGAGGAAGCACAGAGGAGGTGGAAGCTGGCTGCCTGCCAGCCTCAGGGGTTTTGTGTTTCCATACCGGAGACAGGCAGTTGTGTGTGCGTGTGCTTGTTTATGTGGGGGGGAACTGAGGGATGAGGAGATCCTGGGGCCGGCTTCTGGATAGAGGATGTAAAACCAGCTCCTGGAGGGATCCCTTTTCTCTGTGTGTCTCTACAGGTCTATATTTCCCACTGACGTAGTCTGCCATACAGGCAGCGCACCGTACCAATACCCTCCCTGGTATTTTGGTGATGGTTGTCACGGTACTTCCTACTTGAGTCGGAAATTCTATTGAACTAGTACCTCCTTTAATTGTCTATCGTGGCCTGCAACTCCTCAGGTTATCTTGTGAGAGACAGCACCACCAGGGTGAGCCATCAGCATAGAAACATTGACAGCTGAGCAAATGGATCTTCATTCCAGGGCAATGGAGCTTCACTTCAGGGGAACCGTGAGAAACTCTGGGATATGGCCAAGAGAAACCTCCAGAAGTTTACAAGGAGAAGTGTCCGGTCCTGCACTGAGGGGGAGGAAGGTGCATCAGAGCCCGCTGGGACCTAACGTGCTGAGCAGTGGTCCTGAGGAGAAGGTGCTGGGAACTGGAGTGGCCCCCCAAAGAAAAGTGTCCCCCTGCGTGCAGCTCCCCATTTTGGAGGAGTGGGGAGGAACTGGAGAGTGCCCAGAGGAGGTCTGCCCAGGTGTGGTTCAGCGTATAGTGCACATGCGCTGCGTGGGGAGGCTGAGGAATGTGGGCTTCTTTGCCCCTTTGGCCCCATGGTGGAGAGGCTCTGGGCAGGACAGGGGTTGCTCGAAGGACGGTTTCAGAGATGATGGGGCTTTTCTTCTTCGTGGGAGACCGCATGAGAAAGAAAGAATGCCAGAACTTGTAGCTTGGGAGGTTTAAACAGGAAACGGGAGAAAGAAACGTCACTCCAAGGGCAGTGCTGTGGAAAAGGCGGCCATCCAGAAAGAATGTGGATCAGCCCGTGGCTTTGTGTCTAAAGACATATCCCCAAAGGATGGCGAGACTTCAGAAAGCTTAGTGAGTTGCTCAGGCGAGAGCAAGGTGGAGAAGCAGGGGAGATGTCTGCAGCCTGCAGGGAACATGCCCAGGTGTGGAACACAATAGGACAGCCTGCGGTGGTTTCAACAGTGTGGGGCTGTTGAAATGTGAAAAGCCCCCAAGAGATCCAAGGTCTTAATCTCCGTGTCTGTGACTGTTACCTCTGCCACTGATGCCTATAAGGAGTACAAGAGCCTGATGGCCTCCTCGTCCCCACCTGGGAGCCTGGGAGGTGTCCTGCTGTCATTCTGCACGTGTCATTGCACCTCCCTTCCCACATCATCCGCATGGAAGAGCAACTTGGAAGACATCATCCTGATTATGGAACAGGTCATCCTGAGTGCCATTATGTGGCACATGAAGAACAACCAGGCGATCAGGCACAGTCAGCATGGGTTCATGAAAGGCAGGTCGTGCTTGACAATCCTGATCCCCTTCTAAAACAAGGTGACCCGCTGAGTGGATGAGGGAAAGGCTGTGGATGTTGTTTACCTGGAGTTTAGTAAAGCTTCTTGACACAGTTTCCCACAGCGTTCTCCTGGAGAAATTGGCTGCCCATGGCTTGGATGGGCGTACGCTTCGCTGGGTGAAAAACTGCTGGGACAGCCGGGCCCAATGAGTGGTGGTGAATGGAGCTCAATCCAGTGGGCGGCCGGTCACAAGTGGTGTTCCCCAGGGCTCAGTACGGGGGCCGATTCTGTTTAAAATCTTTATCAATGATCTGGACGATGGGATCGATTGCACCCTCAGTATGACACCAAGTTGGGTGTGAGTGTCGACCTGCCCAAGGGTAGGAAGGCAGGAGAAGAGGAAACGGCATCAAGTTGCACCAGGGGACGTTTAGATTGGACGTCAGGAAAATTTTTTACACTGAAAGGGTTATTAAGCATTGGAACAGGCTGCCCAGGGAAGTGGTGGAATCACCATCCCTGGAGGTATTTAAAATTAGACGGGTAGACGTAGTGCTTAGCGACATGGTTTAGTGATGGTTTTTGTCAGTGTTAGGTGGATGGTTGGACTGGATGATGTGAAAGGTCCCTTCTAACCTAAGCAATTCTATGATTCTGTGACCCCCCAGTTTCTCTAGGAGGCGGTCTGGGCTACCTTCTTCCTCCAGTACCCAACTTGCAGACGTTCTGGTCTCTCTAGCGTCCAGTCCAGACTTAGGCCCTCAAAAATGACTTGCTCGCAGGTGTGTTTTACTCTCTGGTTTCTCTTGTTTGGTGTTTGCTTGTGATTAAACCACTACCATACACACCAATCTTAAGTGCACACCCGCCAGTCTCACCAGTTGCTGGTCCCCCAAAGTACAAAAGAACTTAGGGCTTGTGGTTCCCACTCCGGTTGCTGGCACTTGAACCTCCATCTGTGCATAGAGCAGAGATCTCCCTTGCCCCACAAAGCTCTTGGAAAGGGAGGTATTAAGAAAACAGGGCAGGCTGCGGTGATCCGTTGCAGGGCACAGCCAGGGAAGTGTCCTGACCAGCCATCTGGTTACACATGACCATCTCCTTTCAGCCCTTTTCTCTCTATTTTCCCATGGTCGTTCGTCTACAAACCTTTGATCCTTTCCTAGACATCCCATGGCAAGTCTTGCACAGTCCCCAAATGCACTTTCTGGCGTCCCAACATGAGTCTCAGACCCCGAAAGAAAAAAAAACCTCTTCCGTTGGCAAGGTCACCGTGCAAGGCTCTCCCATTGGCTCACTTAACTAACTGAATTGATGCAACTATGCCAGGACTTTCTTGGAAGGATTTTTTTTCCTTTTGGGTTTTGAATTGTTCCTCTGAAAACATGGCAACTTCTGTCCTAGAAATGGCAATCCTTTCTTTTTTATCTAAGGGTTGGAGACTAGGTCAGGTGAAAATCCCTATATGGTGTATGTAGGTGTTTGCAGCCTTGTGCAGGAGGAGTTGGGCATATTAGAATCCAAGCATCATAGAATGGTTCAGGTTGGAAGGGACCTAAAAGATCATCTAGTCCAACCCCCTGCCGTGAGGAGGGACGTCTTTCACTAGTTCAGGTTGCTCCAAGCTCCTGACCTTGGACACGTCCAGGGATGGGGCATCCACAACTGCTCTGGGCAACCTGTTCCAAGGTCTCACCACGCTCATCATAAAGCATTTCTTCCTTATGGCCAACCTAAATATAACCTCTTCCAGTGTAAAGCCATTGCCCCTTGTTCTGCTATTAAAGGCCCTGGTAAAAAGTCTCACTCCATCTTTCTTGGCCTATGACCACTGCGATTTCATCTGCAAACACTGTGGAGAGAGCCCAGAGATCTCCCAAGACAGGGTTTGGAGGCCTCAAGCACTTGACCAGTATCTAGAGGCTGAGAGCCCTGGGCTCAGTGGTTTGGAGACTGGGGACGGTATAGGAGGAGCCTGAGCGTGCTGGAAGGGTGCTTTCAGAGCTGGTGGAGCTTTTCTTCCTAGTGGAAAACAGCCTGAGAAAGAAAGAACTCCCCAACATGCAGGTGGGGAGGTGCAGCCTGGCCACGAGGAGAAAGAAACGTCACTCCAAGGGCAGTGCTGTGGTGCAACACGCCACCCAGAAGGAGTCTGGATCAGCCCAAGGCTTTGTGTTTCAAGGAAGAGCCAGGGAGGATGGAGAGATCTCAGCAAAGGAAGGTGACAGCAAGATGGGGCAGCCGGGTGGATGACTGCAGCCTGCAGGGAAAGAGGCAGAGGTGATGGGACACCGTAGGACAGCCTGTGGTGGAGAAGATAGAGGGATGTGGCAAAGCTGGAAGTCCCCTAACAGAGCCAGCCTCTTCATGTCTTGGGCTACGGCTGTTGTCTCTGCCACTGATGCCTCTGAGACAACCAGTCCTTCCAGCACTGGGGTCTCGTTGCCTCCTTGTCCATACTCAGGAGCCTGGGAGGTGTCGTACCATAGTCCTGCCCTTGGCATTGCACATCTCCACATCCCACTGTCCCAGGAAGAGCCCTGAGGAAGGAGTGAGGGAGAGGATCTCCCTTCCTGGGGGCTGGGGGTCAGGCCTTGGCCCTTTGGGCGATGGAGTCAGGGCTTGGCCCTTTGCATTAATGAAACACATCCACGTTTACCCAGCATCAGAGTCACCTTCAACTTGCTTTTCCCGACCTGCCATCGCTGCCTCCAGTTTTCTGCTGTAACCAGACCCTGGGGGCAATTCCTCAGTGGTGTCCCTCAGTGGGACCCATCAACACCACAAGAAACTTTGGAGTTTGAACCCGACTTTGACTCCTTGAGAGGTTCCTTCAACTTCCTCGCAGCGTCGGAGGTTCACGGACTGGGCCTCGAACCCACCAGAGGGGTCATTAAAACTCCTTGGGCTGGTCCTCTGCGTCTGAGCTGGGCTGGGCTCCTGGGATGGAGGGAGCTCACGGCAAGCGGGCAGCGCTGCAGAGAGACAGCTCTGCCCGGGAGCAGCTCCTCTGCCAAGCGCAGCAGGGCTGAGGGCACTGCCAGGGTGTCTCAGGGAGATGAGCAAGGCAGAGAGAGAGCTTGAAGGTGTCAGGATTGGGAGGACGACTGAGAGCTCACTGGAGGAGAAATCTTTGCAGCCCTTGACAGGGTAAGTCTGCGGGTGCAGGGCACTGCAGGCGGAGTTGCTGGAGGCATCTCCTAAAGCTGGCACAGCCACAGCTTACGGGATCTGTACATGTGGGAGCTCTTGTCAGGCACTTTGAATAGCTGTGAAGGTGGGTGTGCAGCCAGGGGTGCCCAGGGCTGTCCTTCAGAGCAGGCTCCCTGCACCCCAGGGGTCTGTGTGCCGGGGCAGGGACTCCGCCACCTGCCAGGGTCAGCTCTCAGCCTGCCTGGGAAGCCCACCACATCACTGTGGGGAGAAGTTCTGCATGGAAGGAGCATCCCCCGGCAGGGCAAGGTCCTGCTGCTGAGAGGGTTCTGCGTGGCTGAGGGCTGCTCACAGCTGCAGATCACTGCAGGACATTCCCTGGAGACTTCCAGAAGCACAGCAAGGAGGGGGCCAATGGTGATGATTTTTGGTCTGGTGTCTTCTAACATCTCATTGGATTCTTTTCCAGCCTAAAGGTTTCAGCAAATCCAGCACCTCATGCTAAGTAGAGCTAAGCAAGCAGCACAAATCACACCGAATGATAATCCTAAATCATTTATTCTACTTAAAACGTATGTATTTATGCTGAACAATTAATATCCCGCAAGGAGAAGGAAGGAGCACAGGGTCTCCCCGCCCTGCTCAGCCCTGGGCAGCCCCAGCATGACGTCAGAGGTGACACCACTGTGAGGTCACAGCTGGCTGCCTGCACAGCGCTGTGGCGTGTGGGGCAGGAGCCCACAGTTGCCCTGTGGCTGCGGCCCTGGACAGGCTCCTGCTGGCTGCGGCGAGAGGCTGCTGCTGGAGCTGGTTTTGGGGACAGGACACGCCCTGGTCTCTCTGTGGAGACATCTGCTGAGCATGTGCCTCTTGGCCGCGTACGTACGACATGTTTCTGCTGCGGATGGGGGGTAGAACGGGGGTGTCTGAGGGCCGGTGCCAGCAAAGGGCAGAGCAGAGGGTGCTCCCCAGCCAGCAGCCCGGGGCTCCCAGTGGGGCGCCTCAGCTTGGGCGCTGCTCGTGCTGTGGCCATTCTCAGGGGAGCCAAGAGCAAAGCCCCTCGGCAGCCATTTGCTGCAGCCCCAAGCTTTGGCTGCGGCAGGACAAACTGCCCCGTAGCCAGACGCTCGGGTGCAGAGCCAAGCCTCCGCAGGGCAAGGGTTTTCCCCAGTTCAGGCAAGAGACCACGCCGGTCTGTGGAGGCCTCTGGGAGGAAAGGCGGACAAGGCTCCTGCGCTTCCCAGCTCTGCGGGAAAACACTTGCCCTAAGAGGGATGTGTGTGATGGCAAGGGAGAACAGGCCTGCTTCCTCAGCCAGAGGGAGAGCAAGGTCCGCACCAGAAAGACTGCTGGAAAGCACTCTTCGTGTGCTCGACGTCTTTGCTTCCTGGGATGATCTTCCTGGAGACCTTCCTTTGGGGAAGAGCTGCCGGCAGCGTTGAACGATGTGGACAGAAATCGTGTTCCTGCTGGACGCTGCTCTGTCAGTTCTCTGTCAGCAGCAGGCTTCCAAAACGGTGTCTGTTTGGCCTGAAAAGGGAAATCCGCCTGTGAAGGGGTTTGTCCAAGGCTTGGATCATGACAGCACCAGGACTCCCTCTTTTTCAGGCAAAAGATGGCCCTGCAGAAGAAGGCGTTCTTGCAAGTCTTCTTGTTGCTCCCCCTGGCTCTTGGTGAGTTTTCATGAGCAACCATCTGAGAGCGACAGCCTGGCTGGGCTGGACGCCACCTTTCCTTTTGGGCCAGTATGTGCGGAAACTCCCGTGGCCCAAGTGCTTCCTAAGCAAGTCCTTGAGTGGGACTGCCTTCTGGGCTCCCAGTAAGACTGGTAGCCTCCCAGTCACACTGCTGCCCTGCCTACCGGACCACAGGGCTCACTTAGTCGGCACCTCTGCGAGAGACGGGGGTAGCTCTTTGCAAGCCTGACCTGGGGATTCCCAGAGGGCAGGGGCCATGCAGGGGGACCGATGGAGAGGTACCTCTCCTCGCCCAGCAGCCTGGTCTCAGTGCTCACTGGGGCAGTGAGGGGAAATGGGGAATAGCTCTGGGGCACCGAGCACACCTGAAGATCACGGCTGCGCAGTCCGCTCAAGCCCGGGCTGATGGCCCCCGGTCAGAGGTGTGTCCTCTCCCTGCACCCCACGTCCCCCGCCTCCTCAGCTCACCTGCTGCCCCAGCCCCAAGGCAACAGGGACAGACAACGCCACTGCAGGCATCGCCAGCACCCCCGGTAAAATAACTGTCTCTTGCTGATGTGAATTGCAGCTGATGTTCACTGCGGGACCTCGCTGACAGGCCTGAAGCCCCTGAGGTAAGCGATGTTTCCTGAGCTGGAATTGGGTCTGTGCAGAAGGGTCAGACGACCTCGTGTCCCTGCACCCATTTGCCTGAGAGCCGGGGCTCCCGCACGGCCCTTCCTGCCTTTGCCTCTTGCGCCAGCTGGTGCGGAAGGGAAGCGCTGGCAAAGCAGGGAACGCACGCGTGTCTCTCCTCCTTGCTGAGCTCAGAGGCTCCCAGTGGGGTGGGCAGCTCTCTGACAACATCTGCTTTCCTGGTTCCTGCAGGAACTGCCCGGTTTTAATGGCGCAGCAAACTCAAAAGATGCAGCTAATGCTGGAGGAGGTGGCTCGGCTGAGGGCAGAGATCAGCAGCGTGAAGCAGGTGCTGCGGCGTGTTGGGGAAGGAGGCTTGGCTGGGCAGAAGCCCTTGGGGCTGTGGGTGTGTGGGACTGCTGACTGCAGTCAGCCAGCCTTTGCCCCAGGGGCCTCCTGGGCTGCACAGGCCCTTCTCCGGCCCCACTTTCACCGGCCGCTTCAGGCAGCGCAGGACTCCCTTGGCACGCCAGCACCTCTGGCTGCTCTGGCTGGGCTCCTCAGGCAGGGGTGGGACCCAGGCACGCTCACGGGGGGCCAGCCATCGCTGGCAGGGCTTGAGTCCACCTTCCACCTGCCCTGGAGAGTGTGGAGGATGGGGACGAGGGTGTGGGGACCCTCACAACCCACCTCGGGGCCGTGGCCATGGCTGTGGACACAGACACTGTTCCTCAGTCCTGCAGCTCCGTGGAGAGGGTTTGCCTTGCCTTTCTGACAGTGGCCCTTTGCCGCTCCGGGCGCTAGTAGCCACGCTGAACGTTGATGTGCTCCTTTTCTCTGTTTGTTTATGGCGTTCCCAGGAAGTCGAGGAAATGAAGCAGGCAGCATCTGAGAGGGCTTTGGAAGCCTACGTGGAGATGTCTGACTGGGCCCTGCAAAGCTCTGGTATGGACACAAGCAGCCCCGTCTCCTTGCCCTGCGCTTGTCTGCAGCCCTCCCCAAAGGCGCCTGCGCTCCAGGCGCTGCTCTCCAAAGTGGGGGAGCTGAAATGCTTGGGGGGTCCCAGGGCAAGGCTGTGGCAGAGCAGCTCTCTCAGACTCCCTCCCAACCCTGCCCTCGGCATCCTCACGCTGCCTCTGGCGCTGCCCCCGCACGTGTTCCTGTGCGGACGGAGGGGCTCTCTTCCTCTCCTCAGCATTGGAAAAGGAGATGGCCGGGCCGTCCTTGGCTGCCCACGCAGCAAGCCCTCAGCTTGGGTCTGCTGCCATTCACATGGGCACCGTCTGTCTCCCAGAACCCTCAGACCTTCTCCTGCTGGCGCTGGGAGTGCAGCAGTCACCAGGCACGTGGCCGCTGTCATTCCCCTGCGCGGCTGGGCAGCCGGGCAGCCCACCAGCCTGGGACGAGGACAGGACTGACAGAGGCGCAGCTGGCCGGCGGTGTCAGAAATAGTGTCTGAGCACCAAGCCCTCCTCGTCTGTGGCCTCTTGCAGTCGTCTGCTTTCCCTTCCCTGCAGGTGCCAGCATTGACCTGCAGAGAACTTCGGAGACCTACACCTGCAAAAATGACTGGTTCTGGAGGTTTATTGAGTTCTTTTGCACTCCCCGCAGTCCCGATCGCATTTTGCAGGTATTGTAGCAGAAATCGAGAGGGAATTCTTTCCTTTCTTCCTGTGAAGTTGGAGACTGACCTCAGGGCTCTCCCTTCGGTCCAGTGTTGCGCCGTCTTGGGGGTGGGAGGCGAGAGGTGGGGGGTGCCCTGCAGAGCCCCTGGGCAGGGATGTGTTTCTGCAAGGCCCTGACTAGAATGGTTTCGTAACCGCTGTTCTCCTCTGCTCCATAATACTGACAGCCCTGGCAAAGGTCGGTCAGGGAAGGAGGCCTCCTGCTTCTGTCCACTTCCTCACACACACCTCATTTTCAAGCTGAAATAGACCCCACAGACACACCGGTGCCTACGCTTCAAGCTACGTGGGCAGTTGTCTTGGCCCCAATACTCTCTCACGCTTCATTGCTCTGGCTTTCTGGTTGCAGCCGGATGTTTCCCCAGGAAACTGCTGGCCTTTCCCAGGGCATCAGTGCCAGGTGGTCATCAGGTTGCCAGCGCGAGTCCACCTGACTGCCATCACTGTGCAGCACATCTCCAAAGAAGTCTCTCCATCTGGGACCGTCACCAGCGCCCCCAGGGACATCGCTGTCTTTGTAAGTCTCTGCTGGGTGCTTCTGGTGCGGATCTGGTCCTGGGGGAAAGCCATGACAGGGTCTTCCTTGCTTTTGTGCCTCCTCTGAGGTTGGAGTCCCGGTCTCCTGAGCACTGCAGGGCCCTGGTGAGGCTCTAGGAGTCTCCTCCTAAGGGCTCTAGAGGTCTCCTCCCTCTTAAGACTTGTTCTGGCCAAGCAGCTCAGGGTTCTTGACTAAAACTCAAGCGGAGCCTGAGCTCCACCGTAACCAGTGCTAGACTAGGGCTAGAGCCCCAGGGGAGGGTGGGTAGGTAACAGGGCTGACCCAGCACCTACGTTCCCTCTTTGTCGGGACGAGTCTGAGCTGCTCTCCTTGTGCTTTGCCCCACAGGGAGTGGATGTGGACGGAGAAGAGGAAACTCTCCTGGTGACCTTCATGTACGATGTGGCAAAAGAGGCCATTCAGACCTTCCCTCTGAAGGTGCGATGCACGCACGGTGTTGGGGGAAGATGCCAGGGAGCAAAGCAGGTTTGCCTGCAGGGCCATGGCAGGAGGAGCGTGAATGCTTTCTCCCTGGGCAGAGGGGGCCTGGGTCACCGCCAGGAGAGAGCTGGTGGGGTTGGGAGGGCTGAGTGGCACGCGGTGGTGCTAGCAAAAGGACAGTGAGGGCAAGGTCAGGCCCGTGGGAGCATGAGTCCCAAGAGATCCCTGGCTGCCTTCAGCAGAGCCCGCTGCACACGCAGCCACTGCACCCGAGCAACGTCTTTGTGCCATGGAGAAACCGAGACGCCCGCTGGAGAAAGCCGTCGGGCAGCACCCTGGCTCCATCCCGTGGCCTGCTGGCAGGCTGGACGGTGTCCTCTCCTCCCAGCATAGCATGCCCCTTCTCTCCCGCTGCTCTCACGCCTGCCCGCAGGAAAGCGGGCAGAGCAGACAGCGGGAGCTCGGGGGGGTGTCACACCAGCTGCCCCACGCAAAGGAGCACCTCCCCGGCCTCTCTGCCGGCACAGAGCGAGGCGCAGAGGGAAGGGGCAGAGGGGAGGGAGGCTGAGCCCCAGCCGGGCCCATGCAGAGGGTGCCAGGTGCCTTCCCCCTCCCCGTGTCCCCAGCCTCCCCAGCACCCCACTACCAGAGCCAGCCTCAGGTTTCCACAGCCGCTCCCACCCGCTGTCAGGAGCTTGTTCCTGAGCAGGAGCAGGGCTGGTGGGGGGAGATACCTTGACTGCATTGTGGCTCTTAACACCTCCGATTCCTCTTCCCTCTTTTCCTCGCAGAACGCCCCGCATCCCAGAGCCTTCTCCTATCTCAAACTCCTTGTGAAGAGCAACTGGGGAAAACCAAAGTACACATGCATTTACCGAGTGCAGGTTCATGGGAAGATGGCAAAACCAAACAGCCTCAACTGAAACCAGAGACAGAAAAAGGACAAACATAAAAAAGAAGAAAAAGAATAATGTTGCTGCGACTCAGATTGGTGTAGAAGATTTGTCTCCTAAGTTGGGTGCACAATAAGGTCCATTGCAGGGAGGGCAGTCGTGGGAAAGCAACAGAAGATCGGCGAGGAGGATTGTTAATACGCTCAAGTGACTCACAGCTGGGTGCTGGAAAACACATATATCACACTAATTGTTATTCAGTCTCGGACGCTTGCAAGAAAAACACTTGCACTTCGATAACATAAACCTGTGATGGACTCAGGGACACCTTATCCAGCCACTTGAGAATCCTGGCCTGGTGCTGAAGAAGATCAAAGCACAGTGGGAAAACGATGCCTGTTTGAACCCTTTAAATGCCAGGCAGAACAGGGAGTCCGTGCGTGCTCTTGCTCACAAGGACTCTCTCGCTGCCAAGGGCTCTTGCTAACAAGGACTCTCTCTCACTCCACGGTGCCCGCAGTCCCTGCTTCCGTGCCTCTGCCCGGGTGTTGCTTCGGAGATTCCCTGGTCTGTGAGGTATCGAGAAGAAACTTGTTCTTTGCCTTTCATCCGTGGTTTTGTGGTTGTTCCTGCGTCCTGCCCGCATCGGCTCACACAGCGGGGTTACAACCAGGGACTGAGTCTGGTAAATAGGTAAACGTAGCTCCTTGTGAAGAACAAACAGCGAAGAATACCACATCCCCGAAGAGACTGGAGGGACCGATAACAAGCTCGCAAAATAAATGGGGGAGTTGCAAAAGCTGCTGCATTTATCTTCCCCAGTCCACACAAAGAGATTCCTCTATTATCAGCTCAAACCAGCCACCGTACACCACTAGGAACCACCCAAGACCTACCATGAAGCCCCTAACAGAGTTAATGTGCATGTGCCAAGGGGATGTGAATATGGAGATGAGTTCTGGAAATGTAATGAACGTGGCAATGAGTGCTGAGACATGTAACGACCACGCATATTCTGTATGGATGTAAGTCTCTGTGAATCTCACATTCAGTGGACATGTCAGGTGGAGAGATCCCCCACGTCCCCGGTGCTGAATAAAAGAATGCCTGCTTCTTAAGACTACATCGGTGTTAAGAAGTTCATTCCCGATTTCGGTGACAGTTTCTGGCGACCCAGATGGGACTCTGCCTCTGAATCTCGACAGATCCTTGGAATTGCAGGGCCTCCATCCGGCACCGAGGGATTCTCAGGGAGAACCTCCGATCCCCGGACCAAAGAGCTCCGAGCAAGGGCCCTGGAAAGGTGAAGGCATTCTTTTCTTTAAGGGATATTAAGGGTTGCCTGTCCATAAGGCGAGGCATAAGCCTCGCAGGGTTGGGCTGTAAAGGTACCTAAGGGAAGGAGTTGGTCTCACTGGATGAAAGCCTGTGAGAAACGCGGCTGATAAGCGTAAAGGTATTGTCCTCAACACCAGGCGGGGAAGGGCCGCACCAAGAGCAAAGGTCTGGTATAAAAGGTTCAGGCCCTAAGGTTTTGTTATTTTGTCTTGTGTAATAAGTGCTATGTTCAGTTGTCATTTTTCTTTGTGTTTTGTGTTGTTCGTTCTACTAGTACTATCCTATAATGGGTAGCAAGCCCTTGGCGGAAGGGGGAATTTTGAAAAAGTCTCCTTTAGGTTGTATACTCCTTTAGGTTGTATACTGAAGCGTTGGAAACAAATAGGAGGGGACCCGCTCACGAGAAAGCAGCTGATTGAATATTGTAACAATTGGTGGCCGTTATGTACTTCAGAAGATCAAGAAAAATGGACAAGAAATGGGACTTTAAAATAGAATACAATTTTACAGCTTATGTTATTTTGTAGCAGGGAAAACAAATGGGATGTATGTAGATTTGTTTTTCACTTTAAGAAACCACCCAGAGTGGCAGAAGGATTGTGGGCGATAACCAGATATCAGAGACGGTTATTCGGAATGAGACATGCTACGCCAAAAGCCATTAATTGGTCAAAATCGTATGAGGTTAAACAAGAACCAAATGAATCGCCACCTGCATTTATGGAACGAGTAAAGAATACTGCTAGGAAATACACGAACGTGGACCCCGAGAGGAGGCTGGGCAATTGGCCTCTATTTTTATGGGACAATCTGCCCCGGATGTACACAAGAAACTCCAAAAGTTAGAAGGAGAAGATTCGAGGGACTTGGGAACATTGGTGTAAGTAGCTTGGACCATCTAGAATAACAGAGAAAAGGAGAGGGAGAATCAAAGAGAAGGGAGATTAATTGCCGCATTGACGGGAGTTGCTCCGGGAAGAATGAACGGGGCCCGGGGAAGTAGAGGAGGCTACAGAAGAGTTGGGAAGGAACTCGTTTAGCAGAAGCTCAGTGCGCGATCTGCAAAGAGCGAGGACATTGGAAAAACGCGTGCCCTAGAGTCAGTAACCAAGGCTCGATCCTGCAGCCTGTCAAGGTGATGGCTTTAGGTGATGGTTTAGGGAAGCGTTGCAAAACAGGTAGTAATAAGTCACCTACGTAAACAAATCAATAGCAGGCATGCCTCGAGGATTGCTGAAGAGGAAAGTTCATCTGGAGGGCAACTGACGGAGAGGAAGATACGACCACCAGACGAAGTAAACGACCACCAGAACGACCGTGATTCGCGAAATGACTTGCCTCATGATTGTGCAATTGGTTCTGGGAGGGGGCGTGCTTATGTTAATGATTTAGGGAAAACGAATGAATACGTAACAATTTTGTAAATATAAATGGCTCAAAATAAGATCATTGTGGGAGCACTTATGGTGGAAAATCCCCAGTGCGACCGCAGCGCTGCTAATAAAGAATACCTGCTCTACAGGACCATCTGCTGTTGAGTTTATTTCTTTGCTTCAGCTCGTCTCTGTAATCCTGAAAGTTGAAAATATTATAACCATCTGATTTAGGTGAGACCCCCAAAGAGTGACCTTTGGAAGTCTCAAAGAGGGGAACTGTTACACCCAGGGACTGAGCGTCTGGTCAATGGTACTTGACTCCTCCCTGAGGAGGGGTTCAGAAAGCCCGGGGGGTCCTTTCTGAGCCCCGGGACCCAACGGGAAGGTCTCCCTGACGGCTGGTCTGACCCCGGCCCCTGTGCAGTAAATAACCAAGTGTGCCCTTCCAGCGTGTCACAGAGTCATGGAATGTGTTGGGTTGGAAGGGACCCTTAAAGGCCATCTCGTCCAACCCCCGGCAGTGAGCAGGGACGTCTTCAACTAGATCAGGTTGCTCAGAGCCTCATCCAGCCTGGCCTTGGATGTCTCCAGGGATGGGGCCTCCACCCTCTCTCTGGGCAACCTGGGCCGGTGTCTCACCACCCTCAGTGTAAAGAGCTTCTTCCTAATGTCTGATCTAAACCTGCCCTGCTCTAGTTTAAAGCCATTGCCCCTCGTGCTGTGGCTCTGTGCCCTCGCAAACAGCTCCTCCAGCTCTCCTGGAGCCCCTTCAGGGACTGGAAGGGGCTCTAAGGTCTCCCCGGGGCCTTCTCTTCTCCAGGCTGAACCCCCCCAGCTCTCTCAGCCTGTCCCCACAGCAGAGGGGCTCCCGCCCTCGGATCACCTCCGCGGCCTGTCTCGTAAAGCGCTGCCACATTCACCGCTGACTTTGTTAAATCGCTGGTTTATGTTAATAAATATTTCCCCACTTCTCTCCCACAAGTGAAGCCAATGGCTGCGCGCGCCACAAATTGGCCCTTGGTGCCGGGCTCCTGAAATGCCCCTAATGCTGCCACCACTCCCGGAACGCTCCCAGTGGCCACTCCTGTGCTAAAGCGCCACCGCGCAGGGAGCGGGGCGCGGCGGGGAGGAGTTGGTGGGATCGGCGGTGTGTGTTTGGGAGACCCCGCTTTCTGCCCCCAGTGGAGGGCGCGGGGCTGGGGCAGCCGGCAGTGTGGGGCCTGCGAGGCTGCCTGCGCCCGGCCGGTGCCACTTCTGCTGGGACGAGCCCAAATTCGGGGGTCAGCAGCATCAGAAGCTCCGCTGGAGGCAGCGCCTGTGCTGGAGCCATGGTGGGTGCACTCCTGCTCTCACCAAACTAGCTTGTTCTGGCATCTCTCCCCATCTACTCTCCTCAAGGATACAACATCCCAAGACTTCCTTGTATCCAACTAAGCCCAGCAGATGTCTAACCCATCCGCTTACAAAGCGTTTCAAACTTAGCTACATTATTCCAGTAAGGAGGAACCAGATGTTCTTTTCAACTGGGTATCAGTAAGGCCTGAGGGGCTTTCCACCCCAGCCTTTTGTGCTGTTCAAGGCTACTGTATCACCAGCGACGGTATCACCCTGGCAGCAGCCATTGGCACCTGCTGTTCTGTAACCTTCAGCAGTCCCACCACAGAAGGGTCAGCTGAAAGACCGGGTAAGGCAGACAGCTGTGTAATGTCCTCAGTCCCTCCAGCTGCTATACCAACAGCCCACCGATACGCTTTCGGGTCTTTGAAATACCCTCTCTTGAGCAAGTCTACGCCAAGGATGCACGGAGCGTCTGGGCCACTCACAATGGAGCGCTTCCGCCATTTATTCCCAGTTCGGCTCACTTTGGCCGAAGTACAGTCAGTTCTTGAGACCTGTCACACCAGAATCAGCAACAGATTTTGTCCCTTTATGAGTCAATGGCAATAGGGTACACTGTGCACCGCTGTCCACCATGTCTTTATGCTTTTGTGGCTCTAATACACGAGGACATCGAATCCACACAGCCCAATAAACTCGGTTATCCCTCTCCCCCTCCTGGCTGGAGGCAGGGCACCTCTAATGTTGAGGACAACATCTACAGTTAGCAGATGAGTTCCGACCCGGACCAGAGAACTGCTCCCTGGGCACTGGAGCAGCCACCCTCCTGGAAGAATTCTTTCTTCTATCTGTTTTACCTTGCAACTAGTGCCTGTAGGGCCAAGGTAGGTCCTTCATCCCACTTACTCAGGTCCTCTCCATAGGCACCGAGGTAAAACCACAAGGTGTCTCGTAGTGTCTTCTTTTTCTTCCAAGTCGGTCTCGTAGGAGGGCATCTTCTCCTAATGGCTGCGACATGGGTCCATGCAGGGGAAAAGCGGGATGTTTCTTCCATCCTAGACAGTTTCTCAAACAGTGTCTCCTTTTTCTCAATCATCTTCTCAGTTTTATCAGCTTCCCCGCTGCAGAGCTGGCCGGGGGCGGCGGCCAGGGAGTGGGGCTGCCGAGGGCAGCAGGGCAGTGCGCGCTATGATAAGTCTATGGGGCCGGATGGGATTCACCCAAGAGTACTCAGGGAGCTGGCGGGAGAGCTCACCAAGCCTCTCTCCATCATTTATCAACAATCCTGGTCAACAGGGCAGGTACCAGATGCCTGGAGGGTGGCTAATGTGACGCCCATCTACAAGAAGGGTCGGAAGGAGGATCCGGGGAACTACAGGCCTGTCAGCCTGACCTCGGTACCAGGAAAGATCATGGAGAGGATCATCTCGAGTGAGCTCTCACGGCAAGCGCAGGGCAGCCAAGGGATCGGGGCCAGCCAGCATGGCTTTAGGAAAGGGAGGTGCTGCTTAACCAACCTGATCTCTTTCTATGACCATGTCACCCACCTTCTGGATGCAGGGAAGGCTGTGGACGTTGTCTATCTGGACTTTGGCAAGGCCTTTGACACCGTCCCCCACAGCATTCTCCTGGAGAAGCTGGCGATCCATGGCATAGACGAGTGTACTCTTTGCTGGGTTAAAAACTGTCTGGCTGGCCGTGCCCAGAGAGTTGGGATTAATGGGGTGAAATCCTCTTGGCGGCCGGTCACCAGTGGTGTCCCTCAGGGCTCAGTTTTGGGGCCGGTTTTAATGTCTTTATCAATGATGTGGATGAGGGGATTGAGTGCACCCTCAGTAAGTTTGCAGATGACACCAGACTGGGTGGGGGTGTTGATCTGCTTGAGGGTAGGAAGGCTCTCCAGAGGGACCTGGACAGGCTGGATCGATGGGCCAAGGCCAACTGTATGAGGTTTAATAAGGCCAAGTGCCGGGTCCTGCATTTCGGTCACAACAACCCACAGCAACGCTACAGGCTTGGGGCAGAGTGGCTGGAAAGCTGCCCGGCAGAAAAGGACCTGGGGGTGCTGGTGGACGGCCAGCTTAACATGAGCCAGCAGTGTGCCCAGGTGGCCAAGAGGGCCAACAGCATTCTGGCTTCTACCAGGAATAGCGTGGCCAGCAGGAGCAGGGAAGTGATGGTGCCTCTGTACTGGGCACTGGTGAGGCCCCACCTCGAGTGCTGTGTTCAGTTCTGGGCCCCTCTGTACAAGAGGGACATTGAGGTGCTGGAGCGTGTCCAGAGGAGAGCTACCAGGCTGGTGAGGGGTCTGGAGACCAGGGCATATGAGGAGAGGCTGCGGGAGCTGGGCATGTTTAGCTTGGAGAAGAGGAGGCTGAGGGGAGACCTCATTGCCCTCTACAACTCCCTGAAAGGAGGGTGCAGAGAGGTGGGGGTTGGCCTCTTCTCCCAGGGGAATAATGACAGGACCAGAGGAAATGGCCTGAACTTGCGGCAGGGGAGGTTTAGGTTAGATATTAGGAAGAATGACTTTACTGCAAGAGTGGTCAGGCACTGGAACAGCCTGCCCAGGGAGGTGGTTGAGTCACCATCCCTAGAGGTGTTTAAGAAATGTCTAGATGTGGCACTTCAGGGCATGCGCTAGTGTGGAGATTGTAGGTTGTTTGGTTGGACTCGATGATCTCCAAGGTCTTTTCCAACCATGAAGATTCTGTGATTCTAAGATCAGGAGGGGGATGCCCTCAGCGTAGGAGCTTCCTTGGGGAATGGAGATCCTCTAGGGGCCGGGCAGCAGATTCGGTGAGCCCTTTTGGGTGAGGGGACACTGCAGGGTTCAAACAGACCCAGAAGTTTCTGTGGGTTCCTGGGGCCGACTTCTGAGCACAGCTGCCAGATGTGCCAACAGAGGTGATGCTCACCTGGATCTCCTACATGCAATCAGGGAAAAAAGGATCAGGGCTGTGATAATGGAGTGGCAGCCTTGGCTGCAGTGTCCCTGAAGTAGCGGGTTCTCAGCTCCCCAGGGGAGCAAGCAAGGAGAGACACAGAGTGCAGACAGCAGGTCTCAGAGGGGAAGACTCTGAAGTAACAACCGAAAGGCCGCAAGAAGGTCTCCCCGGAGCCTTCTCTGCTCCAGACGGAACAGCCCCAACTCTCTCAGCCCGTCCTCACAGCAGAGGGGTTCCATCCCTCCGATCATTTCTGTGGCATTCCTCTGGCCCGTTCTGTGAGGCAGCAGCAGGAATGCAGGGAGCTCTGCCTGGGGACAGACAGACTCGGCTGGGAGCTGAGGCGTCAACAGGAGAGGACAGAACAACCTGGGAAACTGGCAGCTTTGTGGCGGGTGAACGTCTGCTCCAGACTTCATACCAACAAACAAGCAACAGCTAGTCAGGGATGTAAAAGCCAGGGCTAAGAAGGTAGAGTTGAGGCTCCTGAGAGAAAGGAAAAAGGCCGAGAGCAGGAGACGTCTGGAGAGCAGGCTTTGGCCTGCTGGGGGACTGGCTTGGAAGAATCCTGTGGGATACGGCCCTGCGGAGAAGCAGGGTGCGGAGGGCTGCTTGAGGATCTCCTCTTCACGCTCCACAATGGCCCGCCTTGACATTCAGAAAGGACGGCGTGGATGAGAAAGAAGCTGCTGACAAAACCCAAGCCTGAAGAGGAAGCACAGAGGAGGTGGAAGCTGGCTGCCTGCCAGCCTCAGGGGTTTTGTGTTTCCATACCGGAGACAGGCAGTTGTGTGTGCGTGTGCTTGTTTATGTGGGGGGGAACTGAGGGATGAGGAGATCCTGGGGCCGGCTTCTGGATAGAGGATGTAAAACCAGCTCCTGGAGGGATCCCTTTTCTCTGTGTGTCTCTACAGGTCTATATTTCCCACTGACGTAGTCTGCCATACAGGCAGCGCACCGTACCAATACCCTCCCTGGTATTTTGGTGATGGTTGTCACGGTACTTCCTACTTGAGTCGGAAATTCTATTGAACTAGTACCTCCTTTAATTGTCTATCGTGGCCTGCAACTCCTCAGGTTATCTTGTGAGAGACAGCACCACCAGGGTGAGCCATCAGCATAGAAACATTGACAGCTGAGCAAATGGATCTTCATTCCAGGGCAATGGAGCTTCACTTCAGGGGAACCGTGAGAAACTCTGGGATATGGCCAAGAGAAACCTCCAGAAGTTTACAAGGAGAAGTGTCCGGTCCTGCACTGAGGGGGAGGAAGGTGCATCAGAGCCCGCTGGGACCTAACGTGCTGAGCAGTGGTCCTGAGGAGAAGGTGCTGGGAACTGGAGTGGCCCCCCAAAGAAAAGTGTCCCCCTGCGTGCAGCTCCCCATTTTGGAGGAGTGGGGAGGAACTGGAGAGTGCCCAGAGGAGGTCTGCCCAGGTGTGGTTCAGCGTATAGTGCACATGCGCTGCGTGGGGAGGCTGAGGAATGTGGGCTTCTTTGCCCCTTTGGCCCCATGGTGGAGAGGCTCTGGGCAGGACAGGGGTTGCTCGAAGGACGGTTTCAGAGATGATGGGGCTTTTCTTCTTCGTGGGAGACCGCATGAGAAAGAAAGAATGCCAGAACTTGTAGCTTGGGAGGTTTAAACAGGAAACGGGAGAAAGAAACGTCACTCCAAGGGCAGTGCTGTGGAAAAGGCGGCCATCCAGAAAGAATGTGGATCAGCCCGTGGCTTTGTGTCTAAAGACATATCCCCAAAGGATGGCGAGACTTCAGAAAGCTTAGTGAGTTGCTCAGGCGAGAGCAAGGTGGAGAAGCAGGGGAGATGTCTGCAGCCTGCAGGGAACATGCCCAGGTGTGGAACACAATAGGACAGCCTGCGGTGGTTTCAACAGTGTGGGGCTGTTGAAATGTGAAAAGCCCCCAAGAGATCCAAGGTCTTAATCTCCGTGTCTGTGACTGTTACCTCTGCCACTGATGCCTATAAGGAGTACAAGAGCCTGATGGCCTCCTCGTCCCCACCTGGGAGCCTGGGAGGTGTCCTGCTGTCATTCTGCACGTGTCATTGCACCTCCCTTCCCACATCATCCGCATGGAAGAGCAACTTGGAAGACATCATCCTGATTATGGAACAGGTCATCCTGAGTGCCATTATGTGGCACATGAAGAACAACCAGGCGATCAGGCACAGTCAGCATGGGTTCATGAAAGGCAGGTCGTGCTTGACAATCCTGATCCCCTTCTAAAACAAGGTGACCCGCTGAGTGGATGAGGGAAAGGCTGTGGATGTTGTTTACCTGGAGTTTAGTAAAGCTTCTTGACACAGTTTCCCACAGCGTTCTCCTGGAGAAATTGGCTGCCCATGGCTTGGATGGGCGTACGCTTCGCTGGGTGAAAAACTGCTGGGACAGCCGGGCCCAATGAGTGGTGGTGAATGGAGCTCAATCCAGTGGGCGGCCGGTCACAAGTGGTGTTCCCCAGGGCTCAGTACGGGGGCCGATTCTGTTTAAAATCTTTATCAATGATCTGGACGATGGGATCGATTGCACCCTCAGTATGACACCAAGTTGGGTGTGAGTGTCGACCTGCCCAAGGGTAGGAAGGCAGGAGAAGAGGAAACGGCATCAAGTTGCACCAGGGGACGTTTAGATTGGACGTCAGGAAAATTTTTTACACTGAAAGGGTTATTAAGCATTGGAACAGGCTGCCCAGGGAAGTGGTGGAATCACCATCCCTGGAGGTATTTAAAATTAGACGGGTAGACGTAGTGCTTAGCGACATGGTTTAGTGATGGTTTTTGTCAGTGTTAGGTGGATGGTTGGACTGGATGATGTGAAAGGTCCCTTCTAACCTAAGCAATTCTATGATTCTGTGACCCCCCAGTTTCTCTAGGAGGCGGTCTGGGCTACCTTCTTCCTCCAGTACCCAACTTGCAGACGTTCTGGTCTCTCTAGCGTCCAGTCCAGACTTAGGCCCTCAAAAATGACTTGCTCGCAGGTGTGTTTTACTCTCTGGTTTCTCTTGTTTGGTGTTTGCTTGTGATTAAACCACTACCATACACACCAATCTTAAGTGCACACCCGCCAGTCTCACCAGTTGCTGGTCCCCCAAAGTACAAAAGAACTTAGGGCTTGTGGTTCCCACTCCGGTTGCTGGCACTTGAACCTCCATCTGTGCATAGAGCAGAGATCTCCCTTGCCCCACAAAGCTCTTGGAAAGGGAGGTATTAAGAAAACAGGGCAGGCTGCGGTGATCCGTTGCAGGGCACAGCCAGGGAAGTGTCCTGACCAGCCATCTGGTTACACATGACCATCTCCTTTCAGCCCTTTTCTCTCTATTTTCCCATGGTCGTTCGTCTACAAACCTTTGATCCTTTCCTAGACATCCCATGGCAAGTCTTGCACAGTCCCCAAATGCACTTTCTGGCGTCCCAACATGAGTCTCAGACCCCGAAAGAAAAAAAAACCTCTTCCGTTGGCAAGGTCACCGTGCAAGGCTCTCCCATTGGCTCACTTAACTAACTGAATTGATGCAACTATGCCAGGACTTTCTTGGAAGGATTTTTTTTCCTTTTGGGTTTTGAATTGTTCCTCTGAAAACATGGCAACTTCTGTCCTAGAAATGGCAATCCTTTCTTTTTTATCTAAGGGTTGGAGACTAGGTCAGGTGAAAATCCCTATATGGTGTATGTAGGTGTTTGCAGCCTTGTGCAGGAGGAGTTGGGCATATTAGAATCCAAGCATCATAGAATGGTTCAGGTTGGAAGGGACCTAAAAGATCATCTAGTCCAACCCCCTGCCGTGAGGAGGGACGTCTTTCACTAGTTCAGGTTGCTCCAAGCTCCTGACCTTGGACACGTCCAGGGATGGGGCATCCACAACTGCTCTGGGCAACCTGTTCCAAGGTCTCACCACGCTCATCATAAAGCATTTCTTCCTTATGGCCAACCTAAATATAACCTCTTCCAGTGTAAAGCCATTGCCCCTTGTTCTGCTATTAAAGGCCCTGGTAAAAAGTCTCACTCCATCTTTCTTGGCCTATGACCACTGCGATTTCATCTGCAAACACTGTGGAGAGAGCCCAGAGATCTCCCAAGACAGGGTTTGGAGGCCTCAAGCACTTGACCAGTATCTAGAGGCTGAGAGCCCTGGGCTCAGTGGTTTGGAGACTGGGGACGGTATAGGAGGAGCCTGAGCGTGCTGGAAGGGTGCTTTCAGAGCTGGTGGAGCTTTTCTTCCTAGTGGAAAACAGCCTGAGAAAGAAAGAACTCCCCAACATGCAGGTGGGGAGGTGCAGCCTGGCCACGAGGAGAAAGAAACGTCACTCCAAGGGCAGTGCTGTGGTGCAACACGCCACCCAGAAGGAGTCTGGATCAGCCCAAGGCTTTGTGTTTCAAGGAAGAGCCAGGGAGGATGGAGAGATCTCAGCAAAGGAAGGTGACAGCAAGATGGGGCAGCCGGGTGGATGACTGCAGCCTGCAGGGAAAGAGGCAGAGGTGATGGGACACCGTAGGACAGCCTGTGGTGGAGAAGATAGAGGGATGTGGCAAAGCTGGAAGTCCCCTAACAGAGCCAGCCTCTTCATGTCTTGGGCTACGGCTGTTGTCTCTGCCACTGATGCCTCTGAGACAACCAGTCCTTCCAGCACTGGGGTCTCGTTGCCTCCTTGTCCATACTCAGGAGCCTGGGAGGTGTCGTACCATAGTCCTGCCCTTGGCATTGCACATCTCCACATCCCACTGTCCCAGGAAGAGCCCTGAGGAAGGAGTGAGGGAGAGGATCTCCCTTCCTGGGGGCTGGGGGTCAGGCCTTGGCCCTTTGGGCGATGGAGTCAGGGCTTGGCCCTTTGCATTAATGAAACACATCCACGTTTACCCAGCATCAGAGTCACCTTCAACTTGCTTTTCCCGACCTGCCATCGCTGCCTCCAGTTTTCTGCTGTAACCAGACCCTGGGGGCAATTCCTCAGTGGTGTCCCTCAGTGGGACCCATCAACACCACAAGAAACTTTGGAGTTTGAACCCGACTTTGACTCCTTGAGAGGTTCCTTCAACTTCCTCGCAGCGTCGGAGGTTCACGGACTGGGCCTCGAACCCACCAGAGGGGTCATTAAAACTCCTTGGGCTGGTCCTCTGCGTCTGAGCTGGGCTGGGCTCCTGGGATGGAGGGAGCTCACGGCAAGCGGGCAGCGCTGCAGAGAGACAGCTCTGCCCGGGAGCAGCTCCTCTGCCAAGCGCAGCAGGGCTGAGGGCACTGCCAGGGTGTCTCAGGGAGATGAGCAAGGCAGAGAGAGAGCTTGAAGGTGTCAGGATTGGGAGGACGACTGAGAGCTCACTGGAGGAGAAATCTTTGCAGCCCTTGACAGGGTAAGTCTGCGGGTGCAGGGCACTGCAGGCGGAGTTGCTGGAGGCATCTCCTAAAGCTGGCACAGCCACAGCTTACGGGATCTGTACATGTGGGAGCTCTTGTCAGGCACTTTGAATAGCTGTGAAGGTGGGTGTGCAGCCAGGGGTGCCCAGGGCTGTCCTTCAGAGCAGGCTCCCTGCACCCCAGGGGTCTGTGTGCCGGGGCAGGGACTCCGCCACCTGCCAGGGTCAGCTCTCAGCCTGCCTGGGAAGCCCACCACATCACTGTGGGGAGAAGTTCTGCATGGAAGGAGCATCCCCCGGCAGGGCAAGGTCCTGCTGCTGAGAGGGTTCTGCGTGGCTGAGGGCTGCTCACAGCTGCAGATCACTGCAGGACATTCCCTGGAGACTTCCAGAAGCACAGCAAGGAGGGGGCCAATGGTGATGATTTTTGGTCTGGTGTCTTCTAACATCTCATTGGATTCTTTTCCAGCCTAAAGGTTTCAGCAAATCCAGCACCTCATGCTAAGTAGAGCTAAGCAAGCAGCACAAATCACACCGAATGATAATCCTAAATCATTTATTCTACTTAAAACGTATGTATTTATGCTGAACAATTAATATCCCGCAAGGAGAAGGAAGGAGCACAGGGTCTCCCCGCCCTGCTCAGCCCTGGGCAGCCCCAGCATGACGTCAGAGGTGACACCACTGTGAGGTCACAGCTGGCTGCCTGCACAGCGCTGTGGCGTGTGGGGCAGGAGCCCACAGTTGCCCTGTGGCTGCGGCCCTGGACAGGCTCCTGCTGGCTGCGGCGAGAGGCTGCTGCTGGAGCTGGTTTTGGGGACAGGACACGCTGCTGGGGCTCAGCGGGGAACCTGCCTTTGCCCGAGATGGCGAGGAGAAAGGCCCCCCAGACAAGACGCCCAGGGGCCTCCAAAGGCTCCTTGGGGACCAAGGGAAACCAACGGCCGGCAGGGTGAGAACGGGGCTGCGCTGCCGGGCGGGCTTCCCGGGGCGGGGGACTGCTGCTGCCAGCTCGCCTCTTCTTCTCCCGGGGCAGGCCTGTCCCGCAAAGGGTGGGGAAAGGAGGGGGACCCCAGCCCTGCTGCCCGCTCTCGCTGCTGCTGGGACAGCCCTTCCTCTGGCAGGGGCCTCCGCTCAGGCTACTCCTCCCCGCCTCGGCTCCCGCGGCCTGGGGACGGTGGGCAGCCGGCATTTGTCTTTGTCCTCCCACAGGGACCCGAGCGCTGGCGTGGAGCTGGTGATGCGCCCTTCACCTGCCAGCTCAGCCGCTCAAGGGCCTGCCGAGGGGCGCGACAAGGCCACAGAAATCGCAAGTAAGCTCAGCACTGCTGCTTGCTCCAAAGTCCTCCGGGGTGAACGTGGAGAGCCGCGCTGTGCCAGAGCTCGGGCCAGTTGTCACAAGTGGCAGGAGAATCGTAGAATCATAGAATTGCCTAGGTTGGAAGGGACCTTTCAGACCATCTAGTCCAACCATCAACCTAACTATGACAAAATTCATCACTAAGCACTATGTCTACGCGTCTTTTAAACACCTCCAGGGATGGTGCCTCAACCACTCCCCTGAGCAGCCTGTTCCAATGCTTAATAACCCCTTCTGTGTAAAAATTTTTCCTAATGTCCAGTTTAAACCTCCCTTGGCACAACTTGATGCCGTTTCCTCTTGTCCTATGGCCTGTTACTTGGGAGAAGAGACCGACCCCCACCTCTCTACACCCTCCTTTCAGGGAGTTGCAGAGAGCGAGGTCTCCCCTCAGCCTCCTTTTCTCCAGGCTAAACAGCCCCAGCTCCCTCAGCCGCCCCTCACAAGACTTGTGCTCCTGACCCCTCACGGGCTCCGTTGCCCTTCTCTGTGCCTCAATGTCTTTTTTGTGGGGAGGGGCCCAAAACTGGCCACAGCACTTGAGGTGGGGCCTCACCAGTGCTGAGTACAGGGGAATGTTCACTGCCCTAGTCGTACTCACCACACTGCTCCTGATACAGGCCAGGATGCTGTTGTCCTTCTTGGCCACCTGGGCACACTGCTGGCTCATAGTCAGCCGTCTGTCGACCAACACCCCCAGGTCCTTTTTTGCCGGGCAGCTTTCGAGCCACTCCTCCCCAGGCCTGTAGTGCTGCATGGGGTTGTTGTGACCCAAGTGCAGGACCTGGCACTTGGCCTTGTTGAACCTCATGCCATTGGCCTTCAGCCCATCGATCCAGCCTGTCCAGATCCCTCTGCAACGCCTTTCTACCCTCAAGCAGGTCGACACTCCCACCCAACTTGGTGTCACCTGCAAACTTAGTGAGGGTGCATTCCATCCCCTTGTCCAGTGTAGGCTGCCCTGCTCTTTGCCCCGGGGAGGGCGTGCCTGGGACTCGGTGCCCACCTCCCCACAGGGAGCTGAAATATGCCTGGCTGGGCATCCTAGAGAAGAGATCTCAAGGGGCAGGCTTAACTTTTCTCTGGTTTCTTTGCCCAGGGACGGTCTTCAGCCTTCCTTGCCTTCTGGCTGTTGCCCTGGTCTCTCTGTGGAGACATCTGCTGAGCATGTGCCTCTTGGCCGCGTACGTACGACATGTTTCTGCTGCGGATGGGGGGTAGAACGGGGGTGTCTGAGGGCCGGTGCCAGCAAAGGGCAGAGCAGAGGGTGCTCCCCAGCCAGCAGCCCGGGGCTCCCAGTGGGGCGCCTCAGCTTGGGCGCTGCTCGTGCTGTGGCCATTCTCAGGGGAGCCAAGAGCAAAGCCCCTCGGCAGCCATTTGCTGCAGCCCCAAGCTTTGGCTGCGGCAGGACAAACTGCCCCGTAGCCAGACGCTCGGGTGCAGAGCCAAGCCTCCGCAGGGCAAGGGTTTTCCCCAGTTCAGGCAAGAGACCACGCCGGTCTGTGGAGGCCTCTGGGAGGAAAGGCGGACAAGGCTCCTGCGCTTCCCAGCTCTGCGGGAAAACACTTGCCCTAAGAGGGATGTGTGTGATGGCAAGGGAGAACAGGCCTGCTTCCTCAGCCAGAGGGAGAGCAAGGTCCGCACCAGAAAGACTGCTGGAAAGCACTCTTCGTGTGCTCGACGTCTTTGCTTCCTGGGATGATCTTCCTGGAGACCTTCCTTTGGGGAAGAGCTGCCGGCAGCGTTGAACGATGTGGACAGAAATCGTGTTCCTGCTGGACGCTGCTCTGTCAGTTCTCTGTCAGCAGCAGGCTTCCAAAACGGTGTCTGTTTGGCCTGAAAAGGGAAATCCGCCTGTGAAGGGGTTTGTCCAAGGCTTGGATCATGACAGCACCAGGACTCCCTCTTTTTCAGGCAAAAGATGGCCCTGCAGAAGAAGGCGTTCTTGCAAGTCTTCTTGTTGCTCCCCCTGGCTCTTGGTGAGTTTTCATGAGCAACCATCTGAGAGCGACAGCCTGGCTGGGCTGGACGCCACCTTTCCTTTTGGGCCAGTATGTGCGGAAACTCCCGTGGCCCAAGTGCTTCCCAAGCAAGTCCTTGAGTGGGACTGCCTTCTGGGCTCCCAGTAAGACTGGTAGCCTCCCAGTCACACTGCTGCCCTGCCTACCGGACCACAGGGCTCACTTAGTCGGCACCTCTGCGAGAGACGGGGGTAGCTCTTTGCAAGCCTGACCTGGGGATTCCCAGAGGGCAGGGGCCATGCAGGGGGACCGATGGAGAGGTACCTCTCCTCGCCCAGCAGCCTGGTCTCGGTGCTCACTGGGGCAGTGAGGGGAAATGGGGAATAGCTCTGGGGCACCGAGCACACCTGAAGATCACGGCTGCGCAGTCCGCTCAAGCCCGGGCTGATGGCCCCCGGTCAGAGGTGTGTCCTCTCCCTGCACCCCACGTCCCCCCGCCTCCTCAGCTCACCTGCTGCCCCAGCCCCAAGGCAACAGGGACAGACAACGCCACTGCAGGCATCGCCAGCACCCCCGGTAAAATAACTGTCTCTTGCTGATGTGAATTGCAGCTGATGTTCACTGCGGGACCTCGCTGACAGGCCTGAAGCCCCTGAGGTAAGCGATGTTTCCTGAGCTGGAATTGGGTCTGTGCAGAAGGGTCAGACGACCTCGTGTCCCTGCACCCATTTGCCTGAGAGCCGGGGCTCCCGCACGGCCCTTCCTGCCTTTGCCTCTTGCGCCAGCTGGTGCGGAAGGGAAGCGCTGGCAAAGCAGGGAACGCACGCGTGTCTCTCCTCCTTGCTGAGCTCAGAGGCTCCCAGTGGGGTGGGCAGCTCTCTGACAACATCTGCTTTCCTGGTTCCTGCAGGAACTGCCCGGTTTTAATGGCGCAGCAAACTCAAAAGATGCAGCTAATGCTGGAGGAGGTGGCTCGGCTGAGGGCAGAGATCAGCAGCGTGAAGCAGGTGCTGCGGCGTGTTGGGGAAGGAGGCTTGGCTGGGCAGAAGCCCTTGGGGCTGTGGGTGTGTGGGACTGCTGACTGCAGTCAGCCAGCCTTTGCCCCAGGGGCCTCCTGGGCTGCACAGGCCCTTCTCCGGCCCCACTTTCACCGGCCGCTTCAGGCAGCGCAGGACTCCCTTGGCACGCCAGCACCTCTGGCTGCTCTGGCTGGGCTCCTCAGGCAGGGGTGGGACCCAGGCACGCTCACGGGGGGCCAGCCATCGCTGGCAGGGCTTGAGTCCACCTTCCACCTGCCCTGGAGAGTGTGGAGGATGGGGACGAGGGTGTGGGGACCCTCACAACCCACCTCGGGGCCGTGGCCATGGCTGTGGACACAGACACTGTTCCTCAGTCCTGCAGCTCCGTGGAGAGGGTTTGCCTTGCCTTTCTGACAGTGGCCCTTTGCCGCTCCGGGCGCTAGTAGCCACGCTGAACGTTGATGTGCTCCTTTTCTCTGTTTGTTTATGGCGTTCCCAGGAAGTCGAGGAAATGAAGCAGGCAGCATCTGAGAGGGCTTTGGAAGCCTACGTGGAGATGTCTGACTGGGCCCTGCAAAGCTCTGGTATGGACACAAGCAGCCCCGTCTCCTTGCCCTGCGCTTGTCTGCAGCCCTCCCCAAAGGCGCCTGCGCTCCAGGCGCTGCTCTCCAAAGTGGGGGAGCTGAAATGCTTGGGGGGTCCCAGGGCAAGGCTGTGGCAGAGCAGCTCTCTCAGACTCCCTCCCAACCCTGCCCTCGGCATCCTCACGCTGCCTCTGGCGCTGCCCCCGCACGTGTTCCTGTGCGGACGGAGGGGCTCTCTTCCTCTCCTCAGCATTGGAAAAGGAGATGGCCGGGCCGTCCTTGGCTGCCCACGCAGCAAGCCCTCAGCTTGGGTCTGCTGCCATTCACATGGGCACCGTCTGTCTCCCAGAACCCTCAGACCTTCTCCTGCTGGCGCTGGGAGTGCAGCAGTCACCAGGCACGTGGCCGCTGTCATTCCCCTGCGCGGCTGGGCAGCTGGGCAGCCCACCAGCCTGGGACGAGGACAGGACTGACAGAGGCGCAGCTGGCCGGCGGTGTCAGAAATAGTGTCTGAGCACCAAGCCCTCCTCGTCTGTGGCCTCTTGCAGTCGTCTGCTTTCCCTTCCCTGCAGGTGCCAGCATTGACCTGCAGAGAACTTCGGAGACCTACACCTGCAAAAACGACTGGTTCTGGAGGTTTATTGAGTTCTTTTGCACTCCCCGCAGTCCCGATCGCATTTTGCAGGTATTGTAGCAGAAATCGAGAGGGAATTCTTTCCTTTCTTCCTGTGAAGTTGGAGACTGACCTCAGGGCTCTCCCTTCGGTCCAGTGTTGCGCCGTCTTGGGGGTGGGAGGCGAGAGGTGGGGGGTGCCCTGCAGAGCCCCTGGGCAGGGATGTGTTTCTGCAAGGCCCTGACTAGAATGGTTTCGTAACCGCTGTTCTCCTCTGCTCCATAATACTGACAGCCCTGGCAAAGGTCGGTCAGGGAAGGAGGCCTCCTGCTTCTGTCCACTTCCTCACACACACCTCATTTTCAAGCTGAAATAGACCCCACAGACACACCGGTGCCTACGCTTCAAGCTACGTGGGCAGTTGTCTTGGCCCCAACACTCTCTCACGCTTCATTGCTCTGGCTTTCTGGTTGCAGCCGGATGTTTCCCCAGGAAACTGCTGGCCTTTCCCAGGGCATCAGGGCCAGGTGGTCATCAGGTTGCCAGCGCGAGTCCACCTGACTGCCATCACTGTGCAGCACATCTCCAAAGAAGTCTCTCCATCTGGGACCGTCACCAGCGCCCCCAGGGACATCGCTGTCTTTGTAAGTCTCTGCTGGGTGCTTCTGGTGCGGATCTGGTCCTGGGGGAAAGCCATGACAGGGTCTTCCTTGCTTTTGTGCCTCCTCTGAGGTTGGAGTCCCGGTCTCCTGAGCACTGCAGGGCCCTGGTGAGGCTCTAGGAGTCTCCTCCTAAGGGCTCTAGAGGTCTCCTCCCTCTTAAGACTTGTTCTGGCCAAGCAGCTCAGGGTTCTTGACTAAAACTCAAGCGGAGCCTGAGCTCCACCGTAACCAGTGCTAGACTAGGGCTAGAGCCCCAGGGGAGGGTGGGTAGGTAACAGGGCTGACCCAGCACCTACGTTCCCTCTTTGTCGGGACGAGTCTGAGCTGCTCTCCTTGTGCTTTGCCCCACAGGGCGTGGATGTGGACGGAGAAGAGGAAACTCTCCTGGTGACCTTCATGTACGATGTGGCAAAAGAGGCCATTCAGACCTTCCCTCTGAAGGTGCGATGCACGCACGGTGTTGGGGGAAGATGCCAGGGAGCAAAGCAGGTTTGCCTGCAGGGCCATGGCAGGAGGAGCGTGAATGCTTTCTCCCTGGGCAGAGGGGGCCTGGGTCACCGCCAGGAGAGAGCTGGTGGGGTTGGGAGGGCTGAGTGGCACGCGGTGGTGCTAGCAAAAGGACAGTGAGGGCAAGGTCAGGCCCGTGGGAGCATGAGTCCCAAGAGATCCCTGGCTGCCTTCAGCAGAGCCCGCTGCACACGCAGCCACTGCACCCGAGCAACGTCTTTGTGCCATGGAGAAACCGAGACGCCCGCTGGAGAAAGCCGTCGGGCAGCACCCTGGCTCCATCCCGTGGCCTGCTGGCAGGCTGGACGGTGTCCTCTCCTCCCAGCATAGCATGCCCCTTCTCTCCCGCTGCTCTCACGCCTGCCCGCAGGAAAGCGGGCAGAGCAGACAGCGGGAGCTCGGGGGGGTGTCACACCAGCTGCCCCACGCAAAGGAGCACCTCCCCGGCCTCTCTGCCGGCACAGAGCGAGGCGCAGAGGGAAGGGGCAGAGGGGAGGGAGGCTGAGCCCCAGCCGGGCCCATGCAGAGGGTGCCAGGTGCCTTCCCCCTCCCCGTGTCCCCAGCCTCCCCAGCACCCCGCTACCAGAGCCAGCCTCAGGTTTCCACAGCCGCTCCCACCCGCTGTCAGGAGCTTGTTCCTGAGCAGGAGCAGGGCTGGTGGGGGGAGATACCTTGACTGCATTGTGGCTCTTAACACCTCCGATTCCTCTTCCCTCTTTTCCTCGCAGAACGCCCCGCATCCCAGAGCCTTCTCCTATCTCAAACTCCTTGTGAAGAGCAACTGGGGAAAACCAAAGTACACATGCATTTACCGAGTGCAGGTTCATGGGAAGATGGCAAAACCAAACAGCCTCAACTGAAACCAGAGACAGAAAAAGGACAAACATAAAAAAGAAGAAAAAGAATAATGTTGCTGCGACTCAGATTGGTGTAGAAGATTTGTCTCCTAAGTTGGGTGCACAATGAGGTCCATTGCAGGGAGGGCAGTCGTGGGAAAGCAACAGAAGATCGGCGAGGAGGATTGTTAATACGCTCAAGTGACTCACAGCTGGGTGCTGGAAAACACATATATCACACTAATTGTTATTCAGTCTCGGACGCTTGCAAGAAAAACACTTGCACTTCGATAACATAAACCTGTGATGGACTCAGGGACACCTTATCCAGCCACTTGAGAATCCTGGCCTGGTGCTGAAGAAGATCAAAGCACAGTGGGAAAACGATGCCTGTTTGAACCCTTTAAATGCCAGGCAGAACAGGGAGTCCGTGCGTGCTCTTGCTCACAAGGACTCTCTCGCTGCCAAGGGCTCTTGCTAACAAGGACTCTCTCTCACTCCACGGTGCCCGCAGTCCCTGCTTCCGTGCCTCTGCCCGGGTGTTGCTTCGGAGATTCCCTGGTCTGTGAGGTATCGAGAAGAAACTTGTTCTTTGCCTTTCATCCGTGGTTTTGTGGTTGTTCCTGCGTCCTGCCCGCATCGGCTCACACAGCGGGGTTACAACCAGGGACTGAGTCTGGTAAATAGGTAAACGTAGCTCCTTGTGAAGAACAAACAGCGAAGAATACCACATCCCCGAAGAGACTGGAGGGACCGATAACAAGCTCGCAAAATAAATGGGGGAGTTGCAAAAGCTGCTGCATTTATCTTCCCCAGTCCACACAAAGAGATTCCTCTATTATCAGCTCAAACCAGCCACCGTACACCACTAGGAACCACCCAAGACCTACCATGAAGCCCCTAACAGAGTTAATGTGCATGTGCCAAGGGGATGTGAATGTGGAGATGAGTTCTGGAAATGTAATGAACGTGGCAATGAGTGCTGAGACATGTAACGACCACGCATATTCTGTATGGATGTAAGTCTCTGTGAATCTCACATTCAGTGGACATGTCAGGTGGAGAGATCCCCCACGTCCCCGGTGCTGAATAAAAGAATGCCTGCTTCTTAAGACTACATCGGTGTTAAGAAGTTCATTCCCGATTTCGGTGACAGTTTCTGGCGACCCAGATGGGACTCTGCCTCTGAATCTCGACAGATCCTTGGAATTGCAGGGCCTCCATCCGGCACCGAGGGATTCTCAGGGAGAACCTCCGATCCCCGGACCAAAGAGCTCCGAGCAAGGCCCCTGGAAAGGTGAAGGCATTCTTTTCTTTAAGGGATATTAAGGGTTGCCTGTCCATAAGGCGAGGCATAAGCCTCGCAGGGTTGGGCTGTAAAGGTACCTAAGGGAAGGAGTTGGTCTCACTGGATGAAAGCCTGTGAGAAACGCGGCTGATAAGCGTAAAGGTATTGTCCTCAACACCAGGCGGGGAAGGGCCGCACCAAGAGCAAAGGTCTGGTATAAAAGGTTCAGGCCCTAAGGTTTTGTTATTTTGTCTTGTGTAATAAGTGCTATGTTCAGTTGTCATTTTTCTTTGTGTTTTGTGTTGTTCGTTCTACTAGTACTATCCTATAATGGGTAGCAAGCCCTTGGCGGAAGGGGGAATTTTGAAAAAGTCTCCTTTAGGTTGTATACTCCTTTAGGTTGTATACTGAAGCGTTGGAAACAAATAGGAGGGGACCCGCTCACGAGAAAGCAGCTGATTGAATATTGTAACAATTGGTGGCCGTTATGTACTTCAGAAGATCAAGAAAAATGGACAAGAAATGGGACTTTAAAATAGAATACAATTTTACAGCTTATGTTATTTTGTAGCAGGGAAAACAAATGGGATGTATGTAGATTTGTTTTTCACTTTAAGAAACCACCCAGAGTGGCAGAAGGATTGTGGGCGATAACCAGATATCAGAGACGGTTATTCGGAATGAGACATGCTACGCCAAAAGCCATTAATTGGTCAAAATCGTATGAGGTTAAACAAGAACCAAATGAATCGCCACCTGCATTTATGGAACGAGTAAAGAATACTGCTAGGAAATACACGAACGTGGACCCCGAGAGGAGGCTGGGCAATTGGCCTCTATTTTTATGGGACAGTCTGCCCCGGATGTACAAAAGAAACTCCAAAAGTTAGAAGGAGAAGATTCGAGGGACTTGGGAACATTGGTGTAAGTAGCTTGGACCATCTAGAATAACAGAGAAAAGGAGAGGGAGAATCAAAGAGAAGGGAGATTAATTGCCGCATTGACGGGAGTTGCTCCGGGAAGAATGAACGGGGCCCGGGGAAGTAGAGGAGGCTACAGAAGAGTTGGGAAGGAACTCGTTTAGCAGCAGCTCAGTGCGCGATCTGCAAAGAGCGAGGACATTGGAAAAACGCGTGCCCTAGAGTCAGTAACCAAGGCTCGATCCTGCAGCCTGTCAAGGTGATGGCTTTAGGTGATGGTTTAGGGAAGCGTTGCAAAACAGGTAGTAATAAGTCACCTACGTAAACAAATCAATAGCAGGCATGCATCGAGGATTGCTGAAGAGGAAAGTTCATCTGGAGGGCAACTGACGGAGAGGAAGATACGACCACCAGATGAAGTAAACGACCACCAGAACGACTGTGATTCGCGAAATGACTTGCCTCATGATTGTGCAATTGGTTCTGGGAGGGGGCGTGCTTATGTTAATGATTTAGGGAAAACGAATGAATACGTAACAATTTTGTAAATATAAATGGCTCAAAATAAGATCATTGTGGGAGCACTTATGGTGGAAAATCCCCAGTGCGACCGCAGCGCTGCTAATAAAGAATACCTGCTCTACAGGACCATCTGCTGTTGAGTTTATTTCTTTGCTTCAGCTCGTCTCTGTAATCCTGAAAGTTGAAAATATTATAACCATCTGATTTAGGTGAGACCCCCAAAGAGTGACCTTTGGAAGTCTCAAAGAGGGGAACTGTTACACCCAGGGACTGAGCGTCTGGTCAATGGTACTTGACTCCTCCCTGAGGAGGGGTTCAGAAAGCCCGGGGGGTCCTTTCTGAGCCCCGGGACCCAACGGGAAGGTCTCCCTGACGGCTGGTCTGACCCCGGCCCCTGTGCAGTAAATAACCAAGTGTGCCCTTCCAGCGTGTCACAGAGTCATGGAATGTGTTGGGTTGGAAGGGACCCTTAAAGGCCATCTCGTCCAACCCCCGGCAGTGAGCAGGGACGTCTTCAACTAGATCAGGTTGCTCAGAGCCTCATCCAGCCTGGCCTTGGATGTCTCCAGGGATGGGGCCTCCACCCTCTCTCTGGGCAACCTGGGCCGGTGTCTCACCACCCTCAGTGTAAAGAGCTTCTTCCTAATGTCTGATCTAAACCTGCCCTGCTCTAGTTTAAAGCCATTGCCCCTCGTGCTGTGGCTCTGTGCCCTCGCAAACAGCTCCTCCAGCTCTCCTGGAGCCCCTTCAGGGACTGGAAGGGGCTCTAAGGTCTCCCCGGGGCCTTCTCTTCTCCAGGCTGAACCCCCCCAGCTCTCTCAGCCTGTCCCCACAGCAGAGGGGCTCCCGCCCTCGGATCACCTCCGCGGCCTGTCTCGTAAAGCGCTGCCACATTCACCGCTGACTTTGTTAAATCGCTGGTTTATGTTAATAAATATTTCCCCACTTCTCTCCCACAAGTGAAGCCAATGGCTGCGCGCGCCACAAATTGGCCCTTGGTGCCGGGCTCCTGAAATGCCCCTAATGCTGCCACCACTCCCGGAACGCTCCCAGTGGCCACTCCTGTGCTAAAGCGCCACCGCGCAGGGAGCGGGGCGCGGCGGGGAGGAGTTGGTGGGATCGGCGGTGTGTGTTTGGGAGACCCCGCTTTCTGCCCCCAGTGGAGGGCGCGGGGCTGGGGCAGCCGGCAGTGTGGGGCCTGCGAGGCTGCCTGCGCCCGGCCGGTGCCACTTCTGCCGGGACGAGCCCAAATTCGGGGGTCAGCAGCATCAGAAGCTCCGCTGGAGGCAGCGCCTGTGCTGGAGCCATGGTGGGTGCACTCCTGCTCTCACCAAACTAGCTTGTTCTGGCATCTCTCCCCATCTACTCTCCTCAAGGATACAACATCCCAAGACTTCCTTGGATCCAACTAAGCCCAGCAGATGTCTAACCCATCCGCTTACAAAGCGTTTCAAACTTAGCTACATTATTCCAGTAAGGAGGAACCAGATGTTCTTTTCAACTGGGTATCAGTAAGGCCTGAGGGGCTTTCCACCCCAGCCTTTTGTGCTGTTCAAGGCTACTGTATCACCAGCGACGGTATCACCCTGGCAGCAGCCATTGGCACCTGCTGTTCTGTAACCTTCAGCAGTCCCACCACAGAAGGGTCAGCTGAAAGACCGGGTAAGGCAGACAGCTGTGTAATGTCCTCAGTCCCTCCAGCTGCTATACCAACAGCCCACCGATACGCTTTCGGGTCTTTGAAATACCCTCTCTTGAGCAAGTCTACGCAAGGATGCACGGAGCGTCTGGGCCACTCACAATGGAGCGCTTCTGCCATTTATTCCCAGTTCGGCTCACTTTGGCCGAAGTACAGTCAGTTCTTGAGACCTGTCACACCAGAATCAGCAACAGATTTTGTCCCTTTATGAGTCAATGGCAATAGGGTACACTGTGCACCGCTGTCCACCATGTCTTTATGCTTTTGTGGCTCTAATACACGAGGACATCGAATCCACACAGCCCAATAAACTCGGTTATCCCTCTCCCCCTCCTGGCTGGAGGCAGGGCACCTCTAATGTTGAGGACAACATCTACAGTTAGCAGATGAGTTCCGACCCGGACCAGAGAACTGCTCCCTGGGCACTGGAGCAGCCACCCTCCTGGAAGAATTCTTTCTTCTATCTGTTTTACCTTGCAACTAGTGCCTGTAGGGCCAAGGTAGGTCCTTCATCCCACTTACTCAGGTCCTCTCCATAGGCACCGAGGTAAAACCACAAGGTGTCTCGTAGTGTCTTCTTTTTCTTCCAAGTCGGTCTCGTAGGAGGGCATCTTCTCCTAATGGCTGCGACATGGGTCCATGCAGGGGAAAAGCGGGATGTTTCTTCCATCCTAGACAGTTTCTCAAACAGTGTCTCCTTTTTCTCAATCATCATCTCAGTTTTATCAGCTTCCCCGCTGCTGAGCTGGCCGGGGGCGGCGGCCAGGGAGTGGGGCTACCGAGGGCAGCAGGGCAGTGCGCGCTGCGGGGCTGAGCGGCACGCGCTCCCTGCCCGGCTGCGGCCCGAGGGCCCTGGGCCAGGCGCCCCAGGAAGGACGGGTTTGGGGGTGGATGGAGAGGGCCAGAGGGGCTGGAGACCGTCCAGCAGCAGCCTCAGCAGCATCCTCAGCAGGTCGGCCAGGAGGCTGGGCTCACAGGACAGCGTGTTCCACGTGGCCCTGGCAGTGCTGCAGAGCCAGAGCACACTGTCAGCAGGGCCACCTCGGCCACCACCCCTTCTGCCTGGGCAGGCCCCGGAGGTCCTGAGCTGCCCCTGAGGCTGACGGGCCACGTACTTGTCACAGGGCCGGGAAACCCTCAGCAGGCCAGTGACCACTTCATAACTGTCGATGTCGGCCAGCCAGGGAAGGGTGAACGTCAGGATGTCCTGGAGCAGCATCCTGCTGACGCAGACCAGGTGCCTATCGATGACCTCCACGAGGTCGTTGACCTACTGGAGACAGCGGGCTGGAGCACAGCTATGGCCCCTGCTGACACCAAGAGCTGCTGCCCTCCTGCTGCCCTTTGCTGGCCTCAAGGGATGCCCGTCAGGTGCTGCAAGCCCTGGCCTCGGGGCGGGGGGAACGGCCCCCGCAGGGCACGCGCACAGGGCAACCCGGCTGCACACTGCCTACCCCGTATAGCTCTGAGCACGAACCTCTCAAGACCAGCTCCAGCACCCTGCCAACCAGCAGGGTGTCAGAGACCCTTGGGTCTGCCATGTTTTTCAAGATGGCAAGGACAAAGTCGTTCATCTCAGACGGGAAGAAGGGGCTCCCAAGTAGCTGAGGGAGAGAGGGAGGGAAAAAGCGTCACACTGAGCGCCCTGGCTGCAGGGACCGTGAGCTCTGCCGGCAACCAGAGCTCGCCGGTGGCCAGAATGGCCAGAGCTGCTGTGCTGACGCTGGGCTAAAGCCTTGGACTACTCCCTGCAGAGAGGTGGTGGCTCCCCGCAGCCTGATGGGCGGGAGGCCGTGCCATCCCCCGCCGCGGCTGATGGGCTGGTTCATCCCAAGCCTCCCGCCAGCCCCACGGCCAAGTAGCTGAGGGAGAGAGGGAGGGAAAAGGTGTCGCACTGAGTGCTCTGGCATGGGTAGCGCTGGCTCTGCCCCATCGAGAAGAGATACCATTTGCCTCGCCCTAAAAGAACGGCCCCATTCTCTCTGTCCCCGAAACAGCCTTCTTCGCCTTTGTTATTCAGGAGAGAACTGAAACTTTCTCTTAGAAATGTAGGTCTTTCTTCAGGAAAGATGCAATGTGTCCGGGAGGATTCCAAAGGACAACCATTTTACAGAAGTAAGATGTTCCACCCGTCGTCTTTTCATTTTTTGCTTCTTCCTGTTCTGCTCGTGGCTTTAGGCCGACACGCCTGTACGCAGGGAGGTCAAAGGCCTGGCAGGGGAATGGCCGCCCGCAGCCAAGGCAGACCGTCAGCCCCCGCCCGGACCTAACAGCGCAACCCCCGTCTTTCTGCTCGGGGCCGGCGCCGGGCGGTGCCGTGAGCGGAGCGGGCGGGGCCGGGCCTGGCGGCGGGAAGGGCCTCCCCTCAGGGAACGGCGGGCCCGCGGAGCGTTCTGGGAGCCGTAGTCTCCCCGGGGCCGTAGGCCGGGCGCCATCTTGTGCGCGGCGGCAGGCCCGGCGGCGCGGCTCCCACGCCAGCCCCCACCGGCGGTAGGGAGCGGCAGCATTCCCGGGGGGAGCGGGCGCTGTTCCCGTCACCTGTCGGGACCGGGTGCCTGGGCAGCGGAGACCCTCCCGCCATGGCGACGCCCGCACGCCCAGCTCCTCCTCGACCTTCCTCCCGTCATGCACCGCGCGTCTCCGCCTGTTCCGGCCCAGCGCCGCGCGGTGATTGGCCTCTCGGGCGTCCTACCCGGAAGCGGGCGCCGCGGCAAGAGATTTGAACGGCAGCGGCCGCCCCGGGAGGCGGCTGCCGAGCCGGTGAGTGTAGCCTCCGGGCCCCGCTGCCCCGCAGCCCGTTAGCGGCTCCCGGCGGGTCTGCTGGCGGCAGGACTCTGGGGGGGCTGGGCGCCTTTCGCCGGGCCGCGCGGGCGGGCCCGCGAAAGGAGGCGGCCGCGGCGGCGTCTCCTTGGGTCTCGTTCGTTGCCCCGCGGAGGATACCGCCGGGTCGGGCGTGCTTGCCTCTTCGGCAGGGCAGTCGCCCGCTCTCGCTGGCAAGCGTTAGCCAGGAGCCCCCGTCAGACGGTAGCCGCCTGTGCCCGGGGCCTGCGGGCGCTCGGGCTGCCCCGTCTGGTGAATTTCCCGCTGGGGGTGTAGCGCTTGGTCATCAGCGCAGGTCGCCCCCCGCCCCGGCCCGCGCTGGGCTGCAGTAAATGCGTTTTCCGTTCCAGAGTCTGCTCAGCGTGGAGAAGCCCAAAGGCCGGCTGCAGTTTCTCCTCGCAGGGGCTGAGAAGAATTGCCGGGTCCCCGTTCCTCTCAGAATGGCTTTAGGTGATTATGAGGAAATTCTCAAGTGCTACGAATTACATGAAACGATTGGAACAGGTAGGCCTGATCCGTGGGCACAACCCGATGCGCGCGCCCTGTCTGACCGCTCTCGTGCTTCCCTAAGCACACGTTAACTGTTGCTGTCGAATGCACGGGGCACGTTTCTGTTGTGTGTTTTGCGTGGCAGAGCTCTGGCAGTGTCACTGGAGGTGGGTGTCAGTGGTCGCTTCTTGCTCTAGTGAAGACGCTGCCCGCTGTGCGCGTGACACATTCGCTGCCCCTGTGAGATTACAGGCAAGAAAAGACGTCCTCACGCTGAGCTTTCAAGGTCTCTTTTTCCGGTTCTAGGTGGGTTTGCTGATTATTTCGATGTTCTTCGGTGGCTCGACTCATGGGTGTGTGGGCACCTACGTGATGTACTTTCACCACTAGTTTCCCCAGCGGGTCAGCAATATCTTGCCATACTTGAGCAGCCCAGAGGGGTTTACCTCTGGGTTTGCCTGTGCTGCCAGTTGCTCTGCTTCCAGTGCCTCTGGCCTTCTTGTGGGGCTGCCACCACTGGTGGGGCCACTCTCCACCCCTCCCGGCGCCCCGAGCGTGCCTGGGGGAGGAACTGCCGCTCTGCTCAGCAGCAGAAGGCCCCACTGGGCCTTCCGTGGGGCCCTGCGAGGCCCGGGAGAGGCCCTGGGGCTCTTGGTGGGGACCGCTTGGCCCAGCTCATGCTCCTGAGAGGGCCGGAGAAGCCCTGGGGTTGCCTGGAGGGCAGCAGGGCCCTGCCCGTGCCCCAGACAAGCCCGGCTGCTGTGTCCGGGTATGGAATTGGCCATGTCCACCAGCTATCCCCAGGGTGTTCAGCCTCCTGAGCTGGGAGATAAGGATGGAGAGCAGAACAACCCACCCATAACCCAGGAGGAAGTAGCCCATGACCTGCTTCTGCACCCAGACGCACATAAGTGCGTCTATCGTAATGATAGAGTTTTCAATTCTGCGAGAAGCAAGGAGAGGGGTCAGCAGAACTGCTACCTTGGACTTCCGGAGGGCGGACTTTGGGCTTTTCAGGAGCCTGGTTGACAAAGTCCCCTGGGAGGCAGTCCTCCAGGGCAAAGGAGCCCAGGAAGCCTGGATGATTTTCAAGAAGGAAGTCTTAAAGGTGCAGGAGCAGGCTGTCCCCATGTGCCAGAAGACAAGCCGTCGGGGAAAAAGGCCGGCCTGGCTAAACAGGGAGCTAGTGTTACAACTTAGGGAAAAAAAGAGGATCTATGGCCTCTGGAAGGAAGGGCAGGCCACTCAAGACGACTACAAAGAGGTAGTTAAGCTATGTAGGGAAAAAATCAGGAGGGCCAAAGCCCAGCTGGAGCTAAACCTGGCGTCTGTTGTCAAGGACAACAAAAAAAGCTTCTATAAATATATTAGCAATAGGAAGAGGACTAAGGATTATCTCTGTCCTCTAGTAGATGGGGCCGGCAACATAGTGACCAAGGATGAGGAAAAGGCTGAGGTACTTAACGAAGTCTTTGCCTCGGTCTTCAGCAGTAGGACCAGTTGTTCCCTGAGCACCCAGACCCCTGAACTAGAAGACAGGGATGGGGAGCAGAATGAAGCCCCTCTAATCCAAAGGGAAATGGTGAGGGACCTGCTTCAGCACCTGGATGTGCACAAATCTATGGGGCCGGATGGGATCCACCCAAGGGTATTGAAAGAGCTGGCGGAGGTGCTCGCCAGGCCACTTGGTATCATTTATGAGCAGTCCTGGACAACCGGGGAGGTCCCAGCTGACTGGAGGTTAGCAAATGTGACACCCATCCACAAGAAGGGCCGGAAGGAGGATCCGGGGAACTACAGGCCAGTCAGTCTGACCTCGGTGCCTGGGAAGGTCATGGAACAGATCCTCCTCAGTGCCATTACACGGCACATGCAGGAGAACAGGGTGATCAGGCCCAGTCAGCATGGGTTTGTGAAGGGCAGGTCATGCCTATCAAACCTAATATCCTTCTATGATAAGGTGACCCACTTAGTGGATGAGGGAAAAGCTGTGGATGTTATCTACTTGGATTTTTGCAAAGCTTTTGACACCGTTTCCCACAGCATTCTCCTGGAGAAACTGGCTGCTCATGGCCTGGACAGGTGTACTCTTCGCTGGGTAAAAAACTGGCTGGATGGCCGTGCCCAGAGAGTGGTGGTAAATGGAGTTAAATCCAGTTGGTGTCCAGTCACAAGTGGTGTCCCCCAGGGTTCGGTGCTGGGGCCGGTTCTCTTTAATATCTTTATCAATGATCTGGATGAAGGGATTGAATGCACCCTCAGTAAGTTCGCAGATGACACTAAACTGGGCGGGCGTGTTGATCTGCTTGAGGGTAGGTTGGCTCTGCAGAGGGATCTGGACAGGCTGGACCGATGGGCTGTGACCAATGGTATGAGGTTCAACAAGGCCAAGTGCCGGGTCCTGCACTTGGGTCACAACAACCCCATGCAGTGCTACAGGATTGGGGCAGAATGGCTTGAAAGCAGCTCGACAGAAAAGGACTTGGGAGTGTTGGTTGACAGCCGGCTGAATATGAGCCAGCAGTGTGCCCAGGTGGCCAAGAAGGCCAACAGCATCCTGGCCTGTATCAGGAATAGTGTGGTGAGCCGGACTAGGGAAGTGATCATCCCCCTGTACTCGGCACTGGTGAGGCCCCACCTCGAGTACTGCGTTCAGTTTTGGGCCCCTCGCTACAAGAGGGACATTGAGGTGTTGGAGCGTGTCCAGAGAAGGGCTACAAAGCTGGTGAGGGGCCTGGAGGACAAACCTTATGAGGAACGACTGAGGGAGCTGGGGTTGTTTAGCCTGGAGAAGAGGAGGCTGAGGGGAGACCTTATCACCCTCTACAACTACCTGAAAGGAGGTTGTAGAGAGATGGGGGCTGACCTCTTCTCCCTGGTGACAAGTGATAGGACGAGGGGAAACGGGTTCAAGTTACGTCAGGGGAGGTTTAGATTAGATATTAGGAGACATTTTTTCACTGAAAGGGTTATTAAACATTGGAATAGGCTGCCCAGGGAGGTGGTGGATTCACCATCTCTGGAGGTCTTTAAAAAAAGGGTAGATGGGGCACTGAGGGACATGGTTTAGAAGTGGCTCTTGTCAGGGTAGGCTAAAGGTTGGACTCGATGATCTTAAAGGTCCCTTCCAACCTCAACAATTCTATGATTCTATGATTCTATGATAAGTCTATGGGGCCGGATGGGATTCACCCAAGAGTACTCAGGGAGCTGGCGGGAGAGCTCACCAAGCCTCTCTCCATCATTTATCAACAATCCTGGTCAACAGGGCAGGTACCAGATGCCTGGAGGGTGGCTAATGTGACGCCCATCTACAAGAAGGGTCGGAAGGAGGATCCGGGGAACTACAGGCCTGTCAGCCTGACCTCGGTACCAGGAAAGATCATGGAGAGGATCATCTCGAGTGAGCTCTCACGGCAAGCGCAGGGCAGCCAAGGGATCGGGGCCAGCCAGCATGGCTTTAGGAAAGGCAGGTGCTGCTTAACCAACCTGATCTCTTTCTATGACCATGTCACCCGCCTTCTGGATGCGGGGAAGGCTGTGGACGTTGTCTATCTGGACTTTGGCAAGGCCTTTGACACCGTCCCCCACAGCATTCTCCTGGAGAAGCTGGCGATCCATGGCATAGACGAGTGTACTCTTTGCTGGGTTAAAAACTGTCTGGCTGGCCGTGCCCAGAGAGTTGGGATTAATGGGGTGAAATCCTCTTGGCGGCCGGTCACCAGTGGTGTCCCTCAGGGCTCAGTTTTGGGGCCGGTTTTAATGTCTTTATCAATGATGTGGATGAGGGGATTGAGTGCACCCTCAGTAAGTTTGCAGATGACACCAGACTGGGTGGGGGTGTTGATCTGCTTGAGGGTAGGAAGGCTCTCCAGAGGGACCTGGACAGGCTGGATCGATGGGCCAAGGCCAACTGTATGAGGTTTAATAAGGCCAAGTGCCGGGTCCTGCATTTCGGTCACAACAACCCACAGCAACGCTACAGGCTTGGGGCAGAGTGGCTGGAAAGCTGCCCGGCAGAAAAGGACCTGGGGGTGCTGGTGGACGGCCAGCTTAACATGAGCCAGCAGTGTGCCCAGGTGGCCAAGAGGGCCAACAGCATTCTGGCTTCTACCAGGAATAGCGTGGCCAGCAGGAGCAGGGAAGTGATGGTGCCTCTGTACTGGGCACTGGTGAGGCCCCACCTCGAGTGCTGTGTTCAGTTCTGGGCCCCTCTGTACAAGAGGGACATTGAGGTGCTGGAGCGTGTCCAGAGGAGAGCGACCAGGCTGGTGAGGGGTCTGGAGACCAGGGCATATGAGGAGAGGCTGCGGGAGCTGGGCATGTTTAGCTTGGAGAAGAGGAGGCTGAGGGGAGACCTCATTGCCCTCTACAACTCCCTGAAAGGAGGGTGCAGAGAGGTGGGGGTTGGCCTCTTCTCCCAGGGGAATAATGACAGGACCAGAGGAAATGGCCTGAACTTGCGGCAGGGGAGGTTTAGGTTAGATATTAGGAAGAATGACTTTACTGCAAGAGTGGTCAGGCACTGGAACAGCCTGCCCAGGGAGGTGGTTGAGTCACCATCCCTAGAGGTGTTTAAGAAATGTCTAGATGTGGCACTTCAGGGCATGCGCTAGTGTGGAGATTGTAGGTTGTTTGGTTGGACTCGATGATCTCCAAGGTCTTTTCCAACCATGAAGATTCTGTGATTCTAAGATCAGGAGGGGGATGCCCTCAGCGTAGGAGCTTCCTTGGGGAATGGAGATCCTCTAGGGGCCGGGCAGCAGATTCGGTGAGCCCTTTTGGGTGAGGGGACACTGCAGGGTTCAAACAGACCCAGAAGTTTCTGTGGGTTCCTGGGGCCGGCTTCTGAGCACAGCTGCCAGATGTGCCAACAGAGGTGATGCTCACCTGGATCTCCTACATGCAATCAGGGAAAAAAGGATCAGGGCTGTGATAATGGAGTGGCAGCCTTGGCTGCAGTGTCCCTGAAGTAGCGGGTTCTCAGCTCCCCAGGGGAGCAAGCAAGGAGAGACACAGAGTGCAGACAGCAGGTCTCAGAGGGGAAGACTCTGAAGTAACAACCGAAAGGCCGCAAGAAGGTCTCCCCGGAGCCTTCTCTGCTCCAGACGGAACAGCCCCAACTCTCTCAGCCCGTCCTCACAGCAGAGGGGTTCCATCCCTCCGATCATTTCTGTGGCATTCCTCTGGCCCGTTCTGTGAGGCAGCAGCAGGAATGCAGGGAGCTCTGCCTGGGGACAGACAGACTCGGCTGGGAGCTGAGGCGTCAACAGGAGAGGACAGAACAACCTGGGAAACTGGCAGCTTTGTGGCGGGTGAACGTCTGCTCCAGACTTCATACCAACAAACAAGCAACAGCTAGTCAGGGATGTAAAAGCCAGGGCTAAGAAGGTAGAGTTGAGGCTCCTGAGAGAAAGGAAAAAGGCCGAGAGCAGGAGACGTCTGGAGAGCAGGCTTTGGCCTGCTGGGGGACTGGCTTGGAAGAATCCTGTGGGATACGGCCCTGCGGAGAAGCAGGGTGCGGAGGGCTGCTTGAGGATCTCCTCTTCACGCTCCACAATGGCCCGCCTTGACATTCAGAAAGGACGGCGTGGATGAGAAAGAAGCTGCTGACAAAACCCAAGCCTGAAGAGGAAGCACAGAGGAGGTGGAAGCTGGCTGCCTGCCAGCCTCAGGGGTTTTGTGTTTCCATACCGAAGACAGGCAGTTGTGTGTGCGTGTGCTTGTTTATGTGGGGGGGAACTGAGGGATGAGGAGATCCTGGGGCCGGCTTCTGGATAGAGGATGTAAAACCAGCTCCTGGAGGGATCCCTTTTCTCTGTGTGTCTCTACAGGTCTATATTTCCCACTGACGTAGTCTGCCATACAGGCAGCGCACCGTACCAATACCCTCCCTGGTATTTTGGTGATGGTTGTCACGGTACTTCCTACTTGAGTCGGAAATTCTATTGAACTAGTACCTCCTTTAATTGTCTATCGTGGCCTGCAACTCCTCAGGTTATCTTGTGAGAGACAGCACCACCAGGGTGAGCCATCAGCATAGAAACATTGACAGCTGAGCAAATGGATCTTCATTCCAGGGCAATGGAGCTTCACTTCAGGGGAACCGTGAGAAACTCTGGGCTATGGCCAAGAGAAACCTCCAGAAGTTTACAAGGAGAAGTGTCCGGTCCTGCACTGAGGGGGAGGAAGGTGCATCAGAGCCCGCTGGGACCTAACGTGCTGAGCAGTGGTCCTGAGGAGAAGGTGCTGGGAACTGGAGTGGCCCCCCAAAGAAAAGTGTCCCCCTGCGTGCAGCTCCCCATTTTGGAGGAGTGGGGAGGAACTGGAGAGTGCCCAGAGGAGGTCTGCCCAGGTGTGGTTCAGCGTATAGTGCACATGCGCTGCGTGGGGAGGCTGAGGAATGTGGGCTTCTTTGCCCCTTTGGCCCCATGGTGGAGAGGCTCTGGGCAGGACAGGGGTTGCTCGAAGGACGGTTTCAGAGATGATGGGGCTTTTCTTCTTCGTGGGAGACCGCATGAGAAAGAAAGAATGCCAGAACTTGTAGCTTGGGAGGTTTAAACAGGAAACGGGAGAAAGAAACGTCACTCCAAGGGCAGTGCTGTGGAAAAGGCGGCCATCCAGAAAGAATGTGGATCAGCCCGTGGCTTTGTGTCTAAAGACATATCCCCGAAGGATGGCGAGACTTCAGAAAGCTTAGTGAGTTGCTCAGGCGAGAGCAAGGTGGAGAAGCAGGGGAGATGTCTGCAGCCTGCAGGGAACATGCCCAGGTGTGGAACACAATAGGACAGCCTGCGGTGGTTTCAACAGTGTGGGGCTGTTGAAATGTGAAAAGCCCCCAAGAGATCCAAGGTCTTAATCTCCGTGTCTGTGACTGTTACCTCTGCCACTGATGCCTATAAGGAGTACAAGAGCCTGATGGCCTCCTCGTCCCCACCTGGGAGCCTGGGAGGTGTCCTGCTGTCATTCTGCACGTGTCATTGCACCTCCCTTCCCACATCATCCGCATGGAAGAGCAACTTGGAAGACATCATCCTGATTATGGAACAGGTCATCCTGAGTGCCATTATGTGGCACATGAAGAACAACCAGGCGATCAGGCACAGTCAGCATGGGTTCATGAAAGGCAGGTCGTGCTTGACAATCCTGATCCCCTTCTAAAACAAGGTGACCCGCTGAGTGGATGAGGGAAAGGCTGTGGATGTTGTTTACCTGGAGTTTAGTAAAGCTTCTTGACACAGTTTCCCACAGCGTTCTCCTGGAGAAATTGGCTGCCCATGGCTTGGATGGGCGTACGCTTCGCTGGGTGAAAAACTGCTGGGACAGCCAGGCCCAATGAGTGGTGGTGAATGGAGCTCAATCCAGTGGGCGGCCGGTCACAAGTGGTGTTCCCCAGGGCTCAGTACGGGGGCCGATTCTGTTTAAAATCTTTATCAATGATCTGGACGATGGGATCGATTGCACCCTCAGTATGACACCAAGTTGGGTGTGAGTGTCGACCTGCCCAAGGGTAGGAAGGCAGGAGAAGAGGAAACGGCATCAAGTTGCACCAGGGGACGTTTAGGTTGGACGTCAGGAAAATTTTTTACACTGAAAGGGTTATTAAGCATTGGAACAGGCTGCCCAGGGAAGTGGTGGAATCACCATCCCTGGAGGTATTTAAAATTAGACGGGTAGACGTAGTGCTTAGCGACATGGTTTAGTGATGGTTTTTGTCAGTGTTAGGTGGATGGTTGGACTGGATGATGTGAAAGGTCCCTTCTAACCTAAGCAATTCTATGATTCTGTGACCCCCCAGTTTCTCTAGGAGGCGGTCTGGGCTACCTTCTTCCTCCAGTACCCAACTTGCAGACGTTCTGGTCTCTCTAGCGTCCAGTCCAGACTTAGGCCCTCAAAAATGACTTGCTCGCAGGTGTGTTTTACTCTCTGGTTTCTCTTGTTTGGTGTTTGCTTGTGATTAAACCACTACCATACACACCAATCTTAAGTGCACACCCGCCAGTCTCACCCGTTGCTGGTCCCCCAAAGTACAAAAGAACTTAGGACTTGTGGTTCCCACTCCGGTTGCTGGCACTTGAACCTCCATCTGTGCATAGAGCAGAGGTCTCCCTTGCCCCACAAAGCTCTTGGAAAGGGAGGTATTAAGAAAACAGGGCAGGCTGCGGTGATCCGTTGCAGGGCACAGCCAGGGAAGTGTCCTGACCAGCCATCTGGTTACACATGACCATCTCCTTTCAGCCCTTTTCTCTCTATTTTCCCATGGTCGTTCGTCTACAAACCTTTGATCCTTTCCTAGACATCCCATGGCAAGTCTTGCACAGTCCCCAAATGCACTTTCTGGCATCCCAACATGAGTCTCAGACCCCGAAAGAAAAAAAACCCTCTTCCGTTGGCAAGGTCACCGTGCAAGGCTCTCCCATTGGCTCACTTAACTAACTGAATTGATGCAACTATGCCAGGACTTTCTTGGAAGGATTTTTTTTCCTTTTGGGTTTTGAATTGTTCCTCTGAAAACATGGCAACTTCTGTCCTAGAAATGGCAATCCTTTCTTTTTTATCTAAGGGTTGGAGACTAGGTCAGGTGAAAATCCCTATATGGTGTATGTAGGTGTTTGCAGCCTTGTGCAGGAGGAGTTGGGCATATTAGAATCCAAGCATCATAGAATGGTTCAGGTTGGAAGGGACCTAAAAGATCATCTAGTCCAACCCCCTGCCGTGAGGAGGGACGTCTTTCACTAGTTCAGGTTGCTCCAAGCTCCTGACCTTGGACACGTCCAGGGATGGGGCATCCACAACTGCTCTGGGCAACCTGTTCCAAGGTCTCACCACGCTCATCATAAAGCATTTCTTCCTTATGGCCAACCTAAATATAACCTCTTCCAGTGTAAAGCCATTGCCCCTTGTTCTGCTATTAAAGGCCCTGGTAAAAAGTCTCACTCCATCTTTCTTGGCCTATGACCACTGCGATTTCATCTGCAAACACTGTGGAGAGAGCCCAGAGATCTCCCAAGACAGGGTTTGGAGGCCTCAAGCACTTGACCAGTATCTAGAGGCTGAGAGCCCTGGGCTCCGTGGTTTGGAGACTGGGGACGGTATAGGAGGAGCCTGAGCGTGCTGGAAGGGTGCTTTCAGAGCTGGTGGAGCTTTTCTTCCTAGTGGAAAACAGCCTGAGAAAGAAAGAACTCCCCAACATGCAGGTGGGGAGGTGCAGCCTGGCCACGAGGAGAAAGAAACGTCACTCCAAGGGCAGTGCTGTGGTGCAACACGCCACCCAGAAGGAGTCTGGATCAGCCCAAGGCTTTGTGTTTCAAGGAAGAGCCAGGGAGGATGGAGAGATCTCAGCAAAGGAAGGTGACAGCAAGATGGGGCAGCCGGGTGGATGACTGCAGCCTGCAGGGAAAGAGGCAGAGGTGATGGGACACCGTAGGACAGCCTGTGGTGGAGAAGATAGAGGGATGTGGCAAAGCTGGAAGTCCCCTAACAGAGCCAGCCTCTTCATGTCTTGGGCTACGGCTGTTGTCTCTGCCACTGATGCCTCTGAGACAACCAGCCCTTCCAGCACTGGGGTCTCGTTGCCTCCTTGTCCATACTCAGGAGCCTGGGAGGTGTCGTACCATAGTCCTGCCCTTGGCATTGCACATCTCCACATCCCACTGTCCCAGGAAGAGCCCTGAGGAAGGAGTGAGGGAGAGGATCTCCCTTCCTGGGGGCTGGGGGTCAGGCCTTGGCCCTTTGGGCGATGGAGTCAGGGCTTGGCCCTTTGCATTAATGAAACACATCCACGTTTACCCAGCATCAGAGTCACCTTCAACTTGCTTTTCCCGACCTGCCATCGCTGCCTCCAGTTTTCTGCTGTAACCAGACCCTGGGGGCAATTCCTCAGTGGTGTCCCTCAGTGGGACCCATCAACACCACAAGAAACTTTGGAGTTTGAACCCGACTTTGACTCCTTGAGAGGTTCCTTCAACTTCCTCGCAGCGTCGGAGGTTCACGGACTGGGCCTCGAACCCACCAGAGGGGTCATTAAAACTCCTTGGGCTGGTCCTCTGCGTCTGAGCTGGGCTGGGCTCCTGGGATGGAGGGAGCTCATGGCAAGCGGGCAGCGCTGCAGAGAGACAGCTCTGCCCGGGAGCAGCTCCTCTGCCAAGCGCAGCAGGGCTGAGGGCACTGCCAGGGTGTCTCAGGGAGATGAGCAAGGCAGAGAGAGAGCTTGAAGGTGTCAGGATTGGGAGGACGACTGAGAGCTCACTGGAGGAGAAATCTTTGCAGCCCTTGACAGGGTAAGTCTGCGGGTGCAGGGCACTGCAGGCGGAGTTGCTGGAGGCATCTCCTAAAGCTGGCACAGCCACAGCTTACGGGATCTGTACATGTGGGAGCTCTTGTCAGGCACTTTGAATAGCTGTGAAGGTGGGTGTGCAGCCAGGGGTGCCCAGGGCTGTCCTTCAGAGCAGGCTCCCTGCACCCCAGGGGTCTGTGTGCCGGGGCAGGGACTCCGCCACCTGCCAGGGTCAGCTCTCAGCCTGCCTGGGAAGCCCACCACATCACTGTGGGGAGAAGTTCTGCATGGAAGGAGCATCCCCCGGCGGGGCAAGGTCCTGCTGCTGAGAGGGTTCTGCGTGGCTGAGGGCTGCTCACAGCTGCAGATCACTGCAGGACATTCCCTGGAGACTTCCAGAAGCACAGCAAGGAGGGGGCCAATGGTGATGATTTTTGGTCTGGTGTCTTCTAACATCTCATTGGATTCTTTTCCAGCCTAAAGGTTTCAGCAAATCCAGCACCTCATGCTAAGTAGAGCTAAGCAAGCAGCACAAATCACACCGAATGATAATCCTAAATCATTTATTCTACTTAAAACGTATGTATTTATGCTGAACAATTAATATCCCGCAAGGAGAAGGAAGGAGCACAGGGTCTCCCCGCCCTGCTCAGCCCTGGGCAGCCCCAGCATGACGTCAGAGGTGACACCACTGTGAGGTCACAGCTGGCTGCCTGCACAGTGCTGTGGCGTGTGGGGCAGGAGCCCACAGTTGCCCTGTGGCTGCGGCCCTGGACAGGCTCCTGCTGGCTGCGGCGAGAGGCTGCTGCTGGAGCTGGTTCTGGGGACAGGACACGCCCTGGTCTCTCTGTGGAGACATCTGCTGAGCATGTGCCTCTTGGCCGCGTACGTACGACATGTTTCTGCTGCGGATGGGGGGTAGAACGGGGGTGTCTGAGGGCCGGTGCCAGCAAAGGGCAGAGCAGAGGGTGCTCCCCAGCCAGCAGCCCGGGGCTCCCAGTGGGGCGCCTCAGCTTGGGCGCTGCTCGTGCTGTGGCCATTCTCAGGGGAGCCAAGAGCAAAGCCCCTCGGCAGCCATTTGCTGCAGCCCCAAGCTTTGGCTGCGGCAGGACAAACTGCCCCGTAGCCAGACGCTCGGGTGCAGAGCCAAGCCTCCGCAGGGCAAGGGTTTTCCCCAGTTCAGGCAAGAGACCACGCCGGTCTGTGGAGGCCTCTGGGAGGAAAGGCGGACAAGGCTCCTGCGCTTCCCAGCTCTGCGGGAAAACACTTGCCCTAAGAGGGATGTGTGTGATGGCAAGGGAGAACAGGCCTGCTTCCTCAGCCAGAGGGAGAGCAAGGTCCGCACCAGAAAGACTGCTGGAAAGCACTCTTCGTGTGCTCGACGTCTTTGCTTCCTGGGATGATCTTCCTGGAGACCTTCCTTTGGGGAAGAGCTGCCGGCAGCGTTGAACGATGTGGACAGAAATCGTGTTCCTGCTGGACGCTGCTCTGTCAGTTCTCTGTCAGCAGCAGGCTTCCAAAACGGTGTCTGTTTGGCCTGAAAAGGGAAATCCGCCTGTGAAGGGGTTTGTCCAAGGCTTGGATCATGACAGCACCAGGACTCCCTCTTTTTCAGGCAAAAGATGGCCCTGCAGAAGAAGGCGTTCTTGCAAGTCTTCTTGTTGCTCCCCCTGGCTCTTGGTGAGTTTTCATGAGCAACCATCTGAGAGCGACAGCCTGGCTGGGCTGGACGCCACCTTTCCTTTTGGGCCAGTATGTGCGGAAACTCCCGTGGCCCAAGTGCTTCCCAAGCAAGTCCTTGAGTGGGACTGCCTTCTGGGCTCCCAGTAAGACTGGTAGCCTCCCAGTCACACTGCTGCCCTGCCTACCGGACCACAGGGCTCACTTAGTCGGCACCTCTGCGAGAGACGGGGGTAGCTCTTTGCAAGCCTGACCTGGGGATTCCCAGAGGGCAGGGGCCATGCAGGGGGACCGATGGAGAGGTACCTCTCCTCGCCCAGCAGCCTGGTCTCGGTGCTCACTGGGGCAGTGAGGGGAAATGGGGAATAGCTCTGGGGCACCGAGCACACCTGAAGATCACGGCTGCGCAGTCCGCTCAAGCCCGGGCTGATGGCCCCCGGTCAGAGGTGTGTCCTCTCCCTGCACCCCACGTCCCCCCGCCTCCTCAGCTCACCTGCTGCCCCAGCCCCAAGGCAACAGGGACAGACAACGCCACTGCAGGCATCGCCAGCACCCCCGGTAAAATAACTGTCTCTTGCTGATGTGAATTGCAGCTGATGTTCACTGCGGGACCTCGCTGACAGGCCTGAAGCCCCTGAGGTAAGCGATGTTTCCTGAGCTGGAATTGGGTCTGTGCAGAAGGGTCAGACGACCTCGTGTCCCTGCACCCATTTGCCTGAGAGCCGGGGCTCCCGCACGGCCCTTCCTGCCTTTGCCTCTTGCGCCAGCTGGTGCGGAAGGGAAGCGCTGGCAAAGCAGGGAACGCACGCGTGTCTCTCCTCCTTGCTGAGCTCAGAGGCTCCCAGTGGGGTGGGCAGCTCTCTGACAACATCTGCTTTCCTGGTTCCTGCAGGAACTGCCCGGTTTTAATGGCGCAGCAAACTCAAAAGATGCAGCTAATGCTGGAGGAGGTGGCTCGGCTGAGGGCAGAGATCAGCAGCGTGAAGCAGGTGCTGCGGCGTGTTGGGGAAGGAGGCTTGGCTGGGCAGAAGCCCTTGGGGCTGTGGGTGTGTGGGACTGCTGACTGCAGTCAGCCAGCCTTTGCCCCAGGGGCCTCCTGGGCTGCACAGGCCCTTCTCCGGCCCCACTTTCACCGGCCGCTTCAGGCAGCGCAGGACTCCCTTGGCACGCCAGCACCTCTGGCTGCTCTGGCTGGGCTCCTCAGGCAGGGGTGGGACCCAGGCACGCTCACGGGGGGCCAGCCATCGCTGGCAGGGCTTGAGTCCACCTTCCACCTGCCCTGGAGAGTGTGGAGGATGGGGACGAGGGTGTGGGGACCCTCATCAACCCACCTCGGGGCCGTGGCCATGGCTGTGGACACAGACACTGTTCCTCAGTCCTGCAGCTCCGTGGAGAGGGTTTGCCTTGCCTTTCTGACAGTGGCCCTTTGCCGCTCCGGGCGCTAGTAGCCACGCTGAACGTTGATGTGCTCCTTTTCTCTGTTTGTTTATGGCGTTCCCAGGAAGTCGAGGAAATGAAGCAGGCAGCATCTGAGAGGGCTTTGGAAGCCTACGTGGAGATGTCTGACTGGGCCCTGCAAAGCTCTGGTATGGACACAAGCAGCCCCGTCTCCTTGCCCTGCGCTTGTCTGCAGCCCTCCCCAAAGGCGCCTGCGCTCCAGGCGCTGCTCTCCAAAGTGGGGGAGCTGAAATGCTTGGGGGGTCCCAGGGCAAGGCTGTGGCAGAGCAGCTCTCTCAGACTCCCTCCCAACCCTGCCCTCGGCATCCTCACGCTGCCTCTGGCGCTGCCCCCGCACGTGTTCCTGTGCGGACGGAGGGGCTCTCTTCCTCTCCTCAGCATTGGAAAAGGAGATGGCCGGGCCGTCCTTGGCTGCCCACGCAGCAAGCCCTCAGCTTGGGTCTGCTGCCATTCACATGGGCACCGTCTGTCTCCCAGAACCCTCAGACTTTCTCCTGCTGGCGCTGGGAGTGCAGCAGTCACCAGGCACGTGGCCGCTGTCATTCCCCTGCGCGGCTGGGCAGCTGGGCAGCCCACCAGCCTGGGACGAGGACAGGACTGACAGAGGCGCAGCTGGCCGGCGGTGTCAGAAATAGTGTCTGAGCACCAAGCCCTCCTCGTCTGTGGCCTCTTGCAGTCGTCTGCTTTCCCTTCCCTGCAGGTGCCAGCATTGACCTGCAGAGAACTTCGGAGACCTACACCTGCAAAAACGACTGGTTCTGGAGGTTTATTGAGTTCTTTTGCACTCCCCGCAGTCCCGATCGCATTTTGCAGGTATTGTAGCAGAAATCGAGAGGGAATTCTTTCCTTTCTTCCTGTGAAGTTGGAGACTGACCTCAGGGCTCTCCCTTCGGTCCAGTGTTGCGCCGTCTTGGGGGTGGGAGGCGAGAGGTGGGGGGTGCCCTGCAGAGCCCCTGGGCAGGGATGTGTTTCTGCAAGGCCCTGACTAGAATGGTTTCGTAACCGCTGTTCTCCTCTGCTCCATAATACTGACAGCCCTGGCAAAGGTCGGTCAGGGAAGGAGGCCTCCTGCTTCTGTCCACTTCCTCACACACACCTCATTTTCAAGCTGAAATAGACCCCACAGACACACCGGTGCCTACGCTTCAAGCTACGTGGGCAGTTGTCTTGGCCCCAACACTCTCTCACGCTTCATTGCTCTGGCTTTCTGGTTGCAGCCGGATGTTTCCCCAGGAAACTGCTGGCCTTTCCCAGGGCATCAGGGCCAGGTGGTCATCAGGTTGCCAGCGCGAGTCCACCTGACTGCCATCACTGTGCAGCACATCTCCAAAGAAGTCTCTCCATCTGGGACCGTCACCAGCGCCCCCAGGGACATCGCTGTCTTTGTAAGTCTCTGCTGGGTGCTTCTGGTGCGGATCTGGTCCTGGGGGAAAGCCATGACAGGGTCTTCCTTGCTTTTGTGCCTCCTCTGAGGTTGGAGTCCCGGTCTCCTGAGCACTGCAGGGCCCTGGTGAGGCTCTAGGAGTCTCCTCCTAAGGGCTCTAGAGGTCTCCTCCCTCTTAAGACTTGTTCTGGCCAAGCAGCTCAGGGTTCTTGACTAAAACTCAAGCGGAGCCTGAGCTCCACCGTAACCAGTGCTAGACTAGGGCTAGAGCCCCAGGGGAGGGTGGGTAGGTAACAGGGCTGACCCAGCACCTACGTTCCCTCTTTGTCGGGACGAGTCTGAGCTGCTCTCCTTGTGCTTTGCCCCACAGGGAGTGGATGTGGACGGAGAAGAGGAAACTCTCCTGGTGACCTTCATGTACAATGTGGCAAAAGAGGCCATTCAGACCTTCCCTCTGAAGGTGCGATGCACGCACGGTGTTGGGGGAAGATGCCAGGGAGCAAAGCAGGTTTGCCTGCAGGGCCATGGCAGGAGGAGCGTGAATGCTTTCTCCCTGGGCAGAGGGGGCCTGGGTCACCGCCAGGAGAGAGCTGGTGGGGTTGGGAGGGCTGAGTGGCACGCGGTGGTGCTAGCAAAAGGACAGTGAGGGCAAGGTGGTCAGGCCCGTGGGAGCATGAGTCCCAAGAGATCCCTGGCTGCCTTCAGCAGAGCCCGCTGCACACGCAGCCACTGCACCCGAGCAACGTCTTTGTGCCATGGAGAAACCGAGACGCCCGCTGGAGAAAGCCGTCGGGCAGCACCCTGGCTCCATCCCGTGGCCTGCTGGCAGGCTGGACGGTGTCCTCTCCTCCCAGCATAGCATGCCCCTTCTCTCCCGCTGCTCTCACGCCTGCCCGCAGGAAAGCGGGCAGAGCAGACAGCGGGAGCTCGGGGGGGTGTCACACCAGCTGCCCCACGCAAAGGAGCACCTCCCCGGCCTCTCTGCCGGCACAGAGCGAGGCACAGAGGGAAGGGGCAGAGGGGAGGGAGGCTGAGCCCCAGCCGGGCCCATGCAGAGGGTGCCAGGTGCCTTCCCCCTCCCCGTGTCCCCAGCCTCCCCAGCACCCCGCTACCAGAGCCAGCCTCAGGTTTCCACAGCCGCTCCCACCCACTGTCAGGAGCTTGTTCCTGAGCAGGAGCAGGGCTGGTGGGGGGAGATACCTTGACTGCATTGTGGCTCTTAACACCTCCGATTCCTCTTCCCTCTTTTCCTCGCAGAACGCCCCGCATCCCAGAGCCTTCTCCTATCTCAAACTCCTTGTGAAGAGCAACTGGGGAAAACCAAAGTACACATGCATTTACCGAGTGCAGGTTCATGGGAAGATGGCAAAACCAAACAGCCTCAACTGAAACCAGAGACAGAAAAAGGACAAACATAAAAAAGAAGAAAAAGAATAATGTTGCTGCGACTCAGATTGGTGTAGAAGATTTGTCTCCTAAGTTGGGTGCACAATAAGGTCCATTGCAGGGAGGGCAGTCGTGGGAAAGCAACAGAAGATCGGCGAGGAGGATTGTTAATACGCTCAAGTGACTCACAGCTGGGTGCTGGAAAACACATATATCACACTAATTGTTATTCAGTCTCGGACGCTTGCAAGAAAAACACTTGCACTTCGATAACATAAACCTGTGATGGACTCAGGGACACCTTATCCAGCCACTTGAGAATCCTGGCCTGGTGCTGAAGAAGATCAAAGCACAGTGGGAAAACGATGCCTGTTTGAACCCTTTAAATGCCAGGCAGAACAGGGAGTCCGTGCGTGCTCTTGCTCACAAGGACTCTCTCGCTGCCAAGGGCTCTTGCTAACAAGGACTCTCTCTCACTCCACGGTGCCCGCAGTCCCTGCTTCCGTGCCTCTGCCCGGGTGTTGCTTCGGAGATTCCCTGGTCTGTGAGGTATCGAGAAGAAACTTGTTCTTTGCCTTTCATCCGTGGTTTTGTGGTTGTTCCTGCGTCCTGCCCGCATCGGCTCACACAGCGGGGTTACAACCAGGGACTGAGTCTGGTAAATAGGTAAACGTAGCTCCTTGTGAAGAACAAACAGCGAAGAATACCACATCCCCGAAGAGACTGGAGGGACCGATAACAAGCTCGCAAAATAAATGGGGGAGTTGCAAAAGCTGCTGCATTTATCTTCCCCAGTCCACACAAAGAGATTCCTCTATTATCAGCTCAAACCAGCCACCGTACACCACTAGGAACCACCCAAGACCTACCATGAAGCCCCTAACAGAGTTAATGTGCATGTGCCAAGGGGATGTGAATATGGAGATGAGTTCTGGAAATGTAATGAACGTGGCAATGAGTGCTGAGACATGTAACGACCACGCATATTCTGTATGGATGTAAGTCTCTGTGAATCTCACATTCAGTGGACATGTCAGGTGGAGAGATCCCCCACGTCCCCGGTGCTGAATAAAAGAATGCCTGCTTCTTAAGACTACATCGGTGTTAAGAAGTTCATTCCCGATTTCGGTGACAGTTTCTGGCGACCCAGATGGGACTCTGCCTCTGAATCTCGACAGATCCTTGGAATTGCAGGGCCTCCATCCGGCACCGAGGGATTCTCAGGGAGAACCTCCGATCCCCGGACCAAAGAGCTCCGAGCAAGGCCCCTGGAAAGGTGAAGGCATTCTTTTCTTTAAGGGATATTAAGGGTTGCCTGTCCATAAGGCGAGGCATAAGCCTCGCAGGGTTGGGCTGTAAAGGTACCTAAGGGAAGGAGTTGGTCTCACTGGATGAAAGCCTGTGAGAAACGCGGCTGATAAGCGTAAAGGTATTGTCCTCAACACCAGGCGGGGAAGGGCCGCACCAAGAGCAAAGGTCTGGTATAAAAGGTTCAGGCCCTAAGGTTTTGTTATTTTGTCTTGTGTAATAAGTGCTATGTTCAGTTGTCATTTTTCTTTGTGTTTTGTGTACCGAGGTAAAACCACAAGGTGTCTCGTAGTGTCTTCTTTTTCTTCCAAGTCGGTCTCGTAGGAGGGCATCTTCTCCTAATGGCTGCGACATGGGTCCATGCAGGGGAAAAGCGGGATGTTTCTTCCATCCTAGACAGTTTCTCAAACAGTGTCTCCTTTTTCTCAATCATCATCTCAGTTTTATCAGCTTCCCCGCTGCTGAGCTGGCCGGGGGCGGCGGCCAGGGAGTGGGGCTGCCGAGGGCAGCAGGGCAGTGCGCGCTGCGGGGCTGAGCGGCACGCGCTCCCTGCCCGGCTGCAGCCCGAGGGCCCTGGGCCAGGCGCCCCAGGAAGGACGGGTTTGGGGGTGGATGGAGAGGGCCAGAGGGGCTGGAGACCGTCCAGCAGCAGCCTCAGCAGCATCCTCAGCAGGTCGGCCAGGAGGCTGGGCTCACAGGACAGCGTGTTCCACGTGGCCCTGGCAGTGCTGCAGAGCCAGAGCACACTGTCAGCAGGGCCACCTCGGCCACCACCCCTTCTGCCTGGGCAGGCCCCGGAGGTCCTGAGCTGCCCCTGAGGCTGACGGGCCACGTACTTGTCACAGGGCCGGGAAACCCTCAGCAGGCCAGTGACCACTTCATAACTGTCGATGTCGGCCAGCCAGGGAAGGGTGAACGTCAGGATGTCCTGGAGCAGCATCCTGCTGACGCAGACCAGGTGCCTATCGATGACCTCCACGAGGTCGTTGACCTACTGGAGACAGCGGGCTGGAGCACAGCTATGGCCCCTGCTGACACCAAGAGCTGCTGCCCTCCTGCTGCCCTTTGCTGGCCTCAAGGGATGCCCGTCAGGTGCTGCAAGCCCTGGCCTCGGGGCGGGGGGAACGGCCCCCGCAGGGCACGCGCACAGGGCAACCCGGCTGCACACTGCCTACCCCGTATAGCTCTGAGCACGAACCTCTCAAGACCAGCTCCAGCACCCTGCCAACCAGCAGGGTGTCAGAGACCCTTGGGTCTGCCATGTTTTTCAAGATGGCAAGGACAAAGTCGTTCATCTCAGACGGGAAGAAGGGGCTCCCAAGTAGCTGAGGGAGAGAGGGAGGGAAAAAGCGTCACACTGAGCGCCCTGGCTGCAGGGACCGTGAGCTCTGCCGGCAACCAGAGCTCGCCGGTGGCCAGAATGGCCAGAGCTGCTGTGCTGACGCTGGGCTAAAGCCTTGGACTACTCCCTGCAGAGAGGTGGTGGCTCCCCGCAGCCTGATGGGCGGGAGGCCGTGCCATCCCCCGCCGCGGCTGATGGGCTGGTTCATCCCAAGCCTCCCGCCAGCCCCACGGCCAAGTAGCTGAGGGAGAGAGGGAGGGAAAAGGTGTCGCACTGAGTGCTCTGGCATGGGTAGCGCTGGCTCTGCCCCATCGAGAAGAGATACCATTTGCCTCGCCCTAAAAGAACGGCCCCATTCTCTCTGTCCCCGAAACAGCCTTCTTCGCCTTTGTTATTCAGGAGAGAACTGAAACTTTCTCTTAGAAATGTAGGTCTTTCTTCAGGAAAGATGCAATGTGTCCGGGAGGATTCCAAAGGACAACCATTTTACAGAAGTAAGATGTTCCACCCGTCGTCTTTTCATTTTTTGCTTCTTCCTGTTCTGCTGGTGGCTTTAGGCCGACACGCCTGTACGCAGGGAGGTCAAAGGCCTGGCAGGGGAATGGCCGCCCGCAGCCAAGGCAGACCGTCAGCCCCCGCCCGGACCTAACAGCGCAACCCCCGTCTTTCTGCTCGGGGCCGGCGCCGGGCGGTGCCGTGAGCGGAGCGGGCGGGGCCGGGCCTGGCGGCGGGAAGGGCCTCCCCTCAGGGAACGGCGGGCCCGCGGAGCGTTCTGGGAGCCGTAGTCTCCCCGGGGCCGTAGGCCGGGCGCCATCTTGTGCGCGGCGGCAGGCCCGGCGGCGCGGCTCCCACGCCAGCCCCCACCGGCGGTAGGGAGCGGCAGCATTCCCGGGGGGAGCGGGCGCTGTTCCCCGTCACCTGTCGGGACCGGGTGCCTGGGCAGCGGAGACCCTCCCGCCATGGCGACGCCCGCACGCCCAGCTCCTCCTCGACCTTCCTCCCGTCATGCACCGCGCGTCTCCGCCTGTTCCGGCCCAGCGCCGCGCGGTGATTGGCCTCTCGGGCGTCCTACCCGGAAGCGGGCGCCGCGGCAAGAGATTTGAACGGCAGCGGCCGCCCCGGGAGGCGGCTGCCGAGCCGGTGAGTGTAGCCTCCGGGCCCCGCTGCCCCGCAGCCCGTTAGCGGCTCCCGGCGGGTCTGCTGGCGGCAGGACTCTGGGGGGGCTGGGCGCCTTTCGCCGGGCCGCGCGGGCGGGCCCGCGAAAGGAGGCGGCCGCGGCGGCGTCTCCTTGGGTCTCGTTCGTTGCCCCGCGGAGGATACCGCCGGGTCGGGCGTGCTTGCCTCTTCGGCAGCGCAGTCGCCCGCTCTCGCTGGCAAGCGTTAGCCAGGAGCCCCCGTCAGACGGTAGCCGCCTGTGCCCGGGGCCTGCGGGCGCTCGGGCTGCCCCGCCTGGTGAATTTCCCGCTGGGGGTGTAGCGCTTGGTCATCAGCGCAGGTCGCCCCCCGCCCCGGCCCGCGCTGGGCTGCAGTAAATGCGTTTTCCGTTCCAGAGTCTGCTCAGCGTGGAGAAGCCCAAAGGCCGGCTGCAGTTTCTCCTCGCAGGGGCTGAGAAGAATTGCCAGGTCCCCGTTGCTCTCAGAATGGCTTTAGGGGATTATGAGGAAATTCTCAAGTGCTACGAATCCCATGAAAGGACTGGGACAGGTAGGCCTGATCCGTGGGCACAACCCGATGCGCGCGCCCTGTCTGACCGCTCTCGTGCTTCCCTAAGCACACGTTAACTGTTGCTGTCGAATGCACGGGGCACGTTTCTGTTGTGTGTTTTGCGTGGCAGAGCTCTGGCAGTGTCACTGGAGGTGGGTGTCAGTGGTCGCTTCTTGCTCTAGTGAAGACGCTGCCTGCTGTGCGCGTGACACATTCGCTGCCCCTGTGAGATTACAGGCAAGAAAAGACGTCCTCACACTGAGCTTTCAAGGTCTCTTTTTCCGGTTCTAGGTGGGTTTGCTGATTATTTCGATGTTCTTCGGTGGCTCGACTCATGGGTGTGTGGGCACCTACGTGATGTACTTTCACCACTAGTTTCCCCAGCGGGTCAGCAATATCTTGCCATACTTGAGCAGCCCAGAGGGGTTTACCTCTGGGTTTGCCTGTGCTGCCAGTTGCTCTGCTTCCAGTGCCTCTGGCCTTCTTGTGGGGCTGCCACCACTGGTGGGGCCACTCTCCACCCCTCCCGGCGCCCCGAGCGTGCCTGGGGGAGGAACTGCCGCTCTGCTCAGCAGCAGAAGGCCCCACTGGGCCTTCCGTGGGGCCCTGCGAGGCCCGGGAGAGGCCCTGGGGCTCTTGGTGGGGACCGCTTGGCCCAGCTCATGCTCCTGAGAGGGCCGGAGAAGCCCTGGGGTTGCCTGGAGGGCAGCAGGGCCCTGCCCGTGCCCCAGACAAGCCCGGCTGCTGTGTCCGGGTATGGAATTGGCCATGTCCACCAGCTATCCCCAGGGTGTTCAGCCTCCTGAGCTGGGAGATAAGGATGGAGAGCAGAACAACCCACCCATAACCCAGGAGGAAGTAGCCCATGACCTGCTTCTGCACCCAGACGCACATAAGTGCGTCTATCGTAATGATAGAGTTTTCAATTCTGCGAGAAGCAAGGAGAGGGGTCAGCAGAACTGCTACCTTGGACTTCCGGAGGGCGGACTTTGGGCTTTTCAGGAGCCTGGTTGACAAAGTCCCCTGGGAGGCAGTCCTCCAGGGCAAAGGAGCCCAGGAAGCCTGGATGATTTTCAAGAAGGAAGTCTTAAAGGCGCAGGAGCAGGCTGTCCCCATGTGCCAGAAGACAAGCCGTCGGGGAAAAAGGCCGGCCTGGCTAAACAGGGAGCTAGTGTTACAACTTAGGGAAAAAAAGAGGATCTATGGCCTCTGGAAGGAAGGGCAGGCCACTCAAGACGACTACAAAGAGGTAGTTAAGCTATGTAGGGAAAAAATCAGGAGGGCCAAAGCCCAGCTGGAGCTAAACCTGGCGTCTGTTGTCAAGGACAACAAAAAAAGCTTCTATAAATATATTAGCAATAGGAAGAGGACTAAGGATTATCTCTGTCCTCTAGTAGATGGGGCCGGCAACATAGTGACCAAGGATGAGGAAAAGGCTGAGGTACTTAACGAAGTCTTTGCCTCGGTCTTCAGCAGTAGGACCAGTTGTTCCCTGAGCACCCAGACCCCTGAACTAGAAGACAGGGATGGGGAGCAGAATGAAGCCCCTCTAATCCAAAGGGAAATGGTGAGGGACCTGCTTCAGCACCTGGATGTGCACAAATCTATGGGGCCGGATGGGATCCACTCAAGGGTATTGAAAGAGCTGGCGGAGGTGCTCGCCAGGCCACTTGGTATCATTTATGAGCAGTCCTGGACAACCGGGGAGGTCCCAGCTGACTGGAGGTTAGCAAATGTGACACCCATCCACAAGAAGGGCCGGAAGGAGGATCCGGGGAACTACAGGCCAGTCAATCTGACCTCGGTGCCTGGGAAGGTCATGGAACAGATCCTCCTCAGTGCCATTACACGGCACATGCAGGAGAACAGGGTGATCAGGCCCAGTCAGCATGGGTTTGTGAAGGGCAGGTCATGCCTATCAAACCTAATATCCTTCTATGATAAGGTGACCCACTTAGTGGATGAGGGAAAAGCTGTGGATGTTATCTACTTGGATTTTTGCAAAGCTTTTGACACCGTTTCCCACAGCATTCTCCTGGAGAAACTGGCTGCTCATGGCCTGGACAGGTGTACTCTTCGCTGGGTAAAAAACTGGCTGGATGGCCGTGCCCAGAGAGTGGTGGTAAATGGAGTTAAATCCAGTTGGTGTCCAGTCACAAGTGGTGTCCCCCAGGGTTCGGTGCTGGGGCCGGTTCTCTTTAATATCTTTATCAATGATCTGGATGAAGGGATTGAATGCACCCTCAGTAAGTTCGCAGATGACACTAAACTGGGCGGGCGTGTTGATCTGCTTGAGGGTAGGTTGGCTCTGCAGAGGGATCTGGACAGGCTGGACCGATGGGCTGTGACCAATGGTATGAGGTTCAACAAGGCCAAGTGCCGGGTCCTGCACTTGGGTCACAACAACCCCATGCAGTGCTACAGGATTGGGGCAGAATGGCTTGAAAGCAGCTCGACAGAAAAGGACTTGGGAGTGTTGGTTGACAGCCGGCTGAATATGAGCCAGCAGTGTGCCCAGGTGGCCAAGAAGGCCAACAGCATCCTGGCCTGTATCAGGAATAGTGTGGTGAGCCGGACTAGGGAAGTGATCATCCCCCTGTACTCGGCACTGGTGAGGCCCCACCTCGAGTACTGCGTTCAGTTTTGGGCCCCTCGCTACAAGAGGGACATTGAGGTGTTGGAGCGTGTCCAGAGAAGGGCTACAAAGCTGGTGAGGGGCCTGGAGGACAAACCTTATGAGGAACGACTGAGGGAGCTGGGGTTGTTTAGCCTGGAGAAGAGGAGGCTGAGGGGAGACCTTATCACCCTCTACAACTACCTGAAAGGAGGTTGTAGAGAGATGGGGGCTGACCTCTTCTCCCTGGTGACAAGTGATAGGACGAGGGGAAACGGGTTCAAGTTACGTCAGGGGAGGTTTAGATTAGATATTAGGAGACATTTTTTCACTGAAAGGGTTATTAAACATTGGAATAGGCTGCCCAGGGAGGTGGTGGATTCACCATCTCTGGAGGTCTTTAAAAAAAGGGTAGATGGGGCACTGAGGGACATGGTTTAGAAGTGGCTCTTGTCAGGGTAGGCTAAAGGTTGGACTCGATGATCTTAAAGGTCCCTTCCAACCTCAACAATTCTATGATTCTATGATAAGTCTATGGGGCCGGATGGGATTCACCCAAGAGTACTCAGGGAGCTGGCGGGAGAGCTCACCAAGCCTCTCTCCATCATTTATCAACAATCCTGGTCAACAGGGCAGGTACCAGATGCCTGGAGGGTGGCTAATGTGACGCCCATCTACAAGAAGGGTCGGAAGGAGGATCCGGGGAACTACAGGCCTGTCAGCCTGACCTCGGTACCAGGAAAGATCATGGAGAGGATCATCTCGAGTGAGCTCTCACGGCAAGCGCAGGGCAGCCAAGGGATCGGGGCCAGCCAGCATGGCTTTAGGAAAGGGAGGTGCTGCTTAACCAACCTGATCTCTTTCTATGACCATGTCACCCGCCTTCTGGATGCGGGGAAGGCTGTGGATGTTGTCTATCTGGACTTTGGCAAGGCCTTTGACACCGTCCCCCACAGCATTCTCCTGGAGAAGCTGGCGATCCATGGCATAGACGAGTGTACTCTTTGCTGGGTTAAAAACTGTCTGGCTGGCCGTGCCCAGAGAGTTGGGATTAATGGGGTGAAATCCTCTTGGCGGCCGGTCACCAGTGGTGTCCCTCAGGGCTCAGTTTTGGGGCCGGTTTTAATGTCTTTATCAATGATGTGGATGAGGGGATTGAGTGCACCCTCAGTAAGTTTGCAGATGACACCAGACTGGGTGGGGGTGTTGATCTGCTTGAGGGTAGGAAGGCTCTCCAGAGGGACCTGGACAGGCTGGATCGATGGGCCAAGGCCAACTGTATGAGGTTTAATAAGGCCAAGTGCCGGGTCCTGCATTTCGGTCACAACAACCCACAGCAACGCTACAGGCTTGGGGCAGAGTGGCTGGAAAGCTGCCCGGCAGAAAAGGACCTGGGGGTGCTGGTGGACGGCCAGCTTAACATGAGCCAGCAGTGTGCCCAGGTGGCCAAGAGGGCCAACAGCATTCTGGCTTCTACCAGGAATAGCGTGGCCAGCAGGAGCAGGGAAGTGATGGTGCCTCTGTACTGGGCACTGGTGAGGCCCCACCTCGAGTGCTGTGTTCAGTTCTGGGCCCCTCTGTACAAGAGGGACATTGAGGTGCTGGAGCGTGTCCAGAGGAGAGCGACCAGGCTGGTGAGGGGTCTGGAGACCAGGGCATATGAGGAGAGGCTGCGGGAGCTGGGCATGTTTAGCTTGGAGAAGAGGAGGCTGAGGGGAGACCTCATTGCCCTCTACAACTCCCTGAAAGGAGGGTGCAGAGAGGTGGGGGTTGGCCTCTTCTCCCAGGGGAATAATGACAGGACCAGAGGAAATGGCCTGAACTTGCGGCAGGGGAGGTTTAGGTTAGATATTAGGAAGAATGACTTTACTGCAAGAGTGGTCAGGCACTGGAACAGCCTGCCCAGGGAGGTGGTTGAGTCACCATCCCTAGAGGTGTTTAAGAAATGTCTAGATGTGGCACTTCAGGGCATGCGCTAGTGTGGAGATTGTAGGTTGTTTGGTTGGACTCGATGATCTCCAAGGTCTTTTCCAACCATGAAGATTCTGTGATTCTAAGATCAGGAGGGGGATGCCCTCAGCGTAGGAGCTTCCTTGGGGAATGGAGATCCTCTAGGGGCCGGGCAGCAGATTCGGTGAGCCCTTTTGGGTGAGGGGACACTGCAGGGTTCAAACAGACCCAGAAGTTTCTGTGGGTTCCTGGGGCCGGCTTCTGAGCACAGCTGCCAGATGTGCCAACAGAGGTGATGCTCACCTGGATCTCCTACATGCAATCAGGGAAAAAAGGATCAGGGCTGTGATAATGGAGTGGCAGCCTTGGCTGCAGTGTCCCTGAAGTAGCGGGTTCTCAGCTCCCCAGGGGAGCAAGCAAGGAGAGACACAGAGTGCAGACAGCAGGTCTCAGAGGGGAAGACTCTGAAGTAACAACCGAAAGGCCGCAAGAAGGTCTCCCCGGAGCCTTCTCTGCTCCAGATGGAACAGCCCCAACTCTCTCAGCCCGTCCTCACAGCAGAGGGGTTCCATCCCTCCGATCATTTCTGTGGCATTCCTCTGGCCCGTTCTGTGAGGCAGCAGCAGGAATGCAGGGAGCTCTGCCTGGGGACAGACAGACTCGGCTGGGAGCTGAGGCGTCAACAGGAGAGGACAGAACAACCTGGGAAACTGGCAGCTTTGTGGCGGGTGAACGTCTGCTCCAGACTTCATACCAACAAACAAGCAACAGCTAGTCAGGGATGTAAAAGCCAGGGCTAAGAAGGTAGAGTTGAGGCTCCTGAGAGAAAGGAAAAAGGCCGAGAGCAGGAGACGTCTGGAGAGCAGGCTTTGGCCTGCTGGGGGACTGGCTTGGAAGAATCCTGTGGGATACGGCCCTGCGGAGAAGCAGGGTGCGGAGGGCTGCTTGAGGATCTCCTCTTCACGCTCCACAATGGCCCGCCTTGACATTCAGAAAGGACGGCGTGGATGAGAAAGAAGCTGCTGACAAAACCCAAGCCTGAAGAGGAAGCACAGAGGAGGTGGAAGCTGGCTGCCTGCCAGCCTCAGGGGTTTTGTGTTTCCATACTGGAGACAGGCAGTTGTGTGTGCGTGTGCTTGTTTATGTGGGGGGGAACTGAGGGATGAGGAGATCCTGGGGCCGGCTTCTGGATAGAGGATGTAAAACCAGCTCCTGGAGGGATCCCTTTTCTCTGTGTGTCTCTACAGGTCTATATTTCCCACTGACGTAGTCTGCCATACAGGCAGCGCACCGTACCAATACCCTCCCTGGTATTTTGGTGATGGTTGTCACGGTACTTCCTACTTGAGTCGGAAATTCTATTGAACTAGTACCTCCTTTAATTGTCTATCGTGGCCTGCAACTCCTCAGGTTATCTTGTGAGAGACAGCACCACCAGGGTGAGCCATCAGCATAGAAACATTGACAGCTGAGCAAATGGATCTTCATTCCAGGGCAATGGAGCTTCACTTCAGGGGAACCGTGAGAAACTCTGGGCTATGGCCAAGAGAAACCTCCAGAAGTTTACAAGGAGAAGTGTCCGGTCCTGCACTGAGGGGGAGGAAGGTGCATCAGAGCCCGCTGGGACCTAACGTGCTGAGCAGTGGTCCTGAGGAGAAGGTGCTGGGAACTGGAGTGGCCCCCCAAAGAAAAGTGTCCCCCTGCGTGCAGCTCCCCATTTTGGAGGAGTGGGGAGGAACTGGAGAGTGCCCAGAGGAGGTCTGCCCAGGTGTGGTTCAGCGTATAGTGCACATGCGCTGCGTGGGGAGGCTGAGGAATGTGGGCTTCTTTGCCCCTTTGGCCCCATGGTGGAGAGGCTCTGGGCAGGACAGGGGTTGCTCGAAGGACGGTTTCAGAGATGATGGGGCTTTTCTTCTTCGTGGGAGACCGCATGAGAAAGAAAGAATGCCAGAACTTGTAGCTTGGGAGGTTTAAACAGGAAACGGGAGAAAGAAACGTCACTCCAAGGGCAGTGCTGTGGAAAAGGCGGCCATCCAGAAAGAATGTGGATCAGCCCGTGGCTTTGTGTCTAAAGACATATCCCCGAAGGATGGCGAGACTTCAGAAAGCTTAGTGAGTTGCTCAGGCGAGAGCAAGGTGGAGAAGCAGGGGAGATGTCTGCAGCCTGCAGGGAACATGCCCAGGTGTGGAACACAATAGGACAGCCTGCGGTGGTTTCAACAGTGTGGGGCTGTTGAAATGTGAAAAGCCCCCAAGAGATCCAAGGTCTTAATCTCCGTGTCTGTGACTGTTACCTCTGCCACTGATGCCTATAAGGAGTACAAGAGCCTGATGGCCTCCTCGTCCCCACCTGGGAGCCTGGGAGGTGTCCTGCTGTCATTCTGCACGTGTCATTGCACCTCCCTTCCCACATCATCCGCATGGAAGAGCAACTTGGAAGACATCATCCTGATTATGGAACAGGTCATCCTGAGTGCCATTATGTGGCACATGAAGAACAACCAGGCGATCAGGCACAGTCAGCATGGGTTCATGAAAGGCAGGTCGTGCTTGACAATCCTGATCCCCTTCTAAAACAAGGTGACCCGCTGAGTGGATGAGGGAAAGGCTGTGGATGTTGTTTACCTGGAGTTTAGTAAAGCTTCTTGACACAGTTTCCCACAGCGTTCTCCTGGAGAAATTGGCTGCCCATGGCTTGGATGGGCGTACGCTTCGCTGGGTGAAAAACTGCTGGGACAGCCGGGCCCAATGAGTGGTGGTGAATGGAGCTCAATCCAGTGGGCGGCCGGTCACAAGTGGTGTTCCCCAGGGCTCAGTACGGGGGCCGATTCTGTTCAAAATCTTTATCAATGATCTGGACGATGGGATCGATTGCACCCTCAGTATGACACCAAGTTGGGTGTGAGTGTCGACCTGCCCAAGGGTAGGAAGGCAGGAGAAGAGGAAACGGCATCAAGTTGCACCAGGGGACGTTTAGATTGGACGTCAGGAAAATTTTTTACACTGAAAGGGTTATTAAGCATTGGAACAGGCTGCCCAGGGAAGTGGTGGAATCACCATCCCTGGAGGTATTTAAAATTAGACGGGTAGACGTAGTGCTTAGCGACATGGTTTAGTGATGGTTTTTGTCAGTGTTAGGTGGATGGTTGGACTGGATGATGTGAAAGGTCCCTTCTAACCTAAGCAATTCTATGATTCTGTGACCCCCCAGTTTCTCTAGGAGGCGGTCTGGGCTACCTTCTTCCTCCAGTACCCAACTTGCAGACGTTCTGGTCTCTCTAGCGTCCAGTCCAGACTTAGGCCCTCAAAAATGACTTGCTCGCAGGTGTGTTTTACTCTCTGGTTTCTCTTGTTTGGTGTTTGCTTGTGATTAAACCACTACCATACACACCAATCTTAAGTGCACACCCGCCAGTCTCACCAGTTGCTGGTCCCCCAAAGTACAAAAGAACTTAGGGCTTGTGGTTCCCACTCCGGTTGCTGGCACTTGAACCTCCATCTGTGCATAGAGCAGAGATCTCCCTTGCCCCACAAAGCTCTTGGAAAGGGAGGTATTAAGAAAACAGGGCAGGCTGCGGTGATCCGTTGCAGGGCACAGCCAGGGAAGTGTCCTGACCAGCCATCTGGTTACACATGACCATCTCCTTTCAGCCCTTTTCTCTCTATTTTCCCATGGTCGTTCGTCTACAAACCTTTGATCCTTTCCTAGACATCCCATGGCAAGTCTTGCACAGTCCCCAAATGCACTTTCTGGCGTCCCAACATGAGTCTCAGACCCCGAAAGAAAAAAAACCCTCTTCCGTTGGCAAGGTCACCGTGCAAGGCTCTCCCATTGGCTCACTTAACTAACTGAATTGATGCAACTATGCCAGGACTTTCTTGGAAGGATTTTTTTTCCTTTTGGGTTTTGAATTGTTCCTCTGAAAACATGGCAACTTCTGTCCTAGAAATGGCAATCCTTTCTTTTTTATCTAAGGGTTGGAGACTAGGTCAGGTGAAAATCCCTATATGGTGTATGTAGGTGTTTGCAGCCTTGTGCAGGAGGAGTTGGGCATATTAGAATCCAAGCATCATAGAATGGTTCAGGTTGGAAGGGACCTAAAAGATCATCTAGTCCAACCCCCTGCCGTGAGGAGGGACGTCTTTCACTAGTTCAGGTTGCTCCAAGCTCCTGACCTTGGACACGTCCAGGGATGGGGCATCCACAACTGCTCTGGGCAACCTGTTCCAAGGTCTCACCACGCTCATCATAAAGCATTTCTTCCTTATGGCCAACCTAAATATAACCTCTTCCAGTGTAAAGCCATTGCCCCTTGTTCTGCTATTAAAGGCCCTGGTAAAAAGTCTCACTCCATCTTTCTTGGCCTATGACCACTGCGATTTCATCTGCAAACACTGTGGAGAGAGCCCAGAGATCTCCCAAGACAGGGTTTGGAGGCCTCAAGCACTTGACCAGTATCTAGAGGCTGAGAGCCCTGGGCTCAGTGGTTTGGAGACTGGGGACGGTATAGGAGGAGCCTGAGCGTGCTGGAAGGGTGCTTTCAGAGCTGGTGGAGCTTTTCTTCCTAGTGGAAAACAGCCTGAGAAAGAAAGAACTCCCCAACATGCAGGTGGGGAGGTGCAGCCTGGCCACGAGGAGAAAGAAACGTCACTCCAAGGGCAGTGCTGTGGTGCAACACGCCACCCAGAAGGAGTCTGGATCAGCCCAAGGCTTTGTGTTTCAAGGAAGAGCCAGGGAGGATGGAGAGATCTCAGCAAAGGAAGGTGACAGCAAGATGGGGCAGCCGGGTGGATGACTGCAGCCTGCAGGGAAAGAGGCAGAGGTGATGGGACACCGTAGGACAGCCTGTGGTGGAGAAGATAGAGGGATGTGGCAAAGCTGGAAGTCCCCTAACAGAGCCAGCCTCTTCATGTCTTGGGCTACGGCTGTTGTCTCTGCCACTGATGCCTCTGAGACAACCAGTCCTTCCAGCACTGGGGTCTCGTTGCCTCCTTGTCCATACTCAGGAGCCTGGGAGGTGTCGTACCATAGTCCTGCCCTTGGCATTGCACATCTCCACATCCCACTGTCCCAGGAAGAGCCCTGAGGAAGGAGTGAGGGAGAGGATCTCCCTTCCTGGGGGCTGGGGGTCAGGCCTTGGCCCTTTGGGCGATGGAGTCAGGGCTTGGCCCTTTGCATTAATGAAACACATCCACGTTTACCCAGCATCAGAGTCACCTTCAACTTGCTTTTCCCGACCTGCCATCGCTGCCTCCAGTTTTCTGCTGTAACCAGACCCTGGGGGCAATTCCTCAGTGGTGTCCCTCAGTGGGACCCATCAACACCACAAGAAACTTTGGAGTTTGAACCCGACTTTGACTCCTTGAGAGGTTCCTTCAACTTCCTCGCAGCGTCGGAGGTTCACGGACTGGGCCTCGAACCCACCAGAGGGGTCATTAAAACTCCTTGGGCTGGTCCTCTGCGTCTGAGCTGGGCTGGGCTCCTGGGATGGAGGGAGCTCACGGCAAGCGGGCAGCGCTGCAGAGAGACAGCTCTGCCCGGGAGCAGCTCCTCTGCCAAGCGCAGCAGGGCTGAGGGCACTGCCAGGGTGTCTCAGGGAGATGAGCAAGGCAGAGAGAGAGCTTGAAGGTGTCAGGATTGGGAGGACGACTGAGAGCTCACTGGAGGAGAAATCTTTGCAGCCCTTGACAGGGTAAGTCTGCGGGTGCAGGGCACTGCAGGCGGAGTTGCTGGAGGCATCTCCTAAAGCTGGCACAGCCACAGCTTACGGGATCTGTACATGTGGGAGCTCTTGTCAGGCACTTTGAATAGCTGTGAAGGTGGGTGTGCAGCCAGGGGTGCCCAGGGCTGTCCTTCAGAGCAGGCTCCCTGCACCCCAGGGGTCTGTGTGCCGGGGCAGGGACTCCGCCACCTGCCAGGGTCAGCTCTCAGCCTGCCTGGGAAGCCCACCACATCACTGTGGGGAGAAGTTCTGCATGGAAGGAGCATCCCCCGGCGGGGCAAGGTCCTGCTGCTGAGAGGGTTCTGCGTGGCTGAGGGCTGCTCACAGCTGCAGATCACTGCAGGACATTCCCTGGAGACTTCCAGAAGCACAGCAAGGAGGGGGCCAATGGTGATGATTTTTGGTCTGGTGTCTTCTAACATCTCATTGGATTCTTTTCCAGCCTAAAGGTTTCAGCAAATCCAGCACCTCATGCTAAGTAGAGCTAAGCAAGCAGCACAAATCACACCGAATGATAATCCTAAATCATTTATTCTACTTAAAACGTATGTATTTATGCTGAACAATTAATATCCCGCAAGGAGAAGGAAGGAGCACAGGGTCTCCCCGCCCTGCTCAGCCCTGGGCAGCCCCAGCATGACGTCAGAGGTGACACCACTGTGAGGTCACAGCTGGCTGCCTGCACAGCGCTGTGGCGTGTGGGGCAGGAGCCCACAGTTGCCCTGTGGCTGCGGCCCTGGACAGGCTCCTGCTGGCTGCGGCGAGAGGCTGCTGCTGGAGCTGGTTTTGGGGACAGGACACGCCCTGGTCTCTCTGTGGAGACATCTGCTGAGCATGTGCCTCTTGGCCGCGTACGTACGACATGTTTCTGCTGCGGATGGGGGGTAGAACGGGGGTGTCTGAGGGCCGGTGCCAGCAAAGGGCAGAGCAGAGGGTGCTCCCCAGCCAGCAGCCCGGGGCTCCCAGTGGGGCGCCTCAGCTTGGGCGCTGCTCGTGCTGTGGCCATTCTCAGGGGAGCCAAGAGCAAAGCCCCTCGGCAGCCATTTGCTGCAGCCCCAAGCTTTGGCTGCGGCAGGACAAACTGCCCCGTAGCCAGACGCTCGGGTGCAGAGCCAAGCCTCCGCAGGGCAAGGGTTTTCCCCAGTTCAGGCAAGAGACCACGCCGGTCTGTGGAGGCCTCTGGGAGGAAAGGCGGACAAGGCTCCTGCGCTTCCCAGCTCTGCGGGAAAACACTTGCCCTAAGAGGGATGTGTGTGATGGCAAGGGAGAACAGGCCTGCTTCCTCAGCCAGAGGGAGAGCAAGGTCCGCACCAGAAAGACTGCTGGAAAGCACTCTTCGTGTGCTCGACGTCTTTGCTTCCTGGGATGATCTTCCTGGAGACCTTCCTTTGGGGAAGAGCTGCCGGCAGCGTTGAACGATGTGGACAGAAATCGTGTTCCTGCTGGACGCTGCTCTGTCAGTTCTCTGTCAGCAGCAGGCTTCCAAAACGGTGTCTGTTTGGCCTGAAAAGGGAAATCCGCCTGTGAAGGGGTTTGTCCAAGGCTTGGATCATGACAGCACCAGGACTCCCTCTTTTTCAGGCAAAAGATGGCCCTGCAGAAGAAGGCGTTCTTGCAAGTCTTCTTGTTGCTCCCCCTGGCTCTTGGTGAGTTTTCATGAGCAACCATCTGAGAGCGACAGCCTGGCTGGGCTGGACGCCACCTTTCCTTTTGGGCCAGTATGTGCGGAAACTCCCGTGGCCCAAGTGCTTCCTAAGCAAGTCCTTGAGTGGGACTGCCTTCTGGGCTCCCAGTAAGACTGGTAGCCTCCCAGTCACACTGCTGCCCTGCCTACCGGACCACAGGGCTCACTTAGTCGGCACCTCTGCGAGAGACGGGGGTAGCTCTTTGCAAGCCTGACCTGGGGATTCCCAGAGGGCAGGGGCCATGCAGGGGGACCGATGGAGAGGTACCTCTCCTCGCCCAGCAGCCTGGTCTCAGTGCTCACTGGGGCAGTGAGGGGAAATGGGGAATAGCTCTGGGGCACCGAGCACACCTGAAGATCACGGCTGCGCAGTCCGCTCAAGCCCGGGCTGATGGCCCCCGGTCAGAGGTGTGTCCTCTCCCTGCACCCCACGTCCCCCGCCTCCTCAGCTCACCTGCTGCCCCAGCCCCAAGGCAACAGGGACAGACAACGCCACTGCAGGCATCGCCAGCACCCCCGGTAAAATAACTGTCTCTTGCTGATGTGAATTGCAGCTGATGTTCACTGCGGGACCTCGCTGACAGGCCTGAAGCCCCTGAGGTAAGCGATGTTTCCTGAGCTGGAATTGGGTCTGTGCAGAAGGGTCAGACGACCTCGTGTCCCTGCACCCATTTGCCTGAGAGCCGGGGCTCCCGCACGGCCCTTCCTGCCTTTGCCTCTTGCGCCAGCTGGTGCGGAAGGGAAGCGCTGGCAAAGCAGGGAACGCACGCGTGTCTCTCCTCCTTGCTGAGCTCAGAGGCTCCCAGTGGGGTGGGCAGCTCTCTGACAACATCTGCTTTCCTGGTTCCTGCAGGAACTGCCCGGTTTTAATGGCGCAGCAAACTCAAAAGATGCAGCTAATGCTGGAGGAGGTGGCTCGGCTGAGGGCAGAGATCAGCAGCGTGAAGCAGGTGCTGCGGCGTGTTGGGGAAGGAGGCTTGGCTGGGCAGAAGCCCTTGGGGCTGTGGGTGTGTGGGACTGCTGACTGCAGTCAGCCAGCCTTTGCCCCAGGGGCCTCCTGGGCTGCACAGGCCCTTCTCCGGCCCCACTTTCACCGGCCGCTTCAGGCAGCGCAGGACTCCCTTGGCACGCCAGCACCTCTGGCTGCTCTGGCTGGGCTCCTCAGGCAGGGGTGGGACCCAGGCACGCTCACGGGGGGCCAGCCATCGCTGGCAGGGCTTGAGTCCACCTTCCACCTGCCCTGGAGAGTGTGGAGGATGGGGACGAGGGTGTGGGGACCCTCATCAACCCACCTCGGGGCCGTGGCCATGGCTGTGGACACAGACACTGTTCCTCAGTCCTGCAGCTCCGTGGAGAGGGTTTGCCTTGCCTTTCTGACAGTGGCCCTTTGCCGCTCCGGGCGCTAGTAGCCACGCTGAACGTTGATGTGCTCCTTTTCTCTGTTTGTTTATGGCGTTCCCAGGAAGTCGAGGAAATGAAGCAGGCAGCATCTGAGAGGGCTTTGGAAGCCTACGTGGAGATGTCTGACTGGGCCCTGCAAAGCTCTGGTATGGACACAAGCAGCCCCGTCTCCTTGCCCTGCGCTTGTCTGCAGCCCTCCCCAAAGGCGCCTGCGCTCCAGGCGCTGCTCTCCAAAGTGGGGGAGCTGAAATGCTTGGGGGGTCCCAGGGCAAGGCTGTGGCAGAGCAGCTCTCTCAGACTCCCTCCCAACCCTGCCCTCGGCATCCTCATGCTGCCTCTGGCGCTGCCCCCGCACGTGTTCCTGTGCGGACGGAGGGGCTCTCTTCCTCTCCTCAGCATTGGAAAAGGAGATGGCCGGGCCGTCCTTGGCTGCCCACGCAGCAAGCCCTCAGCTTGGGTCTGCTGCCATTCACATGGGCACCGTCTGTCTCCCAGAACCCTCAGACCTTCTCCTGCTGGCGCTGGGAGTGCAGCAGTCACCAGGCACGTGGCCGCTGTCATTCCCCTGCGCGGCTGGGCAGCCGGGCAGCCAACCAGCCTGGGACGAGGACAGGACTGACAGAGGCGCAGCTGGCCGGCGGTGTCAGAAATAGTGTCTGAGCACCAAGCCCTCCTCGTCTGTGGCCTCTTGCAGTCGTCTGCTTTCCCTTCCCTGCAGGTGCCAGCATTGACCTGCAGAGAACTTCGGAGACCTACACCTGCAAAAATGACTGGTTCTGGAGGTTTATTGAGTTCTTTTGCACTCCCCGCAGTCCCGATCGCATTTTGCAGGTATTGTAGCAGAAATCGAGAGGGAATTCTTTCCTTTCTTCCTGTGAAGTTGGAGACTGACCTCAGGGCTCTCCCTTCGGTCCAGTGTTGCGCCGTCTTGGGGGTGGGAGGCGAGAGGTGGGGGGTGCCCTGCAGAGCCCCTGGGCAGGGATGTGTTTCTGCAAGGCCCTGACTAGAATGGTTTCGTAACCGCTGTTCTCCTCTGCTCCATAATACTGACAGCCCTGGCAAAGGTCGGTCAGGGAAGGAGGCCTCCTGCTTCTGTCCACTTCCTCACACACACCTCATTTTCAAGCTGAAATAGACCCCACAGACACACCGGTGCCTACGCTTCAAGCTACGTGGGCAGTTGTCTTGGCCCCAACACTCTCTCACGCTTCATTGCTCTGGCTTTCTGGTTGCAGCCGGATGTTTCCCCAGGAAACTGCTGGCCTTTCCCAGGGCATCAGGGCCAGGTGGTCATCAGGTTGCCAGCGCGAGTCCACCTGACTGCCATCACTGTGCAGCACATCTCCAAAGAAGTCTCTCCATCTGGGACCGTCACCAGCGCCCCCAGGGACATCGCTGTCTTTGTAAGTCTCTGCTGGGTGCTTCTGGTGCGGATCTGGTCCTGGGGGAAAGCCATGACAGGGTCTTCCTTGCTTTTGTGCCTCCTCTGAGGTTGGAGTCCCGGTCTCCTGAGCACTGCAGGGCCCTGGTGAGGCTCTAGGAGTCTCCTCCTAAGGGCTCTAGAGGTCTCCTCCCTCTTAAGACTTGTTCTGGCCAAGCAGCTCAGGGTTCTTGACTAAAACTCAAGCGGAGCCTGAGCTCCACCGTAACCAGTGCTAGACTAGGGCTAGAGCCCCAGGGGAGGGTGGGTAGGTAACAGGGCTGACCCAGCACCTACGTTCCCTCTTTGTCGGGACGAGTCTGAGCTGCTCTCCTTGTGCTTTGCCCCACAGGGAGTGGATGTGGACGGAGAAGAGGAAACTCTCCTGGTGACCTTCATGTACGATGTGGCAAAAGAGGCCATTCAGACCTTCCCTCTGAAGGTGCGATGCACGCACGGTGTTGGGGGAAGATGCCAGGGAGCAAAGCAGGTTTGCCTGCAGGGCCATGGCAGGAGGAGCGTGAATGCTTTCTCCCTGGGCAGAGGGGGCCTGGGTCACCGCCAGGAGAGAGCTGGTGGGGTTGGGAGGGCTGAGTGGCACGCGGTGGTGCTAGCAAAAGGACAGTGAGGGCAAGGTCAGGCCCGTGGGAGCATGAGTCCCAAGAGATCCCTGGCTGCCTTCAGCAGAGCCCGCTGCACACGCAGCCACTGCACCCGAGCAACGTCTTTGTGCCATGGAGAAACCGAGACGCCCGCTGGAGAAAGCCGTCGGGCAGCACCCTGGCTCCATCCCGTGGCCTGCTGGCAGGCTGGACGGTGTCCTCTCCTCCCAGCATAGCATGCCCCTTCTCTCCCGCTGCTCTCACGCCTGCCCGCAGGAAAGCGGGCAGAGCAGACAGCGGGAGCTCGGGGGGGTGTCACACCAGCTGCCCCACGCAAAGGAGCACCTCCCCGGCCTCTCTGCCGGCACAGAGCGAGGCGCAGAGGGAAGGGGCAGAGGGGAGGGAGGCTGAGCCCCAGCCGGGCCCATGCAGAGGGTGCCAGGTGCCTTCCCCCTCCCCGTGTCCCCAGCCTCCCCAGCACCCCGCTACCAGAGCCAGCCTCAGGTTTCCACAGCCACTCCCACCCGCTGTCAGGAGCTTGTTCCTGAGCAGGAGCAGGGCTGGTGGGGGGAGATACCTTGACTGCATTGTGGCTCTTAACACCTCCGATTCCTCTTCCCTCTTTTCCTCGCAGAACGCCCCGCATCCCAGAGCCTTCTCCTATCTCAAACTCCTTGTGAAGAGCAACTGGGGAAAACCAAAGTACACATGCATTTACCGAGTGCAGGTTCATGGGAAGATGGCAAAACCAAACAGCCTCAACTGAAACCAGAGACAGAAAAAGGACAAACATAAAAAAGAAGAAAAAGAATAATGTTGCTGCGACTCAGATTGGTGTAGAAGATTTGTCTCCTAAGTTGGGTGCACAATAAGGTCCATTGCAGGGAGGGCAGTCGTGGGAAAGCAACAGAAGATCGGCGAGGAGGATTGTTAATACGCTCAAGTGACTCACAGCTGGGTGCTGGAAAACACATATATCACACTAATTGTTATTCAGTCTCGGACGCTTGCAAGAAAAACACTTGCACTTCGATAACATAAACCTGTGATGGACTCAGGGACACCTTATCCAGCCACTTGAGAATCCTGGCCTGGTGCTGAAGAAGATCAAAGCACAGTGGGAAAACGATGCCTGTTTGAACCCTTTAAATGCCAGGCAGAACAGGGAGTCCGTGCGTGCTCTTGCTCACAAGGACTCTCTCGCTGCCAAGGGCTCTTGCTAACAAGGACTCTCTCTCACTCCACGGTGCCCGCAGTCCCTGCTTCCGTGCCTCTGCCCGGGTGTTGCTTCGGAGATTCCCTGGTCTGTGAGGTATCGAGAAGAAACTTGTTCTTTGCCTTTCATCCGTGGTTTTGTGGTTGTTCCTGCGTCCTGCCCGCATCGGCTCACACAGCGGGGTTACAACCAGGGACTGAGTCTGGTAAATAGGTAAACGTAGCTCCTTGTGAAGAACAAACAGCGAAGAATACCACATCCCCGAAGAGACTGGAGGGACCGATAACAAGCTCGCAAAATAAATGGGGGAGTTGCAAAAGCTGCTGCATTTATCTTCCCCAGTCCACACAAAGAGATTCCTCTATTATCAGCTCAAACCAGCCACCGTACACCACTAGGAACCACCCAAGACCTACCATGAAGCCCCTAACAGAGTTAATGTGCATGTGCCAAGGGGATGTGAATATGGAGATGAGTTCTGGAAATGTAATGAACGTGGCAATGAGTGCTGAGACATGTAACGACCACGCATATTCTGTATGGATGTAAGTCTCTGTGAATCTCACATTCAGTGGACATGTCAGGTGGAGAGATCCCCCACGTCCCCGGTGCTGAATAAAAGAATGCCTGCTTCTTAAGACTACATCGGTGTTAAGAAGTTCATTCCCGATTTCGGTGACAGTTTCTGGCGACCCAGATGGGACTCTGCCTCTGAATCTCGACAGATCCTTGGAATTGCAGGGCCTCCATCCGGCACCGAGGGATTCTCAGGGAGAACCTCCGATCCCCGGACCAAAGAGCTCCGAGCAAGGCCCCTGGAAAGGTGAAGGCATTCTTTTCTTTAAGGGATATTAAGGGTTGCCTGTCCATAAGGCGAGGCATAAGCCTCGCAGGGTTGGGCTGTAAAGGTACCTAAGGGAAGGAGTTGGTCTCACTGGATGAAAGCCTGTGAGAAACGCGGCTGATAAGCGTAAAGGTATTGTCCTCAACACCAGGCGGGGAAGGGCCGCACCAAGAGCAAAGGTCTGGTATAAAAGGTTCAGGCCCTAAGGTTTTGTTATTTTGTCTTGTGTAATAAGTGCTATGTTCAGTTGTCATTTTTCTTTGTGTTTTGTGTTGTTCGTTCTACTAGTACTATCCTATAATGGGTAGCAAGCCCTTGGCGGAAGGGGGAATTTTGAAAAAGTCTCCTTTAGGTTGTATACTCCTTTAGGTTGTATACTGAAGCGTTGGAAACAAATAGGAGGGGACCCGCTCACGAGAAAGCAGCTGATTGAATATTGTAACAATTGGTGGCCGTTATGTACTTCAGAAGATCAAGAAAAATGGACAAGAAATGGGACTTTAAAATAGAATACAATTTTACAGCTTATGTTATTTTGTAGCAGGGAAAACAAATGGGATGTATGTAGATTTGTTTTTCACTTTAAGAAACCACCCAGAGTGGCAGAAGGATTGTGGGCGATAACCAGATATCAGAGACGGTTATTCGGAATGAGACATGCTACGCCAAAAGCCATTAATTGGTCAAAATCGTATGAGGTTAAACAAGAACCAAATGAATCGCCACCTGCATTTATGGAACGAGTAAAGAATACTGCTAGGAAATACACGAACGTGGACCCCGAGAGGAGGCTGGGCAATTGGCCTCTATTTTTATGGGACAATCTGCCCCGGATGTACACAAGAAACTCCAAAAGTTAGAAGGAGAAGATTCGAGGGACTTGGGAACATTGGTGTAAGTAGCTTGGACCATCTAGAATAACGGAGAAAAGGAGAGGGAGAATCAAAGAGAAGGGAGATTAATTGCCGCATTGACGGGAGTTGCTCCGGGAAGAATGAACGGGGCCCGGGGAAGTAGAGGAGGCTACAGAAGAGTTGGGAAGGAACTCGTTTAGCAGAAGCTCAGTGCGCGATCTGCAAAGAGCGAGGACATTGGAAAAACGCGTGCCCTAGAGTCAGTAACCAAGGCTCGATCCTGCAGCCTGTCAAGGTGATGGCTTTAGGTGATGGTTTAGGGAAGCGTTGCAAAACAGGTAGTAATAAGTCACCTACGTAAACAAATCAATAGCAGGCATGCATCGAGGATTGCTGAAGAGGAAAGTTCATCTGGAGGGCAACTGACGGAGAGGAAGATACGACCACCAGATGAAGTAAACGACCACCAGAACGACCGTGATTCGCGAAATGACTTGCCTCATGATTGTGCAATTGGTTCTGGGAGGGGGCGTGCTTATGTTAATGATTTAGGGAAAACGAATGAATACGTAACAATTTTGTAAATATAAATGGCTCAAAATAAGATCATTGTGGGAGCACTTATGGTGGAAAATCCCCAGTGCGACCGCAGCGCTGCTAATAAAGAATACCTGCTCTACAGGACCATCTGCTGTTGAGTTTATTTCTTTGCTTCAGCTCGTCTCTGTAATCCTGAAAGTTGAAAATATTATAACCATCTGATTTAGGTGAGACCCCCAAAGAGTGACCTTTGGAAGTCTCAAAGAGGGGAACTGTTACACCCAGGGACTGAGCGTCTGGTCAATGGTACTTGACTCCTCCCTGAGGAGGGGTTCAGAAAGCCCGGGGGGTCCTTTCTGAGCCCCGGGACCCAACGGGAAGGTCTCCCTGACGGCTGGTCTGACCCCGGCCCCTGTGCAGTAAATAACCAAGTGTGCCCTTCCAGCGTGTCACAGAGTCATGGAATGTGTTGGGTTGGAAGGGACCCTTAAAGGCCATCTCGTCCAACCCCCGGCAGTGAGCAGGGACGTCTTCAACTAGATCAGGTTGCTCAGAGCCTCATCCAGCCTGGCCTTGGATGTCTCCAGGGATGGGGCCTCCACCCTCTCTCTGGGCAACCTGGGCCGGTGTCTCACCACCCTCAGTGTAAAGAGCTTCTTCCTAATGTCTGATCTAAACCTGCCCTGCTCTAGTTTAAAGCCATTGCCCCTCGTGCTGTGGCTCTGTGCCCTCGCAAACAGCTCCTCCAGCTCTCCTGGAGCCCCTTCAGGGACTGGAAGGGGCTCTAAGGTCTCCCCGGGGCCTTCTCTTCTCCAGGCTGAACCCCCCCAGCTCTCTCAGCCTGTCCCCACAGCAGAGGGGCTCCCGCCCTCGGATCACCTCCGCGGCCTGTCTCGTAAAGCGCTGCCACATTCACCGCTGACTTTGTTAAATCGCTGGTTTATGTTAATAAATATTTCCCCACTTCTCTCCCACAAGTGAAGCCAATGGCTGCGCGCGCCACAAATTGGCCCTTGGTGCCGGGCTCCTGAAATGCCCCTAATGCTGCCACCACTCCCGGAACGCTCCCAGTGGCCACTCCTGTGCTAAAGCGCCACCGCGCAGGGAGCGGGGCGCGGCGGGGAGGAGTTGGTGGGATCGGCGGTGTGTGTTTGGGAGACCCCGCTTTCTGCCCCCAGTGGAGGGCGCGGGGCTGGGGCAGCCGGCAGTGTGGGGCCTGCGAGGCTGCCTGCGCCCGGCCGGTGCCACTTCTGCCGGGACGAGCCCAAATTCGGGGGTCAGCAGCATCAGAAGCTCCGCTGGAGGCAGCGCCTGTGCTGGAGCCATGGTGGGTGCACTCCTGCTCTCACCAAACTAGCTTGTTCTGGCATCTCTCCCCATCTACTCTCCTCAAGGATACAACATCCCAAGACTTCCTTGGATCCAACTAAGCCCAGCAGATGTCTAACCCATCCGCTTACAAAGCGTTTCAAACTTAGCTACATTATTCCAGTAAGGAGGAACCAGATGTTCTTTTCAACTGGGTATCAGTAAGGCCTGAGGGGCTTTCCACCCCAGCCTTTTGTGCTGTTCAAGGCTACTGTATCACCAGCGACGGTATCACCCTGGCAGCAGCCATTGGCACCTGCTGTTCTGTAACCTTCAGCAGTCCCACCACAGAAGGGTCAGCTGAAAGACCGGGTAAGGCAGACAGCTGTGTAATGTCCTCAGTCCCTCCAGCTGCTATACCAACAGCCCACCGATACGCTTTCGGGTCTTTGAAATACCCTCTCTTGAGCAAGTCTACGCCAAGGATGCACGGAGCGTCTGGGCCACTCACAATGGAGCGCTTCCGCCATTTATTCCCAGTTCGGCTCACTTTGGCCGAAGTACAGTCAGTTCTTGAGACCTGTCACACCAGAATCAGCAACAGATTTTGTCCCTTTATGAGTCAATGGCAATAGGGTACACTGTGCACCGCTGTCCACCATGTCTTTATGCTTTTGTGGCTCTAATACACGAGGACATCGAATCCACACAGCCCAATAAACTCGGTTATCCCTCTCCCCCTCCTGGCTGGAGGCAGGGCACCTCTAATGTTGAGGACAACATCTACAGTTAGCAGATGAGTTCCGACCCGGACCAGAGAACTGCTCCCTGGGCACTGGAGCAGCCACCCTCCTGGAAGAATTCTTTCTTCTATCTGTTTTACCTTGCAACTAGTGCCTGTAGGGCCAAGGTAGGTCCTTCATCCCACTTACTCAGGTCCTCTCCATAGGCACCGAGGTAAAACCACAAGGTGTCTCGTAGTGTCTTCTTTTTCTTCCAAGTCGGTCTCGTAGGAGGGCATCTTCTCCTAATGGCTGCGACATGGGTCCATGCAGGGGAAAAGCGGGATGTTTCTTCCATCCTAGACAGTTTCTCAAACAGTGTCTCCTTTTTCTCAATCATCTTCTCAGTTTTATCAGCTTCCCCGCTGCAGAGCTGGCCGGGGGCGGCGGCCAGGGAGTGGGGCTGCCGAGGGCAGCAGGGCAGTGCGCGCTATGATAAGTCTATGGGGCCGGATGGGATTCACCCAAGAGTACTCAGGGAGCTGGCGGGAGAGCTCACCAAGCCTCTCTCCATCATTTATCAACAATCCTGGTCAACAGGGCAGGTACCAGATGCCTGGAGGGTGGCTAATGTGACGCCCATCTACAAGAAGGGTCGGAAGGAGGATCCGGGGAACTACAGGCCTGTCAGCCTGACCTCGGTACCAGGAAAGATCATGGAGAGGATCATCTCGAGTGAGCTCTCACGGCAAGCGCAGGGCAGCCAAGGGATCGGGGCCAGCCAGCATGGCTTTAGGAAAGGGAGGTGCTGCTTAACCAACCTGATCTCTTTCTATGACCATGTCACCCGCCTTCTGGATGCAGGGAAGGCTGTGGACGTTGTCTATCTGGACTTTGGCAAGGCCTTTGACACCGTCCCCCACAGCATTCTCCTGGAGAAGCTGGCGATCCATGGCATAGACGAGTGTACTCTTTGCTGGGTTAAAAACTGTCTGGCTGGCCGTGCCCAGAGAGTTGGGATTAATGGGGTGAAATCCTCTTGGCGGCCGGTCACCAGTGGTGTCCCTCAGGGCTCAGTTTTGGGGCCGGTTTTAATGTCTTTATCAATGATGTGGATGAGGGGATTGAGTGCACCCTCAGTAAGTTTGCAGATGACACCAGACTGGGTGGGGGTGTTGATCTGCTTGAGGGTAGGAAGGCTCTCCAGAGGGACCTGGACAGGCTGGATCGATGGGCCAAGGCCAACTGTATGAGGTTTAATAAGGCCAAGTGCCGGGTCCTGCATTTCGGTCACAACAACCCACAGCAACGCTACAGGCTTGGGGCAGAGTGGCTGGAAAGCTGCCCGGCAGAAAAGGACCTGGGGGTGCTGGTGGACGGCCAGCTTAACATGAGCCAGCAGTGTGCCCAGGTGGCCAAGAGGGCCAACAGCATTCTGGCTTCTACCAGGAATAGCGTGGCCAGCAGGAGCAGGGAAGTGATGGTGCCTCTGTACTGGGCACTGGTGAGGCCCCACCTCGAGTGCTGTGTTCAGTTCTGGGCCCCTCTGTACAAGAGGGACATTGAGGTGCTGGAGCGTGTCCAGAGGAGAGCTACCAGGCTGGTGAGGGGTCTGGAGACCAGGGCATATGAGGAGAGGCTGCGGGAGCTGGGCATGTTTAGCTTGGAGAAGAGGAGGCTGAGGGGAGACCTCATTGCCCTCTACAACTCCCTGAAAGGAGGGTGCAGAGAGGTGGGGGTTGGCCTCTTCTCCCAGGGGAATAATGACAGGACCAGAGGAAATGGCCTGAACTTGCGGCAGGGGAGGTTTAGGTTAGATATTAGGAAGAATGACTTTACTGCAAGAGTGGTCAGGCACTGGAACAGCCTGCCCAGGGAGGTGGTTGAGTCACCATCCCTAGAGGTGTTTAAGAAATGTCTAGATGTGGCACTTCAGGGCATGCGCTAGTGTGGAGATTGTAGGTTGTTTGGTTGGACTCGATGATCTCCAAGGTCTTTTCCAACCATGAAGATTCTGTGATTCTAAGATCAGGAGGGGGATGCCCTCAGCGTAGGAGCTTCCTTGGGGAATGGAGATCCTCTAGGGGCCGGGCAGCAGATTCGGTGAGCCCTTTTGGGTGAGGGGACACTGCAGGGTTCAAACAGACCCAGAAGTTTCTGTGGGTTCCTGGGGCCGACTTCTGAGCACAGCTGCCAGATGTGCCAACAGAGGTGATGCTCACCTGGATCTCCTACATGCAATCAGGGAAAAAAGGATCAGGGCTGTGATAATGGAGTGGCAGCCTTGGCTGCAGTGTCCCTGAAGTAGCGGGTTCTCAGCTCCCCAGGGGAGCAAGCAAGGAGAGACACAGAGTGCAGACAGCAGGTCTCAGAGGGGAAGACTCTGAAGTAACAACCGAAAGGCCGCAAGAAGGTCTCCCCGGAGCCTTCTCTGCTCCAGACGGAACAGCCCCAACTCTCTCAGCCCGTCCTCACAGCAGAGGGGTTCCATCCCTCCGATCATTTCTGTGGCATTCCTCTGGCCCGTTCTGTGAGGCAGCAGCAGGAATGCAGGGAGCTCTGCCTGGGGACAGACAGACTCGGCTGGGAGCTGAGGCGTCAACAGGAGAGGACAGAACAACCTGGGAAACTGGCAGCTTTGTGGCGGGTGAACGTCTGCTCCAGACTTCATACCAACAAACAAGCAACAGCTAGTCAGGGATGTAAAAGCCAGGGCTAAGAAGGTAGAGTTGAGGCTCCTGAGAGAAAGGAAAAAGGCCGAGAGCAGGAGACGTCTGGAGAGCAGGCTTTGGCCTGCTGGGGGACTGGCTTGGAAGAATCCTGTGGGATACGGCCCTGCGGAGAAGCAGGGTGCGGAGGGCTGCTTGAGGATCTCCTCTTCACGCTCCACAATGGCCCGCCTTGACATTCAGAAAGGACGGCGTGGATGAGAAAGAAGCTGCTGACAAAACCCAAGCCTGAAGAGGAAGCACAGAGGAGGTGGAAGCTGGCTGCCTGCCAGCCTCAGGGGTTTTGTGTTTCCATACCGGAGACAGGCAGTTGTGTGTGCGTGTGCTTGTTTATGTGGGGGGGAACTGAGGGATGAGGAGATCCTGGGGCCGGCTTCTGGATAGAGGATGTAAAACCAGCTCCTGGAGGGATCCCTTTTCTCTGTGTGTCTCTACAGGTCTATATTTCCCACTGACGTAGTCTGCCATACAGGCAGCGCACCGTACCAATACCCTCCCTGGTATTTTGGTGATGGTTGTCACGGTACTTCCTACTTGAGTCGGAAATTCTATTGAACTAGTACCTCCTTTAATTGTCTATCGTGGCCTGCAACTCCTCAGGTTATCTTGTGAGAGACAGCACCACCAGGGTGAGCCATCAGCATAGAAACATTGACAGCTGAGCAAATGGATCTTCATTCCAGGGCAATGGAGCTTCACTTCAGGGGAACCGTGAGAAACTCTGGGATATGGCCAAGAGAAACCTCCAGAAGTTTACAAGGAGAAGTGTCCGGTCCTGCACTGAGGGGGAGGAAGGTGCATCAGAGCCCGCTGGGACCTAACGTGCTGAGCAGTGGTCCTGAGGAGAAGGTGCTGGGAACTGGAGTGGCCCCCCAAAGAAAAGTGTCCCCCTGCGTGCAGCTCCCCATTTTGGAGGAGTGGGGAGGAACTGGAGAGTGCCCAGAGGAGGTCTGCCCAGGTGTGGTTCAGCGTATAGTGCACATGCGCTGCGTGGGGAGGCTGAGGAATGTGGGCTTCTTTGCCCCTTTGGCCCCATGGTGGAGAGGCTCTGGGCAGGACAGGGGTTGCTCGAAGGACGGTTTCAGAGATGATGGGGCTTTTCTTCTTCGTGGGAGACCGCATGAGAAAGAAAGAATGCCAGAACTTGTAGCTTGGGAGGTTTAAACAGGAAACGGGAGAAAGAAACGTCACTCCAAGGGCAGTGCTGTGGAAAAGGCGGCCATCCAGAAAGAATGTGGATCAGCCCGTGGCTTTGTGTCTAAAGACATATCCCCAAAGGATGGCGAGACTTCAGAAAGCTTAGTGAGTTGCTCAGGCGAGAGCAAGGTGGAGAAGCAGGGGAGATGTCTGCAGCCTGCAGGGAACATGCCCAGGTGTGGAACACAATAGGACAGCCTGCGGTGGTTTCAACAGTGTGGGGCTGTTGAAATGTGAAAAGCCCCCAAGAGATCCAAGGTCTTAATCTCCGTGTCTGTGACTGTTACCTCTGCCACTGATGCCTATAAGGAGTACAAGAGCCTGATGGCCTCCTCGTCCCCACCTGGGAGCCTGGGAGGTGTCCTGCTGTCATTCTGCACGTGTCATTGCACCTCCCTTCCCACATCATCCGCATGGAAGAGCAACTTGGAAGACATCATCCTGATTATGGAACAGGTCATCCTGAGTGCCATTATGTGGCACATGAAGAACAACCAGGCGATCAGGCACAGTCAGCATGGGTTCATGAAAGGCAGGTCGTGCTTGACAATCCTGATCCCCTTCTAAAACAAGGTGACCCGCTGAGTGGATGAGGGAAAGGCTGTGGATGTTGTTTACCTGGAGTTTAGTAAAGCTTCTTGACACAGTTTCCCACAGCGTTCTCCTGGAGAAATTGGCTGCCCATGGCTTGGATGGGCGTACGCTTCGCTGGGTGAAAAACTGCTGGGACAGCCGGGCCCAATGAGTGGTGGTGAATGGAGCTCAATCCAGTGGGCGGCCGGTCACAAGTGGTGTTCCCCAGGGCTCAGTACGGGGGCCGATTCTGTTTAAAATCTTTATCAATGATCTGGACGATGGGATCGATTGCACCCTCAGTATGACACCAAGTTGGGTGTGAGTGTCGACCTGCCCAAGGGTAGGAAGGCAGGAGAAGAGGAAACGGCATCAAGTTGCACCAGGGGACGTTTAGATTGGACGTCAGGAAAATTTTTTACACTGAAAGGGTTATTAAGCATTGGAACAGGCTGCCCAGGGAAGTGGTGGAATCACCATCCCTGGAGGTATTTAAAATTAGACGGGTAGACGTAGTGCTTAGCGACATGGTTTAGTGATGGTTTTTGTCAGTGTTAGGTGGATGGTTGGACTGGATGATGTGAAAGGTCCCTTCTAACCTAAGCAATTCTATGATTCTGTGACCCCCCAGTTTCTCTAGGAGGCGGTCTGGGCTACCTTCTTCCTCCAGTACCCAACTTGCAGACGTTCTGGTCTCTCTAGCGTCCAGTCCAGACTTAGGCCCTCAAAAATGACTTGCTCGCAGGTGTGTTTTACTCTCTGGTTTCTCTTGTTTGGTGTTTGCTTGTGATTAAACCACTACCATACACACCAATCTTAAGTGCACACCCGCCAGTCTCACCAGTTGCTGGTCCCCCAAAGTACAAAAGAACTTAGGGCTTGTGGTTCCCACTCCGGTTGCTGGCACTTGAACCTCCATCTGTGCATAGAGCAGAGATCTCCCTTGCCCCACAAAGCTCTTGGAAAGGGAGGTATTAAGAAAACAGGGCAGGCTGCGGTGATCCGTTGCAGGGCACAGCCAGGGAAGTGTCCTGACCAGCCATCTGGTTACACATGACCATCTCCTTTCAGCCCTTTTCTCTCTATTTTCCCATGGTCGTTCGTCTACAAACCTTTGATCCTTTCCTAGACATCCCATGGCAAGTCTTGCACAGTCCCCAAATGCACTTTCTGGCGTCCCAACATGAGTCTCAGACCCCGAAAGAAAAAAAAACCTCTTCCGTTGGCAAGGTCACCGTGCAAGGCTCTCCCATTGGCTCACTTAACTAACTGAATTGATGCAACTATGCCAGGACTTTCTTGGAAGGATTTTTTTTCCTTTTGGGTTTTGAATTGTTCCTCTGAAAACATGGCAACTTCTGTCCTAGAAATGGCAATCCTTTCTTTTTTATCTAAGGGTTGGAGACTAGGTCAGGTGAAAATCCCTATATGGTGTATGTAGGTGTTTGCAGCCTTGTGCAGGAGGAGTTGGGCATATTAGAATCCAAGCATCATAGAATGGTTCAGGTTGGAAGGGACCTAAAAGATCATCTAGTCCAACCCCCTGCCGTGAGGAGGGACGTCTTTCACTAGTTCAGGTTGCTCCAAGCTCCTGACCTTGGACACGTCCAGGGATGGGGCATCCACAACTGCTCTGGGCAACCTGTTCCAAGGTCTCACCACGCTCATCATAAAGCATTTCTTCCTTATGGCCAACCTAAATATAACCTCTTCCAGTGTAAAGCCATTGCCCCTTGTTCTGCTATTAAAGGCCCTGGTAAAAAGTCTCACTCCATCTTTCTTGGCCTATGACCACTGCGATTTCATCTGCAAACACTGTGGAGAGAGCCCAGAGATCTCCCAAGACAGGGTTTGGAGGCCTCAAGCACTTGACCAGTATCTAGAGGCTGAGAGCCCTGGGCTCAGTGGTTTGGAGACTGGGGACGGTATAGGAGGAGCCTGAGCGTGCTGGAAGGGTGCTTTCAGAGCTGGTGGAGCTTTTCTTCCTAGTGGAAAACAGCCTGAGAAAGAAAGAACTCCCCAACATGCAGGTGGGGAGGTGCAGCCTGGCCACGAGGAGAAAGAAACGTCACTCCAAGGGCAGTGCTGTGGTGCAACACGCCACCCAGAAGGAGTCTGGATCAGCCCAAGGCTTTGTGTTTCAAGGAAGAGCCAGGGAGGATGGAGAGATCTCAGCAAAGGAAGGTGACAGCAAGATGGGGCAGCCGGGTGGATGACTGCAGCCTGCAGGGAAAGAGGCAGAGGTGATGGGACACCGTAGGACAGCCTGTGGTGGAGAAGATAGAGGGATGTGGCAAAGCTGGAAGTCCCCTAACAGAGCCAGCCTCTTCATGTCTTGGGCTACGGCTGTTGTCTCTGCCACTGATGCCTCTGAGACAACCAGTCCTTCCAGCACTGGGGTCTCGTTGCCTCCTTGTCCATACTCAGGAGCCTGGGAGGTGTCGTACCATAGTCCTGCCCTTGGCATTGCACATCTCCACATCCCACTGTCCCAGGAAGAGCCCTGAGGAAGGAGTGAGGGAGAGGATCTCCCTTCCTGGGGGCTGGGGGTCAGGCCTTGGCCCTTTGGGCGATGGAGTCAGGGCTTGGCCCTTTGCATTAATGAAACACATCCACGTTTACCCAGCATCAGAGTCACCTTCAACTTGCTTTTCCCGACCTGCCATCGCTGCCTCCAGTTTTCTGCTGTAACCAGACCCTGGGGGCAATTCCTCAGTGGTGTCCCTCAGTGGGACCCATCAACACCACAAGAAACTTTGGAGTTTGAACCCGACTTTGACTCCTTGAGAGGTTCCTTCAACTTCCTCGCAGCGTCGGAGGTTCACGGACTGGGCCTCGAACCCACCAGAGGGGTCATTAAAACTCCTTGGGCTGGTCCTCTGCGTCTGAGCTGGGCTGGGCTCCTGGGATGGAGGGAGCTCACGGCAAGCGGGCAGCGCTGCAGAGAGACAGCTCTGCCCGGGAGCAGCTCCTCTGCCAAGCGCAGCAGGGCTGAGGGCACTGCCAGGGTGTCTCAGGGAGATGAGCAAGGCAGAGAGAGAGCTTGAAGGTGTCAGGATTGGGAGGACGACTGAGAGCTCACTGGAGGAGAAATCTTTGCAGCCCTTGACAGGGTAAGTCTGCGGGTGCAGGGCACTGCAGGCGGAGTTGCTGGAGGCATCTCCTAAAGCTGGCACAGCCACAGCTTACGGGATCTGTACATGTGGGAGCTCTTGTCAGGCACTTTGAATAGCTGTGAAGGTGGGTGTGCAGCCAGGGGTGCCCAGGGCTGTCCTTCAGAGCAGGCTCCCTGCACCCCAGGGGTCTGTGTGCCGGGGCAGGGACTCCGCCACCTGCCAGGGTCAGCTCTCAGCCTGCCTGGGAAGCCCACCACATCACTGTGGGGAGAAGTTCTGCATGGAAGGAGCATCCCCCGGCAGGGCAAGGTCCTGCTGCTGAGAGGGTTCTGCGTGGCTGAGGGCTGCTCACAGCTGCAGATCACTGCAGGACATTCCCTGGAGACTTCCAGAAGCACAGCAAGGAGGGGGCCAATGGTGATGATTTTTGGTCTGGTGTCTTCTAACATCTCATTGGATTCTTTTCCAGCCTAAAGGTTTCAGCAAATCCAGCACCTCATGCTAAGTAGAGCTAAGCAAGCAGCACAAATCACACCGAATGATAATCCTAAATCATTTATTCTACTTAAAACGTATGTATTTATGCTGAACAATTAATATCCCGCAAGGAGAAGGAAGGAGCACAGGGTCTCCCCGCCCTGCTCAGCCCTGGGCAGCCCCAGCATGACGTCAGAGGTGACACCACTGTGAGGTCACAGCTGGCTGCCTGCACAGCGCTGTGGCGTGTGGGGCAGGAGCCCACAGTTGCCCTGTGGCTGCGGCCCTGGACAGGCTCCTGCTGGCTGCGGCGAGAGGCTGCTGCTGGAGCTGGTTTTGGGGACAGGACACGCTGCTGGGGCTCAGCGGGGAACCTGCCTTTGCCCGAGATGGCGAGGAGAAAGGCCCCCCAGACAAGACGCCCAGGGGCCTCCAAAGGCTCCTTGGGGACCAAGGGAAACCAACGGCCGGCAGGGTGAGAACGGGGCTGCGCTGCCGGGCGGGCTTCCTGGGGCGGGGGACTGCTGCTGCCAGCTCGCCTCTTCTTCTCCCGGGGCAGGCCTGTCCCGCAAAGGGTGGGGAAAGGAGGGGGACCCCAGCCCTGCTGCCCGCTCTCGCTGCTGCTGGGACAGCCCTTCCTCTGGCAGGGGCCTCCGCTCAGGCTACTCCTCCCCGCCTCGGCTCCCGCGGCCTGGGGACGGTGGGCAGCCGGCATTTGTCTTTGTCCTCCCACAGGGACCCGAGCGCTGGCGTGGAGCTGGTGATGCGCCCTTCACCTGCCAGCTCAGCCGCTCAAGGGCCTGCCGAGGGGCGCGACAAGGCCACAGAAATCGCAAGTAAGCTCAGCACTGCTGCTTGCTCCAAAGTCCTCCGGGGTGAACGTGGAGAGCCGCGCTGTGCCAGAGCTCGGGCCAGTTGTCACAAGTGGCAGGAGAATCGTAGAATCATAGAATTGCCTAGGTTGGAAGGGACCTTTCAGACCATCTAGTCCAACCATCAACCTAACTATGACAAAATTCATCACTAAGCACTATGTCTACGCGTCTTTTAAACACCTCCAGGGATGGTGCCTCAACCACTCCCCTGAGCAGCCTGTTCCAATGCTTAATAACCCCTTCTGTGTAAAAATTTTTCCTAATGTCCAGTTTAAACCTCCCTTGGCACAACTTGATGCCGTTTCCTCTTGTCCTATGGCCTGTTACTTGGGAGAAGAGACCGACCCCCACCTCTCTACACCCTCCTTTCAGGGAGTTGCAGAGAGCGAGGTCTCCCCTCAGCCTCCTTTTCTCCAGGCTAAACAGCCCCAGCTCCCTCAGCTGCCCCTCACAAGACTTGTGCTCCAGACCCCTCACCGGCTCCGTTGCCCTTCTCTGTGCCTCAATGTCTTTTTTGTGGGGAGGGGCCCAAAACTGGCCACAGCACTTGAGGTGGGGCCTCACCAGTGCTGAGTACAGGGGAATGTTCACTGCCCTAGTCGTACTCACCACACTGCTCCTGATACAGGCCAGGATGCTGTTGTCCTTCTTGGCCACCTGGGCACACTGCTGGCTCATAGTCAGCCGTCTGTCGACCAACACCCCCAGGTCCTTTTTTGCCGGGCAGCTTTCGAGCCACTCCTCCCCAGGCCTGTAGTGCTGCATGGGGTTGTTGTGACCCAAGTGCAGGACCTGGCACTTGGCCTTGTTGAACCTCATGCCATTGGCCTTCAGCCCATCGATCCAGCCTGTCCAGATCCCTCTGCAACGCCTTTCTACCCTCAAGCAGGTCGACACTCCCACCCAACTTGGTGTCACCTGCAAACTTAGTGAGGGTGCATTCCATCCCCTTGTCCAGTGTAGGCTGCCCTGCTCTTTGCCCCGGGGAGGGCGTGCCTGGGACTCGGTGCCCACCTCCCCACAGGGAGCTGAAATATGCCTGGCTGGGCATCCTAGAGAAGAGATCTCAAGGGGCAGGCTTAACTTTTCTCTGGTTTCTTTGCCCAGGGACGGTCTTCAGCCTTCCTTGCCTTCTGGCTGTTGCCCTGGTCTCTCTGTGGAGACATCTGCTGAGCATGTGCCTCTTGGCCGCGTACGTACGACATGTTTCTGCTGCGGATGGGGGGTAGAACGGGGGTGTCTGAGGGCCGGTGCCAGCAAAGGGCAGAGCAGAGGGTGCTCCCCAGCCAGCAGCCCGGGGCTCCCAGTGGGGCGCCTCAGCTTGGGCGCTGCTCGTGCTGTGGCCATTCTCAGGGGAGCCAAGAGCAAAGCCCCTCGGCAGCCATTTGCTGCAGCCCCAAGCTTTGGCTGCGGCAGGACAAACTGCCCCGTAGCCAGACGCTCGGGTGCAGAGCCAAGCCTCCGCAGGGCAAGGGTTTTCCCCAGTTCAGGCAAGAGACCACGCCGGTCTGTGGAGGCCTCTGGGAGGAAAGGCGGACAAGGCTCCTGCGCTTCCCAGCTCTGCGGGAAAACACTTGCCCTAAGAGGGATGTGTGTGATGGCAAGGGAGAACAGGCCTGCTTCCTCAGCCAGAGGGAGAGCAAGGTCCGCACCAGAAAGACTGCTGGAAAGCACTCTTCGTGTGCTCGACGTCTTTGCTTCCTGGGATGATCTTCCTGGAGACCTTCCTTTGGGGAAGAGCTGCCGGCAGCGTTGAACGATGTGGACAGAAATCGTGTTCCTGCTGGACGCTGCTCTGTCAGTTCTCTGTCAGCAGCAGGCTTCCAAAACGGTGTCTGTTTGGCCTGAAAAGGGAAATCCGCCTGTGAAGGGGTTTGTCCAAGGCTTGGATCATGACAGCACCAGGACTCCCTCTTTTTCAGGCAAAAGATGGCCCTGCAGAAGAAGGCGTTCTTGCAAGTCTTCTTGTTGCTCCCCCTGGCTCTTGGTGAGTTTTCATGAGCAACCATCTGAGAGCGACAGCCTGGCTGGGCTGGACGCCACCTTTCCTTTTGGGCCAGTATGTGCGGAAACTCCCGTGGCCCAAGTGCTTCCCAAGCAAGTCCTTGAGTGGGACTGCCTTCTGGGCTCCCAGTAAGACTGGTAGCCTCCCAGTCACACTGCTGCCCTGCCTACCGGACCACAGGGCTCACTTAGTCGGCACCTCTGCGAGAGACGGGGGTAGCTCTTTGCAAGCCTGACCTGGGGATTCCCAGAGGGCAGGGGCCATGCAGGGGGACCGATGGAGAGGTACCTCTCCTCGCCCAGCAGCCTGGTCTCGGTGCTCACTGGGGCAGTGAGGGGAAATGGGGAATAGCTCTGGGGCACCGAGCACACCTGAAGATCACGGCTGCGCAGTCCGCTCAAGCCCGGGCTGATGGCCCCCGGTCAGAGGTGTGTCCTCTCCCTGCACCCCACGTCCCCCCGCCTCCTCAGCTCACCTGCTGCCCCAGCCCCAAGGCAACAGGGACAGACAACGCCACTGCAGGCATCGCCAGCACCCCCGGTAAAATAACTGTCTCTTGCTGATGTGAATTGCAGCTGATGTTCACTGCGGGACCTCGCTGACAGGCCTGAAGCCCCTGAGGTAAGCGATGTTTCCTGAGCTGGAATTGGGTCTGTGCAGAAGGGTCAGACGACCTCGTGTCCCTGCACCCATTTGCCTGAGAGCCGGGGCTCCCGCACGGCCCTTCCTGCCTTTGCCTCTTGCGCCAGCTGGTGCGGAAGGGAAGCGCTGGCAAAGCAGGGAACGCACGCGTGTCTCTCCTCCTTGCTGAGCTCAGAGGCTCCCAGTGGGGTGGGCAGCTCTCTGACAACATCTGCTTTCCTGGTTCCTGCAGGAACTGCCCGGTTTTAATGGCGCAGCAAACTCAAAAGATGCAGCTAATGCTGGAGGAGGTGGCTCGGCTGAGGGCAGAGATCAGCAGCGTGAAGCAGGTGCTGCGGCGTGTTGGGGAAGGAGGCTTGGCTGGGCAGAAGCCCTTGGGGCTGTGGGTGTGTGGGACTGCTGACTGCAGTCAGCCAGCCTTTGCCCCAGGGGCCTCCTGGGCTGCACAGGCCCTTCTCCGGCCCCACTTTCACCGGCCGCTTCAGGCAGCGCAGGACTCCCTTGGCACGCCAGCACCTCTGGCTGCTCTGGCTGGGCTCCTCAGGCAGGGGTGGGACCCAGGCACGCTCACGGGGGGCCAGCCATCGCTGGCAGGGCTTGAGTCCACCTTCCACCTGCCCTGGAGAGTGTGGAGGATGGGGACGAGGGTGTGGGGACCCTCATCAACCCACCTCGGGGCCGTGGCCATGGCTGTGGACACAGACACTGTTCCTCAGTCCTGCAGCTCCGTGGAGAGGGTTTGCCTTGCCTTTCTGACAGTGGCCCTTTGCCGCTCCGGGCGCTAGTAGCCACGCTGAACGTTGATGTGCTCCTTTTCTCTGTTTGTTTATGGCGTTCCCAGGAAGTCGAGGAAATGAAGCAGGCAGCATCTGAGAGGGCTTTGGAAGCCTACGTGGAGATGTCTGACTGGGCCCTGCAAAGCTCTGGTATGGACACAAGCAGCCCCGTCTCCTTGCCCTGCGCTTGTCTGCAGCCCTCCCCAAAGGCGCCTGCGCTCCAGGCGCTGCTCTCCAAAGTGGGGGAGCTGAAATGCTTGGGGGGTCCCAGGGCAAGGCTGTGGCAGAGCAGCTCTCTCAGACTCCCTCCCAACCCTGCCCTCGGCATCCTCACGCTGCCTCTGGCGCTGCCCCCGCACGTGTTCCTGTGCGGACGGAGGGGCTCTCTTCCTCTCCTCAGCATTGGAAAAGGAGATGGCCGGGCCGTCCTTGGCTGCCCACGCAGCAAGCCCTCAGCTTGGGTCTGCTGCCATTCACATGGGCACCGTCTGTCTCCCAGAACCCTCAGACCTTCTCCTGCTGGCGCTGGGAGTGCAGCAGTCACCAGGCACGTGGCCGCTGTCATTCCCCTGCGCGGCTGGGCAGCTGGGCAGCCCACCAGCCTGGGACGAGGACAGGACTGACAGAGGCGCAGCTGGCCGGCGGTGTCAGAAATAGTGTCTGAGCACCAAGCCCTCCTCGTCTGTGGCCTCTTGCAGTCGTCTGCTTTCCCTTCCCTGCAGGTGCCAGCATTGACCTGCAGAGAACTTCGGAGACCTACACCTGCAAAAACGACTGGTTCTGGAGGTTTATTGAGTTCTTTTGCACTCCCCGCAGTCCCGATCGCATTTTGCAGGTATTGTAGCAGAAATCGAGAGGGAATTCTTTCCTTTCTTCCTGTGAAGTTGGAGACTGACCTCAGGGCTCTCCCTTCGGTCCAGTGTTGCGCCGTCTTGGGGGTGGGAGGCGAGAGGTGGGGGGTGCCCTGCAGAGCCCCTGGGCAGGGATGTGTTTCTGCAAGGCCCTGACTAGAATGGTTTCGTAACCGCTGTTCTCCTCTGCTCCATAATACTGACAGCCCTGGCAAAGGTCGGTCAGGGAAGGAGGCCTCCTGCTTCTGTCCACTTCCTCACACACACCTCATTTTCAAGCTGAAATAGACCCCACAGACACACCGGTGCCTACGCTTCAAGCTACGTGGGCAGTTGTCTTGGCCCCAACACTCTCTCACGCTTCATTGCTCTGGCTTTCTGGTTGCAGCCGGATGTTTCCCCAGGAAACTGCTGGCCTTTCCCAGGGCATCAGGGCCAGGTGGTCATCAGGTTGCCAGCGCGAGTCCACCTGACTGCCATCACTGTGCAGCACATCTCCAAAGAAGTCTCTCCATCTGGGACCGTCACCAGCGCCCCCAGGGACATCGCTGTCTTTGTAAGTCTCTGCTGGGTGCTTCTGGTGCGGATCTGGTCCTGGGGGAAAGCCATGACAGGGTCTTCCTTGCTTTTGTGCCTCCTCTGAGGTTGGAGTCCCGGTCTCCTGAGCACTGCAGGGCCCTGGTGAGGCTCTAGGAGTCTCCTCCTAAGGGCTCTAGAGGTCTCCTCCCTCTTAAGACTTGTTCTGGCCAAGCAGCTCAGGGTTCTTGACTAAAACTCAAGCGGAGCCTGAGCTCCACCGTAACCAGTGCTAGACTAGGGCTAGAGCCCCAGGGGAGGGTGGGTAGGTAACAGGGCTGACCCAGCACCTACGTTCCCTCTTTGTCGGGACGAGTCTGAGCTGCTCTCCTTGTGCTTTGCCCCACAGGGCGTGGATGTGGACGGAGAAGAGGAAACTCTCCTGGTGACCTTCATGTACGATGTGGCAAAAGAGGCCATTCAGACCTTCCCTCTGAAGGTGCGATGCACGCACGGTGTTGGGGGAAGATGCCAGGGAGCAAAGCAGGTTTGCCTGCAGGGCCATGGCAGGAGGAGCGTGAATGCTTTCTCCCTGGGCAGAGGGGGCCTGGGTCACCGCCAGGAGAGAGCTGGTGGGGTTGGGAGGGCTGAGTGGCACGCGGTGGTGCTAGCAAAAGGACAGTGAGGGCAAGGTCAGGCCCGTGGGAGCATGAGTCCCAAGAGATCCCTGGCTGCCTTCAGCAGAGCCCGCTGCACACGCAGCCACTGCACCCGAGCAACGTCTTTGTGCCATGGAGAAACCGAGACGCCCGCTGGAGAAAGCCGTCGGGCAGCACCCTGGCTCCATCCCGTGGCCTGCTGGCAGGCTGGACGGTGTCCTCTCCTCCCAGCATAGCATGCCCCTTCTCTCCCGCTGCTCTCACGCCTGCCCGCAGGAAAGCGGGCAGAGCAGACAGCGGGAGCTCGGGGGGGTGTCACACCAGCTGCCCCACGCAAAGGAGCACCTCCCCGGCCTCTCTGCCGGCACAGAGCGAGGCGCAGAGGGAAGGGGCAGAGGGGAGGGAGGCTGAGCCCCAGCCGGGCCCATGCAGAGGGTGCCAGGTGCCTTCCCCCTCCCCGTGTCCCCAGCCTCCCCAGCACCCCGCTACCAGAGCCAGCCTCAGGTTTCCACAGCCGCTCCCACCCGCTGTCAGGAGCTTGTTCCTGAGCAGGAGCAGGGCTGGTGGGGGGAGATACCTTGACTGCATTGTGGCTCTTAACACCTCCGATTCCTCTTCCCTCTTTTCCTCGCAGAACGCCCCGCATCCCAGAGCCTTCTCCTATCTCAAACTCCTTGTGAAGAGCAACTGGGGAAAACCAAAGTACACATGCATTTACCGAGTGCAGGTTCATGGGAAGATGGCAAAACCAAACAGCCTCAACTGAAACCAGAGACAGAAAAAGGACAAACATAAAAAAGAAGAAAAAGAATAATGTTGCTGCGACTCAGATTGGTGTAGAAGATTTGTCTCCTAAGTTGGGTGCACAATGAGGTCCATTGCAGGGAGGGCAGTCGTGGGAAAGCAACAGAAGATCGGCGAGGAGGATTGTTAATACGCTCAAGTGACTCACAGCTGGGTGCTGGAAAACACATATATCACACTAATTGTTATTCAGTCTCGGACGCTTGCAAGAAAAACACTTGCACTTCGATAACATAAACCTGTGATGGACTCAGGGACACCTTATCCAGCCACTTGAGAATCCTGGCCTGGTGCTGAAGAAGATCAAAGCACAGTGGGAAAACGATGCCTGTTTGAACCCTTTAAATGCCAGGCAGAACAGGGAGTCCGTGCGTGCTCTTGCTCACAAGGACTCTCTCGCTGCCAAGGGCTCTTGCTAACAAGGACTCTCTCTCACTCCACGGTGCCCGCAGTCCCTGCTTCCGTGCCTCTGCCCGGGTGTTGCTTCGGAGATTCCCTGGTCTGTGAGGTATCGAGAAGAAACTTGTTCTTTGCCTTTCATCCGTGGTTTTGTGGTTGTTCCTGCGTCCTGCCCGCATCGGCTCACACAGCGGGGTTACAACCAGGGACTGAGTCTGGTAAATAGGTAAACGTAGCTCCTTGTGAAGAACAAACAGCGAAGAATACCACATCCCCGAAGAGACTGGAGGGACCGATAACAAGCTCGCAAAATAAATGGGGGAGTTGCAAAAGCTGCTGCATTTATCTTCCCCAGTCCACACAAAGAGATTCCTCTATTATCAGCTCAAACCAGCCACCGTACACCACTAGGAACCACCCAAGACCTACCATGAAGCCCCTAACAGAGTTAATGTGCATGTGCCAAGGGGATGTGAATGTGGAGATGAGTTCTGGAAATGTAATGAACGTGGCAATGAGTGCTGAGACATGTAACGACCACGCATATTCTGTATGGATGTAAGTCTCTGTGAATCTCACATTCAGTGGACATGTCAGGTGGAGAGATCCCCCACGTCCCCGGTGCTGAATAAAAGAATGCCTGCTTCTTAAGACTACATCGGTGTTAAGAAGTTCATTCCCGATTTCGGTGACAGTTTCTGGCGACCCAGATGGGACTCTGCCTCTGAATCTCGACAGATCCTTGGAATTGCAGGGCCTCCATCCGGCACCGAGGGATTCTCAGGGAGAACCTCCGATCCCCGGACCAAAGAGCTCCGAGCAAGGCCCCTGGAAAGGTGAAGGCATTCTTTTCTTTAAGGGATATTAAGGGTTGCCTGTCCATAAGGCGAGGCATAAGCCTCGCAGGGTTGGGCTGTAAAGGTACCTAAGGGAAGGAGTTGGTCTCACTGGATGAAAGCCTGTGAGAAACGCGGCTGATAAGCGTAAAGGTATTGTCCTCAACACCAGGCGGGGAAGGGCCGCACCAAGAGCAAAGGTCTGGTATAAAAGGTTCAGGCCCTAAGGTTTTGTTATTTTGTCTTGTGTAATAAGTGCTATGTTCAGTTGTCATTTTTCTTTGTGTTTTGTGTTGTTCGTTCTACTAGTACTATCCTATAATGGGTAGCAAGCCCTTGGCGGAAGGGGGAATTTTGAAAAAGTCTCCTTTAGGTTGTATACTCCTTTAGGTTGTATACTGAAGCGTTGGAAACAAATAGGAGGGGACCCGCTCACGAGAAAGCAGCTGATTGAATATTGTAACAATTGGTGGCCGTTATGTACTTCAGAAGATCAAGAAAAATGGACAAGAAATGGGACTTTAAAATAGAATACAATTTTACAGCTTATGTTATTTTGTAGCAGGGAAAACAAATGGGATGTATGTAGATTTGTTTTTCACTTTAAGAAACCACCCAGAGTGGCAGAAGGATTGTGGGCGATAACCAGATATCAGAGACGGTTATTCGGAATGAGACATGCTACGCCAAAAGCCATTAATTGGTCAAAATCGTATGAGGTTAAACAAGAACCAAATGAATCGCCACCTGCATTTATGGAACGAGTAAAGAATACTGCTAGGAAATACACGAACGTGGACCCCGAGAGGAGGCTGGGCAATTGGCCTCTATTTTTATGGGACAGTCTGCCCCGGATGTACAAAAGAAACTCCAAAAGTTAGAAGGAGAAGATTCGAGGGACTTGGGAACATTGGTGTAAGTAGCTTGGACCATCTAGAATAACAGAGAAAAGGAGAGGGAGAATCAAAGAGAAGGGAGATTAATTGCCGCATTGACGGGAGTTGCTCCGGGAAGAATGAACGGGGCCCGGGGAAGTAGAGGAGGCTACAGAAGAGTTGGGAAGGAACTCGTTTAGCAGAAGCTCAGTGCGCGATCTGCAAAGAGCGAGGACATTGGAAAAACGCGTGCCCTAGAGTCAGTAACCAAGGCTCGATCCTGCAGCCTGTCAAGGTGATGGCTTTAGGTGATGGTTTAGGGAAGCGTTGCAAAACAGGTAGTAATAAGTCACCTACGTAAACAAATCAATAGCAGGCATGCATCGAGGATTGCTGAAGAGGAAAGTTCATCTGGAGGGCAACTGACGGAGAGGAAGATACGACCACCAGATGAAGTAAACGACCACCAGAACGACTGTGATTCGCGAAATGACTTGCCTCATGATTGTGCAATTGGTTCTGGGAGGGGGCGTGCTTATGTTAATGATTTAGGGAAAACGAATGAATACGTAACAATTTTGTAAATATAAATGGCTCAAAATAAGATCATTGTGGGAGCACTTATGGTGGAAAATCCCCAGTGCGACCGCAGCGCTGCTAATAAAGAATACCTGCTCTACAGGACCATCTGCTGTTGAGTTTATTTCTTTGCTTCAGCTCGTCTCTGTAATCCTGAAAGTTGAAAATATTATAACCATCTGATTTAGGTGAGACCCCCAAAGAGTGACCTTTGGAAGTCTCAAAGAGGGGAACTGTTACACCCAGGGACTGAGCGTCTGGTCAATGGTACTTGACTCCTCCCTGAGGAGGGGTTCAGAAAGCCCGGGGGGTCCTTTCTGAGCCCCGGGACCCAACGGGAAGGTCTCCCTG